>NC_137154.1:31929293-33129293 GCF_951394435.1 Stenella coeruleoalba
CCAAAAAGCTCTGCTGTGATTTCACAAAATCTTGAATAATTCAGTCACCATCATAACTAATTAATCTCAACACATACAGAAGGCTCTTGTTTCCTATGGTTTTGAGAAATTCTTTTGGTGAAAGTTGGAATTATTTTGATTTCTTTTGCTTTAATTGTTCAAACTCCATTTAGACTTCTACAGTGAATATTTTCACATAAATGGTTATGTAACATACTGTTCACGCCTAGAGGTTTGAAACTAATAATTTTAATTAAAAATTAATTGAGTTATGAAATGAGACTATTGTCTATAAGCATGTTTTCAAATTAATTCTTTGAATTTCTGGATTTATACAGGGATGTCCATGATCCCCCAAGAGGGAAGACGAGGTTTGAGTAGAGAGGGAATATGCAGCCACTTATCACCTGCAAGAAAGGAGAGAGTTCTGCTCTTTACCTATGTTCAAATATTAGACTTCTTGCTTAGAATTATTTTAAAAATAAATAAAATAATTTGTCCTGCTATAAAAAGCACAAAACTCCCTTTTAACTTTGATTTTAAGATACGCCTTTTTACTTACAGCTGTAAGTAGCAGAACTGAGATTCAAACCAGGCATTATAGCTTCAGAGTCTGCTGTTAATAGCTAGGCATGCTGCATTCCAGAAACTGTGCTAGAAATGTAACATGTAATCTCATTGCATTATGTTCAATGTTTTTTATCCGTCACCCGTGTTTCATAGAAAACTAATGAAAACCGGTAAATTGTGCAAAATGTCACACACCCAGGGATGAAGGACCAGAAAACAGGATGTGAATAGTCTGTCAAACTCCACAGTCTGCACTCATGCATGTTGCTTGGCACTAAGTTTCTTACACTAATGTGAAGTTCTTTAGTCTCATAGCAGAAAAGGCATTTGATAGCAAATTCCAAAGCCATTCTCCAGGGTTTGATGTATAAAAGAGAGTCTAGAGTAGTGAGGGTGCCCTCATGAACACAGCTTGCAAGTGCCTTGCAGCACAGCAGTTAAGTCAGCCTAGCCAAAACTCAAAGAGCAGTGTTAGCATCTCTCTAACACAAAATTATTTACATAGATCTGATTAGAAACCATTCCTATCTTTAGAGGCTGGAAGACTCAAGAAGGTAGTGAATTCCAGGTGCGTTTAATCTCAGAATGTATTCTGTTCAGGATGTATTCTGTTCAGAATTTTAAGGCGTTCATATTTTACCTTACTAAAATTATACTGAATTAATTTTTAAATTTGGTCTGTATCACTCTTTGGTATCATGATTACTTTTTTTTTCTTTGCTACCTGTTGTTTGAGGGCACTTTGCATTAACATCACTTCTTATCTATTCTAATGTCCTAATGTTCACTCTTGTAGAACAAGCATGCGTCCTCATTCTTGTTTTTCAGCATTTGAAGACAAAGTAGAAGGTGGACAAATTAGTAGAAATGAGAAATGCTATAGGAAAGATTTGAATTATACAGTTAGAGTGTTTGGTATGGGGTGAGAGTCATATGGAGATCTTCAGTGTTTTGTCATCAAGGTCCAAGACTCCCCTAAATGCACTTTTTTACTGAGAAAATACAGGTCATTGGTATCTCCGTTTTTTTGTTTGTGTCTTTGACTGACTTTTACATCAAAAGTTACAAGATCTTTATTCTTTCTTTTCAAATTGTCTCTCTTCTCAAATGCCGGTATGTCTCCTTTCATTGTCTAGCTGCTATACTTGGGCTCATGGCCATATTCCTTATTGCTTCCTATGGAACTTTGCACCAATTATTACCTATCTCTCTCACTCAGAATTTCAATATCTCCTTCCTTTGCTTCCTTTCTCACTAATTAAAAATGTGTTCCCACCATTTACCTAAAAATTGGAGCTTCCCTTGATCTGTCTGCCCTTATCTTCACTACCAAATTTCCTGGAAGAATGATCCATTTTTACCTCCACACCCTTGCAAATTCCTGCCAATATTAACACACTTGTATTTCTCACATCCAATTCCATTTCTTTTTTTAGCTACCACTCTCCCTCTATTGATCACCCAAAATATAGCAATCTTCTTTTCACTTTCCCTGCCTCCAGCTTCCTGCCTTCTGATCTTTTCCTCTATTTAACCACTTGAGGTATCTTTCTAAAACTTTAATCTTGTCAGTGTTTCCCTTGCTTAAGTTCTTTCACTGACTTTCTAGTGGCTTCTTGATATGGCCTAAGTAATAGGTTGATAGATAAGCCCTGGAGAGGAAAAAATAAATCACATCAAATATTCTTTCCACATGCTATAAAGAAATAGAATTTTATATTTGGCATTTTATGCTTAGTGATTTTTATGGGAGAAAAAGAAACATAAAGAAAGTGGGTCAATAATTTTTATCTCCAAAGCAAAATATGCCCTTACACTTAATAAGTCTATGGCTCGGTTCATTATCAGTCAGACCACATGGGGAAGTCTTTCTGATTTATGCCTAGGTAACTGGTAAACAAAAAATAATCTGCAACACCTTTATAATTGCTTGTATCTGCTGCTTTAGGGACACCAAGGAAGCCATTACTACTGGGAGGGATTCCCTAACAATTATAATGACAGTATCTTAAAAGGAATTGGAACAAGATTGGTATTATTATATGACAGTCCTAAGAATTCAATAGTGATATTTACTCTATACATATATATATATATATATATATTACTTATTGGAATTAGGTACAGTAAAATTTCCACCAAAAAATAATGTTTATTTCTCTCTACATATATTTTTAATTTGGTAAAAAACTAGTTAATTTTCTCTTCAGATTGTTACAAAAGCCTTTGAAAAGAGACCAAAGCTTATATCCCAGGAAATCTAGTTCTATAAGTAATGTTCTTATTTGATAGTCCCCAAGGTAAATGAAAGAGTGAACATTTATTAGCATATGATTTCAAACCATTCTTGGACACCAAGCAATGTAGCAGTGTTAAAAAGTCATAAAGCTAGCTTCAGTCAATGTATTGATATTTGTTAGTTCAATGATATTATGATTTAAACATGCAAATGTTTAACCTACCACCTAAAAGAAAATAACTGAAAAAATCTAAAAACCTAAAAAAATTATGCACGTATCAGTTTGCACATATTGATGTGAAAAATAAAGAATTTTAGGATTAAAAATGTTTGTTGTGTCTAAAATGCTCTATCTACTAAGATGTAGGTATATAAGACATTAAGGCCTACCAAAAATAAATAAATATTTAAACTTATAATTACCTTGCAGAAGTTTTTTATTCCTATTCATTCATTGTCATCCTCAAAATTATCTTGTTCATATCTTGGGAAGATATGTATTTAAATTTATATGTTTAAATAAATAGCATGTAAAGAATACAGTTACATAAAGGGTAGATCCTTCGAGGAGTGGAAGGACTAGCTAATAGCAAACAACTGATCAGAAAGTGAGCTTTCAGACACTTATAACTGATATCTGGGCTCAGTGAGAGATTATCTGATCTAGTGGCAGGAAAATGGGGAGAATAAATAGTCTTATTTTTAATGTCGCCTTTAATTCCCAGTTTGAGAATCTCCATTATTCACAATGTTGGCTGTAAATTAGAATACCTACAGGCTTTTAAAATCATTTCCCAGACTGCACTCCAGCTCAATTAAATCAGTATCTCTGGACATGGGACTTTGGCATTAGAATATTTATAGCTCCATGGTGATTAAAATGCGTGGCACAGGTTGAGGATCACTGATCTATTATGACTCCAGGTGCATCTTGAGAATTCTTGGAAAATTCTCTCCAACAGATTTTTGGCAAAGGAGAGAGAAATGCAAAAACTCCTTGCTCCAAACCTGCAGATGACAAGCAGAATGTAATTTGCACTCGGATGCCTTCAAGCTCCTGGATAGGGCTTGGTGCCCTGATGTGACTTTAGCATTCCTGACAAATTTGAAAAATTGGCAAATAGCCATTGTCCAATTAAACAGGTTCAACAGTCATGGCCTTTAAATTGCAAAGTTTAGGTCTAAGTCAGTGAGTGGCAGGGGAAGGAAGAAAACAGCCTGGCGTGGGGGTGTTCTAATAACATTATGTCATTGCTTTTTAATCTGCATTTCTTGTCCAAATTGTTTTTCATTGTTATCTTTTATTTCTGCTGTATCTTATACCATTTGCTGTTATAATCCATAAATTTAAATGTACTCTGAGGATTCTTTTGCACTTTTAAGAAAACAGTTCATACTTATTGTTTAGATATATTTTCACATGAACAAAATAAGGTAAGAGCTTAATTTTGGAGGAAAATAATATTATCCAATCAAAGAACCTTCCTTATATCTTTTCATAGTATTACCCAAGTTTCCAGATATGATCATGACACTGATTATATACATCTATCACTTGCTTTCTTGGTGCCAGTTGGATCACATTCAGATTGATTTTTCATAAGAACAGAATTTTGTGGCGTTTTGACTTACTCCATTTTCTTTTTTTTTTCTTTTTTGCGGTACGCGGGCCTCTCACTGTTGCGGCCTCTCCCGTTGTGGAGCACAGGCTCCGGTCGCGCAGGCTCAGCGGCCATGGCTCACGCGCCCAGCCGCTCTGCAGCATGTGGGATCCTCCCAGACCGGGGTACGAACCCGTGTCCCCTGCATTGGCAGGCGGACTCTCAACCACTGCGCCACCAGGGAAGCCCTGTTTTCAGATCTAAATAAAATTTATCATTGCCCTGAGCTGAAAACATGCCATTAGATTTGCTAAGTATAATTAAATTTAAAATGAGAGCAAAAACACCTGCAGAAGTATTCAGTCTAAAACTAGAGTTTGCCATGTCTTACTGTGGAAAGTACCTCCTGTTTAAAATGTACTAACTTGACTGTACAGAAGCCACTTTATATGACTGCTTAGGCTCTATGCATAAATATTTCTTAAAATCCTTGAAGAGGTGATGTTTACCCTTCAAAGATGAAAGTTTGCACGCTATAAGGAATTATATGCACCAGTAATAAGGAGATTCATATTATATAGTAATTAAAATTATCATCAGTTCTTACATAATGCAGCTTTTCACTTTCAAACCTTTTGATCCCAGCATGCAGCCTGCCAAAGATGAACACTTTTTCATGTATTGTTTCTTCTAATTCTAGAAAGTGGCTGGTAGGTCAGCATCTTAGTTAAAATGTAGATTATAGGATAGGTGATACACAGAGTCACAGAAGCTCTTGTTTTGAAAGAACAAATGAGCTAGCTGTCGATAACCACATTTGATGTATGTATTGAATTAAACGTTAATATGCTTTTATTGTCAGAAGCCTGAAGTTTTCAAAGCCAATGCAACCCTCTATCAGGCGATATAAGGTATTATGATTCAAGGAGTAATTTATAGCTAGAGCAGTAACTAGGCGAGATAAATTTGCTGTGAAACCATTAGGAAAAATTAGTTAATTCACCCATAATTACTGCTGAGGATATTTGTGCCCTGACCTACTCAATTAAGGCTTCAACACCTGCTGCTTTTTCTTTGCTATTCTGCTGAGAATTCCCTGGCCAATAAAACCATTTAGTTGTAGGAACATGGCTGAGTGACTACAGTGATTAAAAACAGATCTTACTCTTAACTTTGTGAGAAATTCTTCTTGCAGTTTTTTCAAAATTACTTTTCTTTATTGTTCAGGCCAAAGCTATAAGAATATATTATATATTTCCAAATTAACAGGATAAATCTTCTAGGTGCATTAAGACGTATAAATAACATTTGCTTTAAAATGTTATGCTTAAACACTAACAGTTAATAAACAGGACATACAAAGAGGATCAAAGATAATGTATCAGATGGAGTAAGTGAACACCTTGCGTATTATGTGTGCATTAATTGAAGCTTGCCGAATATTTACTATTGTGGACAATTCATAATTACTAATTAATTGATAACATCTTACGGGAAACCCGAACGAACTTTTTGGCCAACCCAATAGCTAGGCTCTCACGTGGACAATAAAATGCTATTGCATAGTTAGGAAGCAGGGTGTTTTATATAATGTGTTTGGTTTATTTTCTTCCATCAGCATCATTTGAGAATTTTCAGTGCTGGGTAGAATGGGCAGGGACATGTGAAGTGCCTTATTATCTGCCTTATTATTTCCAAACAGAGTAAGGTAGCCTTGTCTATGGTATAAACACACTGCATTGATTGGGGGTATTGTTAGGACAACAATGTTTGACTTATTCCATGAAAGTGACTCTGATAATAATGAAAGTGTCTTTGCAAAAGTTTTCCTCTTATACCATGATTCCATGTTTTCTTTCCTCTCTGGTGGTAAAAACAATCCTGAATTTGGTGGATATATTTTTGTAGTATATAAAAGCATTCTCTCTCTCTCTCCCTCTCTTTCTCGATAGATATATCTATCGAGAGAGAGGTTATATATATGTATATATATAACCTCTCTCTCGATAGATATATCTATCGAGAGGTTATATATATATATATATATATATATATGTATATATACAATGGACTATATATATAATATATAAACCGTAACCCATAAACCATATGTAAGCACGGTTCTTAATAATTTCAAACATTATGTAATGAATTCCACATTTCTAAGCCAGTTGGTCAAATACTGATTCTTTTTTTGTAAACATGCACACATCATTTATTTTGTTATATATAATAATTGAGTAGCAGTTTCTAAAGATTATGAATTATCTTCATATGTATTAATAGCATATAATTTACAATGTATATACACACAGTAACAAAGCATGAAATAGAAACTACTCAGCCTCTTAAAAGTAGCCTCCTGTTCAAGAGTAACATGATAAACTATAACTAGTGTTAGTAAAACAGGAAAGACTACTATGTTATTGAACCATCTAACCAGTGACTTTCTTTTTCTTTTCTTCTTCCTTGTTGGTTATCTATTTTAAATATAGCAGTGTGTACATGTCAATCCCAAACTCCCAATCTATTCTCCTCCCTCCACCCTTGCCCCCTAGTAACCATAAATTCATTCTCTAAGCCTGTGAGTCTGTTTCTGTTTTGTGAGTTCATTTGTAGCATTTTTTTTTTTTTAGATTCCACATGTAAGCCATAGCATATGATATTTGTCTTTCTCTGACTTACTTCACTTAGTATGGTAATCTCCAGGTTGATCCATGTTGCTGCAAAAAAACATGGTTCAAAAGGCTACATGCACCCCAATGTTCACTGCAGCACTGTTTATAATAGCCAAGACATGGAAGCAACCTAAATGTCCATCGACAGATGAATGGATAAAGATGTGCTATATATACAGTGGAATATTACTCAGTCATTAAAAATAATGAAATAATGCCATTTGCAGCAACTATTGATTCTTATCTTCCTCATAATATCAGTAGAGTTTCACATTTGATCACAACTTTTTCTTACTAGACATATTTATTGAGCTTCTGTTCCTGACACAGAACTCCTAAATCCCTTGTATTCTCCTGGGCGATAGGAGCAACTTTTGTTCTAATGAGGGAACACTTGGTAGGCTCCTGGATGGGAACTTGTCACCAGAAAGACCAAGCCATGATTAGAAGCTGGGTACTTTCAGCTCCCCCCTACCCCATTCTCCAGAGAAAGGAGAGGGGATGGAAATTGAGTTAATCATCATGCCTACATGGTGAAAGCTCCATAAAAATCTCCAGTGTATGGAGTTGGTGAACACGTTCCCTCATGACTCCATGGGAACAGAAGCTCCTGCACTTGGGATCCTTCGGAACTTTGCCCAGTGTATCTTTTTGTCTGGCTGTTCATGTGATTCCTTCATCATATCCCTCATTCTATAATAAGCTAGTAAACATAAGTGCTTCCTTGAGTTTTGTGAGCATTTCTGGAAAATTATCAAACCCAGAAGGGGTTGTGAGAACTATAATTTATAGCTAGTTAGTCAGGAGTACAAGTGACAACCTGGACTTAGAATTGGTGTCTGAAGTGGTATGGTCTTATGGAACTGAACTCAACTTGTGGGATCTGAAACTGTCTCCAGGTAGGTAATGTCAGAACTGAATTGAATTGTAGGACACTAGGCTGGTGTCAGAGAATTGACCAGTGCAGGAAAAAAAAAAATTCATACATCTAGTGTCAGAAGTATTGTGAGTATGAGAGCAAAGGAAAACACAGCGCATTTTTCCTATACAGCTTCAGAGACACCATATTCTTATATTCTTGTGGATTGTGTTGCTTTGATTATTTTCCAGGGCATTTTTCCCCCTTTCCTCTTCCTCCCTCACTGGCCACTTTTCATTAGTTTCCATTGCTTCCCAATCTTTTCAACCTTGGGATTACCCATGTCTCAGTACTTGGTCCTTCTCTCTATATACTAACTGTCTTGGTACTCTCATTTAGCATAAACGTTAATTACCATCTGTGTTAATGGATTCCAAATGCATAGCTTTCAAATTCCAAATGCTTACCTGACATGTCTACTTGGATTTAACCATATCAAACCTAATAGGTCTAAAATGTACATATGATCTGTGTCTCCAAACCTATTTCATCCACAGTCTTCCCTTTCTTCATAATGGAGAAACTCTGAATACTCCAAACAAGGCTACTATTTTCATAACTCACAATTTACACACAGATTTTTCAAAAATACTGTTGCCTTTGTTTTATGAATATATCCAGAATCTAGCATTGCATAGCCTTTATTTCCTCTATTTTAGAGACTCTCAATTTGTCACTGGTGCCATATTTACATTCAAGACACTGTGCGGAGATATGCAGGTGATTCAGAGTTGAGTAAAAGATAATTCAAGACATCAGGGGTACTGTTATCAAATAGAGATGCTCAACTATGTTCTCTAATAATTACAATTCAAGAAAACAACCCCTTTATTCAATGAGTTTTGACTAATATCAAATAAACAAAGTATTAAGAGGTTTCTTTTACAGGAGGAAAACATCTAATCTAATACCAATCTGCTTGTGAATAAATAAAAATTAAAAACTGTCATGTTTTAGAGTCTGAGTTCTGCAATTAAATATGTAAGTTTTGAAACCCAGACTCCTGAATTTACCAGCTATTGACATTATCCAAGTTACTTCATTTCTCTGGCCTTGGTGCCCTAATTTTTAAAATGTAATTAATAAATGAGTGGATTGAGTTAATGAAGGTAAAGCACTTAGCAAGTGTTTTGTATATAGTAGGTGATCAATAGATATGAACAGCCATGCTTCACAGATGTCATTTCTATTCCCAACATATTGCTCGCTCTTGTCTGCATTTCCTAACACATGAGCACCCAGCTTGCAATGTCTTTCTTTTTTTCCCTCCTTGCACCTTTCCAACTTAGGCATGCCCTTCCAGGTCTAGTGAAAACTTCCTCTTTTAAAAGACAAAAAAAAACCTTTTATTCTAATTAGTGTCACTGGATTAGTGTCACTGGATTTTCCTCAAGTCCTTTCCCTGTACTTCATTGCACTTATGTCTTGAGCTTCTCTTCATGCTATTTTTCAGTTTTATATTCTAACGCCTTTTTGTATTTTTACTTTTTAATGGGACTCTGCATTCCTTAAGCTTAAATCATATTATTTCATTTGCATTTTCTTTCCTCAATATCAGATACAGTGTTCTTCACAGAATGCATTTAACACAGGCTTGGCCAAATATCTACATTCAAAGCCTAAAAGTTTACATTAGAGGAATATATAATGTATGAATTTCACCCATTTATATTATGATAATTCTCAAACTGCACATTTCTGTAAGATGCACAGCTGTGATAGCCTATGCCTTAATGCTATATGCAGTTTGGATAAGTAAATAACTGTTAGAAAGTACTATTTCTTAAAGGGGGCTCTGTTTTGATGGATAATTTTCAGTGAATTCCTCTGTCAAAAAATAAAGATGAAATTGTATTTTATTTTTATCTCTTCCAAAATGTATTACAAGCATGATAGTTTCATGAAGTCCAGTATGTTTTGGAGTGTGAGCTATATTAATTTTTCTAAGCAGAATTCAGAACATACATTTACAAATTAAATTTACTGGAATGAAAAAGTAAATAAGGATTCTTACAGTGAGAAACACTGTAAGTTTATAGGGGAGGAAAGGATCTGAGATAATATTTTAGTTAACTATGATCTTCAGAGAGGGATGCCAATGTCATAGATGTGTGTAAAAAGATCTAATGGGCTATTGTAGTGTTCAGAATAAGACTTCACTGATTTAGAACCTATTTGTTCCTTAAAAGCATACTAGGACTGCTACACATTATTTATGACAGAGCAATTTGAATCTGTCTAGAATTGAAAAGTAAAAAAAATTAATTTGTTAGCCCTCACCACTGGTTAAATGATTTTATCTGAATGTCTATTGAAATCATTCTTGATTCTGTGTAGAGATGACAGATGATTTAATAAAAACTACTTAGAATTTTCTACTCAAATTAGTTAAGAGAAGTGGATTGGAAATTTTGAAGGCAATTTGACACCAAAATCGAGATAATTATATCTAGTGTCACATTCCTCTGATGATGTCCCCCTCCTCTCTTAAGCACAAGTTTGCTCATTCCTGTCTTCATGTATTTGTTCCTAATCTTTAAATAATGAGTACACTGCCAGGTTTGTCCCTTCTCTGCTTCTTATAAAACTGAATTTAATACTTTTATAGCAACTGAACAGCTAGTGGCCGTGCATATTATTATGGGAACAGATGCTTTTAAGGGACACCTGTTGTACAGTACACATTTTGTCTTTTGAAAAGTTTTCTCTCTATGTGTTTTTCTGCATGCAAATGCCTACTTTCTTTTTGGGGGAAACATCTGTGTTCAGAGCACACTTCATACGTTATAGAAGAGAGAGTTCCTAACGTGAAGGTGCTGAGGGACTCCATGGCAAGGTCACCCCTTTCCATCTCAATTCTAACTTCCAATGGTGTCTGAAATGTCACTATTAAAATCAGTGCTCTGGGTTGTAACTGTGATCTGTGTTCCATCAGTTTTATTCCATCATTAATTTATTCCTCAAACATTAAATGCTTCTGTGAACCATGCATTGAAAATAAGAAGAATCATGAAAAACTACATATGACCTTGGAGATCTCATTGTCTCCTGGGGAGATAGACACAAATACTATAATACACAATATTATAATAAACAGTTTATATCATCATTATAGAAAACACCTTGAACTTCTAGGTAAAATGCATATTCTTAGAAGAGTAATATTAGTATGATTATGTAAGAAAAATAATGGAGAACTTATAAACACGTTTTCTTGTTTGATTATTTAAAAAATATAATGAGCACAGTACACTATATAATGGAAATGACTATACATCCAATATATATACAACTGCAGCCCCAGAAATTGCAATTGCAATCCCTTGAAAGACCCCAACCAAGCTGTCCTTGAAAACCTGACCAGTAGAATACATAAGAGATAATAATAAATGCTTATTGTTGTTTAAGGTAAGAAGTTTTAGAATGATTTAATATATAGCTTAGATAAGTAATACCATAGAAAAGATATTCTTCATTGTATTCTTCTGTAACTTTTAAAGTATGTACAAATTAATTTCTGTTTATGGATAAATAAAAAATTTCAAGTACTTCTTTTTTATCTCAAACATTTGTGGTTTAAAAAAATTGTCCTTTTCGCCAGTGACTTCTGTTGAAAATCAATTGGCCATGTATGTGTCTGTCAATGAGAATGTTTTGAGCTCTCTTTTCTGTTCACTGGTCCTACTTGCCTATGCTTACTCTATCTCATACTGTCTTGATTATAGTAAGTTTAAAAATCATATGACGTAAGTTCTCCAATTCTTTTCTTATTTCTCAAGATTTTTTTTTTACTATCGTAGGTCTTTTGCTTCCCCATATAAATTTTAGAAACAACTTGTCACTTCTTTAAAAAAACTGAGCAAATTTTGACAGAAATTTATAAATATAATTTTCTTAATTACTGAATGCATTTGTAACATGCTAAAATCCATAATTACCTTACACATAATTCATTACTTAAATGTATTTTACTGTCATATCTGTCAGTGTACCTAGCTTATAGTAAGTATTCCAAAATATTTTGAAGAAATAAAGACAATTTATTTTCATTAATTTCTTCACTTCATAATTATTTTATTATAGTATGTTTTCTTTTTTCTCTTGAAGTTGAGCTTACATGTGAGCCCTATACTGGATATGTATTGTCTTTTAGGCACTTTTTTTTCAATTTGGATTTTTCCACTAAATGGTGAAGTCTTGGGTTATATTTGTACTTTTAAAAAAATTCTAGGAGAAAACAGTGTTCTAACATACATCAGATATATGTGTATATATTATGTATATGTATGTATACATATTCTATAAAAATGGTTTAAACATCTAAAATTAGTATGTACAGTTAACAATGTACATACTATTTAATGAGTGATAGAGAAAATTTATATAATGTATAAAGTTCTTAAAAATTTAGTACCATATCTTCAAAATGTGTTTTATGGAATACAAATTCTTAAATAAAATCAGTGAACAAAAAAGGCTTCACTGTTGGGCTTCCCTGGTGACGCAGTGGTTGAGAGTCCGCCTGCCAATGCAGGGGACACGGGTTTGTGCCCCGGTCCGGGAAGATCCCACATGCCGCGGAGCGGCTGGGCCCGTGAGCCATGGCCACTGAGCCTGCGCGTCTGGAGCCTGTGCTCCGCAACAGGAGAGGCCACAACAGTGAGAGGCCCATGTACCGCAAAAAAACAAAACAAAACAAAAAAGGCTACATTGTCAAATCAAAAATTGTTAAAGTTACACTCTGTCCTCTTTCCCTTGGCTCTCTCAGTATATATTGGTTCATTAAACGTTCTGAGACATTCTGTTATAAAGAAGCCAGTTTATCAGTGTTAAAGATAGAATTTTGCAAACTAGTCTGACGATTTTACCCCATCTGGCAGAACATCTATTAATATCAGTCAGTTACAAAGCTTTTCAGAAACTTGTAGACTAGGGTGTCCATGGACCAGAGGCATAGGCATTGATTAAAAAATTTTTATAAATGAGGAATTTCAGGTACCACCCCAGACCTAGTGAATCTGAATCTGCAAATTAACAGAATTCTTCAGGATGTTCTTATGCAGGTTAAATTTTAGAACAACTGCCTTAGTATACAATTTTTTTTGTGTGTGTGTGGTACGCGGGCCTCTCACTGCTGTGGCCTCTCCCATTGCAGAGCACAGGCTCTGGACACGCAGGCCCAGCGGCCATGGCTCATGGGCCCAGCTGCTTCGTGGCATGTGGGATCTTCCCAGACCGGGGCACGAACCCGTGTCCCCTGCATCAGCAGGTGGACTTTCAACCCTGCGCCACCAGGGAAGCCCCTTAGTATACAATTTTTAAAATTTGGGTTTAATATCTTGCCCCCTAAATATCTATTATTAATGACCAGTGCTTAATTTAACTTTGGTTTTTATAAATATTAAAGATTTTTATGGAGTACATTGCTTCCAGGCTTTTAGACTATTCCTGTGTGCTCCAACATATGGGTTCTGTCACTGTAGGTTTCAGGTAAACTGTATAGCTGATTATATTCCAATCTTAAACTACTTGTTATAGAACATGGGAAAGGAGACATTAGTTTCCTTCTTAGCTCTCCTAAATCTCTATGAACATTTAAAATATTTCTCTTCTGCCTTTAAAGTAAAAGTTGTATTTTATATGTCCATATTATTACTGAAGTGGCTTGATTTGAAATAACATTTCTGCATTTTTTGATTACCCTTTACCCCCATTGAATAGCTTGAAAAAGGGGGGAAACTAATGTCACAGAATAACTTTTAGATCTGAATCAGTGGGTGATGCCTATCCCTGAAGTCCTCCTTACAGTTATAAAAGTTTCTTATTAACCATATTTCATTTTTATTTGCTACAGTTGGTTTCTTTCTTTCCTTCTCAATCTACATAAGAGAGGATTTTATTTGTTAAAGCAGGATTTTGATGGTTGTTTAAGTTCTGATATATATATATATATGATATAGATATATATATATGATTATATATATATATATATATATATATATATATGTATGTATATATATATCTTCCTTTGGGTAACCTTCCCAAAATTGGCAAATTTGCTGCACTTGAGTCTTCTCCCCCAAGATGGAAATCAGAAACTCATTTTCTGGGTCTCCTTGAAGGCATGTAGATATGTGAATCAAGTCTTTAAATCAGAGATACCAGTGTGAGACTTTTATTCAGAAGAAAACAATGTGAGGAAGCAGGTGTCTCAAGAAATTCATTTTTCAAAGAGGATGTTAGCAAAGGCAGTTAGTTTTGGTGGGTAGATTGGCAGAGGTCTTGAAGTTCTGTGCCCCTTGTCTGCACTGTGAGCTAATGTGTTCACTCCCTGGGTGTGCAGTGTCATTGCAGGAACAGTATTGGGTTGTAAACAGTGTTTTTTTGGGCTGTGTAATGTCAAAGTTCTAATCTTTGCTTCTCACCAAGTGATCTTTGCGTTGCCTAATATCTTTTTAAAAATTCCTGTTCTGCTTAAACGTGTTGCAATGGATTCTGTTTGCAAATGAGAATGCAGACTAATAAATGATTAATGTTTTTAACATTATGTCAGTTAATTAGCTTTAAAAATGTGTCTGTAATAGGTTTATTGTCTTTCAAGAAAGTCTGAAATAGTGATAAGTACACAGTACATATTGAAAAATGTGTATAGGAGTTGATTTATATTTTCCTTGCTAAATTACAGAAACTTTCTAATTCTCTTTCCAACTAGATGATCATGATCTAAAATGGATAAAAAATGTTTGCTAATGTGTATTATTCCACAAAACTATCTTTCTTATCTTTATTCTGTTATATCCCAGATAGCAATGAAAAGAAACTAGCATAATAAGAAAATCTTTGGAAATGTATATCAGATGATTCACGTCCAATTGCTCCCCTTATATGAGTTACTAAAGACATGGCAATTTTTGTGAATCAATGTAATTTTAGCACTCTTCTTGCCTGATTGTTTTGCAAGAAAGAAAGAAAGGAAGAAAGAAGAAGACACTGTCACTGGCAAGTGATTCTCCTACCTGCTTATCTCCCTGAAGAACAACTCATACAACATGTATGGAAATTGTGATTCAGCTGGATGATGTCCCAACTGAGGTACTTAAATTTTAAGTTTAAAGACTGATAACAAATGAGGATTACTTGGCCTGATTCTATATATCTAAGCTTCAGCACACAGAATTCACAAGATAATACATTATTTTGTGAATACTGCCAGGTGGGCAATTGCATGCAAGAAAAGGAAAGATGACTGTGCTGATTACAGTCATGCCTCAGTATCTGTGTGGGATTGGTTCCGGGACTTGCCTTGAATACCAAAACCGTGGATACTACAGTCCCATGGTCAGCCCTCCATATCTGCAGATGCAGAACCCATGGATAACAAGAGCAGACTGTATAATCACCTTGTTCTTCCAGATCTGTTCTTTCTCTACCTTCCTATATCCCCAGTGTGCTGTTGGAGTGTGATCCTGATGGTTCCCTTGCACTCTGGGTTTGAGTTATGTTCAATCATTGAAGGACCAGAGAGAACATGGCCAAGTTAAAATATATTGTAGGCTGATCAAACCCAGGGAAAGCTTGTTGCTTAGGTTTTCCATTCCTTTACAGTGTCTAATCATTTTAGTTATAACTATTAATATTAGGGAAATTTAAACACATGGTTTATTATTTCCCTAAAAACTGAGGACATCCTTCTCATTATTCTCACGCCATCATCCTTTTCTCTCTTTCTTTTTTTTTTTTAAAGATTTATTTATTATTTATTTTTATCTATTTATTTTGGCTGCATCGGGTCTTAGTTGCGTCACTCGGGATCTTTTGTTGTGGTGTGCAGGCTTCTCCCTAGTTGTGGTGCGCAGGCTTCAGGGCGCGTGGGCTCTGTAGTTGTGGCGCATGGGCTCTAGAGCACATGGGCTCTATAATTTGTGGCATGCAAGCTCTCTAGTTGAGGTGCACAAGCTCAGTAGTTGTGGCGCATGGGCCTAGTTGCCCTGCAGCATGTGGGATCTCAGTTCCCTGACCAGGGATGGAACCCATGTTCTCTGCATTGCAAGGCGGATTCTTTACCACTGGACCATGAGGGAAGTCCCTCTCTCTTTCTTTATAATTGTTCCAGCCTTGTTTTGCTTGTCTTCTGATTTATGTTTTCATGTAAACATTATAACCAGTTGTACTTTAAACTTACTGTACTGTTTGCCTTATAGATTTGAGAGGAATTATAATCTGTCTTTTCAAAATGCCATTTGAAGAGAAATGTAATTTGTTTATTTTTGTGACTTTGCTTTTCAGAGGCTTAAAAAAGGTACTTTTCCTTTTCATTTTTATTTTGCCATTTAAACATTTTAGGCTAAATAAGGAAGTTTAATTCTAAACATGCTCAAGTTTTATTCTTCAAATATCAAAGTTATCTATCAACTGCCATGTCATCACATCTTGACATGACATTATTTTAATGGATATAACACCTTTGTGAATATAAATGAAAACTCTTTTTGTTTTACTCTTGCAAGTAAATGACTAATACAAAGAAAATGTGTAATGTACTTTTCTACATTTGATGTTGAATTTTTAAAAGTTGCATGAATGGAAAGAGGTCAATTAAC
This sequence comes from Stenella coeruleoalba, assembly GCF_951394435.1. Classification (NCBI taxonomy): domain Eukaryota; kingdom Metazoa; phylum Chordata; class Mammalia; order Artiodactyla; family Delphinidae; genus Stenella; species Stenella coeruleoalba. The sequence continues at coordinate 31,945,901 of NC_137154.1, forward strand.
ATAAGAGAAGAAGCAAATATGAAAAACAAATGGAAAAAATGTTCACTCTTTTGAGTAATCAACAAGCATATTTAATCAACCTTAAGGCATCATGTTTATACTGTGAACACTAGACAATATTACAATTATAATGATGAGTGCTAGAAGATGTAGTAAAATGAAAACATTGAGATAGTTTTAGAAATTGTAAATTGGTTTAAATTTTAAAAATCAATCAGGTAATAAGTAGCAATAGTTATAAAGATGTTTGTTTATGTACTCATTTATGTACTCACTTCTGGTTATTGCCACTTTGAGATAGCTGGGGTGCTTGTATTCTAAGTTTATAGTAAAAAAGACAAAATTTTAACTCACAAAGATACTTCTTGATGCATTATCTATTATTTAAAAAGAAAGGGAAAAAAGCCTGGAAATAACTGAAGTGAACAATGATACTGCAATGGAACACTGATGCAAGCCTTATTACCTTATTAAATATATGGTTAGAATGGCGACTAAAGATAATGGGAAACATTTTGAAATATTACATTAAATAATAAAATAAATTTATATTTATTCAGTGATTATAACTTCAGTAATATATTTCTGTTTGTGTATTTGCTTAATTTGAAAAATGGAAATGGAAATAAAATATTAACTACTTCATAGTTATGGGAAGTAAATGCAATAATATAAAGTGTTCAGAACAGTGTCTGGCTCATAATAAGCCTGCAATGTAGGTTATTATTGCTATTATTGTGAAATGGCATTGAAACGGCATAAGCCATTTTAGCTTTGAAATTATTGTTTTTTTCTTTGTTTGTTGTTATGATATAACTCAGTGGTTCTTAACATTAGTGCAAGGAAATCTTTATGAGTCTCTATCCCCACAACCCCACACTGATCAGGTGGTATATCATAATGAAATTTGACTCTTGAATTCTGCTCCTCAAAGAAACATAACATTTTTTTTGAAAAAATGCTTTTGCACAAATACATACACAAATACTCAACTGTTACAGAACATTTATTGTAACCTTGATAAAGTTTCAGTTGTGAAACTAAGTGCTGAGAAAAGTATCTTGCAGAGACGACTCTCGAGGAAGATGCAATATTTCATGGTTAGCTAGGCTAATTTAATGGTCTGATTAAACAACAAAATCCTCTCCCAGTTACAGAGACACAGGGCCAAAACTGAGCCCTAAGCCTGGACATACAGTCTGAGATCACAGGCTGCTAAAATCACCTCATGCAGTTCTTATAAGGGGAGAGATGCCTGTAGAATCTTCCTAACTAATCTACATATATTGGCTGCCATATATTTCCCCAATGAAAATATATTTCTATTTATCTATAGTAACTAGAAAATATTCTACTGAGGATGCTATAGCTATAGGTGAAGCATTTTTAGTACCCTATCCATAGAGAATACACAAGTGATTAGAAAACTTCAAATAAATATTAAAGTATAATTTAGAACTAAGACAGGTGTATTACATTGTCTCTGTTGAAATGTTGAGAATAAAATTAGAGAAAATATGACAATTATGAATGTTGTTATAATTTACCTTGAATATTTTACATATGAGTATACAATAAATAATTATACAACCAAATTTTGGGCAAGGATGGGGGAGGCACTTGATATTAAAGGAAGTAATTGAGAGGGGATGGAAAACGTATGCCATGCAAATGGAAATCAAAACAAAGCTGGAGTACCAATTCTCATGTCAGACAAAATAGACTTTAAAATAAAGACTATTAAAAGAGACAAAGAAGAACACTACATAATGATCAAGGGATCAATCCAAGAAAAAGATATAACAATTGTAAATATTTATGCACACAACATAGGAGCAACTCAATATATAAGGCAAATGCTAACAGCCATAAAAGGGGAAATCGACAATAACACAATAATAGTAGGGGATTTAACACCCTACTTTCACCAGTGGACATACCAACCAAAATGAAAATAAATAAACAAAAGCTTTAAATGATACATTAAAAAAACATGGACTTAATTGATATTTATAGGACATTCCATCCAAGAACAACAGAATACACTTTCTTCTCAAGTGCTTATGGAACATTCTCCAGGATAGATCATATCTTGGGTCACAAATTAAGCCTTGGTAAATTTAATAAAATTGAAATCGTATCAAGTATCTTTCCTGACCACATTGCTATGAGACTAGATATCAATTACAGGAATAAAACCATAAAAAATACAAACATATAGAGGCTAAACAATACACTGCTAAATAACAAAGAGATCACTAAAGAAATCAAAGAGGAAATCAAAAAATACCTAGAAATAAATGACAATGAAAACATGACAACCCAAAACCTACTGGATGCAACAAAAGCATTTCTAAGAGGGAAGTTTATAGCAATACAATCCTACCTCAAGAAACAAGAAAAATCTCAAATAAACAACCTAACCTTACACCTAAAGCAATTAGAGAAAGAAAAACCAAAAAAATCAAAATTAGCAGAAGGAAAGAAATCATAAACATCAGATCAGAAATAAATGAAAAAGAAATGAAGGAAATGATAGCAAAGATCAATAAAACCAAAAGCTCTTCATTGAGAGGATAAACAGAATTGATAAATCATTAGCCAGACTCATCACGATAAAAAGGGAGAAGGCTCAAATCAACAGAATATGAAAAAGGAGAAGTAACAACTGACACTGCAGAAATACAAAGGGTCATGAGACATTACTACAAACAACCCTATGCAAGTAAAATGGACAACCTGGAAGAAATGGACAAATTCTTAGAAAAGCACAACCTTCTGAGACTGAACCAGGCAGAAATAGAAAATATAAACAGACTAATCACAAGCACTGAAATTGAAACTGTGATTAAAAATCTTCCAACAGACAAAAGCCCAGGACCAGATGGCTTCACAGGTGAATTCTATCAAACATTTAGTGAAGAGCTAACACCAGTCCTTCTCAAAATCTTCCAAAATATGGCAGAGAGAGGAACACACCCAAACACATTCTACAAGGCCACCATCACCCTGAAACCAAAACCAGACAAAGATGGCACAAAGAAATAAAATTACAGGCCAATATCACTGATGAACATAGATGCAAAATCCTCAAAAAAATACTAGCAAACAGAATCCAGCAGCACATTAAAAGGATCATATATAATGATCCAGGGGGGTTTATCCCAGGAACGCAAGGATTCATCAAACTACACAAATTAACCAACGTGATACACCATATTAACAAACTGAAGGAGAAAAACCATATAATCATCTCAATAGACACAGAAAAAGCTTTTGACAAAATTCAACACCCATTTATGATAAAACTCTCCAGAAAGTAGGCATAGAGGGAACTTATCTCAACATAATAAAGGCCATATATGACAAACCCACAGCCAACATGGTTCTCAGTGATGAAAAACTGAAAGCATTTCCACTAAGATCAGGAACAAGACAAGGTTGCCCACTCTCACCACTATTATTCAACATAATTTTGGAAGTTTTAGCCAACGCATTCAGAGATGGAAAAGAAATAAAAGGAATACAAATCGGAAAAGAAGAAGTAAAACTGTCACTGTTTGCAGATGACATTATACTATACATAGAGGATCCTAAAGATGCTACCAGAAAACTACTACAGCTAAGCAATGAATTTGGTAAAGTAGTAGGTTACAAAATTAATGCACAGAAATCTCTTGCATTCCTATACACTAATGATGAAAAATCTGAAAGAGGAATTAAGGAAACAGTCCCATTTACCATTGCAACAAAAAGAATAAAATACCTAGGAATAAACCTACCTAAGGAGACCAAAGACTGTATGCAGAAAACTATAAGACACTGATGACAGAAATTAATATGATACAAACAGATGGAGAGATATACCATGTTCTTGGATTGGAAGAATCAACGTTGTGAAAATGACTGTACTTCCCAGAGCAATCTACAGATTCAATGCAATCCCTATCAAACTACCACTGGCATTTTTCACTGAACTAGAATAAAAAATTTCACAATTTGTATGGAAACACAAAAGACCCAGAATAGCCAAAGCAATCTTGAGAACGAAAAATGGAGCTGGAGAATCAGGCTCCCTGACTTCAGACTATACTACAAAGCTACAGTAATCAAGACAGTATGGTATTGGCACAGAAACAGAAATATAGATCAGTGGAACAAGATAGAAAGCCCAGAGATAAACCCATGCACATATGGTCACCTTATCTTTGACGAAGGAGGCAAGAATACACAATGGAAAAAATATAGCGTCTTCCATAAGTGGTGCTGGGAATAATGGAGAGACACATGTAAAAGAATGAAATTAGAACACACCCTAACACTATACACAAAAATGAACTCAAAATGGATTAAAGACCTAAATGTAAGGCCAGATACTATAAAACTCTTCGAGCAAAACATAGGCAGAACACTCAATCACATGAATCACAGGGAGATCCTTTTTGACACACCTCCTAAGAAATGGAAATTTAAAAAAATATAAACAAATGGGACTTAAAGAAACTTAAAAGCTTTTGCACAGCAAAGGAAACCATAAACAAAACGAAAAGATGACCCTCAGAATGGGAGAAAATATTTGCAAACGAAGCCACTGACAAAGGTTTAATCTCCAAAATATACAAGCAGCTCATGCAGCTCAATATCAAAAAAACAAACAACCCAAACCAAAAATGGGCAGAAGATCTAAATAGAAATTCCTCCAAAGAAGATATACAGATTGCCAACAAACACATGAAATGATGCTCAACATTACTAATCATTAGAGAAATGCAAATCAAAACTACAATGAGGTATCACCTCACCCTGGTCAGAATGGCCATCATCAAAAAATCTACAAACAATAAATGCTGGAGAGGTGTGGAGAAAAGGGAACCCTCTTGCACTGTTGGTGGGAATGTAAATTGATACAGCCACTATGGAGAACAGTATGGAGGCTCCTTAAAATACTAAAATTAGAATTACCATATGACCCAGTAATCCCACTACTGGGCCTATACCCAGAGGAAACCATAATTCTAAAAGACACATACACTCCAATGTTCATTGTAGCGCTGTTTACAATAACCAGGTCATGGAAGCAACCTAAATGCCCACTGACAGACAAATGGATAAAGAAGATGTGGTACCTATATATGATGCGATATTACTCAGCTATGAAAAAGGAATGAAACTGGGTCATTTCTAGAGATGTGGATGGACCTAGAGATTGGCATACAGAGTGAAGTAAGTTAGAAAGAGAAAAACAAATATCGTATATTAATGCATACATGTGGAATCTAGAAAAACGGTACAGATGAACCGGTGTGCAAGGCAGAAATAGAGACACAGATGTAGAGAACAAACATATGGACACCAAGGGGGGATACTGGGAGGGGGGTGGTGGTGGTATGAACTGGGAAATTGGGATTGACATATATATATTAATATGTATAAAATAGATAACTAATGAGAACCTGTTGCATAAAAATAAATTTTAAAAAGATTAAAAGAGGGCTTCCCTGGTGGCACAGTGGTTGAGAGTCCGCCTGCCGATTCAGGGGACACGGGTTCGTGCCCTGGTCCGGGAAGATCCCACATGCCGCAGAGCGGCTGGGCCCGTGGCCATAGCCATGGCCACTTAGCCTGAGCATCCGGAGCCTGTGCTCCGCAACGGGAGAAGCCCCAACAGTGAGAGGCCCGCTTACCACAAAAAAAAAAAAAAAAAAATTAAAAGACAAAAAAAGAAATACATATAATTAGTATTTACCAGTGATTATTAAAGTTTTGCTCCTCATGAAAAGGATTACATTGGAGTTATATTCATCCCCTGAATTTTCATATGCTTCAAATTTGAGAGTCATGAATAATAAATGTTTAACTTTTACCTAAGGGAATCTAAATGTGCATGCTTAACAATTCAGAGAAGAGATGTGAGTCTTGATTACCTTGGACAGTTTTATTTCATTTCTCTGCCTCCTTTAGCTGCATTGAAGATTTTTCAATTTATATTAATTTTCAGTTTGTTTGTGATGTACCCAGTCATAGCTTTCTCATTTACATGTTCTTTGAGGTTCACTGAGCTTTTTGAATCTTTAAATTTATTATTTTTACCTAATTTGCAAAATTTCAATAATTATTACTTCCAAAAAGAAAAAAAATCTGCTGAGCTGCAAAGGAGGTGACTTAGACAGCCCTAAATTAATTGTTGAAGAAAACTCTTCAGAGTTTCAGCTTTACATGAAGCTGGTCTGTAGCTAATTGGGACCAAAATAGGTTGGTCAACATAATTCACTAAGGAGAACCACTCTGAGCTATTTTAGATATAAGATTTGGATTTCTTTATAATTAGTATAGAAGTTCCAGTACAAGGGACAGCTGTTGTACTGAAAGTAATAAAAGAATCAGAAGATCCAGGTATAATCTGAAATTAGCATTAGAACAAGTAGTAGAAAATATGCATGGTATCACATTATTTCAGTTTAATATAATCTTACATATTCTTATATTTTATGAAGCATGTGCTTACTTTAGCTCTAATTCTATAATGTGGAATTAATTATTCTCATTATTTCTAGTGATTTTATATAATATTGGATTAAATATTCACTTCTGTAACAGGAAAAATATATATGTAGTCTCCAGTGACAATTCAGCCTTCTCTTTGACTCTGCTTCTTATTACATCATCTTTCAGATAAGGATTAGAGCAGAAGCCTTCTACTGGCCTGCCCAGGAAGATTCATTCCAATCATTGTGGAGCATTCTGGAACCTCAGGAGACTTCTGTCTCCATTCTGCCTCTCTGTTATCTGTGGATAGAGGGCAAAGGAACAGGTATTTTCAGAAGTCAGTGTCTATGTAAATGCTTTGGATTAAAAAAGCTTCTGAGAACCCCCATCACTCACTTAATATTATTCTGGTTGGAGGCTAATTTAAATAATTTGGATAAGATGAAGGGATTTGGGGTAATTTTTTTTTAAATGCTCTTTCAGCTATTAAAAAATGATTTATAAACATGGGTCACTCTCTGCTATGAAGAATATAAACTTCTACCTCTCCAAAAATGGGTTTTCTCTGATCTACATGAGCTCATGTATGACTTTATCTGCCTTACCTGTAAAGTGAGGTAGAGTTGTAGTAATAACCTAGGGTTTAGAATCTGGGGTCTTTCACTTGATAATTCTGTGACTTGGGAGGACTACTTGCTTTCTTTTTTCTTTGTTCTTCTCATCTGTCAATTTGGAATAATAATAATGGCTTTTTCACGTTGTCATTAGGATTAAAATAGATGATGCATGTAAACTGCATATAGTAGACTTTTATATCAAAGTTCTATTTTATTTGATTAAATTAAAAACATGTTATATATGTAGTAAACAACTTTAATTTTACAGGCAAAATTTTATGTGTTAAAAAACACATTTTTAGTTTATTCACTATAAAATTCTTGTATGTAATTGTAACCCCTGTTAATGACAGAACAAGATAATCAACAATATTGTGTTGTATTGATATAGGATACAAATATTTATGGTAATATTTAAACTTTAAAGATATAGTAATAAGGTATGAACCAGTGAATTAGTCATCTGAATTAATTTATTTTCCATAGAAAGTGGTTAACTTATACAAGACAAAATTAATAAAAATAAAATTATTTCTGTAAAGATAAATTATATTATCTAGACTTATACTGAGAAAAGTAGCTCATTAAATGAATGACTTTCTAAATAACACTTAGGATCAATAAAATTAAAAACATTACAATAAAAACTTATGTTACATGTCTAAATTTTTATTAACATTAAAATCGAGTCTTGCTACAGTTTTCAAAACAGTTTGAAAATGAATAAATAAATTAATTTATATTTTAAAAAAAGATAAATATAACCCTGCTTTTCTTTGGACAGTTAATAGCATTCTGGCTCATCTCAGGAAGCTGTGGAAGACATGCAGTCTTGAGAATTTGGCACTGCTACCACATTTCCACACTAAAGTAGAGATAACTTGATGGAAGACTTTCTGGCTTCAGCCAGGGTTATACTGCTGAACTGGGAATTTCAAATATGGGGAATGTATAAATCAGGAGAATTTTAGTAGAAACCAATCTAACATTGTTGAAACAAACTCTTTGTTTGTTGAAACAAACAAAGAAAATGTCGTTAAAGATACGTAGTTTTCCATGGAAGTGAGTGCAATAAAGGAACTCAGGAAGAACGTAGAATAGAGACTATTAACATGAAGGTTTTCTTCATCAGTGCCTGCCTCTCCAGTCTCTGCAAATCAATATCAGTTCTCTCTGTTTCACTTTTGGCCCACAGACTTCTCGGACCCACTAGGTAGAAACTAGGCACTTCACAGCTCCTAAATTTGTGTGCAGTGAGACTGACTCAACCAATCCTTGTCCTAGTGCCAACCTCTCAGCACAGATTCTTAAATCGGTATATTAACTTGCATGTCTAGGGATGGCACTAAGAGTTTACTTGGTTAGTTAACCAAAATATAGATCTAAAGGTTGGCTACCCCAAATTAAGTCAAGATCTCATGACTCCTTTGAAATACTGTAGAGAATACTATCCAATGGCTTAAGAAGATCAGAATGTTAGAATAGACATATTATGTAGGACTTGTTAATATCTTCTATATCATCTAGGACACAAGGCTTTGAGAACCATATTAATAAAGGGATAAGGCACGAAAGGCTTTGAGAGCTCTTTAGTGGAGTTTTTATACACATAAGACATTACAGTGCCCCTAGTTAGTCAGGTAACCACCAAAAGTTGGAATCATAAGAGCTGGGTCCCCAGACTTCATGTAGGAATTGAAGCACTATTAATGTGCAGGTAAATTATAACAACTGGTTCTCTGGGGTGAGGAAGGAGGAGCGCTGATTTGTAGAATTTTCCAATTTCCATGTGAAAATCCTCACCATAGCTCGTTAGATAATTTCAAGCTACAAAGGTGGCATCACTGAATATGAAGACAGAAAGAGATAACACACAAAAGGCTTTCTCTACTCAGTGGGTGCCAACTTTAGCACACCACTGAAAAGAGTCATCTCTGTAGTGCTTCCGAATTCTTAACCTACAGAATCCATGTATGTTATGATTATTGATTTTTTCTGCCACTAAATGTTGGACTGATTTGTTACACAAACATAGTAATAGAAGAGTCATTACACTATTTTTTTTCACTACTCAATGTCATATTCCTTGTCTAAAGTAGAACTTGCCCTTTAAAATTTTTTTTTAAAAAAAACAGAAAGATACTCATATTTCTTACCCATCCACTAACAATAAAACAGAAGTTTTTTGGGTTTTTTTTTTTCCCCCTCCTCCTATAGCATCTAGCCACATTGATTTTTCCAATGTCTGTGTTACATAACAAACAGCAGTTTGGGTAATAGCCTCATATTCTAGGATAAAACACACATACACAATAAATTCTCATATATAATAGAATATGAAACAAAGATAACATGAAAAGAACATAATAATGGCATTAAATGATGTCAGTCATAAAAACTGTAACGTATAAAATGTTACGGTACTTGTTCTGTACGTGTATAAACATCTCAAATTTTCTTCAAGATAGAGCATCTATAAAGCACAATGAGACATGCACACCATCTCATAGATGAACTTCTCCTTAGCCCATCAGATTATGCCTCCATCCTTGATACCTGAAAAATGGCTCTGCTGAGAATTAACCCATGTTTCTGATTTACTTATCATCTTCCTCCCATCTGACCCCATGATTCCATATCCCAATTTCTCTGAGGGTTTTTTCCTCCACTTATATGTGAAGCCAGTATGACCAGCCATGAGTAAAAAGACTTTAATCATTTCCTTGGGATATGTCTTGGTGAAGTTAATAGGAATTGGAGATGCAGTCTAAGCATCAAGAACTCCATGCCCAAACTATAAATCGAAATAAGTAGGGGCTTGAGTCTGTTTCCAAAGGATGGACATAATCCAAAGTAAAATAGTGGTGGCTCAGAGATGAAGTCAAGATCACTGGAAGTCAGTACTGGGATAAGAAATGTTAGAAAGTCATACAAATTGTTAGAAAGTATGTAGGAGTTGGTGTTAGGAACAGTAAGGGAACAAATATAATAAAATATAGCCCAAATGCTCTAAGGGCACAGACTTCTCAAAGTCTTCATATTCCTTTCATAGCAGGTATGTCATCCTCAACAAAACCTTCCCCTAAATGCTCAAGGAGCTTGACTAAAGCTAGGCATTAATCTTGAAGGATCCTCATACTTATACTTTCATGGACAGTAACTTATCCTTAAAAGTTTAGCTATTTCATAAAAATTGTTAGAAAGTCTCTATTACTTTCCTAAAAAGTATATACTGGGAAAAATGAACAACTTCTATAACATACTATAGAGCATTTTAGTTGTACATTGTTATTACATAGAGTCCTATGCATCAGATGATGTTGCCAGTATTAAAGATAAAAGCCTGATACGCAGATTAAACAATGTACCCAAGTAAATGGAAATAGTTCTCAAATTCAGTTCTGATCAAAATGTTTTATTTCTTGGTTCTTTTTTTTTTATATCACATTGCCTCCCTGCTGCTTGGTAATTTGTAAATTTAAAGACTAAAATAATGCAAATGTAAGTTTCTATACTTTTTACCATTTGATTTGCATATATTTGAATAAAAAGAAAATGCTTAAGTAATTTTTTTCTCTGTTATTTTCAATAATCAAGAACGTGTCATTTATTTATGTACTTAAAGACTCAATCACAGCTATTTTCAAAGTTACATGATAGCATTTGTAAATTGAGAATATATTAAATGCGTTATTGGAAAAATTATAAAAATATTAAAAAGTGTTCATCTTAAATTTGAGGTATTAAGCACTGTATTATACTGTTTTAAAAGTTTAATTAAAATACTCAGCCTAAACACCTCTAACATTTCTCTGTATCGTCTGAAATTCTTTTTCATAAATAATCTCTATGTACGAAAGTACAACCCATTTTCATGTTTTATACAGTTTATTTCACACAGCCAGCCCATTTATTTGAATATAATCATCTGCATTTTTATGAAAAAATAAAAGAGAATTATGGACACTCATAATCTTCTCTTTAAACAAAGATTTTGGTTGGTGTTGAGATTTGCCCAAGGATCTAAATGCACATAGCCAGCCTATCCCAGTGCTCCTGGAGAATACTCACATATGACTTAAGACTATCCAACACCCCACCAATTCTTAGTCATGATGGCTCCATCAAGATTAAGTAAAATAAGTTGCCTGGGAAAAAACTCCATCTTTCCAGAAGAAAGCAAACAACCTCCTTTTGTCCTGTATATCCCAAAATGCACACCCTCACTCACATCCCTTCATCTGCCTGCTCATGCAAATACGCAAACTCCATCCTCACCACAGCACCCATGGCAAGAACTTGTCCAATTTCATTCTGTAAGCACAGATCCACCTTCATGGCCAATTTTTATCGTGCTGATTTCCTTTATGGTTCTTAAACTGCCATTAGTTCTGTGTGTTCATCAGCCATTATAATGTGCTTACAGCTCAAACTTCTACAAGTACATAGGCATATAAAAGGGAAAAAAGTGAACATTTCCTCTTAATAGTATCTATAAATCTATATCTGTCTATCTAATTGTATTTTTGTATCTGTATGTCTGTGTATAAATGTATATGTATATAAATATATGTGCATATATGATTTTAAAATATTTAGTTTGAGATAATTTTAGATTTATAGGCTGTTTTGAAAAATAATACAGAGAAATCCTTTGTCTCCTTCACTCAATTTTCCTCAATGGTAACATCTTGTATAAACTATAATTCAATATCACAAGAAGGAAAATGTCTTTAAATACAATTGACCAACCTCATTCAGATTTCAGATTGCATCAGTTTTACATTTAGACTTCTTTACTATAACTGAGTCTTCCAATACATGAACACATGATTCTCCATTTATTTAGGTCTTCCTTGATTTCGTAAATCAACCTTATGTAATTTGCAGCATATAAACCTATACATATTTTGTTAGATAAAGACAAAAGATTTATTTGGAGCCATTGAAAATGGTCTTGTGTTTCTGATTTCAGTTTCCACATATTTGTTTCTAGTATATAAAAATGCAATTTATTTTTAAATGTTGATCTTTTGTGATCTTGATGGACTCAGTTCTCTGAAGTTTTCTTTCTTTTCTTTTTGTTGTTATTATATTATTGTTATTATTTTATTGACTCCTTGGGATTTTCTAAGTAGAAAATCATGCCATCATCAAACAGGGCCAGTTTTTTTTCTTTCTAATATGTATGACTTTTATTTATTATTTTTCTTATTGTGCTGGCTAGAACTTCCTGTACTATGTTAAATAAAAGTGCACAGTGGTCATTCTTGCCTTGTTTCTGATCTTAGGGGGAAAGCATTCAGTCTTTCACTGTTAAGTATATGGCTAACTGGAGATTTCTTGTAGATGCTCTTTGTCAAGGTGAGATAATTCCATTCTATTCCTTATTTACTGAGAATTATTTTCATAAGTTGGTGTTTGATTTTTGTCAAATACTTCTTCTGCATCAAATGATATGATCATGCATTTTTTTCCCTTAATCTATTAATAGAGCCGGGTATGTTAATTTTCAAGTATTGAACCAAGCCTTGAATCCCTGGAATAAATTCCACTTGGTGACATTGTGTAATTGTTTTTATATATTGTTAAGTTCTATTTCCTAATATTTTGATAAGAATTTGTATGTCAATATTCATGAAGTATTTAGTTGTTTTTATTTTTTATTCATTTTTTTGTACAGTATCTGGTTTCAGTCTCAGTGTAATACTTGCCTCATAATTTGAATTAGAGTGTGTTCTCTCTTTCTTCCGTATTCTGACAGTGATTATATAAAATGAGCATTGATTCTCCTTTAAATGTTTGGTAGAATTCTCCAGTGAAACCATTTGGGACTAGAAGTTTACATTTCAGGAACTTTTAAATTATGAATTAAATTTCTTTAAACGTTCTGTGTTTATTTAGATTGTCATTTCATCTTGACAGAGATTTGGTAGCTTCTGGTTTTGAGGACTTAGTTCATTTTTTTCAAATTTTGCAAATTTATGAGCATAAAATGATTTATAGTATTCCCTTATTATCTTCTAAATGATTCAGTCTCAGTAGTTATACCCCCTATTTCATCTGTGGTAATGGTGATCTGTTTCTTCAGTGATATATTTTTTAATATTTTTTTTTGAATTTAACTATGACATTGTATTTGAGGTAAGCTTCTTGTATTATAGAAAGCATATAGTTATATCATTTTCTCTTTTATTTTCTGTTTAGTCTGCTAGTCTGCAATTTGTATATGTAGATCATTTATATTTAATGCACTTATTGATGAGTTGGAACTTAAGTCTTGCAATTTATTATTTGTTTTTTTGTTTGTTTTCTCTGGTTCTTGTTTCTTTTCTTCGTGTGGGTAACTTGAGCATTTTTAGTATCCCGTCTTTCTATATTTGTAACATTGTTTATTATATTGTTTTGTATAGTTTTCTTAGTGATGTCCTAGGTATTACAATATATGTGTATAACTTATTGCTGTCTACTAAACAACATTGTATCACTGCAAGTAAAATGTAGATCGTTACTGCTGTTTAGGTTTCTTTACTCTCCTAAGTTTATAAATGCAATTATACTGTGTATTTCCTCTCCATTTACTGAGTACCACTTTGATAGTGTTCTCATTTGGGTTTCAAACATAAAATCTGATTTTTAAAAATTTGTGAAGAGGATAGTATTTACCATTATTCTATAAATTCTATTGTTTCTCCTTTTTCTGGAATTCTAAGACTTCTGCAATTATTGCCCTTTTTGGAGAACATTTTTTATCATTTTTTAAGAGGAAGTCTGTTGTTGACACATTCTCTTAGTTTTCTTCCTCTGAGAAGTATTTATTCCCTCTTCATTCCTAAGGATATTTTCATTAGCCATAGAATTCAGGTTAACAGTTTTGTTTTTTTTTTTCTTTTATCACTTGAAAAATGTCATATCAACTCCTCTAGCTTCCATGGTTTCACATGAAAACTGTTATTCAAGTCACTGTTCCCCTATACATAATGGACGTTATCTCTCATTGCTTTCTATGTGTTTTCTTTGTTTTTAATTTTCAGGAGTTTAATCATGATGTGTATTAGCATGAATACTTGTGGGCTTATCCTGTTTTCAATAGACTCAGCTTTCTTAATTTAGAAGTTTATGTCCTTCATTGAATTTGAGAAACTTTTAGCCGTTACTTTTCTATTTATTTTCAGCTTTACTCTCTGTTTCCTCTCTTTCTAGGATTTGGATAACACAAATTTTGGGATTATTCATTATTCTCCTACAGATATTGAAAGCTTTGTTCCCTTCTTTTTTGTGTATAGTTTTTCTTCTCTTGTTCATGTGGGTAATTTCTATTGTTTTGTCTTCAAGTACAATGACTGATTCTTTCCTGTCATATTTATTCTGCTATTTAGCCTCTTCACTTCAATTTTCTGTATTGCATTTTTCAGTGTTATAATATCCATTTGGTTCTGTTTTGTATCTTTATTGCTTTCGTAGATTCTCTCTCTGTCTCTCTTAATTTGTTTCAAGATTATTTGTAATTAATTTTAAAAGTTAATGGTGGTTACTTTAAAATCACTGTTAGATAATTCCAATCTCTGATTTATCTCTATATTAGCAAGCACTGATCGCTTTTGACTCATTCAGATTGTGAATTTCCTGATTCTTGGCATGATCAATATTTTTTTATTTAGTTCTGCACATTTTGGCTATTATTCTAGAAGACTTTATGTTATATTTAAATCTTTTACTTTAGCAGATAGCCAGCCTGAGGTTTGCATGCAGAATTTGTTCTATTTTGATGGGCTGTGCTTCCAGTAACAATTTAGTTTTTCGAGCTTTTATAATACTTTTGGTCTCACTTTTTTGTGTGTGTCCTTGGAGTTAATGCTAATCCTTGTTTATGCTGCCTGCTAGCCCCTGCTGATGCTGCCTGCAGGGGCAGAAGGTATTTTTTCCTTCTTGGCTGCCTGATGCCTCTAGGTGAGGGATGGGAGGTGAGGGATCCTGTGGCCCATCTGAATAGAGGGCACTTCCTTGGACCACTTCACTGGAGCCTGCCTTTGCCATGCCACAGGGCTACCTGGTGTCTCTAGGTGGGAGATGGAGGACCCTTTCCCTTGACTCCACATAGGGACAAAGAAGACTCCCTAGTCCTGGCTTATTCATGTTGGTTCAACCCCGGAAGAAGTCTATGGCTCCTGTAGGCTGAGAGTGCTCCCAAAGCCAAGACATTTGTTTTTTTTAGGGATCACCTGCTAGTATGTGGTTTTCTTCACGTTTTCAGTGGGACTTCCTTACGATCCATAGTGAAAGGGGTTTCTTCTTCTGCTTTGTTAGAGTTCAGGAAACAATGGGTCTACATTATATTCTGAAGCAGAATGGAGGTCATGAGATAGTGTTCTCCCAG
The DNA here is from genome assembly GCF_951394435.1 of Stenella coeruleoalba. Classification (NCBI taxonomy): domain Eukaryota; kingdom Metazoa; phylum Chordata; class Mammalia; order Artiodactyla; family Delphinidae; genus Stenella; species Stenella coeruleoalba. The sequence goes on from NC_137154.1 coordinate 31,961,381, forward strand.
TCCTGTGATCCTTAGTTCATCCTCTTTTTTAAACATATGTCAGCATTATACTTTGTTTGCCTGTTGTTTTATTTCCAAGTTTTATTGTGTTATTAGGGGAGAACTGGAAAAAGACAAGTCTATGCCATCTTGCTGAGACTAGAAGTTTATATTCCTTGTTAATTATTTTTGTACTTCTCAGAAATAAAATCAATACAGGCATACCTCACAGATATTGTGGGTTCAGTTCCAAACCACCACAACAAATCAAATATTGCAATAAAGCAAGTCACATTTTTTTGGTTTCCCAGTACATATAAAAGTTATGTTTCTACTATACTCTAGACTATTAAGTGTGCAGTAGCACTATATCTAAAAAACAGTGTGCATGCCTTAATTAAAAACTACTTTATTGCTAAAAAAAAAAAAATGCTAACCATCATCTCGGCCTTCAGCGAATTGTAATCTTTTTGCTTGTGGAGGGTCTCGCCTTAATGTTGATGCTGCTGACTGATCAGGGTGGTGGTTGCTGAAGGTTGGGGTGGCTGTGGCAGTTTATTAAAATAAGACCACAATGAAGTTTGCTACATCGATTGACTTTTACTTTCATGAACAGTTTCTCTGGAGCATGCAATGCCATTTAATAGCATTTGACCCACAGAAGAACTTCTTTCAAGATTGCAGTCAATCCTTTCAAACCCTGCCATGCATCAACTATGTTTATGTAATATTCTCAATCTTCTATTGTTATTTCAATAATCTTCACAGAATCTTCCCTAGGAGTAGATTCCATCTCAAGAACACTTTCTTTGCTCATCCATAAGAAGCAACTCCTCATCTATTCAAGTTTTATCATGAGATCACAGCAGTTCAGTCACATCTTCTGGCTCCTCTTCTAGTTCTCTTGACATTTCTACTACATCTGCAGTTACTTCCTCTGCTGAAGTCTTGAAACTTTCAGAGTCATCCATGAGGGTTGGAATCAACTTCTTCCAGATTCCTGTTAATGCTGATATTTTGACCTCTAACCGTGAATCTCAAATGTTCTTAATGGAATCTAGAATGATGAATCCTTTCCAGAAAGTTTCAATTTGCCAGATCTATCAGAGGAATCAGCTATAGCATTACAAAAGGTATTTCTTAAATGATAAGACTTGAAAATTGAAATTACTCTTTAATCCATGGGCTGCAGAATAGACACTGTGTTGACAGGCATGAAAACAACACTAATCCCATTGTACATCTCCATCAGAGCTCTTGGGTGACCAAGTTCATTGTCAATGAGCAGTCATATTTTGAAAGGAATGTTTTTTCTGAGTGGTAGTTCTCAACAGTGGGCTTAAAATATTCAGTAAACTATGTTGTAAACAGATGTGTGGTCATCCAGGCTTTGTTTTTCCATTTATAGAGCACAGGCAGAGTAGAGTCAGCATAATTCTTAAGGGCCCTAGGATTTTCAGAATGGTAAATAAACATTGGCTTCAACTTCAAATAACTGGCTGCATTAGCCCTTTACAAGAGAGTCAGGCTATCCTTTGAAGCTTGAAGCCAGGCATTGACTTCTCCTCTCTAGCTAAGGAAGCCCCAGATGGCCCCTTCTTCCAATATAAGGCTGTTTCATCTACATTGAAAATCTATTGTTTGGTGTAGCCACCTTCCTTAATTATCTTAGCTAGAACTTTTGGATAACTTGATGCAGCTTCTACAACAGCACTTGCTGGTTCATCTTGCACTTTTAAGTAATGAAGATGGCTTCTTGCCTTAAACCTTATGAACCAACCTCTGCTAGCCCCAAACTTTGGTTCTGCAGCTTCCTCACCTCTCTCATCCTTCCTAAAATTGAAGAGACAGGACTTTGCTCTGGATTAGGCTTTGGCTTAAGGTAATGTTGTGACTGGTTGAATCTTCTCTCTAGACCACTCAAACTTTCTCCATATCAGCAAGAAGGCTGTTTCACTTTCTCAACATAAGTGTATTCACTGGAGTAACACTTAATTTCCTTCAAGAACGGTTCTTTTGCATTCGAAATTTAGCTAACTGTTTGGCGCAAGAGGCCTAGCTTTTGGCATATCTCTGCTTTTGATACGCCTGCCTCACTTAGCTTAATCATTTCTAGCTTTTGACTTAAATTGAGAGACATATCACTTTTCCCTTCACTTGAACACTTAGAGGGCATTGTAGGGTTATTAATTGGGCTAATTTCAATATTGTGGCCCAGGAAATAAGGAGGCCCAAGGAGAGGAAGAGAGAAGGGGTAATGGCCAGTCAGTGGAGCAGTCATAACATACACATTTATCCATTAAGTTCACTGTCTTTATGGGCATTGTCTGTGACACCCCCAAAACAATAATAGTGACATCAAATATCACTGATCACCATAATAATTATAACAATAATGAAAAAGTTTGAAATATTATGAAAATTACCAAAATGTAATATAGAGACACCAAATGAGTAAGTGCTATTGGAAAAATGACATCAGTAGACTTACTTGATGCAGGATTGCCACAAACCCTCAATTTGTGGCAAAAAATGGAATATCTGTGAAGCTCTATAAAGGAAAGTGCAATGAAATGAGCTATGCCTGTATAGCAAACTGAAATGATCATTATAAGCCTGAATAATTAATTATTAAGTGAGAAACTAAAAACTTCCAACAAAACCAAGAATAGGCTAAATTTATAACATCAGAACACCAAATTCCTCACTGGTTGGAAGGAATTCTCCTTTTCTTGTAAGAAATTTTCTGCACACTTAATATTAGAACTATAGTTGGTACAGTGAGTGCCTCAAACTGTAACATTGTCAATCACCAATTATTCTCTGTGTTCCCCCCTCCCCTTAGGGATAAGCTCTTGAGAAGTTCATGATACATTATTGTCAAGAAGTCTTTCAGGAAATATGTCTTACACTAAAAAAATGAACCAGAGTGAAAAGAAGCATAGGACTTTATCTGAAAAATGGTAAAAATCAAATTTCAGCATATATGATAAAGGAAGTATAGGTAAAATGGATTCATTAATAGTTACAGGTCAATAAGAATTAGTAAAACTCAAGGCAATAGTTGGGTTATGAGTAATCATAAGCAAAGCAACTCAGTCATCTTAATGAGAAAATGTTAAACAACAGTCACCAAGTAAAGTGGTGCTCATCAATTTACATTTTCTTAAATAATAATGTATTTATTTATTTTTTTATTTGTTTTTCTTGTTTAATATATTTATTTAGTTCAGTAGTTGTTAGTCACCAGCTATAAGTTTATTTTTGTTTTTCTCTGAATTCCTGTGTAATTTTATCTACGTGTCCTCTGCCTGTTGTTTCAGTAGGTGCTTTGTGTAAATTTTAGAACTAGTTGGTTAAAAAATAAATTAATGATACAAAAATTTTAAAACTGTGGTTGCTAAAAAAAGCAACTCAGTTAAGATTCTACACTCCTGAGAGAACAAGGTTCAATGTAAGTTTATCTAAAAGAACATTGTGGCCTGAACAAAAATGGTGGCAGTAGAGAAGTGGAAATTTTGAAATTTCAATTCTAATAAGTTTGTTCTTGTTTATACCATGAGCATGTTGGGCTGTCTCTTTCCATTTAAAAAACTAGGAATACTATTTAAATGCATTTTTTCCCTACTCTTTCAATGCTTTTTAGAGAGAAAATTTAGAGTAAAATCACAATGCCAATAGACCCTAATAATCCTTTACCCTTACAAAACTAACTGTCCCTGGAAGTCTTGTTTCTGCAAAGCATGGGACTGTTTGCTCTTATATACCAGAAAAAGATCTCACAAGATACAGAGATAAGAGATAGATAAATAGATTGATAGATAAATAATAGAGTGCAACATTGCAGATGAAATTTTGCATGATATTTCACAGCCATCATTTATGTATAACCATTGGACAATGTGAATATATATATGTGTATATATACACATATATATATTAATTTTTTAGAATAAAATCTTCTAAAGCCTAAAATACATTTGGCAAAATGCTAGTGTTTGTTAAATATAATGTGTATTATATTTTTCATGAATTTTTGAGTTTGAAATATTCATAGGACACTATAGCAATAATTGTAACTTTTCTCTATTTTTGTGTTTTTCTCTAACCTACACTAGACAGTTATATTCAAATGTTATCTGACGACCCATCCCACACTCTGCATCCCCATTTCAAGAGACTATCAGGGAATTTTTCCATTTCTTTTCACAAGGAAAATAAGGGCAAATCCACTGAAGGCCTTGCAGTTTATATAAACCATATTTTGCTTCTCAGAAGACCATCTATTATTCATCAGATATCTATATGTCATTTTCTGAAATACAAGTCTTCAATATCAAAGAAGTCTGGTGAAAAATATATTCTATTTTAAGAAGTAATTTGTTTAATTTTGGATTTGTCATTCACCACCATTCCTTCTTCTTGGTATCACGTAATTATTAATATTCTGTTGTTTAAAGGATGGATAGGATCACTGTGAGAAGAAATTTTTACATTATTCAGGACATGTTAAAGAAGAATAGAATTTTTTAAGTTTTAATTAGTCTATATTACTTGATTTCCTCAGTACTCTCTGGAGGAATAATAAAAAAGAATGGGGGAATATTAGTAGAGAAGTATCTGGTTAGAAAATTATTTTTACTCTGTTGGAGTATTTAATATGTTCTTTATGAGGAAAAATGCTTAGAGCAAGTAATGGAAGTACAATAATAACATATCTTTCTGTAATAATCAAGAAGGATTTGACCAGAGTACAAGCTACTTGTCACTGTGAATAAATTGGGCTTTTTATTCACAGCATCAGAGTTTTAAGGGACCTTATATGCCCTGTCATCCAACTGCTTGATTTCACAATCAAGGAAACTGAATTCCAGAGCAAGTGAATAATTTTCCCAGACAAGCACCTGCAACATTCACATCTTTTATTAGACAGAATATTAATTCTTCTAGTTTTAGTAATGCTTTCTGTGAACATTTCCATTGTGTCTTCTACCACACTTCCTTGTGAAATATATATTTCAGAGTGATAAAGATTTGATATCTGAAATTAAAGGTTGAAAAAATCTTATTCATGTTGTTTTTTATTTATACAAATAGAAAAATCCTGAATCTTAGAAATGTGGAAACCCATTTCAGACTGAGGTTAAATATCAGCCCTCGTCTTCTTTATAAGATTCAGAGTTGTTTTTTATTTCATATTTTACCAGCTATATTGCAGATATTGTTAATTATCTCTCCACCCATCTTTTAAACTTTTTCTCTCCATAGGGGTGGAGGTTAGAGGGGAAAATATATCGAAATTGGTATATGAATTCAAATTTTTATATTTTTCTATATATGGACCTAATATAGGACCAATACATAGGACTAATATGTGATCAATATAATATCATTTATATGTTTTAAATTATATATTTTAATATATATTTTCCTATATATTTATAGCAATATATATTCAATATATATTTTGCTTCCTATTGCTTCACTCAGTGTTGGGTAATCCAAATCTAGTTCATTCATTTTACCTAATGAATAAAATTTTATTATATCACTGCACATAACTAAATTACTCCATTCCTCTTTTCAGGGACATTTCAGTTTCTAATTTTTGGACAATATACACTTTGTTGTACCAAACATTCATCTGCACATTGTGAAATAAGTATTGCATTAGGCCGAGTTACACAAAGAAAATGTTACTGAACTCTATACAATGTAGAAGATAGATTGAATTAAACTCTACTGAAACAAAAGGTGGGAGGGATTTTAAGCACTTGCGTGAGCTAATGGAAAAATACTGGAGAAGTTAGTGGGGTGCATGGTCAATGGGGTATGTCTAGCACAATGGGTCATTTCTGAGTTTTCAATTGTTTATCTCTACTATTCATCTGTGTTGCTAATTGGCCTTATCAAAATTAGGTTCCTGCCTCCTACAGAAGCTGGGAGATAGGGAGAGTATCCTCTGGATGATTATATTTCAAAAGAATGACTCCCAGGTCCTTAAGAAAGTCATCCCAGAGTTGTAAAACTGGCCAGAGAGTATGAGAAGATTTACTCAAAAGGGCAGAGAAAGAATTTACAATTGCAAGTTTTCTCAAGTAAATGCTGTAAAAAAATTTTTTTTTAAATCAGGTACCTATACTTAGGAAATCAACATTCTAATGTTTAGTCAAACTGAAGGGAATGCAAAGGCCACCTTGGTTAGCATGTTAATGGATTTATTTCATATTTGGATATCTAAGTAAAATTGCTGTTCACTGGGCATGCATACCTTCAACTTTGGTAGATACTGCTAATTATTTATCAAAATATTTTACCAATTTTGAGTCCAATCAGTAGTGTATAAATGCTATAATTTTCTACAATTGTTGATAACTTTTTTTTTTACTAATTATAAAATTTTTAGCATCATGCTGGCATTTCTTTTTATTTGAAACACATTTTCTTGATTTCTAGTAGTACTGTCATATTTGACATTTGACATTTCTCTTCGTTAACTGACTTTTCAAATCCTTTTCATATCCAAATTTTTTCCATTAGGTTGTTTGTCTTTTTCTTTTTCTTACTTCTTTGTAGAAATTCTTTAGATAATCTCAGTAACAATCCTTTGTTCAATTAAGGTGTTAAAAATATCTTGTCCAATCTCTGATTAGTCTTTCAATTTTGTCTGGTTAATTTTATACAGTAAAAAATGTATTGGTATACAGTGTAGTCAAATTTTTCAGTCATTTCCTTCCAGAGGCATCCAAGTAATTTCTTTATATCCCAAAGTCATAAAGATCACTATTTAATAATTTCTTCTAAAAAATTTACAGTAAACCTTTTGCATTGAAGATTATTTTTGTTCAGAATATTTATCGTGTATGCGATTTTTTTCCACTCCTCACATGATATAAGCAATTTTTATGAACTCTTTATTAATGGGTGCACTATTTCTTTATTATATACTATAATGCTAACTCCTCAAACCTATGCTCTAATATATGTGTGGATTGTTTTTTCCTAGATTCCCTGTATTTTTTGTTTTCTTTCTTTGTTTATATCTGTATAATACAACTCTGTCTTTTATATACCAGGCTTATTTACAGCCCATTGGTACAGAGTAATGTCGAAATAAGCAAAATATTTACTATTCTGGAATTGACATTACTGTGGAGAAAGATAAGCAATAAAAAAATGATTAATTAAAAATGTAGTGATTTAAGCTTCAGAGATAAATGAATCAAGGAAGAATTAAGAATGGAAAGATTACTTTTTTCTTTTTTTAATAATGGACAACACATTAATCACTGAATTATATTTAAGGAAGACAATGAAGACGAGGAGTGAGCCATGTCTATATTTGAGGGTAAGACTAACAGAGAGATTGAAAATCAAAGAGACAAGACCTGAGGCAGGAACATGCCTCGTATGTTTAGGAAACACCCAGATGGACAGTACAGCTGGAGCAGATTGAGATACCATTTGGTAGACAATTTTAACAACTTTCACTTTTACTCTAACAGAAATAGGGAGCCAGTTCAAGGCTTTTGAGCAAAAGAATGATAACTGCACTTCTGTTTTAGAAGGATTATTTTGGCCACTATGTCAACAGTAGAGAGGTAGGATACAAAAGGAGGAACGGAAGAAAATTTAGGAAGCTATTGTAACAACCCAGGTATGAAGATGGTGCAGTAATTGTCAAATAATATATACTTTAAAGGGGGTGATAAAGGTATTTTCTGGTGAATCATAAACTGGATGGAATGAGATTGTAAAAGTAAAAATGACTAGAAGGTTTTTGGCCTGAGAATTAGAAGCATTTTCATTTTGCATCTGTTTCTTTGAAATACTAAATTATAAAACGTTATTAGATGTAGATATAAATGTAAATGGGCTAACTGTATAGATATAATTGTAGTTTCATTGAAAAATATTGTCCTTTTTATTTTATTTTTGAAAATCATTTTGGCAGTTCTTAGATCTTTAATCTTGCAAAGGAATTTTCTTATTAGCTTGTTAAAGTCTGTGAAACTCCTGGTGATATTTTGACCATCATTCTTTTGAATATATTAACAAGTTTACTCTCGTAGAGAGTAAAACACTAATTACTTACCTAGTAATGCATCATTCATACGGCAAATTTTATGTCTATACTGCCAAAACAGAAGTCTCTAAACTGAGATTAGTTTCAGATAATTTCCGTTTTCACTGGACGAACATTTCTAAAGATTTTTAATTAAATTTAAATTGGCATTCAAGTAAAATATATACAATTACATATTTAGCTAAGAAACTGGAAACTGTGACTTATGTTTTGTTAATCAAAACAGAAGAAAATAGCTTTTAGAATCTAACATAAAAAAAGCATTCTTTACAAAAAAGCATTCTTTACTAACAAAAGAATTTCCAATTAAAAGAATCAAAATTACATGAGAATAAGTCATTTAAATGCTTTGAAAAGGATATAATTTGTGATTTGTACACAACATTCTAATGTTTAGTCAAACTGAAGGGAATGCAAAGGCCACCTTGGTTAGCATGTTAATGGATTTATTTCATATTTGGATATAATTTGATGCAATGGGCTTTATATTTAAATGTTCCCTTGTGGCCCACAGAAATAATTTCTACTTGACAAATGTAGTAATTAAGAAATATTTCACTTAATTGTTACAATTGGGATTGGGTTAGATTTTTAGATGATTTTAAATAGAGACCATAAATTGCTTGGGATAGTTACAAATTGATGTAACAAAAGAAAGCCAATGAAAATATTTTAGTCTATTTCAAATGGACTGAAATTTTTGAAAAAATATACGTAATTTCAGGGTAGAAATAATTTTTAAAACTCCTAAATTGGCCATGGTTAATATTTACTTCTCTAATTGGATATCATTTTAATTAGTATATACATAATTTAAAGATACAGATCTTTATTGATCACTTAAAATTACTTTTAATAAAATACCTTGTTTTCAGTCCCAAGGGAGGAAAAAGTGAACATTTAGAAATAGTTATTGCCCCAAGAGAGTGTCTCCAATATGTCCCACTGACAAAAAAAATTGTATTTCCAAGTGTTTATTCCATTTACTAGTAAATAAAAACAAAACAAATGCCACAGAGATAATAAAAACTTGAATAATTTAAAAACTGTTACAATATGTTAAAAAGATTCATTAATCAATTCCCCATACCTGCTATAGAAAGAAATGAAGGTGATTCTATTGGTGAGTTTTCAGTCTCTTCCTTAAAATGTGTGCTTGTGTGTTTAATATATTATATATAGAAATAATTTGTGCAGTTGCAATACTATAGTTGATTTCCTAAAAAGCTATGCATGATATGGAAAAATATATCTCTTAATATCGATTTAGTGACAAGAGGGTAGGGAATCAGTTAGTAATTATATTTTAGCTGACCGAGTCCAGTTGCCACACTTCATTTATTTTATTATCTCCATTGCTTTTGAGAGAGAGAGAGAGAGAGAAATGGAGAAGGGCATGAGGGTAGGTGGGGAACAAAGAAAGGAGAGAATAGAAAGGAGGAAGGGAAAGAAGGGGTTGGAGAGGAGAGAGAGAAAAAAATGAAGAAAGAATTTAACTTTTACTGGGAGCTTAATCTGAGCCAGGCCTAAATTTAAGTACTGTATATAAAATATTCAATTCTTGTGATTACACCGTAAAGTAGGTAAAATAAATTCAGTAATATAGGCACAAATATGGTATGTAGAAACTTAACAAGTGGAAGAGCTGGGGTTGTAACCAAGCAGGCCACTGACACAGACTCTCCTAAATGACTCCTCTAAAATCAAAACTACAATGAGATACCACCTTACACCAATCAGAATAGCCACAATTAAAAAGTGTACAAATCACAAATACTGGACAGGGTGTAGAGAAAAGGGAATCCTCCTACACTGTTGGTGGGAATGTAAATTGGTGCAGCTACTATGGAGAACAGTATGGAAGTTCCTCAAAATACTAAAAGTAGAGTTGTCATTTGATCCAGCAATCCCACTCCTGGACATACATCTGGACAAAACTATAATTCAAAAAGATGCATGCAACTCCGTGTTCATAGCAGCACTATTTACAATACCCAAGACGTGGAAACAATGTAAATGTCCCTCAACAGATGAAGGACAAAGAAGATGTGGTATGTATATACAATGGAATATTACTCAGCCATCAAAAAGAATGAAATAATGCCATTTGCAGCAACATGGATGGAACAAGTGATTATCATACTAAGTGAAGTAAGCCAGAAAGAGAAGACAAATACCATATGATATCACTTATATGTGAAATCTAAAATATGACACAAATTAATTTATCTATGAAACAGAAACAGACTCACAGACATAGGGAACAGACTTGTGGTTGCCAAGGGGAAGGGGGGCAGGGGAGGGATGGTTGAGAGTTTGAGACTAGCAAATGCAAACTATTATATATAGACTGGATAAACAACAAGGTCCTATTGTATAGCACAGGGAACTATATTCAATATCCTGTAATAAACCATAATGGAAAATAAAAAATATAAATAAATAAACTAAATGACACCTCTAGATGCCTTTAACCAAGGGTGGGCCATCTCCAGCTGATCATACTTTCCAAAATTCCCTACTTCCTTACACCCTCACATAAGAATGCATTTAATTTATTTTTACCTTAAATACATTGAAGACAGAATTTGTGAAACAGGAAAGGATTTCAGATTTAACATATATAAATTAATTTTTTCTACAGGCCAGACTCTGAAACAAGTTTTGTCTTGGATTGGGGAAGACTTAATCTCCTTGTCCATCACCCTTAGTCCTGAAAGCTACCCTAAATTAACTTTCAGTCCAAGCAAATGTGGTGTGCTTGCTTTCTAATCATATCTTCAAAACACTTATCATAAGGAGATTGTGGCTTCTGAACCCCTCCTTCCTACATGGAAATTACATAAATGCTACTGTTTCAGGTATTCAGTAACAAAGATGTTTTTAGTACCTGTAGGTATATCAAACTGACACATGGCAAATAAAACTTGATTACATCCAACTTTTTTTTTTTTTCGGTATGTGGGCCTCTCACTGTCGTGGCTTCTCCTGTTGCGGAGCACACGCGCAGGCTCAGCAGCCATGGCTCTCGGGCCCAGCCGCTCCGCGGCACGTGGGATCCTCCTGGACCGGGGCACGAACCAGCGTCCCCCGCATCGGCAGGCGGACTCTCAACCACTGCGCCACCAGGGAAGCCCTACATCCAACTTTTTTTTCAAGAAAAAGTCTTGATTTCCCTAACACTAACTGTAGTATTAGAGACATGGGACTATTTAAATTTCTGATCACTTTAATACATATTCTAATGATAAAGCACAATATAATTCAATACAACCACTTCCTTTTTATTATCTTTTTAACTTATCAAGATGGCTACTTTTTGGAAAAAGGTTGGAAAGGAGTCAGAAAAACAGCATACCAATTTCTTAAGTGTTTATCCTGAGGACCAAGATTGAAATAAAATATGCTTCGGATTTGATTATCTGTGAATGTAAGATAACACAAATTGTCCAATCAGACATACACAATTCAGATAACGTACCCAGTGTCAAACTTCACTAATAAATTTAATGAGATAGGTCATTCTGAGTCCCAGGAAAAGCAGAAAATATCTATCTTAGAACTTTTCTGTCCACATAAGAATATTCTCTAGCCCATATTTTTGTTATGGCTCTCTCTAAAGGTTGCAAACACAGCATTACTTACAGAGAATGAAGCAATTTTGGAGATGCTACATCTCCATTTTATACTCTGATAATTATATAATGTAACATTTTGTAGGGATGTATAGCACACAAATCTATACAATCCATGTTTATTTATCATAGTCAATCCTGTACATATCCTATACATAACAGATTCAACCTGCTAAAAACATTCTATACCTAAGTACTTTCTCTATAGTAATTACCAGAGTATGTCTGCCTGTAGGTCTGTTATTATATTTAGTAATAATCATCCTCCCTCCCTCCCTCCTTCCCATCCTTCCTTTCTTCCTTCCTTCCTTCCCACCCCTCCTTCTTTCCCACCCTTCCTTCCTTCCTTTTTTTCCTTTCATATATTTATCAGTGAACCTACACTGGAAAAGTAGGAATAGGATTTTATTTATTTATTTATTTAACATCTTTATTGGGGTATAATTATTTTATAGTCGTGTCAGTTTGTGCTGTATCACAAAGTGAATCAGCTATACATATACATATATCCCCCATCCCCTCCCTCTTGCATCTCCCTCCCACCATCCCTATCCCACACCTATAGGTGGTCACAAAATACCAAGCTGATCTCCCTATGCTATGCAGCTGCTTCCAACTAGCTATCTATTTTACATTTGATAGTGTATATATGTCCATGCCACTCTCTCCCTTCATCCCAGTGTACCCTTTCCCCCTCCTCGAGTCCTCAAGCACATTCCCTACATCTGCGTCTTTATTCCTGTCCTGCCCCTAGGTTCTTCAGAACCTTTTTTTTTTTTTTTTAGATTCCATATATATGTGTTAGCATATGGTATTTGTTTTTCTCTTTCTGACTTACTTCACTCTGTATGACAGATTCTACGTCCATCCACCTCACTACAAATAACTCAATTTCATTTCTTTTTATGACTGAGTAATATTCCATTGTATATGTGTGTTACATCTTCTTTATCCATTCATCTGTCAATGGACATTTAGGTTGCTTCCATGTCCTGGCTATTGTAAATAGTGCTGCAATGAACATTGTGGTACATGACTCATTTTGAATTATGGTTTTCTGTAGGCATGTGCCCAGCTGTGGGATTGCTGGGTCATATGGTAATTCGATTTTAAGTTTTTTAAAGAACCTCCATACTGTTCTCCATAGTGGCTCTATCAATTTACATTCCCAGTACAAGAGGGTTCCCTTTTCTCCACACACTCTCCAGTACTTATTGTTTGTAGACTTTTTGATGATGGCCATTCTGCAGGTGTGAGGTGATACCTCATTGTAGTTTTGATTTGCATTTCTCTAATGATTAGTGATGTTGAGCATCCTTTCATGTGTTTGTTGGCAATCTGTATACCTTCTTTGGAGAAATGTCTATCTAGGTCTTCTGCCCATTTTTGGATTGGGCTGTTTGTTTTTTTGATATTGAGCTGCTTGTTTAATTTGGAGATTAATCCTTTGTCAGTTGCTTCATTTGCAAATATTTTCTCCCGTTCTGAGGGTTGTCTTTATGTCTTGTTTATGGTTTCCTTTTCTGTGCAAACCTCTTAGGTTTCATTAGGTCCCATTTGTTTATTTTTGTTTTTATTTCCCTTTCTCTAGGACATGGCTCAAAAAGGATTTTGCTGTGATTTATGTCATAGAGTAGTCTGCCTGTGTTTTCCTATAAGAGTTTTATAGTGTCTGGCCTTATATTTAAGTCTTTAATCCATTTTGAGTTTATTTTTGTGTATGGTGTTAGGGAGTGTTCTAATTTCATTCTTTTACATGTAGTTGCCCAGTTTTCACAGCACCACTTATTAAAGAGGCTGTCCTTCTCGATTGTATATTCTTGCCTCCCTTATCAAAGATATGGTGACCATATGTGCATGGGTTTATCTCTGGGCTTTCTATCCTGTTCCCTTGGTCTGTATTTCTGTTTTTGTGCCAGTACCATACTGTCTTGATGACTGTAGCTTTGTACTATAGATAAACGCATGCATATATGGGCACCTAATTTATGACAAAAGAGGCAAGAACATACAATGGAGAAAGGACAGCCTCTTCAATTAGTGGTGCTGGGAAAACTGGACAGCTACATGTAAAAGAATGAAATTACAACACTTCCTAACACCATACACAAAAATAAACTCAAAACGGATTAAAGACCTAAATGTAAGGCCAGACACTATAGAAGTTTTAGAGGAAAATATAGAACACTCTATGACATAAATCACAGCAAGATCCTTTTTGACCCACTTCCTAGAGTAGTGGAAATAAAAACAAAAATAAACAAATGGGAATGAAGGGAGGAAAGTAGGGCGTGGGGTGTGTGGGGGGTGGTTGGATGAATTTGGAGATTGGAATTGACATATATACACTAATAAGTATAAAATAAATAACTTATAAGAACCTGCTGTATAGCACCGAGAACCCCACTTCGCTGTACAGTAGAAACTAACACAACATTGTAAAACAACTATACCCTAATAAAAAAAAAAATGGGACCTAATTAAACATAAAAGCTTTTGCACAGCAAAAGAAACCATAAACAAGATGAAAAGACAACTATTAGAATGGGAGAAAATATTTGCAAATGAAGCAACTGACAAGAGATTAATTTCCAAAATGCACAAGCAGCTCATGCAGCTCAATATCAAAAAAATCAAACAACCCAATGCAAAAATGGGCAGAAGACCTAAACAGACATTCCACCAAAGACATACAGATTGCCAACAAACACGTGAAATGCAAATCAAAACCACAATGAGGTATCACCTCACACCGGTCAGAATTGCCATCGTCAAAAAATCGACAAACAATAAATGCAGGAGAGGCTGTGGAGCAAAGAGAAGCTGCCTGCACTGTTGGTGGGAATGTAAATTGATACAGCCACTATGGAGAACAGTATGGAGGTTCCTTAAAAAACTAAAAATAGAACTACCATATGACCCAGCAATCCCACTACTGGGCATATACCCTGAGAAAACCATAACTCAGAAAGATACATGTACGACAGTAGTCACTGCAGCACTATTTACAATAGCCAGGTCATGGATATGTTTGAAACTATCTTTCAAATGATTTTCTAAGACATATGGAGAGTATTTTCATTAGATTATAGAAAATGTACCAATACACTTCTCAAAGAGTAAACTTGTGTTATGATATCAGTCTTAAATTTAAAAATCTGTACTGAAGACAGCTTAGGGTAATAGAAAGATTGATGATCCTGGGTATAAGGAGTTATGCCTATTCTTCTAGTAATTTACTTTGTGACATGAGGCAAATTACTTTCATATTCTACATCTTGGGTTTCCAAATGAATGCATGTATCATGAATAAATGCTTGTGTCCTATGCATCATTCTTTTGGGGAAACTACCACATTCCAATGATCAGTTACTATAGCTTTGATGAGACTGAAACCCATCCTGCACTGTAGAGGGCGCTGAAGGTAACCCAGATCTGGCCAGTCTGAACTCCATTTCCATAGCAAGTCACATTTTCAGTGATTGATTATGACCCAGATGGGCCAACAGATTCAATCCTAAGACTTTTGCTGACACTTGGAGAAGACAAATCCTTTTCCTGCTGAGGTTTTGAAGGGGGTAGAATTTTAGCTTAGGTCTGGTGGACATATTTGTCATAATCTAGCAGAGGCTGGGTGAGAATAAAGCCATCAGAGAGGAAAACACGGTAGAAACACTTTACAAATAATAATAAGTGTACCATACTCTTTATTATAAATTACTTTAGATAATTGATTTTTCCCTAACATATTCATTGATTTTTTTCTAACTTTTGTACTGTAGCCAACCTATAGTTGCAATTAAAAAAACAAACGTAGTTCTGTCTTGAATATTTACTGTTTTCACCTATAATCATGTATAAATCCCAAGTGAAAAAAGAAAGACATCTGCCAAATCTTTGCTCATTCATCACAGTTGGAAATGACTTCTTCACTGAATTACATTTGAATGCTGGAAGACTATTTGCTCAAGTTTTTTTTTTTTGCTAATTACAATGTAATGGCTAAAAATATCATGCACGTTTAAGTTTAATTTGCACTATCAAAATTTCCCCCATTATTCTAAACAGTCAGCAAAATAATGAATCAAGCCCTGATTTGTAGCATTTGCAATTTTTGTTTTATAAATTGGTAAATTTCTACTATGGCCTATTTCAGCCTACCAACATAACTAAGCATTTGACACAGTGAAAAGATCTGTATTTTCACCATACATATACAATAGATTTAAATCTCAAGAGTACAGTTTACATTAAACTTAGTAAAATAATTGGGAAATTATGAATTTCAATTATGTATTACCTTTGTTTTTAATATAACATTTAAGTCTAAGTTAATATAATTTAATTTTTAATAATGTCTGTATTTAACAACTTTAACAATTTTTTTTCACAGACATCCTGAAAATTTAACAATTACCACATTAGGATCTCTGTCTTCTTTGAGTCACAGTTTCTGGACTTTAAAATGGATAGTTTCGAGTATCAAATGAGATAATTCCTATAGAATGAAAAAGAAAATTGAATATCTTCATGAGGTTACTGGTACTAAATAGGGTTTTCCTTTCCATCAGAATTACAATCTCACTTAACATTTCCTTACATATGAAATATAATTGATAAAAGAATCCTCTTTTTAGGATTATTTTAGGAAGTAAATGAGACATAAAGTTCTTAGCACAGTTTATGGGCATAAAAATCGAGTAATACTATCTATTGTTATTGGTTTAATTATTAAAACATTACTTTAGGTCTTACAGTTAAGGAAATTCACTCCTCGGGTAGCATCTTCCCTTCATTTTCCTCATATATAGGGTGTGAAATAAAATTTTTGTCCCCTCAGCTTGTCTGGGCAAAATTATGTCCTTTGGATGGACTCACTCACAGGGCTTCTTTGATATGCTCTTGCCTGGCTGAAACTTAATTCAGCCTTGAAACTCCAACCAGCTTCTTCTAATTTTTAGCTCTCTGGACATTCAAACACAGGTAATCCTCAGTACCTCAAAAATGCTTTCTGTCACATATTGTCTGTTGCCTAGTTATGAACCCACAGTAATATTCTTGGGAGATTCTGTTAGTGAATTGGGGAGTTTGTGTGTCATAAAACAGCTCTACTACTGCAAACCAAAAAAAATAAACATGTAAATAATCTGAATATTTTAAAATGCAAATCATCACTATCACTCTGCTTTGGAGCATTGTGTTTGGTTAGATTGGAGTTAGGTTGGTCCATTCAGCATGAAGAGTTATTCAGACAGGAAGCCTGCTCTTAAATTATGCCAGTCACTGGCTGAAATTATTCAGGAGCGTTTTCATTGAATATCTTCTTTCTCCAAATTCCAGTTAAAGCTGGATTTTAAATACAAGTGGTTACAAAATATTCACCCTAAGAACAGTGATTGTGATTCTTTATTAAACCAGCCTACCTATAGTTTTTAACATGCACTGCGGTGTTAAGTCATTACATGTGTTTTCATTAGCTCAAATCTATATTGAAGTTTATAGTCTTAGATGCCCTAATAGAACATCTCCCACTTTTTAAGACTTCACACTGATAATTTTAGGCTACTCTTTGTTGAATTACAGTGATAAGAGACCTTCCTTCTGACATCATCTTGATTCACTGAATAACACAGTTCATTAGTTCCAAGGTCCCTTTCTCAATCTTCAATTCACTTTTCTAGCAGAATTAAAGCATATTTTAAATAAACTTTCCTCCTCAAACTGAAGCTTTACTACATACAGAATATGTTGGAACAACAGTCAACCTAAGCAGGTAAGAAGCCTTAGTTTATAAGGATTATAAATTTTGGAATAATCACTCCTGCCTAATTCTGCTAATTGCAAGGGCCATGACTGACAGTCATTTTCTTTAATCAGTTTTTTATTAGTTTATCAACATTTCTAGTTTTATTTATTTAAAAATATATATAATATAAATATATATATGCATCAGCATCATAAAATATACAAAGTAAAATAATAAAAATATAAACTAAATAAAATTAAAAATACCTGGCACATAAGAATTACATAGTAAATATAATTTCCTTTGCTGGTTGGAATAAAATAAGTATGAGATAATCATTAGATACATATTCAGTAAATGAGTTATCTACTACTTGACAAACACTGAGCTAGACACAGCACATAATGGTAAATGATGGAGTGGGTCATGATCTCTGTCGCCATGCAGTTAACTTATACAAAGGTGGCTAATAAATCATAATTATAAACTGTTAATGTAATGCATTTCATCATATACTCTGTAGGATTCTAAGAGATATGCTTAAGTTTCTGTTTGGAAAAATGATAAGAGAGAAAGCTAGAGTTTAACAAAATCCAGGAAATATAGATGAAAGTCACAGCAGTGAAATAGATATTTTCTTTTGAAAGCCTCAGCAAATAAAGTCGAGGCAAAGAAATCCTAAACCTTTGAAGTGAATCTTAGTGCAATGGGGGACAAAGCTGACATCTGTGCAAAACAGAGCTAATATTGGCAGGTCAGAATACGATGAAATGTACTGATGAACTCTAGCATGAAATTACTGTGGAGAGAGCAAAGGCTATGTTTTCCTGCATGTTATAGAAAGTAATGAAATTTCTAACTGCTTTTATAGATAGAAAAACACATATATCTAGACTTGGGCATTTTGGTAGATTAGATTATTCTTCAACATATTTACTCTCCCTCCCCTCCTCCATGGAAAGATTTTTTTACCAATTGGGTTGGTCATGTATCTTGCTGTAGACAATGGCATATTAGCAGATGTGAGATGAGCAGAGGCTTAAAATGTGCTTGTGGGGTGGAACTTATCTTTTGTAACTCTCCTATATCCATGAAAAAGTAAATATTCTTCCTGGTAGCCATTCCCCCTTCAATCTGGGCCCAGAATAAATTCATCCTGAGCATATCTGAATGAAATTTACAGCTAAATATGCAGCTAGAGACAGAGCCACTCAGGCAAGCCCCACCTGTGTCAGCTAACACCTTAGTAGACGTACAACTGTGAAAACTAGAATAAATTGTTGCTTTAAAGTCAGGGAGTTTGTGTGGTTGTTATACAGTATTATACCTAGTAAATATAGAAATTAGTAACAAAAAGGGAATGTTACTTTAACACAAACCTAAACTATGTGACAGTGGGCTTTGAAGTCAGGTGGTGAAGAGAGAGAAGACTGTTAACCAAACCATCCTCTCTTAATGATTATACCATCCTCTCTTAATGATTATATAAAGAGGTGGAGGCAGTGTAAGAATTTATTATCCAACTGTATGGAGAAAGCTCTGAAAGGTTATCTACGAGAGGGAATTGACAATGTCAGGTATTATTATATTTACCACAGGGATGGTATTAAAATATTTAACAAGTAGAAAAGAACTGGTACCATCAACTTAAATGTGTACGACAAATAAAAATGGATTTTGGTCATAAACAACTGGTATGGTTGTAATGGTGCAAACCAGGTTAACGCATACTTTAATTCCAAATTATTTAACACTCCACAGAATGAAAAGATTTCTCTATGTTGACCAGAAAAAAAGAGTAGAATAACAAGTAATTTTTTGTTAAAAAATAGGAAATAAGAATATTCTAATTCTTCAATAACTTTATTTACAATAATTACTCTTTTCTCCCACCCTGATTCTTATATTGATAACTCTTGTTTTCCAGTTATTTTCTATGCTGAAAAACTAGGTTTGAGTCTCAGCCACCAACTAGATCATGCTAAAATATAAAATATAAACCCAGAGTCAATATTCCGCAGCATTTTTCAATTATTTTTTCAGCAGCTCTGTAAAGGTCTATTCTATTCACCTGCTGTATGTTGCACATAAGAAAATGAAAAGGCAATTTGAACATTAGCCTGTAATATTCTCTCCACTCTGAAAGAATTGCCTATTCCCTGCGTAATAAAATTCCTGTTTAGGCACATTGTACTGGTTATTCTCCATTTGCTCCACCAGATCCCATTTCTATTCTTTTCTGCCTTGTTCTGTGCCAAGGAGTCTGACCTCTAGATTGTATGTTCACATTGATTTTTAGTTAAATTGAGTTATTGGGAGTAACAGGTAGTTGATGATAGGAAGAGAGGAGAGAGATATTGGGGGTCTTTATTTTCCACAGCTAACTCTGCTCACACACTCTCTGTGGGATACTTACACTCTGATCTAGATATCACATTCTGATATATACGATGCCCCAGTTCATTTACCAGAGGAATCATAATGTTGACAGTCTTGCATGCAGCCCAGAACAAGAGAAAGTTTTGTAGTAGACACAAACAACAGTGCTACCTGTCCAGCTATATAGACGTTAGAATCCAGTGATAGCTGAGGTATCCCTGGCAGTTAGGAAAGGTATATGAAGCCTCTGGAATGTTCGAATAGGAGAATCAGAGTGGACTTGCCTAGGATTTTGAAGTAATGCCAACACTGTCTTTCTGTGTCAAATAGCCTCCCCATTTGAAAAATGGATCTAGGATTGCTTCTGAGTCCTTTAAAGACTTATCAATGACCATGGGACACTAAGTGACTGTGGAAATTGAGATGGATTTCACAAAGTTTGAGTTGCCTGATTTAGCAAATGATAAAATGGGATGCATACAGTTGCAGTCTATTATGAAACAGAAATAAAATAAATAAAACAAGGATTAAGTTTGTCTTGAAGATTTAAGGAAATTGAATGAAAAGCAGGCTTAGACTCTCATGATACCTATTCCTACTACTTTGTTATCTCCCCCTCAATACAACCCAGTGGCTTCACAGGAAATTCCCTATGACCAATTGATTAAAGAAGTAAAAGTTTGGCCTGGTTTGCAGTTGAGTATACACCATCTGTTGGCACCCAACTGGGAAAAGATGGCCCTACCTTACAGCCTCTCTTAGGGATTTTCTGAAAGGCAATGGTGAAGAAAAATTCTCCCAGTTAGCAAAACTACAGGCAATACATCTCTTATCTCCTCCAATATTAAAGATGGCCAGAAGTACAGATTAACACTAATTGAGGCACACTGTCTCATGGGTTGGCTAGATGGTTAAGAAGTTGAAAGAAAATTAAAACGTCTTGGAATGAAGTGTGAGGTGAAATCTCTTATAATGATCACAAATGTGAAGATATCTGTATTCAACATAAATATTCACTAACTACCTTCCACTGGTTTCCTCATAATCAAAGGGAAAAGATAACCCATTCTTTCGAAGTTGTTCTGTGTCTTTCCCAGAATCCTGGGTTTGCCCAATGATTCCCTGTACAAAATGGTTGTGGTAGCAGGAATGGTGTATATTAAGGCACATAACATTTTTAGTTCACCAAGACTGCCTTGCTCTTACCACTTGTGAGTGCCCAAAATGCTAATATCAGAGGTCAGTGCTGAGCTACCCTTATGGCTCCATTACTCCAGGAGACTGGCCCACCACCAAGATGTAGGTTGATTACATTAGACATGAGAAGGAAAAGGACAGCAAAGTTGTCCCAAAGAAAGAAATAGATACTTATTTTAATTTTGTTCTTGCCTACACAAAAGCATGTCTACCAGCAATACAATTTCTGGACTTATAAAATGTGTATTCATACACGATGTTCCATAAAATATTGCCTTTATTTAGGAATTCACTGTACAGTGAAATAAGTGTGGTAATAGGCTCACACACAGAACTGACAGATCTTACCACATGCCACATCACTTTGAAAAGCTGACAATAAAATGGCAAAACAGTGTATAGCATTAATTTTAGTAAGGAAATGGGGAAAAGCCTAGAATTTTAGGTGGTATCCTATAGGATGTGACCTATATCTTAAATTAGCAGCCAATATTTGGTGTCCTTTTCCCCATAACAAGAATAAATGGGTCTAGAAACCAAAAGGTGGAGGTGAATGTGGCCTATTTTAGTATTTTACCTTATAGCGCACTTCTAGAAAAGTTGTGTTTCCTAAACCTATTACTTTGCAATCAGTGGATGTGGAGGTTTACTCACCAAGGCAGGAACATTTTTAGTAAGAACCTGGGCATGGCTGTACTAAAATC
The DNA here is from genome assembly GCF_951394435.1 of Stenella coeruleoalba. Lineage (NCBI taxonomy): Eukaryota > Metazoa > Chordata > Mammalia > Artiodactyla > Delphinidae > Stenella > Stenella coeruleoalba. The sequence goes on from NC_137154.1 coordinate 31,983,107, forward strand.
TAAGGTACAATTTCCTACGGGGTGGTTTTTTTCTCATGTCTGTAAGCTCTCTCCAGGCTTCATTAACAGCCAGTTACCTCTTCTTTCCTCATGTCTCTCTTTGTCTACATGTGGTAACAACTTCTTGATGTTCCCAGACTCTGGGGACTTCATATTGCTTGTTAGATACCTTAGTTACTGTAAATAACTTCATTAAATCCTTTTCAGTTAAAATCTTTGAGTGTGCCATCTGTTTCCTGCCAGGAATATGACGGCTACATTTACCCATAAAATTCCCCTGAACATTCTCTTCCTTTCTTCCATTTCTTTTCCCCTTAGCCTCTGTTTAATCTACACCTACATTAAAAATTACCAGAATGAAGTGATTTTAATCTTTGCTATAGATGAAATTTTATTTAACCATTTTCAATTACATGACATTTTAATCAGGCATTGAAATCATACTCTGAAAATGACAATGAGCCAAGGATTCATATCTGTAAAAGTTACATTACTTCTTGTATGAAAGTTTTGGTACTAAAAAAAGTGCCTATCCCTTTAAATTAAAAAGAAAAAATAAATTCACTTACAAGGGGCATGATAGAGATAGAAAATTATACAGATATATATGCAGATATAGATAGACCCAGGGATCAAGTGGTCAGCTAGTCAGAAATGATGAACTTTGTATGAGAAGGAATAATGGCTTCCCCAATCATTGCATTAACTATAATACTTTTCCAGATCAGAGAAACTAGGTAACCTCACTTCTGGCAAGACCACAAGGTTCTCTCATTCTTATAGCCTTTGGATTGGGTTCAACATGAAAGAATGAAACAACTGTGCTGTGAATGGCCTGAAGTCAACTACATCATTACCTCTCTGACCAGAATTGAACTTCAGTGTCTTAGTGAATTCCCAGAGATCTGGCCTTGTCTAATTTGAGAGGTGTCTTCAGATAATAATAGCTTTGAGCAGACCACACTAATAGACTCCAGCGGACGGCCCAGGGGGATGCACTTGGTGAAAACATATAGATAGCTTGAAGGAAATGGGAGAGATTGGAGGGAAAGTTACCTGCAGGAGGCTTGCATTAGCTACAGACTGATTTTGATGAGGAAGTTGATTGAAAAAACAAAAACATGCAAAGTGTGTCTTTACAGTCTAAAAGTGTACCTTGTCTATCAAGCAATTATGTTGATTTTTAAAAAGAACTTCAGATTCATGCTATCAATTTGCTAACAGTTAAAGGTGGAACAAAGAGTAACATTACCTCTAAAGTTGCCACAGCTATCTTTGACAGCAGACTTGAACTGTTGCTTTACAGTGGGTGCTGTAAGGGTGTTTGGAACCTAGCACCAAAACAGCACCCAGGGAGGTTATTCAAGAAACATATTCAAAGGCTTCCCTGGTGGCGCAGTGGTTGAGAGTCCGCCTGCCGATGCAGGGGATATGGGTTAGTGCCCCGGTCCGGGAAGATTCCACGTGCCGCAGAGCGGCTGGGCCCATGAGCCATGGCCACTGAGCCTGCATGTCTGGAGCCTGTGCACCGTAACGGGAGAGGCCACAACAGTGAGAGGCCCGCGTACCGCAAAAAAAAAAAAAAGAAACATATTTAAGGTATGGAGGCTAATATCACATCTATCATACATCGATATCAAAACACTATCAATCATGGCAGGATCTTTCTGTGAAGCTCCAGAAAATTCCCTAGGACTTTGGAAGTGCTTCATTGACTGTGTTTTCATTCAATAGTGTATAAATTAATTGAGTTTATACACAATAGTGTATAAATTAATATTCTAAATAATAGACCAGTTGTCCCATCACTGCTTATAGAGTGAAGTTGGCTAATAGACGTAAAGGAGGTCACCCTTCGTTGTAAAATTCAATCACTTCGCTTTACTTTCTAATGTAAAATATTTCTCACCTCTTTGTGAACCTATGACTTTTGAAGCAGAAGATATACCTCAAGACAGAGAAGTAGTCATTCTAGATATATTACACATAGAGAAAACTTTTTTTTTTTTTTGCGGTACGCGGGCCTCTCACTGCTGTGGCCTCTCCCGTTGCGGAGCACAGGCTCCGGACGCGCAGGCTCAGCAGCCATGGCTCACAGGCCCAGCCGCTCCGCTGCATGTGGGATCTTTCCGGACCGAGGCACGAACCCGTGTCCCCTGCATCGGCAGGCGGACTCTCAACCACTGCGCCACCAGGGAAGCCCCAAAACATTTTTTTTTTTAATCTTTTAGGAAATGAGAAAAACTGAGCTTGTCATCTTGTTTATTACTAGGTCCAACAGATTTTCCTGCTTGTGTGCTTCTTTCAATTGTGTTTTCTTCAAAGAATACTGTCACCTCATAGGATTTTGAAAACCATTTATGGAAGAGGAAAAAGATATTGCGGAAAATATCCTCAAATAAATATGACTTTCCAAAGCAGAACTTTTTAAAAATTTATCTTTACTAAGTTACTTTTATCAAACATTCTAACTGTATAATATCAAGTAATATAACATCTGTACACTGCCAAGTAGTGTATAAAAAAGGTAGTCACAGATATACTTACGTTTTAAAATACTTTTTGTATAAACATTTTAAAACTGTGAATTATAAAGCAGACTGATATGAAAAGTGCACATTTAATTTACCATCCCTGTCCAAAGCTAATATCAGTTCTTAATTTCATTTCTACTCTATGCACCACTTTAACCTAGGTGCAGGACAGTTCCATATCCAGTCTGGAGCCTTCTTGCATTAGCTGAATCAGCTCTAAGAATTACAGCCCCAAAGCAAAGAGAAATACCACAGATATCCATTTATGCTATAAAGTGTACTTTAATTCATCTTTAAACTTTTCCACAACACTGCATGGTCATGGCTCTCGTCTTGCAGTTTACACATATTTTCTATGCATTAATCATTTTAAAACACTACATATTAATATGATAACTATATTTGATGTCTGTATAAGGGTCATATGTGTCTACTGTTTAGTGTATATTAGTATGTAATGTTTAATATACTATTGTGTATCTAACATGTCATAATAAAGATCTAGCCAATATGTATGGCTGATTCACTTTGTTATAAAGCAGAAACTAACACACCACTGTAGAGCAATTATACTCCAATAAAGATGTTTAAAAAAAAAAGACATAGCCAAACAAATTTTACACAGATTTGATAAGTATTCCCAGTAATATGACCTCACAGTTGCTTCCTTGTAGACAAGCTTTTAATGAAATTTAAAGTGTAATATGTGATTACAATGTGGAAATCATAAACAGGCATGCATAGGATAGATGTCCTTCAGTTAAATGAATGGATACCTGTGGTTAGAATTAAAATTTCCAGTGAAAACTTTTAAAGTGATTTAAATATTGTGCCTCAAACGTTCATGAACTAAAAGATGAGATGTTTTAGGGAACTGCAGTAAATGATTCAAAGGTAATATGGTATAGCCATGACCTTGACAAGGTAGATGGCTGTAAAGACTTGGGAGAAAAAAATTGTATATATAAACATACACATATACATATATATATATATATATATGCAGAAAACAAATCGAAGGCAAGATATATAACTGTTCACATATAATGTAGAATTTTAAATATACATGTATAAATAATCAAGAATAAGTTATCGTAAGTTTCAAATAAGTGATTGGTGTTATGGATCTTTGTTCTCCCACTAATTGGATAGATCTGTATGTGAATTTACCTTTTTCCTTACCCTGAGTCTAATCAAATGACATCATACCTCTTGGTGCCATTCTTAAGGGAACAAAAGCATAGAATATGAACATTAGAGGAATCAGTATTAAATGTCTTCCTCTTCCGGATGTCTTCCTTCCCAGAAACTTCCAAAGGCATACTATAATTGTAAGGCCCTCTGCCACTTGTGTCAGGATGGCTGACGTTTTTGATTTTATGGAGTTGCATCCCTGGGGGACTAGGACTGTCACGTAGTTTTTGTAACGTTGTATATAGTTCGTAAAGTATGTTCTATACTTTTCAAAATTCTGCTCAGAAAATATTTTTTTAATTATTTAATGTATAGAAATATAGGTTGTATTTGATAGTGAAATCATGTGCTCTGTAGTGTTTGCGTGTGGACTTTGTTGCTAGATAACCTAGTTCAAGTTGTGGCTCCACCTTTAAGATTTGCTGGTTCTGGAGCAGATTTTTTGGTTATGTTTTGTTTTAACTAGTTCTGTTCCTGAACTTTATTATCTATAACATTAGGAATAATAGCTATGTCTATCTTATAGGGTAACCACCGTGATTACCAGTGATAATATATGTAAAGTGCCTGGAGCAATAACTGGCACATAGCTATCAATCAATAAATGCTTGCTCTTCACAGGTACACAAATCCAAAACTGTCAAAAGTTGAGTATACTACTTGCTCATGTTATAAAACTATTTCATTATGAAATGTATTCATCAAAACAAAACTGGTTGTCCAAAATTCAAGGTGCCATGAGTACATGGGATAAATAAATGAGCCTACCAGTATATTTACGATATTTTACATGTGTAAAGGATGTAGAATGAGGGCTGCATGATATGGTACAGGCTACAGAAGCAATTGGTTAGATGTAAGCTGAATGTCGTAAACGTTAGGAAGTTGAAGAGGAGGGAAATAGACATTTGAAGTAAGAGGACAAACATATACTAAAGCATGACGTTTCATTCATTCACTTATTCAAAAAATATTTATTGATGACCTACAGTATAACAGGTACCATCCTAGGCACTGAAATATAACAGTGACTTGAACAAAGTTCTACCCTTATAGAACTTATATTCTACAGAAAAGACACAGACAAATCAAAAACATACATTTAAATGTATAATATGTCAGGTGTTTATAATTCCTACAGAGGAACATAAAGCAAGATAGGCACATACAGAGTGTGAGGTGGTGGGTTATCTCTTTGTACGGGGTGGTTAGGGATGGCCTCACTGATACGTAGCATTTGAGTAGAAGACAGAACGAAGTGAGGGAGGAAATAACAGTATATCTTGGGAAAGAATATTAAAAGCAGATAGAAAAGGTATTTTCAAAATCTTGAAGTAAAGAATACTTTACCCTGATTGAGGAACATCAAGGAACAGAGTTGTTGTAGTAGGCTGGGCCAAAGAAGAGTATTAGAAAAGGTCAGAAAAATAGTGGTAAGCGAGATCATACAGGGCTATGCTGGCTATTAAAAAGAAATTTGGAGTGAGTCGGAAAGCCACTGAAATACTTTCAGGAGAACAGTTAAACTATACGGATATTGTTTGTTGACTCTTGGTATCCATTTTTAAAAATTAATTAATTTATTATTTAATTTTTTTGGCTGTGTTGGGTCTTTGTTGCTGCACATGGGCTTTCTCTAGTTGCAGTGAGTAAGGGCTGCTCTTTGTTGCTGTGCACGGGCTTCTCACATGGTGGCTTCCCTTGTTGTGAAGCACAGGTTCTAGGCACACAGGCTTCAATAGTTGTGGCACACAGGCTCAGTAGTTGTGGCTCAAGAGCTCTAGAGTGCAGGCTCAGTAGTTGTGGTGCACGGGCTTAGTTGCTCTGTGGCACGTGGGATCTTCCCGGACCAGAGCTTGAACCCATGTCCCCTGTATTGGCAGGCAGATTCTTAACCACTGCACCACTAGGGAAGTCCCTCTTGGTGCCCATTTTCACCTCTATTAGTTTTCTCTATCATATGGATTGAAAAGCTAAAAACTACATTTCCCAGACTCCCTTGTACTTAGGGATCTGGGTTTGGGTTTCACACGTGAGATAGATTCTCATCAGATTTGGAAAGCAAAAAGAGGCAGTGACCATCTTCCTACAAATTGTTTCTATTTCTGATGATTGAGAATATTGTGGTTTTCCTAATAGATCCACTATTTTATAGTGGAAAAATTGGAGGAAATAAACCTTCAGAGATAAAGATCTGTGATTGCTTTTTCTGATGAGTTTGAGTACTGTGATGATCGTATTAGTAGAGCATGGGCTAAAGGTGGTTGTTATAAAGTGGCAAAAGAGTTAGTTGAATAATCTGCTTATGATCACTTGGAATAAAGGTAACACAAAACGCAAGGTACCAATGGCATATTTACAATGATAACATGCAGCAAATTTGTATGAGAATTGGAGCATAATCTCGGGGGTTTTAATTCTCTGACAAAGACATGGCCAGAAGGTCAAAAAGCTTCTGTAACTAGCATGAAAATCTTTAAAAAAATACATTATCTATAACCACATGGCTGATATAGTCTAAAATCAGTTAAAAATTACAGTCTCCTCCTGTAGTTTGCTCTAATATAATGTTAATAATAGCCTTGCCACGACTCTTACGTGAAAGTTAGAGATTTATAGGGACTGTGTGCATTTATAAAAAAGGAAATGGATGATTTGGGTGAACTCTACATATTATGAATCTTTCAATCGACTGAGGTTTTCTTCTCAGCAGAGTGTCATTCTCTTTTGTGTGGTGTGTCAACACTTGCTTGATGACAAAGTTATCTCACCTGGAGTAGTTACTCAGCTAGAGGAAGGTGGTACTCCTCATTTACCAGATTATTACCCTTCATTGCTCTAGATTATAACTGGAGTCAGATCCCAGCATCATTCATGGGTAAAATTACAAAGACTGATCCAGGAGTAGACAGATTATTTATAAAAATATTTACAAGACTATTAATAATAAGGTTATGAACAATAACTCCAGTGATATTTCTCTGGATGGACGCTAAGAAAGTCATACTAGGAAAGAAGAAATATATCAGCCCATATTTATTTTGTTTTGTTTTGTTTTTGCGATACGCGGGCCTCTCACTGCTGTGGCCTCTCCCGTTGCGGAGCACAGGCTCCGGACGCGCAGGCTCAGCGGCCATGGCTCACGGGCCCAGCCGCTCCGCGGCATGTGGGATCTTCCCGGACCGGGGCACGAACCCGTGTCCCCTGCATCGGCAGGCAGACTCTCAACCACTGCACCACCAGGGAAGCCCTATCAGCCCATATTTATTGATGTGTGTGAACATACTGAAGATTCTCTGTCCAATGCATTAGCACAAAAACCTACTAGTAATAGACATCTGAAAATTGGCTGAAGTATCTACTGAGTTAAAGCCTGTACTAAATTAAACCCAGACACAAGATTTTTATGTGATAAAGGCAAACAAAGACATAGATAGGATATTGTAAGTCACATATCATGTGATAGCAAGCTTAGTAAATGAGATGAACACTAGAATCATTAAAAAGCTTTGTGGTATCTGTAATTTATAGGTCATAGATGAAGAACAGAAACGTGGTCATTGCAGTAGGCTCTCTTTGCTCAATGGTTACGATTAAATAACATGTGGCATCAAGCTGGGGAATGCACAGGATATTACTCTTTCCTACTACATGAATGACATCTTGTTAATTTGACCTACCGACAAGAAGTAGCAGTTATCCTATGTGCCTTGGTGATGTAAATGTGTGGAAAATGACTATTGCTGCAACCCCAATGATTCTATGGGTCACCTCCTAATGTTTTTGTACCAGAAATAAATATAAAGGGACATCTAAAATCATAAATGCAGTCAAGAACACTAATGGCTCAGATCTTGTAAGAATGAAGATTTGGCCCATTCAATATTAGATGAGAAAGTTGAGCTTACTGATGCCTGTGGTCCAAGGGAATGAAGAATGGATAGTGATGAATCTGCTAAAGAAATAAATACTGTAATATTTGAGATTATTTTCTGAGATTATATAGATGTATGTGTGTATATGTTTTAGTGTGTAGGCATTACACCATTAAAATTTTTTTCTTGTATTCTACTATCACATGCAAAGGTATATTAGTTGTATTTAATTTTTAATCTAAAAAAGGGAATGAATATGAACATAACTATACTGTCTCATATAATGATCTATAAGTTCAATTAAATTTAGAAACAGTCCAGCATTTGGACTTCCAATAACTGCTTAGCTATGTGACTGTTTTTGACAATGAGATATTCATTTATGACTGTGCACAAGGGCTTGAAATGTCCTTGTGCATTGGGACTTGTCCTCTTGTACCTTGTCAGTGACAAGAGAAGTGCTTCCACAGTACTGCAGCTTCTCTTTGAGCTTGGGCCTCAAAATGAACTCATGTGGTGTAGATCAGTGCTTAAGCAAAGCAGGGATCTAAACCCAATGGAATCTGCTACTTGAAGCATAGAACTCATCCACTTAACCACAAACACATAGGGAATATATACTTATCATATGCCACTGAGATTTTATGGTTGGTTGTTTTACCATAGCTAATTGATGCAGTTAATATGATAACTGAAGTTACAGGGATGTTTAAAATGTGCTTCAGGAAGCCATACAGCTTAGTTGTTTTGAATTCTTGCTCCATTTTATGACATATCAGAGTTATCCCATATTGAATAATTTAAAAGATGTCTTTCGTATTAACACAAATACTGCTTCTATTTAGGAAGAGAATAAAAATATCTCATGGGTTCTTAAAATTAATTAGGGGACATAGAATTTTCTGTATACAGAGAATTGCTTCTGTTTATACCTTAAGTAAACTCAATCTCATCTAAAATTAGGTGTATTATATATTAATGTGCAAAAGTTTGATGAACATTATTATGAGCTTTGATAATTCTTAAAATGTTTTAAAGTAAGTTGCATGGTCAAACTTATTTCAGAAATACATCTCCAGCAGGATTGTGGAATATAGATGTGTATATGTCAGGGATCAAAGATTTTGCAATGCTGAGGGGCTAGTTTTAAGTTAGTGCAATAGTTCAGAAAAAACAATGACAAACTGTAGTAGCATTGTGACATTCTGCAATGATTAATTTGATGATGCTTAATGACATAAAAATATAGGGGAGGGCTTCCCTGGTGGCGCAGTGGTTGAGAGTCCGCCTGCCAATGCAGGGGATACAGGTTCATGCCCCGGTCTGGGAAGATCTCACATGCTGCAGAGCAGCTGGGTCCGTGAGCCATGGCCGCTGAGCCTGCGCATCCGGAGCCTGTGTTCCACAACGGGAGAGGCTACAACAGTGAGAAGCCCGCGTACCGCAAAAAAAAAAAAAAAAAAAAAAAATATATATATATATATATATATATATATATATATATATGAAAGAAAAAAGGGTCAAGGATGAATAAAAAAGTCCCTGTTTAGTCTATGACATAGAAAGCAATCCAAGATTGAACGCAGTGTTGGCACTCTAGAGGTGGTGGATGATTATTCAATTTGTCTCTTTCATAACACTTGAGACTATTATTCAATAATTTAATTTAAATATATATTTTCCAAACTCTGGCAGGGGTACACAATCAGGGAATACTTAGTTAAGTTGCCAAATATAACCTCATCCAGAAAGATGACATATTTTAGTTTGTAATACTCCTATTCATTCAGGAGTAACAACCAAGGATAATAATATCCAAGGAAAGGTATATGTAGACAATATGCTATGTTTTAAAAAAATCTTCATGAATAAATAAAGCAGATACCAACTCCCTTGTTTCTAGAACTAGCACTCTCTCTACTCTCAGATGGCAGTGTTGAGCATCTGCAAAGACAGGATATCAATCAGCTAATGTCTCAGTTGTCCTCCCTAAATTTGAATCACTTTCAAGAAATATACTGTTATATTGGGACACAGAGAAATTATATTTCCAACATTGCTCATGAAATTAATCTCAAGACAGAAATAAGATACAAAAAAGATAGAAAAGTTCTCCACTAGATGAGTGTTGAAAAGTGACACAACTACTGTCAAACATTAACAGAAGAAGTCTTCGATTCTCCCCTGCAATGAAACTCATCATAGTGCAATGTCAGCCTAAATAGCCTTTGCATTTGCATTACTTAATCTCTTCATAGAGAAACAGGAAGATAACTAAGACATTGTCAGATCTCAGATCAACAGGGAATAGTAATCATGGATTGAGCATCATTTGCCCCAGCAAAGGAAGCTGAATGAAATTAAGGTTGTTATATCCTAAGAACAAACTATAGCTTGCACTAACTTTAGCCACACACTGTGACTTGCAGAAATTTCAGGCAGATGAATATCATCTCTTCTGAGTTGGCATAGTTTCTAGAAATAATATTTTGTTATAATATATAGGTCTTTCTTGATCAGTGAGTAAACATCCAGACATGTCCCTTCAACAGTTATACTACTTGTAAATCACACAAAGGGTAGTTAGACTGGCATACAGTAATGAGTGGAGAGGCAGAATATTAAGACTGGATTAAGAGTTTATTCCTTGGACTTAATAAGGATCTAGGATTGTGTCTCATTTGTGTCACTAACTGCAGGATATTGGGTTGGACGAGGTACTAAGCTAATATAAGCCTTAGGCTCCCTAAATAGAAATAAAATAAAATTTGCATAAGAATTATGTAAGGTAATATATATTAAAGTTGTAACAGTTTTTAAAGCATGAAATAAAGAGGCAGAAAATTGTAGCTGTCAGTGATGACAGAATACTGGTCATGGTGGTTTTGATGTTATTTTTCTAGTTAGAACTCCCGTCCAATACATGTTTTTTGTAGTCCTTTGGCTTCCTGGTGAACTTACAATATGAGATAATTTGATTTAAAAAGATTACTTAGAGATTTTATAGGATTCTGTGACTCAATACACATTAAAGTAAAAAAGGCCCAGTATAAGTCTGAATCAGAGAAGAATTTTACAAAGATTTCATAAATTGGAAATATAATTCTCCATGTTCTGTAAAATCCACTACTTTTCCTTCCCAACACTACAACCACCCATGTATGGGTCCAGTGAGTAGAGAATGGGGGACTTGTGAATAAAATAATACAGGGAAAGGGGATTGAAAAGCACAGGAGAGAGAGTGTTCTGATTTAGATTAGGGGTCAGCGAAAGTCTCACTGGTGGGGTAACAACTAAGGAGAGATATGCATGAATGGAGGAGGACCCTTTCTGGCAGGAGGATTTGTAGGAACTGAGGCCACAAGCAGAAGCAATGTGAAGCAATCAAGAAACATCAAGGCCAGTGTGACTGGAGCCCCCTGAGCAGAGGAGAGTGATGGGACACTCGGTGATGAGTTTGGACTTAAGGAATAGGACACTTAAGAGGAAAGGAATGAAATGCTATGATTTGCATTTTTTTCTTTAGTTTTTATTCCTTTACTAAAGATTTAGTTCCATATGTCAACTTAGAGATCACAGACATAAGTTAATTCAGAAGAGTACTTTCTGATGTTGAAATGATAGTCACTTTTAGAATACTTTCTCATTATTAAGATATAAAAAGTAGCAGCTTTTCTAGTGAATTCCTGCCTAGTTGCACTTTCTTATCTTCCTTTTAGATACAGAAGGGTCTAAGGCCAACACTGTAATATATTCAAGAAATGGCCCAAGTTCAGGCTCTGTAATGGCTTACCAATCAGCTAGTAACTGCCGATCACCATTTTATTATTTCTATTATAATCAGTGAGAAGATTTCCTCTCCAAACTTGTCGGAAGCAAACTTTTATCTCCTGGAGTATGCTTCCTTTTCTGATACCTTTTTCATGGTCAAGTCTATCTATAGTACCCACTACTCTCTCTTAAGAAAACATCCAGAAACTTCTCTAACACTCAAAATACAGTATCACATCAAAACTCTTTATTCTGTAGGAAAAATCACAGTTCCTAAAACTTATAATGGTGAAGAAATAATGGAATCATATTTTAAAAGAGGCTGTTCCCTAAGAGATTTCATTACAGCCATCTCTATGGCAGATGATTAGATTATTATTAGAATGATTATCCATATTATTCCATTGATAATGTGATTGATAGCTTTTATATTCAGACCAAAAGAGGAAATAAGTCATTAAGTTGCTGTGTCACGGATCGCCAAGACCACCCCCAGGTTTAGTGATTCATTAGAGGGATCACAGGACACAGCATACAGTTGTATTTATGACTATGATTTATTATTATAAAAGAGTAGAAAACAAAATCAGAAAAAGTGCACATGGGGTGAAGTCCTGAGGAAACCAAGTACAAGCTTATGAGAGTCCTAAGAGTTCTCTCTCTTGGAATCACACAAAGTGCACTTAATTCATTCATCAGTGGATTAAGAAAACACATCTGTAATGTTGTCTACCAGGCAAACTCATTAGAGACTCAGTGCCAGCATATATGTTTGGGGGTCTTCACATGAAAAACTGCTTATCGTGTTAAAAAATTCCAGACTCCCGGAAGGAAAGCATGTGTTCAGCATAAACCTTATTGTTTGCATAAAATGTTTAGACACAATGAGCCACTCTAATCTAATTAGGAAATTGTGGGAACCCTCCTGAAAACCAAGTTTCCAGATGCCAGCCAATGGCCAACCTTTCAAGCAGGTCTTTTTCTAAGAACAGCTATCTCAGAACTGACACAAGTGTTTTTATCTGCTTTTGACAATCTGAAAATTTGATCACAGTCTGGCAAGGTGATTACTGTGTAAGAGTTATACATGTGTTCATGTGCATACATAGTATATATAGTATTATGTGTGTATGTATATATACACATGTGTGTATATATATATATATGTATATGGTCAGTTCACTACTACTATGAAGACAAATAAGTAAGATAATAGTATAATATATGCTGAAAGCAATGCTGGGGTTAGTGGTACTATTTTGGATAAGAGAAGATCAGTTAAAAAAAAAAGTCTCTTATAAAGAGTTATTTGAGTAGAGACTGGAACAAACATGAGGAGTAAGAATAAACATTGAGAGTCACAGACATAGAAAACAAACTTGCGGTTACCGGGGGGCAAGCTGGAGGTGGGGAGGGATAAATTGGGAGATTGGGACTGACATATATATATATACACATAACTAATAAGGGCCTACTGTATAGCACAAGGAACTCTACTCAATACTCTGTAATGACCCACATGGGAAAAGAATCTAAAAAATAGTGGATATACGTATATATATAACTGATTCACTTTGCTGTACAGCAGAAACTAACACAACATTGTAAATCAACTATACTCAATAAAAATTTTTTAAAAAAGGAAAAAAAAACATTAAGAGTAAGAATATTTGAGGAAGAGAGAAAAGTAAAGACAAGGGTCCTGGGGCAGATGTTTGCTAGCAAATTAAAGAAACAGAAGGCCAGTGTGATTTGAGCAGGATGAGCCATGAGAAGAATGGAATGATATGAGGCCAAGAAAGGTTGACAGAACTGAGAGCCTACTAGGTCAGGGTAAAAATCTTTTATGTTAAAATATGTTTTTAATCAAATTTGCAGGGAGATGGGAAGCCATTGGAACACTTAAAGAGAGGAGTGTCATGACCTGATTTAGGTTTTAAAGAATTGTTATGGAAACTGTACAGCAAATAGTTTATAGGGGTGGGGGTGAAAGCAGAGAGATAATATAGGAAGCTACTAGAGTAGTTAAAGAAGTATAAAGTTTTTATTTTAAGAAGTTTTTAAGATTTATTAACCATTCCAAGCAGAATTCAGTAAAAGAAAAATCCCATTCACATGAATCTATTTACATGTGTTCCTTTGAAAAAAAGAAGGAGAGGGTTAAAGACTTCACTCAGAGGCTTTAGAGCTTGAAGTAGTGATTAAAGATAGAAAAGAAAGGTGATGTTTCATTTTCCTGCATAAGAAAAGAAAATCTCAATTCAAAATGCATAAATGTGAGTTGAATCCTTTCTACCATAAAATACGAACTGTGGTTGTTTTGATTAATGTTTTATCAATGTTTTAAATATCTCAGGTATTATTGCTCTGAGATCTTTGGAAGAATTTTTAAACTAGGAAAGCAAAGAGATGATCTGAAACGCATACTTTTATATCCTTTGTATAAGAATATCAAACAGAGAACTTACAGTTTCAACATACTACTCAGGCACTTAATTAAAAATAAAACAACTTTCTCATTGCAATTACAGACTAAGATTTTTCATTAAAATATTATATCTCTTAGTTATGGAAAATAAATATATGACCTATTTTTATTCTCTTTAAGGTTATCAATATTCCTTATTAACATAAGGAAAAAGATCTAGAAAATAAATTATTTTTAAAAAGAATAAAATTCCATTGTATTATAATTTTTGCAATATACATAAACAAAATCACACAGACTGTATCGGACTTGGTGATTTACAACAGAGACAGAAAAAATTTATGTAAATAAATATTATGTAACAAAGCAAATGAATAAATAGTCACTTGATGCCACAGTTCTAGGGGTTTTACAAGATGATCACAGTATCTGTGACTCCGGTATCTTACCAGCTGTAAGTATAATACAGAACTATCTTGAGGAATTCAGTGGTTTTTTTCTCCAGATAATTAAAAGGAGGAGTATTCTTTTGGAGGTGAGAAAATTACAATGCCTGCCCTCTAGACACACACCAATACTTGCTGAATATGTTCAATGCGTGAAAGTTTGTGTATGTATATTCAGAGGGTTTTTTACACATATGTACATATGAGCATTTTGAATATAAGGACATGGCAATGTGCATATATGTATGCAAACATGTTAAATACATTGCATATATGGTAATAGCTAACATTTATATAAGGGTTACTATAATCCAGGTATTCTGTTTATATTGTATGTTATTCAAATGGATACCTACTGTAATTATTAGATAGCCATTCTTATTTCAATTTTAAAATGATAAAAACGAGGCTCATAATGGATAAAAAATGTGCCTATGATCATCCATTTAATGAATAGTTGAACTGAGAATCCCCAAGAAGTTCAAATCCAAAGTCTTTGTTTTTAACCATTATGCAGAACCACTTCTAATATATACATATGTACCCTAGATGTTTGGACCTTACTATGTAGAGAAGTAACTATTAGATAAGCAGATTGGATACATTCTGAGCAGTTTATTACAAGACAGCAAATAGAGACCCATGCTCAGGAAGGTCTCTGCAGCCCTCTAATGAAAGCCACCACCACATACCTCATCCCTGGACCGAGAAAAAATAAACTTTCTGAGACAAGTATTAGTAAGCTTCCACTATTTATGCACATCTTAGGAAACAACTGGAGATGTTAGATAATGTGATGGAGAGAAATAATAAGTGACTTGGTTTCCTACTTGTAATCCAGAGATTATCTGTGAAGATTATACAATACACACTAGAACTTAGATAAAAGCAAAGAAACTTTGGTGGGTGACACCAGGGAAGAGTTAGCATTTTGTTCTTCAAGTTATTGGTATACATTTGACTAGCACTGACTGAAATTTCAAATACAACACACAGAGAACAGGAAAAGTTTTAAGGTATTGTTTTAAACAAAAAGTAAACACAGTTTTTACTCATAAACACACACAGGTTTAAAAAATATATTGAACTTTTTAAAGTTTGAAAAAATAGTCCATGTCCAGAAACATCCAATGCTAGTTCCAATCATAAGAACATTCCACCTATTGTTGCTGGGGACAAATGAAATATTCCAATTTCCTTGACATTATAGTTAAGTTATGATTTCTCTAATAACGCACATTCTTTTTTTTTAGCATAGTCATGTGACATACTTGCTTCCTTCATTTGCATCCAATTAAAATATACCTTGGATATAAATCAGAATAATATATAAAATTCCTTTAGGGTTCTCTGTATATGCAGCCCTGCTGAAACAAATCCACTCTTTGGGCATCCCATGAATGACTCCAATGTAACTCCTTAGTCTGGGTCCAACAGTAGCCAAATGAGCAGACATGAACCATTCATGTCCCTGAATGAAGATGGACAGGAACCAAGCCTGTAGATGAGGCAGGTATCGATGTCTAAATCAAATGGTAGCTTTGGTCACTGCAACTGTGTTGGGACTTCACACAAGAATAGTATCTCATGCTTTTAGAATCTTAGTATCTCATGCTTTTAGAGTTCTTGTGTATATAATCCTGTGAACAGTCAAAAAAAAATAAAATCACAGAACCATGACAGGAATAAAGACACAGACATAGAGAAGGTACTTGAGGACACGGGGAAGGGGAAGGGTAAGCTGGGACAAAGTGAGAGAGTAACACTGACATATATACACTACCAAATGTAAAATAGATAGCTAGTGGGAAGCAGCCGCATAGCACAGGGAGATCAGCTTGGTGCTTTGTGACCACCTAGAAGGGTGGGATAGGGAGGGTGGGAAGGAGACGCAAGACGGAGGGGATATGGGGATATATGTATACATATAGCTGATTCACTTTGTTATACAGCAGGAACTAACACAACATTGTAAAGCAATTACACTCCAATAAAGATGTGAAAAAAATAAAAATCACAGCAAGCAAACCAAAAAGTATTCAACACCTATTCTTACATTTTGCTGTGTCATATTATTAGGCAAGGATACATGCATGCATACGTGTACCACACATGACAGGGATGAACATATAGAGGCACATATGCTTAATGTATGTGCTAACAAACATGAATGTGCCCAAATGCCAGAAACCACAAACGAATATAGAACACATACCTATGAGAATGTCCACAGTAGGACTATACAGAATAATATCCACTCATAAAAGGAGACATATATTTACATAAATACAAACACAATCAGGATTAATGATTTTCAGCTAATAGATGAGATCTCAAAGAATGAAACAGATGCATTCCAGAAGGATGTGAAATTTATTAGGAAACTCAAACACCAAAAAGCCTTTAAATCTTTACTCCCCTGATGAAGTGATAATGAAAGGAGAAATGAGAGGCTGTGGACATAATTTTGTGAGGAAAAGAGATGTGTGCTAACGGCTCATCAAAAAGCTGTTCTGCCTTTCCAGAGGAAGTGTGAGCATATTTCTTCCAGAGTTCTGATTTCCCCAAACTGCAATCAATTCTTTAATCCCTTACTCTGTGTATTCAAATTAATCTGAAAACCCATAAATGAGCCTCTCAATTTACTAACAGGAGACTAAGTTTTGAGAAAATTCATTTTTCAAGGAGTCTAGAGTTCATCACATTCATGATCACCTAATTCACTTTCCTGGACACACATAGCTGTTCTCACTTAAGGAAAGGAATAATAACACAGTCTGTACTATCATAACAGTAGTTTAAGGTCAAAATTTCTTTCTTTCAAATGCACTCAATTTTTTATACATTCCCTGGCTTTAATGTAAGCATGTGCATAGTTCAATGGCTAGACCCAAATCCACTAAGTAAATTTTATTTAAACATCTTAAATCATAATAGCAAGCATCCTTAGCAACATCAATTTCAGGAATTAGGAGTATATCTTATTAGTGTGCTGATGTGTTAATCATCACTTCATTTACCAACATCTCCCCTACACTTCTGTCACTCTTTGTCAAAAACAACATGCCCTGTAGCTCCTGAATGAAAAGTCTACATTGTGTTTGACTTATACTGGAAATATGATCACTTGACAATATGGAAACTGGGCAACACACATGTACCAGTTTACAGATTCAGATAACTGTTTCAGTAAAGGGCACAAGTAGGATCCCTGGGCAGTTTCTGCTCAAACATCTCTATAATGCTTGGGACAAATATTGAAATAGCCTAAGGGGAGATGAACTGAAATTCCCAGGATGGATGTTTATCATCTTGGACCTGCTGCTCACTTAACAAGGGATAAGGGTAGGGCCTGGAGAGAGGTAGAACTCCAGTACTCAATTTTGCTCTATCCTTTAAACTTGAACAGAACCAATCTGCTAAATATATGTCACTAGAATAATGCAAATGAAATATTTTTCTAATAGCCAGACTTTACATAATAATAGGGTTAAAGAATCAGAAAAAAAGGAACACATGTTCTAGCTCTTTCTTCTCTCTCTTGGTAGAGATACTGACCATGGAAGCTAGAGATCTGCTTATTGTATAACCAGGAGCAGTTTACTATCCCTGTGGGATGGAGGGTGGGCATTGCTGGGAATAAGTGCACTTCATCACCTGTTCTTCTCAAGACACTCCTGTGTCTAAGTGGTATGAAGCAGAATGTTGTAACTAAGGAAATTAAGCAGTTTGGTTTGAGCTAAGATAGATGAAGAGAAAATACATGTACACAGAATTTTTATTTGTGTTGATGCTGCCACGGTACATGGAAACCACTCCAGCCATAGAAAATTTTAATTTCAAACTTCTGGTCCTCTAATATGCACACACACTCTAGAGATATACTGGAGAGAGTGGGAGAGAAAGAGAGACAGATTATAAAATGTCTAAGGGAATAAATTAAGTTTAAAAGGCAACTAACCCAATCAACCTCAGAAGTCTTAGCTTCCACAGACTAAGAAGCAAACACATTTGTCTCACATGCTGCTCTCATTCTCTACCCACCACATTTCCAAAATTATTTTTAGTTGAATCCCAGAATATACTTTCAAATATTTCAAGGTAATATCTGAAAATTACAAAATTTCATTTTGGAGGTTTTGAAAATCTACATAGAATGTTAATTAAGCTTAACTCAAATGCCTTTTCCTAGGTGAAATCATCAGACAACTCAGACAAGTTCTGATCTCTTTGTGCTAAAATCTTAATGCTTTTCTTGGTAGTAGTTACCACTGTTTGTAATTAGGTGTTTAATTGCATGCTATGTTGTTTAGCGGCTGCCTCTTCCACCAGAATGTAAGCTGTGTAAAGACAATGCTCTAACTTTTTCTGGAGAAACAGTAGGAGATACTGATTAAACACATGAACTCTAGCAACATATTACCAGTCAGTGTCCCAGTTCATCCTCTTACTACAAGTGTAATGACGGGCAAGTTGTGCAACATCTTTGTAATTGCTTCCTCCTCTATAAAATAAGGAGTAATATAGTATCTACTTCCCAGGATGTTGTAAGGATTTCACAGGTAGTATATCTCCTGAAACCACAATCATGAAAAAGACACTTTAGAGTATGCTGTCATGTGGGTTCCTTCGTTAATTTAAGCATAGATAATTATGAGGATAAAATTCTTTGATCATACAATCATTGTTTATTAAATCTGAAAATAAAAGAAAATGGCTGATGACTGGATATCAGCAACATCCAGTACCTTGTCTAATACCTTGATCTTATTGATAAAAACACCTTTAAATCTGTTTTTTGTGTGTGTGCTTCTCAGAAAACTTAGTGAAATAGTCTTCATAAAATTTTCAGTGTTTCTCAGGGGGAAAAGAAGAGATAAGTCCAAAATAATTATAACTTGTCAGTATCATGTCTTAACTATCTTATCAGCATTATAGCTATCGTAGAAACAGACTTTCACGTTGTGAGAATACAAAGCAGATGTGAATCCTTGATGGAGTTCTTGCCACATTGCTCGAGTTACAAATAGCACTCACCCTGTCTTGGGGGGAAAAAAACCCAGAAAATACTCCAGATGACTGCAAATGCTGAAATCAAGGAGAATTGTCCCCTTTCCCATATTATGGTAAAAAGCAGCATTTTCATAGTATAAATAGGACTTGGCTTGAGAAGTTATCCCAGGAACAGCATGTTGCCTGTGGAAACAAATTTACTTGCAAATAGTGCCAACAGGGTTTGCCTGGGAACCTCACCTGCACCAGAAGGTCAAAGTAGCAGAAAACTGAATTGTCAGTGGCACTAAAGCCTGATAAACAGGCCAGACCCATAGAATGTACAATGCCAAGAGTGAATGTACTACTCTGGTGGGAGACGTTAATGGTGCAGGCTATGCATGTGAGGCCAGGAGGTGTAGGGGAAATCTCTATATGTTACTCTCAATTTTGCTGTGAACATTAAACCGATCTAAAAAAAACCTTAATAAAAAAGTAGCTATCAGAAAATTAGTAATAGACAGAAACCTCCTCAACTTTATAAAGAATATCCACAAAAGAAAAAAAAAAAGCCTACAGCTGACATCATACTTAACGGTGAATGCTTCCTCTCTAAGATCAGGGATGAGGCAAGAGCACACTCACCACTGCTGTTCAACAGAATGCTGCAAGTTGTAGCCAGCACAGTAAGTCAAGAAAATGAGATAAAATGGTTACAGATTGAAAAGGCATGTCCCTATTTGTAGTTGGCATGATTTTCTATGTATAAAACTCAAAAAATTTAAAAAATTTAAAACTAAGTGAGTTCAGTTTGTCTGCAGGAAAAAATGTACATATATCTTATATAAACTGCATTTAGAATAGCAATAAATATGTGGTCACCGACATTAAAAATACAATACCATTTATATAGCCCCAAAATGAAGTAACTAGTTATCAATCTAACAATAGATTCACAGGACTTATATACTGAAAACTACAAAATACTGAGGAAAGAAATCAAAAGTGTCTAAATAATTGAAGAAACATGCAGTGTTATGGACTGGAAGGCTAAACATAGCAAAGATGCAGATTCTCCCTAAATTGATCTATAGCTTTAAAGCTATTCCTGTCAAAACTTCAGCAAAGTTTCTGTAGACATAGAAAAATGTATTCTAAAACTCATGTTGAAAGTAAAAGGCCCTAGAACAAATAACATAACTTTCAAAAAAGAAAAATAAAGTGGGAAGAAACAATCCTCCTAACTATATAGTTAGGACTGTGTGGGAATTGGCTGAGGGATATACAAATCTATGGAATAGAATAAAGAATTCAGATACAGAGGTCCACAAATATACCCAGTTTGTTTTTTTGTTTGTTTGTTTTTACATCTTTATTGGAGTATAATTGCTTCACAATGGTGTGTTAGTTTCTACTTTATTACAAAGTGAATCAGTTATACATATACACATGTTCCCATATCTCTTCCCTCTTGCATCTCCCTCCCTCCCATCCTCCCTATCCCACCCCTCTATATGGTCACAAAGCACCGAGCTGATCTCCCTGTGCTATGCAGCTGCTTCCCACTAGCTATCTATTATACGTTTGGTAGTGTATATATGTCCATGCCACTCTCTCACTTTGTCACAGCTTACCCTTCCCCCTCCCCATATCCTTAAGTCCATTCTCTAGTAGGTCTGTGTCTTTATTCCTGTCTTACCCCTAGGTTCTTCATGACATTTTTTTTTTCTTAAATTCCATATATATGTGTTAGCATATGGTATTTGTCTTTCTCTTTCTGACTTACTTCACTCTGTATGATAGACTCTAGGTCCATCCACCTCATTACAAATAGCTCAATTTCGTTTCTTTTTATGGCTGAGTAATATTCCATTGTATATATGTGCCACATCTTCTTTATCCATTCATCCGATGATGGACACTTAGGTTGTTTCCATCTCCTGGTTATTGTAAATAGAGCTGCAATGAACATTTTGGTACATGACTCTTTTTGAATTATGGTTTTCTCAGGGTATATGCCCAGTAGTGGGATTGCTGGGTCATATGGTAGTTCTATTTGTAGTTTTTTAAGGAACCTCCATACTGTTCTCCATAGTGGCTGTACCAATTCACATTCCCACCAGCAGTGCAAGAGGGTTCCCTTTTCTCCACACCCTCTCCAGCATTTATTGTTTCTAGATTTTTTGATGATGGCCATTCTGACCGGTGTGAGATGATATCTCATTGTAGTTTTGATTTGCATTTCTCTAACGATTGATGATGTTGAGCATTCTTTCATGTGTTTGTTGGCAGTCTGTATATCTTCT
Source organism: Stenella coeruleoalba (assembly GCF_951394435.1). Lineage (NCBI taxonomy): Eukaryota > Metazoa > Chordata > Mammalia > Artiodactyla > Delphinidae > Stenella > Stenella coeruleoalba. Next base: position 32,004,653 of record NC_137154.1, read on the forward strand.
TTGGAGAAATGTCTATTTAGGTCTTCTGCCCATTTTTGGATTGGGTTGTTTGTTTTTTTGTTATTGAGCTGCATGAGCTGCTTGTAAATTTTGGAGATTAATCCTTTGTCAGTTGCTTCATTTGCAAATATTTTCTGCCATTCTGAGGGTTTTCTTTTTGTCTTGTTTATGATTTCCTTTGCTGTGCCAAAGCTTTGAAGTTTCATTAGGTCCCATTTGTTTATTTTTATTTCCATTTCTCTAGGAGGTGGGTCAAAAAGGATCTTGCTGTGATTTATGTCATAGAGTGTTCTGCCTATGTTTTCCTCTAAGAGTTTGATAGTTTCTGGCCTTACATTTAGGTCTTTAAGACGTGTATGCAGAAAATTATAAGACACTGATGAAAGAAATTAAAGATGATACAAATAGATGGAGAGATATACCATGTTCTTGGATTGGAAGAATCAACATTGTGAAAATGACTCTACTACCCAAAGCAATCTACAGATTCAATGCAATCCCTATCAAACTACCACTGGCATTTTTCACAGAACTAGAACAAAAAATTTCACAATTTGTATGGAAACACAAAAGACCCCAAATAGCCAAAGCAATCTTGAGAACGAAGAATGGAGCTGGAGGAATCAGGCTCACTGACTTCAGACTATACTACAAAGCTACAGTAATCAAGACACTATGTTACTGGCACAAAAACAGAAGTATAGATCAATGGAACAGGATAGAAAGCCCAGAGATAAACCCGCACACATATGGTCACCTTATCTTTGATAAAGGAGGCAGGAATGTACAGTGGAGAAAGGACAGCCTCTTCAATAAGTGGTGCTGGGAAAACTGGACAGGTACATGTAAAAGTATGAAATTAGATCACTCCCTAACACCATGCACAAAAATAAGCCCAATTTGTTTTTTACTGAGCAATCTGACATTGAAATCAGTTTGGTGGGTCTTATTCCAAGTATATTGAATGCATTTCAACTTCCTGATTCTGTCATTGATTTCCTTCTCATTTGATTCCAATAACAATCAGTGATATGAAACAAGGGTATATTTTAGATAATATTACATATTCAAAAAAATAGTATATAATAGTATTTTAGCATTTTATATAGTACATACTATATAATAGAAAATATATACAAAAATAATCATTGTGCATTTTCACAATTCTTTTTCTGTGTTGGAGTTTAAATAGAAGCCCAGACTTTACAGAGATAATTACATAAATTTATTGCTCAGACACCAAGTCACTGGAAATTATTCAGGTTCATTGAAGGATTTTTGGAACTCTTTACATTTTTAGACTTTCCTCTCCCTTCCTCTGTCATAAGCAGAATCAACCTGGAGACGACATGGACTTGTCAAGGTGGCTCTCTTCTCCCAGCTGACGAGAAGATGAAACTTGGCTAAATTTGTTAGAATTTGAGTTCACTTTATATTCAAATTATTTAAGTCATAGTTTCAGGGTTCCGTTAATGAATTCATTTATAAGTTCCATTTTATAACTGAATGAATAAAAACAAAAAAATCCCTTTTCCAAATAAAACATCTTCTTTTTTTTTTGTGGTGCGCGGGCCTCTCACTGTCATGGCCTCTCCCATTGCGGAGCACAGGCTCCGGCCGTGCAGGCTCAGCGGCCATGGCTCACGGGCCCAGCCGCTCTGCGGCATGTGGGATCTTCCTGGACCGGGGCCGGAACCCCTGTCCCTTGCATCAGCAGGCGGACTCTCAACCACTGCACCACCAGGGAAGCCCCTCTTCTTTCTTTTTATGACCAAAATGCATATACCTGAAGCTTGATTTATTTTCCAACCTATATTTTCCTCCAATTGTCTATCCTGACAACTTTTGCACACTACAAAGGACTAGCACAAGGAATATATCGTATACTTTTATCATTTTAATGTTCATTTATCACAAGACAGGAGACAGTCTATTTTGTAAGTTTGCTCATTAAACCCTCTGACCAGAAAATAGAAAGAAAAACAACCAAAAGAAAAAAATAATAATTTATCCAGTTTAATTTGTACCTACAGATTTGTTATCCCATTACCCTGAAATGAAAGCTTTCTCTTAAAGGTAGCATATGAATATTGTTGGCAACTACAGAAGGCTGTCCTTCAGGGGACAAGGCTGTAAATTATTTTTTATGAAACTAATTAAAAAACCCTGAGCTACTGCATCTATTCTCTGGCTCTGGATAGATGCGTCCAAGTTCATCAGTATAAAGTCATTTTAATTATAATGTCACTCATCTACCAGGTCCAGTGGGTGTGTCAGAAAGTCCTATCCTATAAGCACTGTGCTTTGTTCTCTGGAGTTCTAAATGTACACAACTTGGGTCACCTTCAATCCTGCTACAGGTTTTGGGGACAGCTTCAAAAATGTAACTTGAATCTTCCAGAGAGTTCTAATAAAAATGGGGATGGGGGGGCTTCCCTGGTGGCGCAGTGGTTGAGAGTCCACCTGCTGATGCAGGGGACACAGGTTCGTGCCCTGGTTCGGGAAGATCCCACATGCCGCAGAGCGGCTGGGACCGTGAGCCATGACCGCTGGGCCTGCGCGTCTGGAGCCTGTGCTCCGCAACGGGAGAGGCCACAACAGTGAGAGGCCCGCATACCGCAAAAAAAAAAAAAAAAAATGGGGATGGGGTTGATATTGGGGAAGATTCGATATTAATGTGCACTCAGCCGTTGTTTATTTTAGGTTCTGCTTCTCATCTCACCTTCAAAAGTCTTAGATTAGCTCCCAGCATCTCTTTCCCAAATTGTTACGTTAAATCCTCTAACTCTTTTGAGCTGCGTATTTCTCTAATCTATCCATAGTCAGCTTGAAAAGGTGTTTTTCTAAACCACAAATTTTATCAGGTTATGTAATACACAAAATTAAATCTAAACAAGACAAAAAGTACTAACTTACTGCCAAAAGTTATGACCTCCCATTTCCCTGTAGGATAACATCTAGATTTCATAATTCAGTTTGTCTACATTTAGAGCCTTTTATCCAAGAGCACCATTGTTAAGTCCCTATTACTAAGGTGCATGCAATGCTGTAAACTCAGCTTGTTCTTCTCCGAGCCTACCCTGCAAGTTCACATTTTCTAGACCTTGCTCAGCACTCCCTAATGTGGTCCCATGGCTAATGACTATCTTTTGAAGAGCAGTTTAAAGGACAAATCCCCAAGCCTAATAAATTCTGTGTAGTTAAAAGGTTATAAGCCTCCTTTCTATCCTGCTATTTCCCCTGCTCCTCCATCAGAGAACATGATCACATAACTTCAAATTAATTAAGTCTAAATTTGTCTCCTCAAATATTCTTGTGCGTATAACACCAAGGAATGCAACAGATGTATATGAGTATAGATATAGTGGGTAGTTGATTAAATTTATGGAAGAACTACTTTCTAATTAAAGGAAACAAAAAATGAAAGCGGTAAGTTTAAGAATTAAACAAGGGACTTCCCTGGTGGTCCAGTGGTTAAGACTCCTCACTTCCACTGCAGGGGGCACAGGTTCCATCCCTAGTCAGGGAACTAAGATCCTGCATGCTGCAAGGCCAATACATACATACATACATACATACATAACTTGAGTTTTTAAAAAAAGAATTAAACAAGAGAGTACAATGAAAGGATAGGCACAGGTCTTCAAAATATTTATCTTGATTAGTTAAAAATTCAGCCTGATTAGAAAAAGTACCTGTCTTTGGAAATTAAGTAATAAAATATGCAGTTTGATCGGACAATCATTCAGAAATTCAGCTGCTTCAATATATGGCTTGCCCATTTAATTATACAGAAGGCCTATGGAGGAACACAACTGGGCCTGTAAATTATGAAAAGGGATGAGCCACGAATGCATCTTCATTAAAACGATTACACATCATCTCACTTACATACAAATCTCCACCAATACTACCCCACTAATCTGTTTATTTCTGTGCTTTTTGACAACAATCTGCCATCTGCCAAAATGTGATAATCTAGCAGCAAAGCCATGCAAGGTAACACCAAAACTATGTAGGTAAGGAAATCCCTCTAATTTCTTATCTCTCTGCGTGAAAAATAGCACACAATCCATGATGGGACGTGTGTTATACTGGTGTGTCTCCAAATAATCAATAGAATTACACTGTAGTAAGGAGAGAACAGATATTGATCTGATTTGTGTCCCAACTTCATCTAGTACTAGCTGTAAAAATATAAGTTAAACAATATACTAAACATAGTAATCTAAAATACTTCTGGACTCCTAAAAGTTTGTGTTGTGTAGGATAGCGAAATTAAGCACCAATGACAAAAATTGAGATTACTAACTACAAAATTTGACATTAAAACAAATAAACTAAAAAACCAGCTACCACCTTTTACATCTGAACACACAAAACAGAAGAAATATCCAATATCAAAATAAATTAGCAAGGTTTAAATTAAGAAAGAAACAAGAAAATGATTCATGGAAAAGTCACTATTTTACTCCCTGTTTTCTCATTCCTTCAGGTTCTTATGATTTTGGACTGTAGAAAACATTATCACAAACTATTCCTTGTTTGTGGATTGGTACTGGGGAAACAGGCTTAACTTCTACTGATTTCTTTCCTCTTTGTAAAAATGGGTGTAATGATACTTATTCTTAAAATGTTGACACAGGATCAAAAATATAATAATAGATGCAGCACATATTTGGGGAATGCACAGTAGATACAAAACAAATGTGAGTTAATTTCTGGTCCCTTTCTGGAGGTTAACAATATAGCAGAAAAAGTGAAGAGGTTACACATCCCAGGTTCGAATTCCTTTACTACTTATTAGCTGTCTGAACTTGGGAAAGTTGCTTTATATGACTGATGTTCTGATTCTTTTTCTGTAAAGCAGATAAAACAACACTTGTTTTAAAGGGGTGTTGAAAGATTAAATATAATATATGAAGATTTCTAATAAAATACATTATCCAAAGTAGGTACTCAGTTAAGTTTAGTTTGTTCCATTCCTCTTCTTTTCTCAGCCTTCCTTTCTTTCAGCCAAAATGTCTATATGTTAACAATAAATATATGGGTCCTATGAGGATGCAAACAGCAATATTTATATTAATTTTGCTATTTTTGGTAACATCACATTGGATAAAATGTAGCTCTCAGATCATCAGACCAGACATTCTGATCTACCATTTGGAAATTTTAAAATTATTTTATATGCACATCTTTGATTTTAATGCAAATATCCCATCTGAAAATTTCTGTTGAATCAAATTTGTATTAAACAGGACATATGCCAAAGATCCCTGTAACCGAGTCTAGCAACTTATTTTCTTGAAAAGCCTTGAATGGGGCATGTCATTTCTTGTTTGTTTTTCTTAGAGTGATTTAATTCTCTGGAATTTAAAAAACAAAGTAAACATAAGTAAAGCTAACAGAGGGATGTAGGCTCTGCAATGATTCATTGACAAGTCTTGGCTGAGTTTGTACCTATGCTCCCTGTCTGTATTTCAAGAGAGGCTCATTGAATTGAGTTTCTTAAGACTTTTTTTCCCTGTAAAACCCTTAAAGAACACAGCAAAATAAAAAACAAATGCATAACTGGCAAACAAAAACTATAGCAAATGGAATTAACTATGACAGAACAAAATCCAACCCCCCTATCTATTAAATTAAGAGATAGATGAGGCTAGATGCTGAAATTAAGCATCCTTTTCTAGAATATTACAAAGGAGAAAAATATTGCAATTAAGTTCTGAGTTGATTGGAAACGTGTGCATTTTGGAAAAATTTATTTGTGATAGTACCACCATTTGTTGCATTTATTACAATGGGCACTTTAGCACTGGTTAGCTATTCAGAAATCCTCAGGCATTAGAATAAAAGAGAAAAAAATAAAGAAGTTACAAAAGGAAAATAAGATTCTGAATCAAAGCAATAAATCTGAGGCCAGTTGACAGTGCCAATAACGAGTTTTAGACTGGGAAAGAGCACATGGGGTCTCAATACCAATTCTCTACTGACTGACCAAGTGACTCCAGGAAATCTACACTCCCTATTTTCTCAAACTTGTCTGCAATTTATTATATTTTTGAGATACACATTCTCTCTAGCTTTAAATATACATAATTCTATTTGATAAATATTAAACATTTGCCATGACAAGTAGTTTGATAGAAGCTGGAAGAGAATACAGTTATCTATATAGTTCGTGTTCTCAAATTTCTTTCAATCTAAAGCAAAAAGAGAACATTTCGAGGTAAATTAAAATTCTAGTTAGAGGACTTGTGACTGGACAAAATGGTGAAGACCTATTTTCATAAAGTACAGCTGTAATCTTTGAATACAGTGTAGGATGCTGTGCAAAGAGAGCTCTGACATGTGGAAATAGGAAGACAGATGGTTAGAGACCCCAGGACGGATGGGAAGAGTGCCAGACAGGGTGTCTTATGACCCTAAAAAGAATAAGACACCCATGTCACTAAAGTGGTGCTTAACATACTAACCTTACCTGTTTGGCCCGAAGTACTAAATAAATAAGGTATCCCTTTTTCTTTTTATTTATCCAAGTTTCACTTAGCTGTGGAATATTAATAGATACACTGCTCTTCCCTTGTTTTTTTCCTTCTTTCTGTTTTTGTCCTCCTTCTGTATGTTTGTGTTTTGTTACGTACTCTTGAATATTCCCTCTAAACTAGGAAAATAATTAAGCCAATTAAGTTTTAAATCAAGCTTTGGAGTTGGTCTTTAAGCTAACACACAGGCCAGCAGACTGAGATAGATGCTGATGGCGGATCCAAGAGGAGAAATGGGTAGTCCCTGTCCTCAGAGAGATTATGACGTCGGATTTTACTTACACAAATTATTCCAACACAAAGCAGATTAAATATTATGAAAGGGGAACGAGCAGAAACGTGTGTTGAATGAAAGGGTTGAGAGCAAATCTCTTTGGAATGATAAGAAAAGGTATCTTGGAAGGATATTTTTTGAGATGGACTTTGAAGGATGCGAAGAAGTTTGACGGATTATGGCAGCAATAAGAACAGCATGAATGAAATAATATAAGCAAAGACATGGAGGTGTGGCGAGTTAGAATTATGATCAACAAACAGTATATCAAACAATTTGACTTGGTTATAGAGGAGTGCATACAGGGAAGATAATACTTGAGAGGAAAGAAATTCCAATATTTGGCCAAGAGTGTGTCTATTATTAAATAATTCATGGGGAACCACTTAAACACTTTTAATGGAGGAGTATGGCATCATTATGTTCCTGCCAGGATGATGCAGTAGTAGTCAGTGTGAAGTTTAGGAATGGAAAAGAAACAGGTGGGCAAATCCAGTTAAAGGGCTACTTAAGATCAGGTGGAGATATCAAAGGCCTGAACTAAGGTATTAACAGTGGTCATGTGACAAAAAGGACACTTCTCTTATTTGAATAAAAAGAGATTAGAACCTGCATAGTTTGGAAAATTCAACTGAAATAGAGATGAAAAGAAAGGGGGTGTTCAGTTTAAATAAAAAGTTTAAAGCACTTGCAACTCCCAGAAAAGGTTGAAAGCAGTAAGAAGCCAAGCACGAGAAAGAGTCGGGAGAAGCATTTATTCTAACTAGTATTTATTTCACATTCAACACTTTTATTTTCCCCCCTGTGGCTGAAAACCTGTAGATACAACTAGGGAACAAAGCTATTGAGAACTGAAGAGGCAGAAGTAAACAATAACACAAAAACAAATCTCTCCTGACATTTACAACAAAACCTAAGCTACAAATAGGCTAAGTTAGAGAATGGAAGCCAATCACCTCAACAGGCAACAGAGCAATTTTAGCATGTTTATTTTTGTTGAATAATTGCAAAACTGATTAAATAGCCCACTTTATTTCTATAAACTGTATTTATTTTATAATAGTATTATAACTGAATTAAAATAAGTTAAAAATAAAACATTATTTTAGCATTGGTTATTTTTTACTTCTCTGGGTTCTCAAATTCCTTGTTCATATCTTTATGTGTGCATATTTTACACGGTTAAAATTACAGTGCCTGTACTATTCTATATTCCATTTTTCATACATATAAATGATAAATTGTTTTCATGTTGTTTTGTGGGTTATATTATACATTTATGTTTTACGTTTCCGAACAATACTCTATTGATTAAATTTGTCAAAAATTGTAGAATTATCCTTCAGGGGTTGAAGTGTTAGGCTCTTTTTAGGTTTTGATTATCAGAGTTGATATTGTGATAAGCATCAGTCTGCATATTACAAGCCTTTACTCTAAATCATGTCAGCTGATCCCAGGCATTTTCCTGTATCTTTCAGGCTTGGCTGTTAACTCCTGCTGGGAAGGCATCTTGCCTTATTCCCCACTGCATCTGCTGAAACTTGCATATATTAAGCCCCAAAGTACATGTCTGTATAATGTGATTTTTCCTTTTCTTCATTTATTAGCATAGGGAGAAGAGGAGAAGGAAGAATGAAAGGGAAATGAATGTTTTTATGGGTAGCAGAATAAGGTCAAAATGTGGTAATTTAATTTACTACACACAGTGTGAGTCAAAGAAACATTTAGCAGCAGCTATGTGACAACATTACACTAAGAAGTTGTTTTCTTTTTTTTAAAGTGGACCTCAAAGAACATACAAAGCAGTTAATATTTGCTCTCATTTCCCTCCTCCCTTCCTAACAGTCACTGATACCTTTCTGGAGGCTTATTGCATCCTCATGAGATAAACAGGGTGGAGATAAGCAAATATACAGGCATACCATGTATACTTGGCATAATACATGCCCTACCCTACCCAATTTATAGGCAGGTATACCAAGGTAAGTTAATCGGACACTCCCTCCCAGGAATTTGAATACTGAACAGAGTATAGAACATCTATAAAGGGTTGGGTATATTCATTCTAGTATGGGGCATTGCCCTGATTCTCTGGCTACAAGACTTTTTTTCCCTTTTATTTCTAGTCTTGCCTCCCAGTTTTCTGGAACAGCCTTTATTCCAGTCCATTCCCAAGCTGGTCTCTCCTGTCTTCTCCTTGATACTCTAAAATCCTGATGTTCGGTCAATAAACTCCCTTGGTTTAACTTGTTCAGAATAATTTGCATTGATAGGAAGCAAAGAGGTCTGTTGATACAAGTAATCAAACCCATAAACCCCACATAAGAAAACTGTGGAAGAGCTGTGGTACAGGTTTACACTGGGAAACCACAAGAGGGACACCTAACCCAGCTCAGAGAGGAAGGAGTAGAGCCTAGCCAAACCGCATGGTCCATTTCAAAATATTTGCTGTATACGTAAAATAAACACATATAATTGTTTTAATTAGCATGCCTGTGCTTGTTTATTAAATTCTTCTGAAAATAATGTGTATTTAAGGAAATCAACCTAGATTTTAACGGAGCATCAGAAAGAAGAAATATGTCCAGAATATAAGGTAACTTTGGAGAATTAAGTGGAACCAGAACTCACAGAACCTTCCAGAGCCCACTGAGCAAACTCCGAATTAAACAGAACCAGAACTTACAGAACCTTCCAGAGCCTACTGAGCAAACTCCAAATTAAACCGAACCAGAACTCACAGAACCTTCCAGAGTCCACAGAGGAAACTCTGAATTAAGTGGAAACAGAACTTACAGAACCTTCCGGAACCCACTGAGTAAACTCACAAAACCTTCCAGAGCCCACAGAGCAAGCAGAATTAAACGGAACCAGAACTCACAGAACCTTCCGGAACCCACTGAGCAAACTCTGTATTAAATGGAACCAGAACTCACCGGGAAGCTCTGGGCTGACAGCACCTTCAGGAGTCCGCCATGCACCCTTCCCCCATCAGGCTTGGTGCTCGTGGTTGGTCACCACCTCTGTGCTGGGCTGTCCTCGTTGTCTTCACAGACTGGCTGCTCTGACCCCTCCTGCGGCTCTGAGGCTGCTGACTCCGCACTGTTTTGTCTTACTGCCTCTCACTGCAGTGGGGGCAGGAGCCAGAATCCTCCTCCTCGTGGACCACATACAAGCTCACTGGCATCACCTGGATCTTGTTAAAGTGCTGCATCCTAGGCCTTCAGCAGCAGATTGTTAAGAGGATCTGCACTTGACAAGGTTTCTCAATTATCTACAGCTACATAACAAATCACTCCAAAACATAGATGCTAAAAACAGTAAATATTTATGATCTCACGCCGTTTCTTTTTTTTAAAGAGATAATATTTTATTTTTATTTTTTGACATCTTTATTGGAGTATAATTGCTTTACAATGGTGTGTTAGTTTCTGCTTTATAACAAAGTGAATCAGTTATACATAAACACATGTTCCCATATCTCCTCTTGCATCTCCCTCCCACCCTCCCTATCCCACCCCTCTAGGTGGTCACAAAGCACCGAGCTGATCTCCCTGTGCTTTGCGACTGCTTCCCACTAGCTATCTATTTTAGGTTTGGTAGTGTATATATGTCCATGCCACTCTGTCACTTTGTCACAGCTTACCCTTCCACCTCTCCATGTCCTCAAGTCCATTCTCTAGTAGGTCTGTGTCTTTATTCCCATCTTACCCCTAGGTTCTTCATGACCTTTTTTTTTTTCTCTTAGATTCCATATATATGTGTTAGCATACGGTATTTGTCTTTCTCTTTCTGACTTACTTCACTCTGTATGACAGACTCTAGGTCCATCCACCTCACTACAAATAACTCAATTTCATTTCTTTTTATGGCTGAGTAATATTCCATTGTATATCTGAGGGTCAGGGAGCAGCTTCACTGGATGGCTCCGGCTCAGTCCTTCTGTGCCATAATTTTAAAGCACCCCTAAACTGTATATAATTTAATACAAAATTCATTTCATTTTCATTTCTAAAAAAAATTATTTCCCTTTTTCCTAATATAGATGAGGAAGTCATGTTGGAGAATTCATCATTTGCAGAATTTGGAACCAGGTAACCTGAATTGGAATCCAGCATTCAATATTTCATTATTTTTTATAATATTTCTCAAGATACTTTTTCTCTGTGCTTTATTGTTATCATTTGTAAAATGAGGATAATAATAGAACATATTATTGTTATAAGTTTTAAACGAGTTTACTCATGCAAAGTGATTAGAATAGTACTTTCCACATTGTAAGTTTCCAGCAAATAATTATTTTAATTACTATTTAGTTATTGTTATATTAATGGGTTTTTAAAGGGATAAAACATAGTTTCTGTGCTAATATGTAAAATACAAAGGCAGTTGGACATTTTTGAGAGATTCAGTGAACAAGCGAACATAAGTAATAAGGAATGCTCATGCAATAGAAATTCAATTTTAAGCCTATAAAGGTTAGTTCATAAACATTAACATAAATGCAGACTGCATAAATTAGAACTCGTGGAGAATCTCCCTCAGGCTATCAAGATGGCACAGTAGCAGTTCCTGGACAATTACATTTGGTGATTGGGGAGCAGCATTCTCTGTGAAAACGGATTTATAATGAACTTGCTCTGCAAGTGAATGTCTTCTAGAAATTAATTTACTCTGTTTTGGATGTTCCAAGTTGAGAGAACAAAATGAATTGAGGTCCCTCACGTGAAAGTTGTTAACTTGTACTTAGGTGTGAATGGGGAAAAGAGTAAATGGGACTGAAAGTAAGCAATTATGAACTAGAAGGGTGGATTAGAGGCAGATTGTAACAAATCATATTTAAACTTGATACTGTAGTTGCTGAGGACCTGAAGGTACTTTCTGGATTGAGAAATTATGTAATACAGATTAGTGACTTAGACAGTAGAAGCCAGCAGTGTGGCCAAGGTGATTAGAGGGAGCAAAGAGATCAGGAGAAAGGAGAGACGGTCAGAGGCTGTGGCACTAGGCTAAATGATTGATGATCAAGACCAGATCTCAGACTACAGCAATCAGAATGGAAATTAAGACATAAATTTAAGAGAAATGCACAATGGCCATGGATAAGCAAATATATACTCCTTTCAAAGAGGTCCTAATTCTTCCAAGAAATGTAAGAGGTTCTAAATCTTCTAAGAAGTCTCATAACTTTTCTTATATATTATAGGACCTGGGAAGATGCAGGGAGAGTTCCTGGAGGTAAACACATGAAGGTAAGGGTATCCCCTTAGACTGTGCCCCCAGGGGTTTTAACTCAGCTTAATCTACCCTCAAGCTCCAATATGCTACTCTTGAAAGAAAATTTTCAAATCCTAAGCATCACAATGAGTGGCTATCTTTGGTGTCTAAAACTGGTTATAAATGTACAGGAGATAATATTGGCTTAGATAGCTACTTGGATGTTGTTAATGAAGCAAAGATTTAGATTTTCAAAAAGATGACCGTAGACTAAAGGCTTCATTTAAGCAGTTCCTCCATAGGTTATCAGAGACATCCATTTTTCTCAAATCCGTCATTGGACCACCTCTTAACTGTCCTGTCAGCAAGTTTCACCATCATTCACCACTCTCCCCATGAACTAGTCTCTTCATAAGTCTTCTAGGACTCACTCTTCTGGTTTTCCTAGTCCTCTGGCTCATCTTCTTCTTGGACTTTAAATGCAGCAGGTCCTGAAAACTCTGCCCTGGACCATTGTACCATCTCAGACTATACTCCTGCTCTCTGAGCTGTCTCCACTGCCCATCTTTACATAGAAACAAATGTACAACTCCCACCAGACTTCTCCCCAGAATCCAAGACCCTTGTATCCAGTTGCCTATTTGACATCACTCTTGCCCACCTCCTTCTCAGGCTTCAGGTATCAGGTATATTTTTACCTCCTCAGTAAAAAAAAGTACCTCCTTTACCTGACCATCATATTTTATTCAAGTTTCCTCTGATATCCTCTATTCTAAAGTTATTATTCTTTCTTTCAAATTACACTTGAATTTGCCAGATTTCTCTATTTATTTTTAAATCCCTAATGGAGAGAATAGTTACCTTATCCAGCTTTGTACCATAATATTCTCACTATTAATCCAATGAACACCTAGTTTCTAGACTATATTGTGGATTAAGAAACCCTTTGTTGAATGAATGTAGAGAAATTAATTATTTTCTAATGAGAAACATACTAATTAGGTGATAATTATATCATTTTGTAATAAGAAAGATTCAGATAAACTAATTAAAAAACTGCTGACTTTCTGTTAAAAGCAGCCTACCTTATTAAGAATGCCCTCCTTGGCAATGTATGTTTTCTTATTCAGATTATCCAAAACACTACTAATTTTCTTATGTATTAGGATATTGTTATCTCTGATCAAACTCTGATATTTATTAACTCCTACTTCCTCTGAGTCTTACTGAAAGACAGGAGTTAATCTGATGTTATAATAGTAACTAATAGCAATTATTAATATTAACTCATTTTTACATAAAAATTAATAATATTCTAAGAATCTTCACATCTAATAATTTATTTGCTCCTTTCAGACAGTTATAAATCTGACATAATGATTAGAATTTTATCCATGAAAGTCCATGGCTCAGAGTTTTCACACGGGTAAGTTCTCAGTAAGACAACAAAATAGAATGAACTAATGTAGACAATCCCTTATGATTTTCTCTCTTGCCCAGCTCCCGCTATTAATGTCAAAATGCTGATAAAATATAACCAAAATATAAATCTAATCCCAAATGAAAGAAAATGAAATCCTAGGTGCCAAATAAAGAGGGAGGTAAGGCAACAGGGGAAAACTCATGAGTTTGGGAAAAATTTGAATGGCTCATTAGCACTCATTCAGGCATAGAAGTTGGAGCCTTGGGATAACGGAGAGATGCAGGAGGCTCTTAGTTCCTTGAACTAAGTCCTGTGCACAACTTGGGACAAAGAAATGACCCCATTACTGCCCCCACTGCATCAGTGAAACTATAGGGCTATATTCTCTGCTTGATAAAATAAAGTACCAAACAAATTGTAGCCCTGTTTAAAATGTACCAGGGATAAACTTTTAAAATACCCTCTATTAGCACCTTTTAAGCAGCAAACTTCTTGATGGTTGAAATCATAACAGAGGTCATCCCCAGTCCCTAGTACTGTGTTTTCTAATCAGGTTTGGCATACAATTTTAAAAAAAATCTTTAAGAACAGCTGTAATAATAGAAGCAGCTGCTGTTGTCACTAGGCACGCATTAAAAATTGGACAGACATCCTTTTACTTCGCACTGACTTTGCCTTGTCAACTTGTCTAAAGCAGTATAAGCATCTAAAAAAGATGGGATAGAAGAGTGGTGAAACATGCTAGGGAGAATGCTAAACTGAATGAAGAGCACATAGAAACTGATTGCTTTTCAAATTACCTTCACACCTTTTTATGTTTATAATCATTAATGTATTTTCTATTAATAGACATAAATACAGTCATGCAATTTGTCTATCTTGTTCCTCAGTTTCTGTGCCTCAGTTTCTGACACATAGAAGGACTCATCAGATTATTTTCTCGATGAATGATTCAACATACGTGATTGATATATATATATATATTTTTTCTTTTCTCTTTATGGCAGTGAAAGAAAGTTGTATGCTATTTAATTAGCAAAGAAACATTAAAACAAATAGATCGAATTACTGTTTCTTTGGGTATCACTTTGACTCACCCCTCCCTTCTCTTTCACAGTGGGCCAGAAAGTCACAGATTGCTGTGCCAGGAGTGAACTCAGCCAGCTGGCACTGAGCAATTTAAACATGTTCTCTCTTTTGCATATTGCCGTGGGATATTAGGGATAGAGTCAATGTGATAGAGTCAAGCATGTCCTGGACAGGCTCCAAAGCCTATGTGGTTGGAAATGCAGACATGAAATGGTCAGATCAGTCAGGGAGCAGCAATGATTATTTTTGTCCAAGGACCACATATTCTTTTTATTCAAATCTTGACTCTTCTTATCACATCACATATCAAAAAGTTGGATCTATAACAGTCCTAAGATATAGTTTCCCTTAAATGATCTATCTTAAGCATAGATTAAGAAAAAAAAAAAAAACAAGCTATCATTGCTTTCAGATGTTGAAAACAGACAGCATGCACTACTCAGTCTTGGCTTACCCAGTTCCTATAGCAGGATTTGAACATCTATTGTACAACATAACATAATAAAATGTTCATTTTATACTGTTTGGTACAAATTTTTTGAATCTATAGGTCACTGTTTACCTTGAGGTTGACTAGTACCAAATGCCATCTGATGATATGTACTATGGACTCTATACAATGTAATTTACCCTGGATCTTAAAACCTTCTTCCTTTCCAAGGGCAGTCTTACCTTTGGAAAGGCCACCCTCTCCCACACCAAAACAACAAATCCTTCCAACCTGATTAGCAATTAATATTAAATGGCATTAAATAATTAAAAGAAATAATTTAAATAAAAATTAAATAAGGAATTAAATAATATTAAGATAAAGTGCAAACTCCTTACCAAAAAAAATCCTGTATAATCAGAACCCAACAAGTTCTATAATGTCATCTTTTACCCACCTACTATGTCTTGACCATATTATCCTTTTTTTTCCTGACCCTCAGGTACAACAATCTCACTCCCATCTCAGAGCCTCTTATTCTCCTGCCTGGAATACTCTTGCTGATGTAATTCACGTAGCTGTCTCACCCCTGATTGCTGCTTTCCAATCTATCAGACATCATTTATCACATTTCTTTAGTTGATGTCTTTTGTAGAACTCACTACCACTCTGCATTATCAAAAATATTTGTGTGTTTATTGTGCAATTTTCTCCCGTAGGATATAGTGTATATGTGGGCAGGTACTTTTTTGGGCAAGTTTTCTATTTCCTTCAAGAGTGATTGGCGTATAGAAGACACCCAGTAAATTAAGGAGAAATGTACTGAGATTGTTTTAAATCATATGCTTATGAAGAGTTTTCCATGTTGTTCTCTATTTTAAATATTATAAGCAAAATCTGAATTCAAACTAGAATAAAACTGTGGTGTTGTGCTGCAGAACATGTGTATCTTATAAGCTATTATACCATATACTAAATATTATAAACAAATTTTAAATTCACACATTAAATTTTCTTGTGCTGCAGACATACATCTTATATAATGTGAATGGTACTTCAAGAACCAATGTGGTAGCTAGGAGAGAAATGTTAGAAAGGTAGCTTTTAGTTTAGGAGAGATAACAGTTTGTTTTTTGAGTCATGGCAGAAAAATACAATTTGTCTGGGGGTAAGTCATCCATGACCCTAACTCCTAGCTTTCTACAAAATGGAAATTAACATATGACAGAATTAATTTTACCTTTAACTCTTTAAATGAATGTACAAATTCCCCACAATGATCTGGGTGCAAATAAGCCACTGGCTATGAAACAATCATGGGCAATGGAGATCAGAAGACTTTGCTTCAGCTCTGCTATTAAAAGAGTTGTAAGGGGCTTCCCTGGTGGCGCAGTGGTTGAGAGTCTGCCTGCCGATGCAGGAGACGCGGGTTCATGCCCCGGTCCGAGAAGATCCCACATGCTGCTGAGTGGCTAGGCCCGTGAGCCATGGCCGCTGAGCCTGCGTGTCCGGAGCCTGTGCTCTGCAACCGGAGAGGCCACAATAGTGAGAGGCCCGCGTACAGCAAAAAAAAAAAAAAAAAAAAAGTGTTGTATGAACACTAGAAAGTCATTTAACATGATGGCTCTGTTTTTAGAACATTTGTTGAGTCCTTCCAGATTTAATCAGGACTAATGTTTATTGCTGTTCATTTATTAATTCATGTGCTCATTTATGTATTCAATAATAAATATGTTTTGTTTTTTTTTCTAATCTGTTAGGTAACGGCTGTGGCAGAAAGAGTTAGGATTTCATACCTCTCAGGTCCTATGAGTCTAAGTTGCCTCACTTCTCTGTGTTTTAGGTTCATTATCCACAAATGATTAAATCAATGTGAAATGTGAACCTTTCCTGGCAAAGTTGTTATGAGAGTCAAATGTGCTATTTTTTTAAAAAAAGTATAAAGTAACAGAAAAATGCAGTAAATACTGATAGCTTGGGTAACCTCTGGGTAAGTAAGATTTCCACAATAAAAATGTTTCATAGGGTATTACCCAATAAATAATTGAATATGGAGTAAACTCAAGTCAAGGTTGATTCTTTTAACTAGAGGTTAAAATTACTGATACATATCAGGAAACTGAGCTATGATTGATTCTTCAGATAGATGTTGAGAAGTATTCTGGTATGTTAAAGTGTTCTCATGTTTTGATTTATTTAAGATATTTTAAGTGCAGATACAATGTTCTTAGGAGGTACACAACTAAAAGGGGTTAAAACATCATGTAAATATGACAGAAAAAGGTGAGCAGCTATTTCATCGAACTGTAGTTTTTGCTCATTTGAAGTGAGCACAGCATTTCTTCCCGGCTTTACGGCTGAAGTTTATGGACCGCCCCCCAAGCAACTTAGAGGAGCTTCCTTGGACTCACTCACTATAGCAAAAAGGAATGGAAGCTCCAAAGTTGAGGGAATTGTTATCACAGAGGGCAATTCTTATGATCTTGTTCACTAATAATAAAATAACTGCAAGTTTATTGAGCACTTTCCATTGTTCTAAGTACTTTAATTACATCATCTACTTTTTCATGAGCATTATGAAGTAGGCTCCACTTTGTACTGGAGCATAAAGAGGTTTAAAATGTACACACAAGTCATTCAGTGGAAGAGCTAGGATAGGAAGGAGGGGAAACTGGGGAGGAAGAAAGCACAGATAGGAAGAAGGAAGGAAAAATGACTCTATGTTAAAGATGATCAAGTTAAGAGATATTTTTCCTTTATCAGAATTGTTCATCCCTTTTCATGGCTAAATCTAATTCCAAAGCAGGCTAAGTCCTACTTCATCAATGAAATATTTTTTTAACTAAGTTATCTCACCCATAATTTTCTTTCAGCACTGGACTGGTCTTGGGACTCAGCACTTAGTCATTCCCTCATTTTCTAATTTGTAAGGATTTTCTGTGCACACAGATTGTGAGAGATGTGGATCCTAAGATATGTCTTTAATATGTTGTTAAATGTTAACATACTATAAACATCTACAAGCTATATTTAATCAGTATTACCGACGAGATTTTTAAGTGTTGGTGTGTATATACTGGTTTCATTAGTTTTGAATTCTGTATACAATTTCATTATTTGGAAAAAGAAAATATTCCAAATTTATTTGTTTTCTCACTGAAAGATACTTGAATGACTTTCCATTTTTTCTTATTTTAAACATTGCTGCAATTAATATTCTTGTACAGTTGTCCAGGCATATATGAAAAATGCAAAAACTTTTTCTTCCCTCTTTGGTCTTCAGAGTGGTTTTACCACTTAAAAGTGTTTTGTGGTTACTTATTCCCTAGTATCCTGACCAAAAACTAATGTAATCAAAGTTTTTAATTTTCGCCAATTATTTTGATTCATATTTTTCATACTTCTGGTGGGATTGAGCATGTTTTTTTTCATAATATTTTAACTGAAACTTTTAATAGAAAATTGGAAGAATTAGTGCACTCCTCAATGACCTTACAAAATAATCACAAAGTATTACAACTATCCAAATGAAAAAGTAGAACATAAACACCACAGAAGCCTCCCTCCATGCCTCCTTCCACTCCCTACTTGCTCTCAAAGGTAACCATTGTCCTGGCATGTAACACAAGAGATTAGTTTTGTCTATTTCATGACTTAATATATAAAATTATTTGGTATTTATTCTTTGCACCTATCATATTTGGTCAACATAACAGTTTGCCGATCTCTTCATGGTCTTCCATGTGGTCAAAATTTATTTCAATTGCTATGTTTTTAATTCATATTTATATATTCTTTATTTAATTTTATATGGACATCTGGGTTATTTATAGTTTCTATTATTAATAATATAGTTATGAATAATACTGCTCTGAATATACTTATAATTGTATTGTTAGCTTGCCTATGCACACATTTCTGTTTCACATATATATGAATATACACTTAGGAGTGGAATATACATGTATATGCATATGTATACATATGTGCACATACATATGTATGTATGCATGTTTATACACATGTGTTGGTTTGTAAACTGGTCCCCAAACACAGAAGGCAAGGAGAAACTGAGGAAAGAGTCAGACTACTCCAGATTGGTAGGTGGCAGGTTTTATAAGCAGGAACCTTATATAAGAGACTTGTCTTGGGTGACTGCAAGAGGAGTATATCTCTGCATCAGCCAACCAGAATCTGTTAAAAGTTTATATAGAGCCCTTAATGATGTTCAGTCATGTATAACATCCAGATGGATTCAACAATACATTGCTTTCTTTAGGCTTCATCCTTGAAACGGCTCCCACTGTGGGAATAGTGGGCAGAACATACATCCCAAGGACAGGGGAGGGTGTGGAGTTTCTGAGTGAGCAGATCCAGCCTGCTGGTCAAGTAGCCATCTATCCTTTTGACGACTTCCTCTAACTAAATATATATATTTGTATATATGAATCTACACATACACACAAACACATACACTTAAGAATGGAATTACTAAGCCATAAATTATATGTATGTACAGCTTAAATATACACTGACAATTTCCCAAAGTAGTTTATCTAGTTCCAGTATACTGAATTTATCAATTAATGGGTTAAATTTATATCTTTATAAAATCTAATCTTCCTCTCTGTGAATTTAAATCTTTTCATGTTTACTCAGGTCTTCTTCAATACCCTTTAAGAATTATTGCATTGTTTATATCCTTTGAATATTTTTCAATATTTCTTTTTAAAGAATTCACACATCTTATAATAGTTTTTTATTGCTGTTATCATAGTAGCTTTGATTTATCTATGACATTTCTGTTTAGTTTTTCCCACTAGGTTTTTATTTCTTTGAATTTTAACTAATTTGGAACTTACACATTTTCTTCCTTTTTCTTAAGGAATAAATATAAAATACGTAAAAGGCATGAGTGTCTTAATTAGAGCTAAATATATAAACCATAGTTTTAGTCTCTTTCTGAGCAGTATAAGAAGCTAGAAATACCTTAACTAGCACATTCCCTTTCATCTTCTCTATGATAACGCTTTAATTTAACCATTTAATGGAGTGTAATGTACATATGAAGAGTGCACATTGCATAAATGTGCAGATGGACGCATTGTCCAAACTTAACACATGCATAACTAGCACCTCAATTAAGAAAGGAACACTATAACAAACTGGAAATTCCCTTCTTACTCCCTTCCAAATAAAGATAGTAGAGGTAGTCATAGAGAAACAAGAAAGGAGATTCCAGAGGGATTTAAACAACAGTTTGAGAAGTTTGTTATGTTCTCACTAAAGATTAGGAAGCTTTCAGTGTTTTGTAATCTGAAGTCTCAAGACTGGAGCTGTGCTTAAGAAATGCTGGATCTGAGAGTGAGGGAAGAAGTCTGACAATTAGGGCACCATTTTGTTGTATATATGAGAGATTTTAATTGAGGAGGCAGAACAAATTGTAAGAAGGAAACAACCATAAAAGATATGGCAGTGCTGGAATTTGCAGGGCTCAGTGATTGATGTAGTGTTGGTGTAAATGAGGGGCCATGTGGGTGAAGGCGGACAGCTAGGAAAATAATGACCATTATAAAGAACTGTGGAATTGAGACAAGCTTGGGCTTGAAACTTAGGGTACAGGCGTTTTTTTTTTCGGGTGCAGCTAACCAGCTTTCTGTCAGAAGTGAATGCCCGGGATTCAGGCATAAAAATGTGTTATTAGATGGAAAATTAATAAATGTGTTATGAAAAGCATAGCTAAACTATGTGTATGAATGTGGTCACCAAAAAGAAGGTACAAAGAAAATCAGAGCAGAAACTATTGTGAAAGTGAGTAGGGTGAGCAGCCAATGAATAAGTGGGCAGACACATAAGAAGATCGAGAGTGAGGTATCCCCAGTGATAATGGACAAAAGAATGTCCATGAGGCAGTTGTGTCCACAGTACGACAGGCTACAGAAAAGTCCAGGAAAAATAGGTGACAAGGGAAGCTATTTAATTTGTCTTCTTAATTTATGCTCCTCTTTTATCTTTTTGCCCTTATCTACAACTAATTTGTCTTTGAACTGTCATTTTTCCTGTCAGAGATTAGGAACAGAGCCAGCCTTTAGTTATGGTTTATATACCTGGTGTCAAAATCGAAACCTGGTTTATATACCTGGTGTCAAAATCCAAACCTAAGTTAAAGATGTGTTTTGTGAATGTTACCATGTATTAGCAGAATGAATTTACTATTTCCCTTGTTGAACAAATGTTCACGTAGTTTTTAATATAAAACAATTACTTTTCTGTGCACTAGAGTTATAATGATAAGGAAGACAAATCCCTCCCTTCATGGAGCTTTTGTTACAGTTGGAAATGCATAAGACCACATATAAATATGAAAAGATAATACAAGGTAGCAGTAAGTCTATGAAGAAAATCAAGCCGCAAAACCAATGTAGTAGCAAGAATGTAGCACAGTGTAGTAGAGTTAATTGATAGAAGCAATTTTTCATCCCTTTCTGGAACCATCCCTTTGCATATGATTGAGGACTTCTTTCCTATTGAGAGCTTATGTATGTTTCCCTTCCTATTGCTCCTGAAATTGGCCACTTACCTTGGCAAGTGATAGGTCTGCAGACATAATGTAAACAGACACTTTTAAAAGGGCTTGCATTTGGATTTTCCTATATCACTTCTGCATCAGCATAAAAAGACATGCCTGAACAATAAGTTGGGAGGAGACCTTCAAGATGGCGGAGGAGTAAGACGTGGAGATCACCTTCCTCCCCACAAATACATCAGAAATACATCTACATGTGGAACAACTCCTATAGAACACCTACTGAACGCTGGCAGAAGACCTCAGACCCCCCAAAAGGCAAAAAACTCCCCATGTACCCGGGTAGGGCAAAAGAAAAAAAGAAAAAACAGAGACAAAAGAATAGGGACGGGACCTGCACCAGTGGGAGGGAGCTGTGAGGGAGGAAAGGTTTCCACACACTAGAAGCCCCTTGCAGGCACAGACTGCGGGTGGCGGAGCGGGGAAGCTTTGGAGCCACGGAGGAGAGCGCAGCAACAGGGGTGAGGAGGGCAAAGTGAAGAGATTCCCGCACAGGTGATCGGTGCTGACCAGCATGCACCAGCCCAAGAGGCTTGTCTGCTCCCCCCGCCGGGGTGGGCGGGGGCTGGGAGCTCAGGCTCGGGCTTCAGAGCTTGGATCGCAGGGAGAGGACTGGGGTTGGCTGCATAAACACAGGCTGAGGGGTGCTAGTGCACCATGGCTAGCCGGGAGAGAGTCTGGGAAAAAGTCTGAATCTGCCTAAGAGGCAAAGGACCATTGTTTCGGGGTGCACAAGGAGAGGGGATTCAGAGCACTGCCTAAACGAGCTCTAGAGATGGGCACCAGCCACGGCTATCAGTGCGGAACCCAGAGACAGGCATGAAATGCTAAGGCGGCTGCTGCTGCCACCAAGAATCCTGTGTGCAAGCACAGGTCACTATCCACACCCCCCTTCTGGGGAGCCTGTGCAGCCCGCCACTGCCAGGGTCCCATGATCCAGGGACAACTTCCCTGGGAGAGCACATGGCGCCTCAGGCTGTTGCAATGTCATGTTGGCCTCTGCCGCCGCAGGCTCGCCCCACATTCCGTACCCCTCCCTCCCCCAGCCTGAGTAAGCCAGAGCCCCCGAAGCAGCTGCTCCTTTAACCCCGTCCTGTCTGGGCAAAGAACAGACACCCTCAGGTGACCTACATACAGAGGCGGGGCCAAAACCAAAGCTGAACCCTGGGAGCTGTGCAAACAAAGAAGAGAAAGGGAAATTTCTCCCAGAAGCCTCAGGAGCAGCGGATTAAATATCCACAATCAACTTGATGTACCCTGCATATCTGGAATACCTGAAGAGACAATGAATCATCCGAAAATTGAGGCAGTGGAGTTTGGGAGCAACTGTAGACTTGGGGTTTGCTTTCTGCATCTAATTTGTTTCTGGTTTTAAGTTTATCTTAGTTTAGTATTTAGAGTTTATTATCATTGGTAGATTTGTTTATTGATTTGGTTGCTCTCTTCCTCTTTTTTTTATATATATACAGATATGTATATATAATTTTTCCTTTTTCTCTTTTTGTGACTGTGTATGTGTATGCCTCTTTGTGTGAGTCTGTCTGTATAGCTTTGCTTTTACCATTTGTCCTAGGGTTCTGTCTGTCCATTTTATTTTTATTTTTTTAGTATAGGTTTTAGCGCTTGTTATCATTCATGGACTTCTTTCTTGGTTAGGATGCTCTCTTCTTTCTTTCTTTCTTTTTTTTATTACTTTTTAATATTATTATTTTTAATAATTATTTTCTATTTTAATAACTTCACCTTCCTTCCTTCCTTTCTTTCTCCCTTCCTTTCTTTCTTTCTTTCTTTCTTCCTTTCTTTCTTCTTTCTCTCTTTCTTTTTCTCTCCCTTTTCTTCCGAGCTGTGTGGCTCACAGGGTCTTTGTGTTCTGGCTG
The DNA here is from genome assembly GCF_951394435.1 of Stenella coeruleoalba. Lineage (NCBI taxonomy): Eukaryota > Metazoa > Chordata > Mammalia > Artiodactyla > Delphinidae > Stenella > Stenella coeruleoalba. Next base: position 32,028,094 of record NC_137154.1, read on the forward strand.
GGTGTCAGGTCCGGGCCTCTAAGGTGGGAGAGCTGAGGCCAGGACATAGGTCCACCAGAGACCTCCTGGCTCCATGTAATATCAAACAGCGAAAGCTCTCCCAGAGATCTCCATCTCAACGTTAAGACCCAGCTCCACCCAATGGTCAGCAAACTCCAGTGCTGGAAGCCCCATGCCAAACAACTAGCAAGACAGGAAAACAACCCCACCCAATAGGAGAGAGGCAGCCTAAAATCATAATAAGGTCATAGACACCACAAAACAGACAACCGGACGTGACCCTGTCCACCAGAAAGACAAGATCCAGCCACACCCCCCAGAACAAAGATACCAGTCCCCTCCACCAGGAAGCCTACACAAACACAAGACACTGAAATAACCTCAACCACTGCAGGCAGATACCAAAAAAAATGGGAACTACAAACCTGCAGCCTGTGAAAAGGAGACCCCCCCAAACACAGTAAGTTAAACAAAATGAGAAGACAGAGAAATATGCAGCAGATGAAGGAGAAAGGTAAAAACCCACCAGACCAAACAAATGAAGAGGAAATAGGCAGACTACCTGAAAAAGAGTTCAGAGTAATGATAGTAAAGATGATCCAAAATCTTGGAAACAGAATGGAGAAATAACAAGGACCTAGAAGAACTAAAGCAAACAAAAAATGATGAATAACACAATAAATGAAATTAAAAATTCTCTAGAAGGAATCAATAGCAGAATAACTGAGGCAGAAGAATAGGTAAGTGACCTGGAAGATAAAATACTGGAAATAACAGCTGCAGAGCAGAATAAAGAGAAAAGAATGACAAGAATTGAGGACAGTCTCAGAGAACACTGGGACAACATTAAATACACCAACATTCGAATTATAGGGTCCCCAGGAGAAGAAGAGAAAAAGAAAGGGTCTGAAAAAAATATTTAAAGGATTATAGTTGAAAACTTCGCTAACTTGGGAAAGGAAATAGTCAATCAAGTCCAGGAAGTGTAGAGAATCCCATACAGGAAAAATCCAAGGAGAAGCACACCAAGACACATATTAATCAAACTATCAAAAATTAAATACAAAGAAAAAATATTAAAAGCAGCAAGGGAAAAGCAACAAATAACACACAAGGGAATCCCCATAAGGTTAACAGCTGATCTTTCAGCAGAAACTCTGCAAGCAAGAAGGGAGTGGCAGGACATATTTAATGTGATGAAAGGGAAAAACTTACAACCAAGATTACTCTACCCAGCAAAGATCTCATTCAGATTTGACGGAGAAATTAAAGCCTTTACAGACAAGCAAAAGCTAAAACAATTCAGCACCACCAAACCAACTTTACAACAAACGCTAAAGGAACTTCTCTAGGTAGGAAACACAAGAGAAGGAAAAGACCTACAAAACTAAATGCAACACAATTAAGAAAATAGTAATAGGAACATACATATCAGTAATTACCTTAAATGTAAATTGATTAAATGCTCCAACCAATAGGCACAGACTGGCTGAACGGATACAAAAACAAGACCTGAATATATGCTGTCTGCAAGAGATCCACTTCAGACCTAGGGACACATAAAGACTGAAAGTGAGGGAATGGGAAAACTTATTCCATACAAATGGAAATCAAAAGAAAGCTGGAGTAGTAATTCTTTTTTTCTTTTCTTTTTTTTTTTTTTTTGCGGTATGAGGGCCTCTCACTGCCGTGGCCTCTCCCATTGTGGAGCACAGGCCCCGGATGCGCAGGCCCAGTGGCCATGGCTCACAGGCCCAGCCGCTCCACGGCAGGCAGGATCCTCCTGGACTGGGGCACAAACCCATGTCCCCTGCATCAGCAGGCAGACTCCCAACCACTGCGCCACCAGGGAAGCCCTGGAATAGTAATTCTTATATCAAACAAAATAGACTTTAAAATAAAGACTATTACAAGAGACAAAGAAGGACACTACATAGTGATCAAAGGACCATTCCAAGAAGATGATATAACAGTTGTAAATATTTATGCACCCAATATAGGAGCACCTCAATACATAAGGCAAATGCTAACAGCCATAAAAGGGGAAATTGACAGTAACACAATCATAGTAGGGGACTTTAACACCCCACTTTCACCAATGGACAGATCATCCAAAGTGAAAATAAATAAGGAAACACAAGCTTTAAATGATACATTAAACAAGATGGACTTAATTGATATTTATAGGACATTCCATCCAAAAACAACAGAAAACACTTTTTTCTCTATTGCTCATGGAACATTCTCCAGGATAGATTATACCTTGGGTCATAAATCAAGCCTTGGTAAATTTAAGAAAATTGAAATCATATCAAGTATCTTTTCTGACCACAATGCTATGAGACTAGATATCAATTACAGGAAAAAAATCTGCAAAAAATACAGACACATAGAGGCTAAACAATACACTACTTAATAATCAAGAGATCACTGAAGAAATCAAAGAGGAAATAAAAAAATACTAGAAACAAATGACAATGAAAATATGATAACACAAAACCAATGGGATGCAGCAAAAGCAGTTCTAAGAAGGAAGTTTATAGCAATACACTCCTACCTCAAGAAACAAGAAACATCTCAAATAAACACCCTAACCTTACACCTAAAGCAATTAGAGAAAGAAGACCAAAAACCCCCAAAGTTAGCAGAAGGAAAGAAATCATAAAGATCAGATCAGAAAAAAATGAAAAAGAAATGAAGGAAACGATAGCTAAGATCAATAAAACTAAAAGCTGGTTCTTTGAGAAGATAAACAAAATTGATAAACCATTAGCCAGACTCATCAAGAAAAAAAGGGAGAAGACTCAAATCAATAGAATTAGAAATGAAAAAGGAGAAGTAACAACTGACACTACAGAAATACAAAGGATCATGAGAGATTACTACAAGCAAATATGTGCCAAAAAAATAGACAACCTGGAATAAGAGGACAAATTCTTAGAAAAGCAAAACCTTCCAAGACTGAACCAGGAAGAAATAGAAAATATAAACAAACCAATCACAGGCACTGAAATTGAGACTGATTAAAAATTTTCCAACGAACAAAAGCCCAGGACCAGATGGATTCACAGGCAAATTCTATCAAACATTTAGAGAAGAGCTAACACCTATCCTTCTCAAACACTTCCAAAATACAGCAGAGAGAGGAACACTCCTGAACTCATTCTACGAGGCCACTATCACCCTGATACCAAAACCAGACAAAGATGTCACAAAGAAAGAAAACTACAGGCCAATATCACTGATGTACATTGATGCAAAAATCCTCAACAAATACTAGCCAAGAGAATCCAACAGCACATTAAAAGGATCATACACCATGATCAAGTGGGGTTTATCCCAGGAATGCAAGGATTCTTCAGGATACACAAATAAATCAATGTGTTAAACCATATTAAAAAATTGAAGGAGAAAAACCATGTGATCCTCTCAATAGATGCAGGAAAAGCTTTCGACAAAATTCAACACCCAATTTTGATAAAAACCCTCCAGAAAGTAGGCATAGAGGGAACTTATCTCAACATAGTAAAGGTCATTTATGACAAACTCACAGCCAATATAGGTCACAATGGTGAAAAACTAAAACCATTTCCACTGAGATCAGGGACAAGACAAGGTGGCCCACTCTCACCACTATTATTCAACATACTTTTGAAAGTTTTGGCCACAGCAGTCAGAGAATAAAAAGAAATAAAAGGAATCCAAAGCAGAAAAGAAGAAGTAACACTGTCACTGTTTGCAGATGACATGATACTATACATAGAGAATCCTAAAGATGCTACCAGAAAACTACTACAGCTAATCAATGAATTTGGTAAAGTAGCAGGATACAAAATTAATGCACAGAAATCTCTTGCATTCCTATAAACTAATGATGAAAAATATGAAAGAGAAATTAAGGAAACACTCCCATTTACCATTACAACAAAAAGAATACAATACCTAGGAATAAATCTACCTAAGGAGACAAAAGACCTGTATGCAGAAAACTATGACACTGATGAAAGAAAATAAAGATGATAGAAACAGATGGAGAGATATACCATGTTCTTGGACTGGAAGAATCAACATTATGAAAATGACTATACTACCACAAGCAATCTACAGATCCAATGCAATCCCTATCAAAGTACCAATGGCATTTTTCACAGAACTAGAACAAAATATTTCACAATTTGTATGGAAACACAAAAGACCCCGAATAGCCAAAGCAGTCTTGAGAACGAAAAATGGAGCTGAAGGAATCAGTCTCCCTGACTTAAGACTATACTACAAAGCTACAGTAATCAAGACACTATGGTACTGGCACAAAAACAGAAGTATACATCAATGGAACAGGATAGAAAGCCCGGAGATAAACCAAGCACATACGGTCACCTTATTTTTGATAAAGGGGGCAAGAATATACAATGGAGAGAAGACAGCCTCTTCAATAAGTGGTGCTGGGAAAACTGGACAGCTACATGTAAAAGAATGAAAATAGAACACTCCTTAACACCATACAAAAAAATAAACTCAAAATGGTATAAAGATCTAAAAGTAAGGCCAGGCACTATCAAATTCTTAGAGGAAAACATAGGCAGAACATTCTATAACATAAATCACAGCAAGATACTTTTTGACCCACCTCCTAGAGAAATGGAAATAAAAACAGAAATAAACAAATGGGACCTAATGAAACTTCAAAGCTTTTGCACAGCAAAGGAAACCATAAACAAGACCAAAAGACAACCCTCAGAATGGGAGAAAATATTTGCAAATGAAGCAACTGATAAAGGATTAGTCTCCAAAATTTATAAGCAGCTCTTGCAGCTTAATAAGAAAAAAACAAACAACGCAATCCAAAAACGGGCAGAAGACCTAAATAGACATTTCTCCAAAGAAGATATACAGACTGCCAACAAACACATGAAAGAATGCTCAACATCACTAATCATTCAGAAATGCAAATAAAAACTACAATGAGGTATCACCTCACACCAGTCAGAATGGCCATTATCAGAACAATCTACAAACAATAAATGCTGGAGAGGATATGGAGAAAAGGGAACCCTCTTGCACTGTTAGTGGGAATGTAAATTGATACAGCCACTATGGAGAACACTATGGAGTTTCCTGAAAAAACTAAAAATAGAACTACCATATGACCCAGCAATCCCACTACCAGGCATATACCCTGAGAAAACCATAATTCAAAAAGGGTCATGTACCACAATGTTCATTGCAGCTCTATTTACAATAGCCAGGACATGGAAGCAACCTAAGTGTCCATTAACAGATAAATGGATAGAGAAGATGTGGCACATATATACAATGGAATATTACTCAGTCATAAAAAGTAACAAAATTGAGTTATTTCTAGTGAAGTGGATGGACCTAGAGTCTGTCATACAGAGTGAAGTAAGTCAGAAAGAGAAAAACAAATATCATATGCTAACACATATATATGGAATAAAAGAAAAAAATTTGTTCTGAAAAACCTAGGGCAGGACAGGAATAAAGATGCAGATGCAGAGATGGACTTGAGGGCATGGGGAGGTGGAAGGGTAAGCTGGGATGAAGTGAGAGAGTGGCATTGACTTATATATACTATCAAATGTAAAATAGATAGCTAGTGGCAAGCAACTGCATAGCACAGGGATATCAGCTCGGTGCTTTGTGACCACCTAGAAAGGTGGGATAGGGAGTGTGGGAGGGAGACGCAAGAGAGAGGAGATATAGGGATATATTTATATGTATAGCTGATTCACTTTGTTATAAAGCAGCAACTAACACACAATTGTAAAGCAACTATACTCCAATAAAGATGTTAAAAAAATAAATAAATGATGAAATCTTCAAAAAAATGTATATCAGCAAAGTATTTTTTTAAATATGTAAAAGGACTGTTTTTAAAAGTCAAATCGGTAACCCTGAAATTATAACCTAAGAGAGAGACCAAAAAATGAATGAAAAAATAAGAGGCATACTGAAGAAGTCTGGGAAGTCCGACAGATATTGGGAAAACTAAGGAATTTATCAGATCTGAAGGACATGAATATCAGAATTAAAATATTCACCAGATGGTCAAGCATAATCAATGAAAAAAGAAGTCTATAGATAGTTCATTAGGAAATTTCAAAATATCAAGGATAAAAAGAATGCTTTTTTGACCTATGAAAGCAGAAATTGGCAAACTATAGCTCATGTACCAAATTTGACCCACTATTTGTTTTTGTAAATAAAGTTTTATTGGAACATAAAACAAAAAAGAATAAGTTGGAGGACACCTAACACTCGGTTTCAAACTGTACCATAAATTAAAAAGGCAGCAGGGGTATTGGTGAAAGTATACACATATAGATCAATGTAAATGAATAGAGAACCTAGAAATAGGTTCGTGTAAGTACAGTCAGCTGATCTTTGGAAAGGGAGCAAAAACAACCCAATGAAGAGTGAATGATATTTGCAACAGATGATGATGAAATAATTGGACATTCATAGGCAGAAAATCCAACCTAGAAACAGACTTTATACCTTTCACAAACATTAACCCTGAATAGATAATAGACCTGAATAAAAAATAAAAAAAACTATACTCCAATATAAAATAAAAATTTAAAAAAACTATGTAAGTTCTGGGAGGAAAAAAAGTAGAGAAACTCCCTGTGGCTTTGAGTTTTTAGATACAACAGTAAAAACATGATCCATTAAAAAATTAAATTCTACTTTATTTCCATAGTAGAAAACAATAAATATATATACAAGTGAATCTTAAATGCATATGCTTTGTGCAAAAAGCTAGTCTGAAAAGGCTGTATATTGCATGATTCCAATTACATTAACTTCTGTAGAAGATAAAACTATAGAGATGTTAAGCACATCAGTGGCTCCTAGGGGTTCAGAGGGGGAGGGAGAGAGTTGAATAGGTGAAGCACAGGGGTCCTTTTTTAGGGAGGTGAAAGTATTCTGCATGATACTGTAATGAGGGAATACATGACACTAGCCCGTTGTCAAAATGCATAGAACTTTAAGCATGAAGAGTGAACCTTAATGTATATAAGTTTTAAAAAACATCATTTAAGACATTGGGGAATTCTGGCATGGTATGAAGAATATAAGAAAACAATCTAGTGCATTACAATATATGAAAAATGCCACTGAAGGAGTTGGGTTAAAAAGGTGCTGTCCTTAGTAATTTTTGGAAATGAATGGAGTCTGTAAGACTAAAGGCAAAAGTAACTGTACGCGAAGCACTGTACTCTAGTTGGCAAAGTTGTTTCCCTCAAAGGCTTGATTTAAGAATTATGACACTGGGATTGAACAATTAAGTAAATAGATGGAAGATGATGGGAACTTGGTTTCTTATTGTTGGGGTGAGAATTTACAGTAAATGAGTCTAGAATGATCCAGGTAGAAATTCATTAGAGTTGTAGATATCAGAATGAATCCATGTTTTTTTTTTTTAATGTATTTGCAGATAGCTGAATATAGAGATGCTTATATATAATATGTATATATACATGGGTCACTATAGACACATACATTTCCTTTGTTACTTGAGTGGGACTATAAACAATGACATCCCAAGAGCAATAAATACACCTAGTGGCTAAATATTGTTTTCTAATGCTGTCCCCCAATAAAAGTACCAGAGATCCTTGGAGAGAAGGCTGATTCTAGGAATGGGGCAGGAAATATACAAGAGAATCTTATAGCGCAAAAAAGTAAGAAAATACTCAAAAAACAAAACAAAACCGTCACAATAATGGGGTATGTCAAAAATACACAGGAACCAACTGAAACTGAAAGAGCTCCCAATTGCCAAAGCCAAAACAATTTGGACAACAATATAAATAAAATAACTTTGCATTATAACCTAATATAAAATAAAGTATAAAATAAATATCTATAACTTTATAGTGATATAGATAAATTATTAATGGAGAAGGTTAGACAAAACTCTTGTGCAAGAGAATTTCAAGTAATTTATGTAGATATTCTGCCCTCAAGGAGGTAGAATATAACTCTTCACTTAAGTGTCAGCTGCACATGGTGACTTATTTCCCCAAAGTAACAGAAATGGGAACAAAAAGAGTCAGTTTACAGTGAATAAATCTGACAAATACTATCTCAGCAATGTGATTAAATTCAGCATTAACAGTGGTAAGTCATGTTGATAGCATGTACCCTTGATATTATGAGATGAAAATGATATTTTGCTTTTGTGGTCTTTCTCCCAAACACAGATTACCTCAGTCTAATCATGAGAAAAACATCAGACAAATTCCATCTTAGGGGCATTCTGGAAAATACCTAACCAGTACTCCTCAAAATGGTTTAGGTCATCGAAACAAGGAAAATTTGAGAAACTGTCACAGACAAAAGAAGCCTAAAGGGACATATTGACTAAAGGTAATGAGATGGCATGGTTGGGCTCCTGGAATAGAAAAAGGATACATGGTAGAAAATGAGAAAAATGAATAAAGTATAAACTTTAGTTAATAATAATGGATCAATATTGGTTCATTAATTATGAAAAAATGTAACATAGTAATATAAAATGTTAATAATGAGGAAACTGGTTGTGGAGTACATGGGAACTCAACATCACATGTTCCACCAAACAGCTGAGATCCAGCCTTCCTAACATTGTCCATAATGACTGCACAAAACTACTTATACAGAATCAAACTTCCCCCTTTTCTCTATCTACGAACATGGTAATTCCTGGGATGCTCATTACTTCTGGAGAGGCAGCAGAGCTGAGCTGGAGATGGACCTTGGACCATGAGAACTGGCATGTAAATACTGACTTACTGGTTATGTAACTGGGGCAATTTACTAGCCTCTCTATGCCTCATACTCCACTCTGTAAACTGAGCATGATGACAGAAACCTCCTCATATGATTGTTAGGAGAATTAAATTGGAAAACATTTGTAAAACACTTAGAATATTAGCTGATACATAATGAGTACATAAAATGAATGTGTAAGTAAAATAGTAAGTAAAAATGAATATGGTTTCTAGTTTTTCTTTTAATTGATGTATTATAAAAAGAGTCAAAGTAAGTGTTCTAGAATGCTTGTGACCTGGCAGGGATAATAGATTCCAACAGGAATAGCAAATATGTCTTTAAAGCTATGGAGCCACCAGCTCCCAGGGTTTCCGTTATTTAAATTGTTTAGGGCCTCAGTGAACCTGGTATAAACTAGCTAAGAGACCATGGGAGTTAGAATATTACAGAAACAATAAGTCAAGGTGATTACTGGAATTGTAGATAATGTCCCACGTTGTGATAGATTCAATCCTATTCCTAAAAGAGTCATCTGCTTGCATTAATTCTTGCATTAAAGTCATAAAAATACAAATTAAGAAAACATGATTTCAGAATGTTAAACCAACAGAAGGCTCATGAGTCAAAGGTCTTTATTAGATACTTTCTATTTGTTTTAAATGAAGTTAACTAAAAAAAGGCAAAATCCTGTATGAACTTTTGTGATGTTTATAGATTATAATATCATACAACCCACCTTCTTTTATATATAAAACTTCAAACACAAATAAAATCTTAACTACAAATAAAAGTATAATAGGTCCAGAGGAAACACAAATTGTAATACAAGGTGTGATTTGGGGTGTGGTGATAAGGATGCAAGTGGAGGGCAGCCGGAAATTGTACTGATAATAAGGTCATAATGTTCAGGGTATTTGCTGTAGCTGAGTTGTAAATTTAGTTCCAACCTTCCTTGAAGCCAAGTGTAAAGTAAAATACAGCCTGTTTTTACAATTCTCATTATCAAGTAATCGAAAAGATACCAGAGACATAGAAGGCACAAAGCTATTCCAAGCAATAAGCTCTAAAATAAAAATCTTAGAAATCAACGTCATAATTTAAGGCAAGAAAATCAATTAGGCCAGGAACCAAGATACTATAATCCAAATTTATGGTTCTTAAACCGAGGATAAAGCTGCAATATTTTTTTCTTTTTTATAAATTTATTTATTTATTTTTCCCTACGTTTGGTCTTCGTTGCTGTGCGTGGGCTTTCTCTAGTTGCCGTGAGTGGGGCAGGGGCCTACTCTTCATTGCGGTGTGTGGGCTTCTCATTGCGGTGGCTTCTCTTGTTACGGAACATGGGCTCTAGACACACAGGCTTCAGTAGTTGTGGCTCGCAGGCTCTAGAGCGCAAGCTCCGTAGTTGTGCTGCACAGGCTTAGTTGCTCTGTGGCATGTGGGATCTTCCCGGACCAGGGCTTGAACCCATGTCCCCTGCACTGGCAGGCAGATTCTTGACCACTGCACCACCAGGGAAGCCCCTAAAGCTGCAATTTTAATGGTTTTCATCCCAAGGCACACAAAGTAGGATGAACAATCAGATTTTCTTTTTTCCCATCGTATGCGCTACATTTCACTTATTCTCACTCCCACTTGAGAATGGACTGAATACAAGCAAGAGAGAGTCTTTTCTATACTTTTTGATATGAAAGACTAGATCATTTCCCTCACCATTGTATTCTTAACAGCTAATAGTATCTGACACATAATAGATATTTTTGTATAAATCCAAAATTTGAAATGATTTTTAAAAATTCAGTTGCGTAATATTGGGCTAAACTGAGGAGATGTGCAGGCAGGCACAGATCTCTTAATATTGCCTAAATTCTCAGTTTATCCAATAACAAAGCATGCTGGGGAAGAACAGAGCGGTCAAAGTTAAGTATCAGCATATTCATGCCCACATGAAAGGTTTACGGCACTTTCTCCTCCTTGGAGAGACAACTGGGGACTGTACTGCGGCAGAAGATCAAGTAAATCTGACTCTTCAAAGATAGGATTGAAAACAGATTCAGGGAATCTTGGTTCACTGTGACTATAGTGGCCTCTTCAAAGTCGTAATAAAAAAAATGGGATTTTCTCAAATTTGGAGGATTTTAATAATACATTTATCAGGAACTTTGGTTGTAGCAGCAAGATTAAGAGAATTTGAGAGGCAAAGGAGTGAGGCCAGGATGTGCAAAAGGTTTGTAATTGTCAAAAGTGAACCAAGGTCAGAAAATTCTAGAAGAAACCTTCATACACAAAAGGTTGCTATTTTGATTATTATTAAAAGTATGTGGGCTTCCCTGGTGGCGCAGTGGTTGAGAGTCCGCCTGCCGATGCAGGGGACACAGGTTCGTGCCTCGGTCCGGGAAGATCCCACATGCCGCGGAGGGGCTGGGCCCGTGAGCCATGGCCGCTGAGCCTGCGCGTCCAGAGCCTGTGCTCCACAAAGGGAGAGGCCACAACAGTGAGAGGCCCGCATACCGAAAAAAAAAAAAAAGTATGTAACTTACCAGTTACCTTGGGACCAATAACATTGCACAAATGTGTTTCAACACAATGATTAGAACTATGAGTAGTGGTCTTCAGACAGGGTTGCAGTCACCTTGGAGGTACATGAGACTGACTGTGGAAAGAGAGTTTTAGACCTTCTTCTCCTTCACCTCTTCCTTCTCCTCTTTCTTCTTTCCTCCCTCTTTCTTTTTCTCTTTATGTGTATATATAGATATACATATACGCACACACATATATACACACATATATTTATATACACATATATATAATATATGTGCGTGAGTGTATGTGAGTAATCCCTTTATTCTTTTCTATTTGGGGAACGGTTTATAATGCAATAGTATATCACTAATAATAATAATACCCCTCACTTATTGAGTGATATTATTAATATACACACAACATTGTTGTAAGCTTAACAAACATTAAACAATTCAATCCTCACAATGACTGTATGAAGTAGGTACTGTTATTACCCATCTCTTAGGATGAGGTTAAGAGTGGCATTTATTGATATAATAACTTACCGAAGGTCACAAAATTAGGAAGTGGCAGAGCTGCCATTCAAATCTAAGCAATCTGACTCCAGCGTTGGTGGTTCTGCCTACTACAGGAGCACATGTATATAATGCATAATTAATAAAATAGGAGCATATTTAGGGGTGTGTGCTCAAGAAATTTAAAAGGAATGACTTTTATAAAATATAAGAGATCATTTAGACTACCTTAAAAATTTTAAGTTATTCATCTCAAGAGGCTAATGAATTAACAAAATGGATGTACTTAACAATGTTTGGAAAACCATTCTAGGATTAAAGTGCTGTTACACACGATGCAGCTCCTTTATAAGGATTTATTAAGCAATGTGTTCTGTTTGGTAGCACTGATCTATATGCTGTGGTTAATTCTTGGTATATATAGCACACAAATACAGATGACCTCTTCTTGCTACTTTACCATCTTTTTAAGGAGATGGAAAGTCAACAGTCCCTAAACACTCACAAACACACACTAATACTAAAGTCAAGATTAACTTTGACCCTCAGGTTTTTTGTTGCAACATTTGGTTCTATCAATGATAATATCTTCTGATTAACATTGAGAGAATTGGCCTTGAATCACTAACATATGTATAAGGAGCCAATTTAGTTTCTAAATTATGCAGAAATAGCTTAGCATAACATCTGGTTAATGTGCTACTAAAACTGAATTTAATTTTAACAGATTAAAGTTATATAAGCCTCCTTTGGTAGAAAGAGCAGACAAATTAAATTTTCTCAAATATAAGAATTATATGTAATACACATTTTTGTAAATGGGGACATTTTTATTAAAATAGGTATTTATTTTTGTGACTTTTTGGCATAAAATATCTAAAATAATGAGTATTATGATATCTTTTGTATCAGTTTTTTTTCTTTTAAGAGAATATAGTTTTTTTCTGTTGGTTTGTTGATTGATTGGTGTTGATTGATTGGTGTTTATTGTGGGGTAATGGAAGGGAATGCTTCTCTTCTTTTTTCAGTGATGGATTTTGAATAAGGCAGCCTTACACATACAATGGTAGCCTATGATTTCTTAAATCAATCAATCTCATCTTCCATGAGAGTTCTCAAATTTTCTGTGGTATTTACCTTGTAGTTGATTAATTTGTAATACTTTGTGGATGATTACTTTGAGACATTGAAGGCACCTCTTATGCCCCCCACCTTTTCTTTTAACTCAGTGGTGGGAGTATATGGATAGACTTAAGGTGAATATTACATTATATGTGTACAAAGATGGGTACATTTTTCTCTGGAGAGAATTTGTAGCTTTCAAGAGATTCTTAAAAGGATTGAGTATTAGGAAAAAAAGAATAAATATAGTATTTTAGATCAATATTGAATTTCCCAAAAAGTCATTTCAGTAGTGATTAGTTTTCTCAGAGTCAGAACTAAGTTGTTACAAGTTCCAAACCAATCATCGAGTGACTTCGATTAACTTATCTGCAAAAGAGTTACTTTGGATTAGGTTTACTTTCAGTGTCCTTTCTAACTAAAGAGCCTGTGTCTTTGGATTCATTTCAAAGAAACAAACATTTCCAGCTCAGATTGGAATTTACCAATACAATGGGCTATTTCAACTTCCTACAGTCATTATTGGCTATTTATTAACATTTTAAATGTTGATACGTATTTAGAGATTGTCCATGGGATGACAGTATGGAATTTTATTTATTAATGACATTTTGAATAATTTTCAGTTGATTTTTAGTTATGTTTAAAGAAATTGTTCAGCAGAAAGATCTGGTAAATGCTATTCCATTTAATTCCTTCTTCCCCAAATCTATTATCTCTTCAAATTTGTACATATATATATGTATACATATATATACATATGTATAATTATATATATGTACTCTGTGTGTGTGTATATGTGTGTGTGTAAAATGATGGTCATAAAGTGTGAAACAGTTACTTTATAAATCTTAGTAATTTATATCTTTGCCCCCAAAACAATTTTTATGTTTTTTTCCCCCTCATCTGGAAATATATTTTTGGGAACCAGAAAGAATTCATTCAGCCTTTTTGTGAGTTTAATAAGAGTGTGAAAATATTGTTTCCTATGATTATCACATCTTGATGTATTTTCTTTTGGGGTTTAGATAATTCAGAGAAGTTATGAATGTGAATCAAGGAATGTGGCAGGTATTGAATGCCTCCTCATAAAGTGCCTGGGAGAAAGCTGACGAAATGAAACTCTCAGAAGAAAGCCACTTCTTTAAACTTTTTGTATGAAGTAGATCTTTCAGAACACTTTTATGTCTTTCATTTATTGGGCAATAATCTCTTAATAAATAAAATGTACCTTAGGGGCTGAAAAGTTTGAACTATGTAGGGCAGGCCTGTAGGCTGAAAATACTTGGGCAGGAGCTGATGCTACAGTCTTAAGACAGAATTTCTTCTCCAGGAAAATAATCTGTTTTGCTCATAGAGCCTTTTAAGTGATAGGATGAGTTCCACCCATATTGCTAAGGATAATCTACTTGAAACCAAATTATTGTATATATTAACCACATTTAAAAAAAATCTTGGACTTCCCTGGCGGTCCAGTGGTTAAGACACCGTGCTTCCAATGCCGGGGTCTCGGGTTTGAACCCTGGTCGGGGAACTAAGATCCCACCTGCCTCACAGTGTGGTCAAAAGAAAATATCTATATATATATCTATATATAGATTATAGCTTTGCAACACCAAGATTAGCGTTTGGTTGAATAACTGGGTACTATAGCCTAGCAAGGTTGACACATAAAATATCACACCTGGATTAAGTATACAGAAGCTTAATATTAAAGTAAAAGAAGTAGACAGGGAGAAATAATTCACAGTTCATATCCCTACTACACTTACCATTTGGATCAGAAAGTTACTAGAAGGCAAATCATCCTTAAAGTCCAGACATTTGCATGTTTCTTTTGTTCATTATCTCATTTCATGTCTCAGGAATCATATTAGGACTTTCCAACAACACTTATGATGCCCTTTATATAGTCATTTATAGTTCAAATGAGAACCTCAATCCTTCACCACAGATCCAGAAATTGTAATTTGTTGTCTTCATGAAGTTAACATTTCCTGTGTTATGTCAGAAAAACTATCTAAAATTAGGAAGTAGACCAAGTGTTTACTGAATCTTCAATGCAGTGCTGAGCTTATTTATTGACTGGTTTACTTTACAGCTCTATAGTGGCAAAGGTTAATATAAAAATTCTTGTTTAATTAGATACTGTAATGGTTAAGTTTATGTTTCAACTTAGGTGGGCCACAGTGCCCAGATATTTGGTTAAACATTATTCTGGATGTTTCTGTTATGGAACATTTCATCTTCATGGCTTAAAATGGAATAATAGCCTCCAGTAGACTTGTGAAATAAACAGAGTTTATCATTGGGATGTTAACATCTACCTTATACTCCTCTGACTTGTAAGACTACCTTACCCCATGGGCTCAATTTCTTTGTGATTTCTGAATTTTAGAATTAGAATATCTACGGGTAATTCATTTTTAAACTTTTTTTTTCTCTTGAAGAAATACCTTTGATGAAGTTTTTTTCAAGGGCTGAGAAATCCATGGCTTGTTCCAGGCCTGACTTACTTTACTTTTATGTAGGATTGGACACTACTTTAAGAGTTTCCTCTTTAACAACATTATTCTCTAAGAACCCTGGGGAAAACTTTATCCTTCGTTTATATATTATGCCAGGCTGAATGTTTTCTTGCTATTTTCTACATTCTTTTGTGGCTCTTCTCCGTAAATAAACACAGGAAGTCCTCAACAACTTTGGTTTTGGATATACCTATATCTTCTTCAATGATTTGTATTCACCTGTCTTTCCTTGGCCAGACATCAATTCATTTTAATGTCTGAAAGATGCTTCAATTATATGGGCTTCTTAAAACTCAAATTCACCTATCTAAATAGATCGATGGAATACAATAGAATCCAGAGGTATACTCACACATACTTTAAACAGTTGAGGTTTTCTTATATAATAGGGCAAATAAAATACACGTAGAGAACAAATGAGTCAATAAATTGTGTTGGGACAATTGGATATCCATATGCAAAAATATGAGCTTTGGTCCATACCTTGCACCACATACAAAAATTAACTCAAAATGGATCATAGGACTAAATGGTAACCCTAAAACTATAGAGATTATAGCAGGAAACATCTTTTACCTTGTGTTAAAAAAAGATTACTTGAGGGCTTCCCTGGTGACGCAGTGGTTGAGAGTCCGCCTGCCGATGCAGGGGACACGGGTTCGTGCCCCGGTCCGGGAGGATCCCACATGCCGCGGAGCGGCTAGGCCCGTGAGCCATGGCCGCTGAGCCTGCACGTCTGGAGCCTGTGCTCTGCAACGGGAGAGGCCACATCAGTGAGAGGCCCGCGTACTGCAAAAAAAAAAAAAAAAAGATTACTTGAATATGACACCACAAACATAATCCAAAAAGAAAACATTCATAGATTATACTTCATCAAAATAATAAATAACAATTTCTTCAAAAGGAACTTGTAAGAGAACAAAATGGGAAGCCAAAGATCAGAAGAAAATCAATACAAAGCATACATCTGATAAATGACTTTTATCCGGAATAGATAAAGAACTGTCGAGTCAACAGTAACAAAATGTACAACCTGATTTTTAAAAAAAGTGTACAAAATATTTGAGCAGATGATTCATCAAAAAGATATATGAATTGCAAAAAGCACATAAAAAAAGCTCAACATCATTCGTCAACTGGGAAATGTGAATTAAAATCATAATTAAATATCACTGCACACCTATTTGAATGACAAAAATTAAAAAGACTAACCATACTAAATACTTGAGAGGACATGAAGGAAACGAAAACCTTGCACACTGCTGGTGGGAATGTAAAATGGTGCAACTACTTTGGGAAACAGTCATTTCATCCCTAGGTATTTACCCAAGAAAAAAGGAAATTTATGTCCATAAAAGATGTATACATGAATGTTCATAGAAACTTTGTAATGGTTAAAAACTGAAAACAACACAAATGTCCATCAACAGGTGAACAGATTCACAAATTGTGTTACATTCATGCAGCGCAATAGTGCTTAGCAATTATTATTGATACAACAACCTAGACCCTTAACATTATATTTCCTTCTAGGCGCATTCTACTTCCTGCAAGAAAGCTTCTACAAACAAGCTGGTAAGCACACAGTCTATGTGAAGTCCCACCACAAATAGATGCCATTAATTTCTAATTCATGCACTATCAAGTATTGGTAAATATAGTTTCTTCATTATATGCATTCTCCTCCTTCATTCAATCTTTCAGCAGAGCTTTAACAACAACCCATTAAATTGAAGGCATTGTTAATTTGCATATTATTTTAGATGAAAAACTTCTACCTTGCTTTCTCTGTTCTTTTCTCCTAACCATCATCCTTTTCTTTCCCCATATCTTTATTTAGTGTCATTCTTTATTTAGCTGGAAAAAACCCAGCAAATACAATACAAAATAAGATGAAATCTCTTACTTCATGAGGCTCATGGGAAACAGGTGTCTTAAACATTTTTGCATTCACCAGTAAAACTATGTCCTACACAGAGCAGCACACCAAAATGTATTTTGACATTACATTTCAAGTCTCAGGAACTTCACTTTTACTCTTGGAATTTATTGTCAGAAGAGATATTTTGACCCAGGCAGTGGCCATGTTCTTAGTTATTCAGTCAGCTTCAAAGTATTTACTGTCTTCTCCACTAAATTTTAGGACTAGGCATGTAGGCATGTCAGAATATATTAAAACTTCAACACCAAGCATGTTGTGCCACAATTATTAAAAAGTTGAATTTTATATTGCATTTTCAGATCAACCAAGTTAACTTTGGAATATGTCAAGATCACAACCACATTGACATTTTTCTATGTGCCTTGCCCTATGTAGTAGCCCTTTATAATAAAGCCACTTTGATCTTCTTTTGTTGATTAACTATGCCAATCTCTTTCATACCTCAGGACCACTGCATGGCCATGTTTCTTCTGCCTAAAAGACTCTACAATTAGTAATATTTACTGGCCAATTCATTCATTCTTTAGATTTCAGCTGTAAATTCCAATTTCTGAAAGACACCCACCTCTGATCACCCCAGTATAATTTTGGCATATAGTTACATTTCTCTTAGCATATGATATTTTTTCCAAGTATGTTAACTAGGTGTGTTATTATAATATATATATATATAGCAAATTATATAACAACAGGCACAAACCAATGGCAACAGAACTGATGCTCATTTATGCTTAAGTAGGGTCCTGGGATGCCCTGTTGGAAGACTTATTACATATTTAGTTTCTGAATAATGGAAAGTTCAGGAACATTCAAAGGAATGGGCCAGGGTGACCTAGGTAATGACTATTTACCAAGTGTTACAGAAGCATTTCAAAATTTTCAATGCTATTCTGGTGCATACAGTTATATTTCAGTTTTCCTTATCACAGTTTCTATTTGTCTTTCTATCTGTGTTATTGTTTAACATTGCCTGTTAGTCTCACTAGATAATATGCTCCATCACAATAAAAACTGCCTCTGTTTAAAAATCATTTAAACTATAATAGCTAGAGATGATTAATGAATAAACAAATGATTCTGATGCTGATGCATGATACTCTACTACATACTATATTAAGGAAAAAATGTTCTGTGTTCTCTTCCAAAGCACCTAGCATTGCTTTCCAATTTGTGTTTGAAAAGTCTTAGTTTTTGTAAGTAGGTACACTCTACACAGTTGAGTACTTGAGAGAGGTTTTTTCTTTTCTTTGTTTTTGGCCATGGCTTGCAGCTTGTAGAATCTTAGTTCCCCTACCAGGGATCGAACCCGTGCCCCCTGCATTGAATTCACTCCTGAACACGCCAGAAAATGCTCCTCTTGGAGTCATTATGGTTCATCACATAATTGACCTGACAGAAAATGGCTACACTCCCTTCTACCAGAAACAAGAATAATGGTTTATTAATATTATGGACAATAAAACTGAGGAACTAGGTATAAAATACATAACAAGATTTTATAGGTGTCAGAATTACTAAGTCAGTGGTGAATATTTCCTGTAGGTACTTTTATCTAGTTGAATATGACTGAATGTAATGGTCTTCTCTACGTAAGCAAATCCTCCTGCCATTTGAAGGCTGAATGGAGACAATTTTTGAGTGTGTCACTGACAAAGTATAACAGCTGTACTGGATGTCTGTCCCCCAAATCCTTTTAAAATGTTTGCTTTAACCAAAAAAAAAAAAAAAAAAAAAGATTGTCTCAAAGTCAGCAGATAATTAAACTACCACATATTAGGTTTTCAAATTCCCCATCATTCTGAAAGTATTGTTATGTGAATTTATTTTTAATAATCTTATGGATTTGAATAGGTTCTGTTGCCTTATTGCTTAATGTGAATTATTTATTTTCCATTGGATTTACAAATGAAGCCAATATATACAGGATCTGGCAATCAAGATATAATGCAAACTCTGTAAATTATCTGGAGCCTCAGAAATGTGGGGTACCTGGCAGAGAAGGGTCAGAGAACTTGTGAACCTGTGCTAGTACTTGGTGTCTTACATAATGAATAATCTATTGTGAACTCAGTATGATTTCTAAGAAACACATGCATAGTGCTTATTATATACCAGCCATATTTCAAGCAATTTAAAATATTGTTACCTTTAAAACACTAAATGCAAGTATTCCAATTTTTACTTTCTCCGTGAGGTTCATGGAGGCTAAAGAAGGTATACAACTAGAGAGTTATAAAATAAATCTTCTCTCTCCCATACCATCTAAATATCCTCCTTCTACTCTACTTTCTTTTTTGTTTTTTTGTATAACATTTATCTTTCTAATATACCATATAAATATATTTTTTGAGATTTTATTTATTTGGTGACTAATCACTGCCTTTGTTTATTTATTTGGTTTCTAATCTCCACCCACTTGAATATAAGCTAGATCAAGGTGGGATCATATCTCTTTCATTCACAGACATATCTTAAACATCTAGAACAGTGCCTGGAACACTAAAGGACCTCTATACATATTTAGTTAAATGAATATATGATTGTTACACCATATCATGCCATAGAAGGTAACTGTAAGCTTTTAAAATACTGTACTAAAAATTTATATCAAAACATGTGGCATTGAGTTAGTGCTCAATAAATATAATAATAATGATAATTAATACTATTATTAAAATATATAAATTCATTTTTTGTAATTTCACCACTACAAATTTACTTGAAATATAGTTATCTTGTCTCCCAGAACTAAAAGTCTCTTCAACTCTTGGAGTCACTTTTTAATTGTTGAATAGGAAATGCCCAAAATATCTTTTTCTTTTTTATTCTTTTTATACTATACTGCAAGAATGTCAATGATGTGTATGTTTTACTTGCATTTTCAAATATAGCCAACTTAAACATTGATTGAGATTAGAAGAAGTTTCGTGGAATCAATGGCAATCAGGAATTATTCAGATGGGGGTGTATGCCCATACAACCAAGTATGAATTTCTTCCAGCGTGTAACTTGAGGAGGGAGGACGTATGGAATCTGGCTTAAGACTGCTGAATCCTGATGTACATATTTTAAAAGACATTAATTTAAATAAATATTTTAATGAATAAGTGGGATTAAATATTTATTTAATACATCACATTTCCTGAGTGTACGAGGAAATACCAAAGTGAAGAAACAGATTTCCAAGAAGAGTACAGGGTCCTGAGTTCTGGTTCTGGTTCTGTTTTCAAGCATATAGGCCTGAAAATGATATTAGTTCTTGATGTTTTCATCATCCCTCACTTATAAAGTGGGAATAATGATGGCATTCTCTATATTGTCATATATATCAATACTATATCAATACCATATATCAATACCATATATCAATACTATTCAGTATTGATAGGTAATACTGATATTTGAGAATTGAGTTAGATCCTGTAAGTATAACACACTTGATAAACAGAAAACATTTTACTAATATAGGAACTTTTAAAATTAATTAAACAGTTAAAAACGCGAGAAAGTGAATGGAAATCTAAATTGTGACATGCTCATGCAGTGGAGCTCAGTAGCGACAACAATGACGTACTGAAACATACAAAAAAAATGTATTCACACCAAAAAATTAACAAATAAACTTCTTTAATTTGAAATTGTTTTATTGGATATGACAAAACTCAAATTCTTATTTTGTTTAATCTGGGCAGCTTAGTAGATTAGACATTGCAAGGAGATCCTAGAAATTTTACTGCTCTTCTTCCTTTAATCATCCTTTATTCACAGATTCATTCATCCATTCCTTCACCAGTTTTTTCATGCATCAACCCAGGTACTTGCTAACTCATTGATCGGTCCTTTGTTTCCCACTCATTACATATGTGCATTGTATTATCTGTATATCCGTACAACTGCATATCTATGCACTTACCAATCTGTCTGTCATCTATCCTCTATTCATCCATTCATCCTCCTAACTCAGCATCTACCCAGTCACCCAACATTATTAAAACGGACTGTAACTTAGGCACTAAGCTCTATTAGACAACTAAGGAGTAAGAAAAAAAATTGCATTAAGCTTATCTCAGGCAAGAGAGGAGATGAAGCTTAATTTCCTTTAGTTAATGAACTTTTTAAAATTGCAAATGACTTTCAAATAATTTTTTCGATATTCATCTCTTCACCTCTGTTTACTTTCATCATGAATTTTCAGAGCAATGTAGCCACACAGAAAAAATATTACATGTGAAATTTGAGAAAAATATATAGTTACTCAGGCTCCAACACAAGACTTCTGTTGCACAACATCCATCAATTTAGCCTGAGTATCAGATATTCTGGTATCTTTACAAGGATTTTGGCACATAGCCCAGCACTGAGGACCATAGGCTTCAGAGAAATCCTACAATGTAGCTTTCATTCGATATTATGTTTTCATGGCATGCCTCAAGAGAACAAAGATATATATATTTTAACCAGACATCATACAATATAAATCTCACATTGTGTAAAGATAGGCAACAAACCAATATAAACCAAAATATTCAAAGTGTGTGTAGTTATAGTTGTTAAAAACACCACATATGTTAGTGAAAAGAGAAACAGTACATTTTATAACAAACTTATGTTCAGTAAGAAGAAAGAAAATACAGTTTTCTTTATACTTCATTCACCTTACAGTTTTATAAGAAACTCCTTCATTTTCCAGGAGGAAATAATACTGAAGATATATTTCTGGATTCTCTCGACTGCTCATTAAGGGAGGAGGGGATTTTTATGAGTGATGGGTTGTGAGTTTAAAATCCATTGACCCTTTTTTTCTCTACTCAGCAGAGTTAAGTTAAAGTCATCTGTTGCTTGGTGACTTCTCTTTGTTCCTTCTTTTGGAACTCTCCCCTGTGTAATAAACATTCTCCCCCACCTAATCTCTGTATGATAAGCAGAGCTGATTTATAGCTTAAAGCTTTCTTTACAGAAGCATTTCTGGAACCCATCTCTCTGTCTTGCTTTCAAGATTTTATGAAAATTAGTCTATAATTTGCTTTTTAGCTAGTCTGGAATCTGCTTGCAAAACCAGTTCTTATATGCAAATATGGATTTAGGATGCAAAGATAATAAAGGGAGAAATAAATGTGATATAACACTTTTATGGACTAATACTGATAAGTCTGGAAAGATGGTTAAGGGGATGTTTTGTGGAGAGCTTTGTATACCTGGTAAAAAGACTGGACATAATCCTATAAGGTTTGAAGAGATAAGAGGGATTTGAGAGAGGAGGAAATGGGCACAGTTGCATTTTGGACAGACAACTATTTAAGCTACAGTATAGGAGACCAGATGGAGAAGACTGAGGCACGGGGGACCCGTGTGGTAGGCTCCGACAATGATTTGGAGGGGGTGATAAAGTCTGGAAAAGAACAGTGGCTGTGGAAATGTAGAAGAATATTTAGAATGAAATATCTATTTTAACTTCATATCATCATAAATAAATGGCCAATTATTATTGAAATATCTCTTACCTCTCCTGCTTCTGATTTCCAGAATTAGACAAGTAAGATCATCTACTTCACTGTTTTTGGTTTTCCTATTATTAAAACAGCAGAGAGAAAAACGTGGAGGGGATGCATTTTGACATCTGAATATGTTGCTTAACCTCTAAAACTGGCAAATAGGAGTCTCTTCTGAGAAACACACTTCTCGCCAGTGGCATCTGGCAGTTCATTCTGAAATATGTTTTCCAGGTTGCAAAGGACTTAGGATTTCACTGCAGAGATTTCAAGGGAAAAGCTCTGCCCTTGCTGCTTTCAATATCATTGTAGCTGAATCAGAACTTTGCATAGATGCAGTTTATGGACACAAAAGTCTCATTTAAGATGTTCCATCCATGTTAAATTTCAGTTAAACTCTAAAAGCTATTACTACTAATGAGGAGTAAAAGTTAAGGCATCAAGCCCTGGCATACAACACTCCCCAATATCTTTCAAATTCTGCCAGGTCACCACTGATATCTTTTGCTATTTGTTATACCCAAGCTCTCCATGTTTTCTCCTATCTGTATGCATTTGTTCATGCCATTGCCTCTGCCCCAATTCCCCCTCCCCAATTCCAACATTTTGCTGACTCCTTCTCTTTATAAATTCACTTCAAAGTTTAATTTCTTTTTGAAATATTTCTTATACACCCCAACCATTTCAACCCCCTTACACTATCCCCATATGCTGTACAAAGTTTTCCAACTCTGTACTTTTTCTGTTTATTTGGAGAATCTTACAAATTTTAATGCATACATGGTCAACAAATCAGCATATCAAGTTTGCTTAAGAGAGACTCAAAAAGAAACAAGATTATTACAGCAAAAACTCTTTATGTATACAATCGAAATTAGCGCACTTACATCTGTTATCCCTGGAAAAATATGTTATAAGCAGTTGATAAAAAGTGTAATCTTTCAGGTCTCTTTTTGCAGACAGCAGTCAGCAACAACTGTTAATAAACTGCATTTAGTTCTTGTTCTCAATATCCATTTCTTTTCTCTAATAAATAGACTTATGTAAAACCTTTATTTGGAAAACATATTCTAGTGATAAACTTGTTCAGAAAAGCTATAATTGCTTTTTGATACATACTAGAGAATATAAGCTGAATCTTCTCTTGAATGGGCTTAAGGAACTCTCGCTTCTATAATGTTTAAATAAACAAAACAAATGTTTTACCCCAGGTGAAATGAATGAATTGCTTCCCACAGGCTTACAAGGCAGCTATGTAGCTACGGGAAAAAATTGGCCTGGAATACAGTTCCACATAACACAAAGATTGAACAGTACAAGGTTCTGAGTTAAGAAATTGCAACA
The DNA here is from genome assembly GCF_951394435.1 of Stenella coeruleoalba. Classification (NCBI taxonomy): domain Eukaryota; kingdom Metazoa; phylum Chordata; class Mammalia; order Artiodactyla; family Delphinidae; genus Stenella; species Stenella coeruleoalba. The sequence goes on from NC_137154.1 coordinate 32,052,335, forward strand.
CATTTCTTGAAAGAGGAAAAAAGAATAGTTTTAAAGTCTGATAGAGTAGTCCGAAAGTTCGTTGAGAAATACAACATTTTGAAAAGTAGAGAGCAGTCCATTGGTAATGGAGAAAGAACGTGAATTTCAAATATATAGCTTAATAGATGGTCTTGCCATCTATTAAGTAGTAAAATCATGTTTAAATGCATATACCCATATACGCTCATTGAACTTGTCAAATAACATTGAACAACATATATTAATCCTACCCTTTACAGATAGGGAAAGTGATACCCAACCAGTTTTAGAGACTTTACTGTCTCAGTTTGCAAATAATCAAAAGAATTAAAGTAAAACCCAGATCACCTGAATTCAAACATGTTACCTTCCCCCAAATGGCAAGAATTGACAAAATATTTGTCAGAAAATAATACATATATATATAATAAATTCTAAATAGGTTAGTTGAGAAGACTTTTTTTTAAATTGTAAAGCAATTTTTCTCAAAGTTATTTTTTTCTGTCTCTTTCAGCATGTAGCACAGTTCTGGTCGTTAGTGGCATTTCTTTACTGTGGTATATTGGTTGCCTGATTGAATGCATGAAGCTCTGATATCACAAAAGTGTTTAACAGTATATACAAAGAGAATTTTTTACATATCCGAAATATATCCATGACTACACCTATTTTCAGCTTCAGTAAATGTTCGTACTTTTAAATGTTGACATGTGTTGGAAAATGTAGGATATATACAAATTGTGAAGTGAGTTAGAAGAGAGACTACTCAACGCAGAAGAAAAAGGTAAGGACATTGGTGGTTGTAGTTTCAGACTGGCTTTGCCTTTTAACTGTGGCTTAAGTGCAGGAGTTCAGGATATTAACATGACCTTAGCAACCTCCTTAAATACTGAGTTAGAGATGTTCACTCCCTTGAAAGATATTCAGAACTGGGCATAATTAACTGCAACCACAGCTGATCCCAATGTACCTGAAAGTTACAAGTGATAAGGGGGTGGGGGAAGATCCTCTTATCTCCTACTTTGACTTTCTTAATCCAAATCACTTCAGAGGCATGGATGGCACAGGTAAATGAAGTGAGAGTACTGACAAACTATTTGCTGATATAACTTTTTTCCCCCGACGATATATGAATGTGTTTTGTAATTTCAGGAACAATCATAGTTTGATAGTGCATAGGCATCGAGAAAGTAGTCTGTATATTTTGCTAACATACATGAATCATATTCAACTTAATTTATAGAGTGGTTTTCAATTGTATCAGAGTCAACTTCCTCTTTTCACAAAAATTAACATTCATTCATGAGTGTTAGAAGAAGATATTCATGGGTAATATAATTTGCCCATAACATAATGTAAACAATTAAAATAATGCCCCCATTTTAAAATTGATATAAATGGAAACTTATTTATAACAAATCAAGATATATATTAATACATAAATTTTTAAGCATGATGAGTTTTTTTGAATTTTATTTATTTTTTTATGCAGCAGGCTCTTATTAGTCATCACATTTATACACATCAGTGTATACATGTCAATCCCAATCGCACAATTCATCCCACCACCATCCCCACCCCCCCGCCGCTTTCCCCCCTTGGTGTCCATACTTTTGTTCTCTACATCTGTGTCTCAATTTCTGCCCTGCAAACCGGTTCACCTGAACCATTTTTCTAGGTTCCACATATATGCGTTAATATATGATATTTGTTTTTCTCTTTCTGACTTACTTCACTCTGTATGACAGTCTCTAGATCCATCCACATCTCTACAAATGACCCAATTTCTTTCCTTTTTATGGCTGAGCAATATTCCATTGTATATATGTACCACATCTTTTTATCCATTCGTCTGTCGATGGGCATTTAGGTTGCTTCCATGACCTGGCTATTGTAAACAGTGCTGCAATGAACACTGGGGTGCATGTGTCTTTTTGAATTATGGTTTTCTCTGCGTATATGCCCAGTAGTGGTATTGCTGGGTTATATGGTAATTCTATTTTTAGTTTTTTAAGGAACCTCCATACTGTTCTCCATAGTGGCTGTATCCATTTACATTCCCACCAACAGTGCAAGAGGGTTCCCTTTTCTCCACACCCTCTCCAGCATCTGTTGTTTGTAGATTTTCTGATGATGCCCATTCTAACTGGTGTGAGGTGGTACCTCATTGTAGTTTTGATTTGCATTTCTCTAATAATTAGTGATGTTGAGCAGCTTTTCATGTGCTTCTTGGCCATCTGTGTGTCTTCTTTGGAGAAATGTCTATTTAGATCTTCTGCCCATTTTTGGATTGGGTTGTTTGTTTATTTAATATTGAGTGGCATGAGCTGTTTATATATTTTGGAGATTAATCCTTTGTCAGTTGATTCGTTTGCAAATATTTTCTCCCATTTGAGGGTTGTCTTTTCATCTTGTTTATGGCTTCCTTTGCTGTGCAAAAGCTTTTAAGTTCATTAGGTCCCATTTGTTTATTTTTGTTTTTATTTCCATTACTCTAGGAGGTGGATCAAAGAAGATCTTTAAACATGATGAGTTCTAAAACCTAGTGAAGTGAAGTGACTACACGCTTGTACCTATACGTAAAATACAGTAGTCATAAATGCAACAACTTTTAAGGAAGACTGTTATAAGAGTACTGTATTGACAACTCACATCTCACAAGCAGCACTAGTATTAGTGACATTATTTTATGAAATTTGAACAGTCCATGATAAAGTTCTGAATGAGACAAATATTATTTTCCTTAGTTTGCTTTATAGCTGAATGTATTTATTTATTGTAAATTAAACTACTCATGAAATTTACTATGTATTAGACCCTTATGAAAAACTTTATTATTCTATAGAAACAGTTATATAGTTATAGTTTAGTTTCTGGTAATCAGATGGCTGTGTATGTGTGTGTGTGTTTCATCTAAATAATGATCTGGTAAGGATTTTAAAGTCACGTTGAATGTGAAACAATACTTCTTTGTTTAGTATGGTCCTGGGCACTGTAGGATGACTCATGTCATCTTTCTTCCTAATCATAAACTACAGTGCAGCATTCCCCCCACAATTCCTACAGCACCTTTTGTGGGTGGCACCACCAATGTTCACAACAATAGTTTCTAGATGGATTTCTCAGTGGATAATCCATTTTCACTACTGGCAATTTAAAGTAATTGTAGCCAGTTATAAAATATTTGCTCCAAACAGCACACAGTATTATCTGGAATGCCTTTCACACTTGGCCTGTAGAATCTCTCACCATCTTTTGATAAACCTACTCATTTTTAAAGAGTTAACTGAGGCAACACTTTCTCTAGGAATATTTTCCTAACACTCTAATCCAGACCCTGTATCCTTCCTCTAGACTACAATAAATTTTTCTCTGTTCTTTTCCTTACCATGTAGTAATATTTTGTTATAACTTAGTCATTCAATATTTTCATAGATTGTACTCCATTTAAAGTTATTACAATATATGGCCATATTTCTCCATACTGTACCATATATCCTTGTTGCTTATTTTATACATAGTAGTTTCTATCTCTTAATCCCATACTCCTATCTTGCTCCTCCCGCTTTCCATGTCCCCACTGGTAACCACTAGATTGTTCTCTATATCTGTGAGTCTTTTTATATATATATATACTTTTGTTTGTTTTATTTTTTAGACTCCACATATAAGTGATAACATAGAATATTTGTCATTCTCTGACTTATTTCACTAAGCATAATACCTTCTAGATCCATTCCCCTTGTTGCAAATGGCAGAATTTTATTCTTTTTAATGGCTGAGTGATATTCCATTGTATATAAATACTATATCTTCTTCATCCATTCATCTGTTGGTGGACACTTAGGTTGTTTCCATATCTTGGCTATTTAAATAATGCTGCTATGAACATTGGGATGCATATATCTTTTTGAATTAGTGTTTTTGTATTTTAAAAAATATATATCCAGGAGTGGAATTGCTGGATCATATGGTAGTTCTATTTTTAGTTTTTTGAGGAACTCCCATATTGTTTTCCACAGTGGCTGCACCAATTTACAACCCCACCAACTGTGTACAAGCATTCCCTTTTTTCCACATCCTTGCCAACATTTGTTATTTGCGGTCTCTTTGGTGACAGCCATTCTGACAGGTGTGAGGTAATCTCTCATTGCTGTTTTGATTTTCACTTATCTGATGCTTATCGATGTTGAGAGTACCTATTGGCCCCCTGTATGTCTTCTTTGGAAAAATATTTATTCTTCTGCCCATTTTTAATGGGGTTGTTTGTTTGTTTTGATATTGAATTTTGTGACCTGTTTGGATGACATTTTGCTTAATATTTTGAATATTAACCCCTTATCAGTCATATGACTTGCAAAATTTGTCTGTCATTCAGTAGGTTGTCTTTTTGTTTTCAGTGGTTTCCTTTGCTGAATAGAAGCTTTTAACTTTAATTAGGTCCCATTTGTTACCATACAGTATTGAAACAATCAGTTTAGAAATCTACCTCACCGACTTATAAAGCTTATCAGGGTATGATAGGAGCATCTATCTCTAAAACATAACTAAATATCTGCCACACTGCAGGTGCTTGAAATTCAGTATTGCCTGCTATTGAGTTTTCAAAGAAAGTTCAGCTATTTCTCACTAAACTTTCCATTTAAATTAAAATGTTTCAATGAAAGAGCCTTCATACGTTTCCTTGTGGAAGATGTATGTTAATTTTACAAATATATGAGCATCTGTGTATTTTCATGGGGAATACACAGTGCCTTTTCTAGCACTGAGATGCTTGAAATGGGGTTATTTCCCTTTCAAACGAAAAACAAATAAATTATATTTTTTCCCCTTGGCGCTTAAAAGAAATAAAACAAAATGGTTATAATCGAGATCTCCTGTTATTTTATTCTACTGGGGAAAACACGCTGGGTATCAAACATGCTAGACTGACTTCCAAACTGTAATCCACTATGGAAAATGTAGTACTTCATAGTATTTCTCTCTAGATCTACTTTTTTTCTCCCTAAAAGAGCAAGCCTCTTGGAAATAGAATCTATTTCTTCTGTCATTATTATATCCTATCTTTAGTATGGTGCTTTGCCCTACTGGGTTAAGAAAATTGAACTAAATATATGGGATGCCATTCACTACAAAACATTATTTTTTGAAAGATATATTCCTTTGTTCATGGAATATATGTTACACACTTCTACGTTCCAAGCACTGAGACGACAGAGATAAAGGTGAAAATTCCTCCTACAGGAGGTCATGATCTACAAGAAGAGGCTGACAGAAAAATCCCCAGCTCTGAGAGAGACAGGCATACGATGGGATTGAGCATCAAACCAGTGGGTACCTGAGCTGAAAGTTTGACTATGGGAAGGCATCTGCTGGATAAGGAGAAATGGTGAAAAGAAAGAATGTGCAAAAGCCCCATAAAAAGCTTACTGTGGATATATGTGTGAAAGGAGCTGTGTCAGGAATGACTGAAATGTGACCTGAGGACCTCCATGTTCCCTGCCTGGGCTGAACTTTTGTTGAACACTCTAAAATCAAACCTCCGAATAGTTGCTGAATTGCCAAAACCAAAGAATAATGCTGAGAACTGGACTTTTTCTGGACGAAAGAAAACATACCTTTCCCTAGTAAAGGATGAGATGTGCTCCACAACACAATTGTACGTGTAGAACAAATTTATCCTCCAATCCAAAGTTTTGGTAAACAACTTGTGTAAGCCTGCATGAACTTCTTTTTTCCCATCAAAGCCCTTAACCATTTTCTCTGATGGGACACTATTCTGGGTTCCTCCAGAATCTGTGATCCCCAAATTACAGTTCTAAGTCACCAAATAAACTGTCTTTTTGCCTCTTTATAGCTCACGGTTCTTTTGGTTGACATATGCGAGAGGCTGGTGAGAGCAATGAGTGATAAGACTGAAGAGGTAGCCTGGTGCGTGAGCTACCTGACACCCTCTCTGCCAGATGAAGGCAAATCTTTGAAAGTATGATATTTAAGGGAAATCTGAACATCGTGTTTATTCTTTAGAAAGATTAGTACTCTGGATTCTGAATTAATTTACGTATCCAATATTGCCTTTTATGGAGGATTTGGTAGTTAATTTATGCATAGTGTTTATATCAATAGATAGAGAAAAAAAATATTTTTTGCTTCCTTTGGGCCAGGTTGTAGTAGATTAATTACAAATATGCTCCCAATTCTTCCCTTCTGTATCTACACTCCTTTTAATAGACTTCACAAACCCTCCTAAGAAGAAGAGGAGTCAATTTCTCCATACCTCAAATCCGAGTTGGCCCTGTCACTTGGCCAGTAGGAAGCAGCAGGAATAGCTGTGTGCTAGTTCCAAGTCTAGGGCTCAAGACTTGCACATTTCTACTCTTACTCTTGGACTCCACACCCTTCCCTCCAGCACCATCATCAAATCATATGCTAATAAGTACCAGCTAGCATGCTGGAATGCTGGACAATGAGACCATATGGAAGAGAGTAAATTTATCCCAGCTAAAGACATTTGAAACCAGGTATCAATAGTTCTTCCACAACTTACAACTGACCACATGCTCCTGAAGAAACCCAGCTGAGGTCAGATGAGTGTAGCAGAGATGAAAAGACCTCTCAGCAGATAAATAGATGTATAAGCATATGAAAATGTTTCTTGTTATAAGCCATTGAAATTTGGTAGATATAAAAGGCACACCATTAAGGCAATGGATAACTTGATGTGTAGGCACTTCATAGTGTTTTACTATGTTACTTTAATGCTATCTACCTCGCAAGGCAAATATTATTATAGTCTGCATTTTTTAGACTATAAATCTGAGGCTTATACAGTTAATTCTCTTTCCTCATTGGTACTCTAGCTCATTACTGCTAAAGCCCAGGATCTTCTCTGTCAACTGCATTGTCTTTTGAAATTCTTCTCTCTTGAGAAAAAAGAATGAAGTCAAGTATTTTGGTCTACAGTGTAACTCATGGAGAAATGAGTTGAATCGCAATGAACAAAACATATATCCATTGATTTCAACATTAATGAGTTTTTAGTCCAAGAAAACTACAGTTTTCACCAGATAATGCAGCCCCTTAGGCAGAAAATATTATTAATTATGCTTTAAAAAGCATCTTTGCCCCTAGAATAGAAACTATGAATAGAAACTATGAATAGAAAAATACATATGATATGAGATCATTAAAAAGGAGTAGGAATTTCATCAGAATTATTGTTATGGGTATTCTCTCCTCAACCTACTCAATTAGAGAGCATAATGAGTGACCACTGTGATGGAAAACATCTGTCTCCTCTCAATTTATGAGGAAAAAAAATAGTTTTAAAATGGTATCAACATTATCATTCCTTTCTCTCAGGCCCAGAATATAAAAGTATGCTATATATTTCCACATTCACAGAAAAAAATTGTTAGCTGCTTAAGCCACATTAATGTCACCTGTTTAAATAATAATGTTATGTTCAACCACTGCTAATCAGTAAACATAATAAACCAAGATCATCAGAGTTAACTTATTAGAGGAAATATATTTACACCTGGTTTATTATTTTTGCATTAATTGAAACTTGCCAAATATTTACTGCTGTGAAGAATTACTTCTATTTTTTTTTTTGCTAATATAATGCTTTTCTTTATTTATTAAAAGAGACATTCCTGCTTTTCTGCGCTACCCAGAGAGGGTCCATACAGCATTGCTCTGGGTTCATCTCGTAAGTTAAAGGAAACCCGGATCCCTTGATGTCCTGCAAATAAAGGAGAAGGATGTCCTCAAATTCCTTGCAGCAGGAACCCACCTAGGTAGCATCAACCTTGACTACCCAACAGAACAGTACATCTTCAAAATGAAAAGTGATGGTATTACCTCATACACCTAAAGAGGACCTGGGAGAAGCTTCTGCTGGCAGCTCGTGCCACTGGTGCCATTGAAAACGGGGCAGATGTCAGTGTTGTATCCTCCGGGAATACTGGCTAGCAAGCTATGCTGACGTTTGGTGCTGCCACTGGACCCCTCGTATTGCTGGCTGCTTTTCTCCTGGAACCTTCCCTAACGAGATCTAGGTGGCCTTCCGGGAGCCACGACTTCCCTTGGTTACTGATCCAGGGCTGATTTCAGAGGTGTCTTACGTTAACCCACCTACCGTCATTGCGTCACACAGACTCTCCTCTGCACTATGTGGACATTGCCATCCCCGAGCAAACATGAGGGAGCTCACATGATAGTCCGCTGTGGTGGATGTGGCGGAGGGCCGTGCAGCGCGGGGGCGGGGGCGGGGGCGGGGCCGGCGGCGGCGGCAGGGGCGGGAGACGCGGGAAGATCTGCGCATGCGTGGCACTGTCTCCCATGAACCCCCGGGGTCAGATCAGCCTGATCTCTGCTTCTACAGAGGTGCTGAAGAGATTGAAAAGGGAGAGCTGGCGGTGGCTGGAAAGGGTGTGACCCAGGAGGAATTTCCAGGTGAATGGACTGCTCCAGCTCCCAAGAATTTACTGTACTCGACCTGAGGTTGCAGACAGGTCTGCAGGTGCCCTCTGTGGCCATCCAGCAGTTCCCTCGTGAAGACTGCGGCGCTCAGCTCACTACTGGGGACTGAACTGCAGCTTCCACTGCTCAGGCCACTGAACAGGTAGGAACAGCCACTGAGTGGTCTTAAGTTGTTCTTCCACAGAATCTTAAACAGAAAATGTAAATAAGATTGACAGAAAATATAGTTTCTTAAAAAAAATGACATTCCTGAATTAGATTCAGTAGGATATTTTGTGGGTATGTATGTATATATATACATACATACATACACACAAGCACACACACGTAGGAATGTATCTATCCCCACACATGTATGAATGTGTTTGGGTAATAGAGAAATGGAGAGACAGCTGTGGTTATATATACCTTTTATTCACTCACACATTTACAACAAAAGATATGCATCCCATTTATTGACCAATTAGATATGAACAAATGACTAACCACAATCACACATTTTCACCATGCTAAAAGTTTTCTTTTTAAAAAATGCATCTAAGTTTTTCTTTTAGATTAACCTACGTTTTATTTCTAATTAAAGTATAATACTGGAGTTCAAAATAGCTGATACAACTTAACTGTTAAGAGTTTCAGAAGTAAAGTGATTTCTGGCATACTTGTGTTTTATTTTTTATTTCCCCTGGATTTTTTGAAAGCAGATTATGGGGGAATATGAAAACTCTCAATACTTTTCTTATTGTTTTAATCCAGGAATATTAGACCTGATAATGGTTTTGCATATGGCATCAATTGTGGAGTCTTTAAGATACAAGTGTTGTTTGCCTGATTCCATAAATATGACATTAATATAGAAATTCTTTGAAGATGGTAAAAGAGACTATATACATATGTTTGTTTCTCTGTGTGTATTTCTTAGTGAATTCTTTGTTATTTTTCTCCATGATATGATTTATCTTTTCAATCATAGCTATACAAAGGTTCACCTCATTTATAGTTTTATTTTGTGTTATTTCAATAACCATATTTTTTTTTCAAGTTTTGCAGCTGTTTTTATAGGACCTAGTGCTAATGTTTTTTCACTCTGAAAATGGTTCATGTTTATCAGGCTTTTATTTTAAATGTTATTATTTCATTTGTATCTTTGAGATTCCTAAATACTATTTTGAAATCTTGTTACCCTGTCCTGTAAAATTGATTTTTCTTGCAATGCCTCCCTCTGTGGTCTGATTTAGACTTTATTTACTTTCTTAGAAATAGATTTCTTATATATCTTAGAATATGGGTTCAAAGACTTATTTTGTGGGGAAATTTTCGTTTTCTGTTTGATCCTTTAACTTTGCTCCTCTTTTCTACTCTGCTCACCTATACCTGTTGAGCGGGATTGTGATTGCCTGTACCTGATTCCAGTTTCCCCAGTCAGAAATCAGGTCTTACATGAGTTTTAGGGCTCTTTCTACAGGGAGATACTGTGACATCAGATGTCCATTCACCAACAAGTTAGTAACTCATCTCAGCCAGAAGTTACATGCTGCGTATCTATCACAAATGTGAGATGTTCTTAGGTACACTTCTTTTCTGTGTGTGTGGGCTTGGGGAGTTGGAGACTCCTTTTACAAGTAAAGAAATTCTAACCTTGTCCTCACTTCAACCTATGAGTTCAGCTCTAGTGCTATCTTTTTTTGGTGTATTTTTATCCCTATAGTTAATCAAAGCTGAATTGCAGGCTGCACCTTCATTTTGTAAAGTTCAGAAAACAAAATTCTGCTTTGACTCTCTCCTGCTTCTGACCCAAGAACATGATAATCTTGTTTTTGTGTTTATTTTTTAAATAAGAGAAATTTATTTTGTCACTATTATGAAGGTTAGAAGTTAGGGATCAAGGCGACAGCAAAGTTGGTTTCTTCTTCTTCTTCTTTTTTTGTTTTTTCGGTACGCGGGCCTCTCACTGTTGTGGCTTCTCCCGTTGCGGAGCACAGGCTCCGGACGCGCAGGCTCAGCAGCCATGGCTCACGGGCCCAGCCGGTCCGTGGCATGTGGGATCTTCCCGGACCAGGGCACGAACCCGTGTCCCCTGCATCAGCAGGCGGACTCTCAACCACTACGCCACCAGGGAAGCCCTCTTCTTCTTTTTTAATTGAAATATAGTTGATTTATAATGTTTCAGGTGTACAGCAAAGTGATTCAGTTATACATATATATATTTTCTTTTTCAGATCCTTTTCCATTGTAGATTATAGAAGATACTGAATATAATTCCCTGTACAATACAGTAGGTCCTAGTTGTTTATCTATTTTATATATAGTAATGTCTATCTTTTTTTTTTTTTTTTTGCGCTACGCGGGCCTCTCAGTGTTGTGGCCTCTCCCGCTGTGGAGCACAGGCTCCAGACGCACAGGCTCAGCGGCCATGGCTCACGGGCCCAGCCGCCCCGTGGCACGTGGGATCCTCCCGGACCGGGGCACGAACCCGTGTCCCCTGCATCGGTAGGCGGACTCTCAACCACTGTGCCACCAGGGAAGCCCAGTAATGTCTATCTTTTAAGCTATTCTTGTTTTTGAGCTAAGGTATTTCTTTTGGTTTTCTTCATATGTGCTTTTTTTGCTTTGTTTTGTTTTGTTTTGCTATTGTTACGTTTTATACAAAAAAGAGTGTATTGATCTCTAAACCTATGGAATCCACCATTAACTTTTAAATATCCTTTTATTTTTGATATACACTTACTTATCTGTTGTCTTGTTCCTCTTTATATTTTCAGGTGTTTTTCTAAAAATTTTGAAAAAGTCCCGTCCATCAGATAATGACTTTTTTTTTACCTTTACCCAGAGATAGTCTCAGTGAAAAAATAACTCTCAAGTTATATGGATCAGGAGTTAGTTTCCACCCAGTTCCAAGCTTCTCAAGTTGTTTCTTTAGACATGCTAGAGAGGATCATTTAGTTATTTCGATTAAATTATGGATAGATATGTATATATATCTATTTAATATATCACCCCCAACTATATATCTATATATAATTTAATAAAAATAACTAAGTATATATATGATGTTTATAAATACACTTAAAATATATTATATTTTATATATAAAGTTCTGTTTTCATCATATTATGTTTCTGTGTAAGAAAATGCTAATGACTTCTAATTGTTTATCATGTCAAATATCAGTTCCTCATGTATCTTTTTCAGAAATACTGACTTTTCCCCATATGTTACATTAGAAGCATTCTCCTTAATTGATATCAAAAGGGGTGAATTAAGTCCAACCACTGTTTCTTCAGCTGGTTTTTCTGTGCATATTAATGTCCTGAAGCAACACAGTTTGGGCCTTTAAGCATCTTTTTTTATATCAGGATGCTAAAATAAATATTTTAAGAATTATAATACAAGAATAGAATATATATCAGTTTTATGAATACTTTGGGTAGAATGAAATAATTATTTTAAGGGTATTCTCAGAAATGATATATAGTACCCCAAAAGCTTATCTGCATGTGATTAGAATAAGAATATAGAGGATACTGTGGAAAAGAGAGTGAGCTCTGCAGTTAAATTCACCTGGTCTGAAACCCTAGCTCCATAGTTTACTAGCTATTTAACCTGACCACTCTGGCCTAGAGGCCCTAATCATAGAATAGGAATAATAATAGTAACTGTCTCATAGAGCTGATGAAGGTATAGAGATAACAGAAGTAATGCACTTAGCAAGTGTTTTGAAAAAAATGTAAGTGGTCAATAAATATTAGCTGTCCTTATTCATAATTATCAGTGTAATTCTCAATAGGTTACTTGTTTCTCTCTACATACTTCACTAAGGACCAGCCTGGAGTATCTATTTTCCACCCTGTACTTTTCCAAGTTGGGCATGATCTTCAAGCCCCAGACACAAATTCCTCCTCCTCTAGAAACTTTTTGCTGATTAGCTCCGTGTCACTGGATTCTCCTGAATTCTATATTCTTATATTTGTTTTCAGCTTGTGCTTTGTTCACTTCATTTTATAACCTAGAACCTTCTTTTTGAAATTAAAAGTCTTAAGAAAAATTGCCAGGTTCGTTAAATCAAAAACTATACAATATTCTTCACACGGAAGGCACTTAATAAAATTTTAGTTAAATACCTACTACAATCAAACCTGAAAGTATCAGTAATGGAATATATAAGCTATGAATTTACCCATTTATAAATAGGTAATTCTCAAAGTATGCATTGTTTTTTTTTTATTTTTACATCTGTGTCATCGTATTCCTTAGTGCTGTATAGAATTTTAGTCTAGTAAAAAAAAGTAGTATTCATAATTCTTATGGGAGATTTTGTTTGTCTGGAACACTGTAGTTAAATGCTGCTTTTAAAAAATAAGGATGAAATTTCATTTAAGCTACCTGAAAATAAATGATAAATCCAATAATTTTTTAAGTTTAACATGGTATGGAGTAGGAACTAAATTTTTTTTACACAAATGCAAGTTTAAGCCTATTGGAATGGAAAGAAAATTTGTAGTAGCAAGAGACTCCCGATAATTAACGTTAGCCCAAAGGGGTGAATAGGTTTGATAAGAGAAGTTTTACTTTTTGTCCAGTCTTTAGAGAGATAAGCCTGTTTTACAGGCTAGCTCCATGGGCAGGCCAAGCTTATATCGATTGAAAATCTGATTCTTCCTTAGAAAACAGTTTGGTATGATTACTACAACTCCTCTCCTAGAACTATTATATGTCATTTATTATAGCACAATTTAGATCTAGTTCACATAGAACAAATTGAGCCGTGTTGTCTTTACCACTAGTTAGATTTCAGCTTGATGTCTGTTCAAATCATCCTTAAGCCTGAGTAGGTCTTACAGGCAGTTTTAAGACAAACTGCTTAGCAGTTTCCATTTAACAAAATTAGTTCAAGGATTTAGATAGGAAATGTTGAAGGCAGTTTGACACCAAAATCAAGATATACCTTAACAAGCATCATACTTATCTGCTACAACCATCGTCCTAAGCATACTTGCTTGTTTTTATCCTCAAGCTTATGTTCATAATTTTAATACTGCCAGTTTGTTTTTCCTTTCCTAGATCTTTAAAAACTGAATAACAGTGTTATAGTAATTTCATGCTGAGTGATCAGACATGTTGTAAGGGGAATAGTGGCTACTTGTAGAAAACGTGCTATATGAATTTTCTCTTTTGAAAGTCAGTTATATCAATGTGAACTTTATGCATGTGAATTAATATTTCAGTTTTTCAGGCAACATTATGTCTACACAATGTGTCTGTCTACATACATCATTATAAAAGTTTAATCTCTTTATGATGGTACTTGAAACACTTCAAGCTCAAGGGTACCTTTCTGCATATCTACACTAGCTTCTAACAAGGTCTAAAATGTCACCATTGAAGTTATTTCATTTATAGCTTCTTCATTTATAAAGTTCTTCATTTATAGGTTCATTGCCATACAGTCATTCATCTATCAAGCATTCATCGAGTATTTGTATGAACCAGATATAAAGGCATAATATAAGATACTTGACATAAAAGTCCTCACTGATTATTGGAAAATGGACATAAATGGTATAATACACTAAACTGTAATAAGTCTATCTTAAAACTCTTTGACATTTTCAAACTTGTTTTTATGCATTGCTTTGCATTTTGATTCTTAAAAGCTCCACTAAGCACAACCACCTTTCCAGGCGTATAGATTTGAATCAGCCCAACTAGAAATCTAATGTGTGTCTTCTTAATGTGTGTACCACCGGTAGATCTTTGCTACTGAATGTGCTAGAACATGTTTTGCGATTTTAAAAATAAATAAATTGTTATTTGACAACAATCCTAAAAAAAAAAGTATAAAAGTATATATCACTATTTAAAATAAAGCATATTGGACCTTCACATAAACTGCATATTTCCTGGGAAATGATATCGGAAAATATTTGGAAGATAATATCAGTAATTAATAGTTAATAGAATATAGAATATCATTAAATTTATATCATAATTTTTATAAAGCATGTGTTTCTAAGGCTTTTTGACAGCTATACTGAGATGCAATTTACATGTCATACCATACAATTCAGTTTTTAGTGTATTCATAGAGTTGTACAACCATCAGGACAATCTTATTTAAAATATTCTCATTATCATGAAAAGAAATTTAATATCCCTGGATACAGGATGGTAGTCCAGTTGTTTAAAAAAATATCACTGCTGAATTGACTAATATATCATAAGAAACAAATTGACTAGCCAGTGGAAAGTATCAATATTCAAGACGTGTGAAAGATTTGTAGCTCTAAGAGCAGTGAGATCCAATGGCTATTGCAAAGTGCCATTTACATTCACAAAAAGATAATGAACAGCTCAGGGTGAGTGACAGGCAATTAAAATCAAGGTATGAAACCTGGGGAGCCTCTTTGATGAGCTCTCATCACCCATTGTGGGGAGAAAGGAGAAGTCAAAGACCAAGCACAGACCTCAATAGTTAGAGAGATTGAACATCAAGGATAGTTAAAGGCTGAACTAAGATGGTCTGCTTTAACAAGGCAAAGGCTCAGGCTGGGAAAACTCTGACCTGCATGATGCAGACGTCTGAGTGGGTGCCTGTGAAGATTTTCACTTCCCTGAATACTCTGAACCTTTTCAACCCGAGCACATGGCTCACCCCATGACACCAAAATTTTGACACCAAAATCAAGATATAAGTGGTAGAATTAATTTCTTCTATGAAGGAAGAAAATGCAGAGACCTCCCCTCCACAAGACAACACCTGCTCTCCTTAGGAACTGCCCCTCTTCCCCTCCTGTTTTACTAGGTTTATAATTAGAATTATGCCACAGCATGAGCCAGCATGACATACGCTGAACCTGATAGTGGAGAGAAAGGTCTAATACTCCAAAGGAGCTGCAGGGCCTAACAGGAATCTATTACTTTGGATTTTCCACCACTACCCAACCATGTGGACTGCCTCATTTATACAGACAAGTCTACATTACAGTCGGTTCAGGATAGATCATGCTGTGCTAATAACAAATGACCCTATA
The DNA here is from genome assembly GCF_951394435.1 of Stenella coeruleoalba. Lineage (NCBI taxonomy): Eukaryota > Metazoa > Chordata > Mammalia > Artiodactyla > Delphinidae > Stenella > Stenella coeruleoalba. The sequence goes on from NC_137154.1 coordinate 32,067,850, forward strand.
ATCTCAGAATCCAATTGATTTACCACAGTCATGCTGGTTTATTTGCTACACATCTACCAAGGAAGAGCTGCCACTCAGCTCCGTGAATTGTCCCTGTGGGACTCAGTCTGACAGAGCAGGCTCAATTTGGAACAATGGTTCTCTTTATAGAGAACATGAAAGAAGAAGGCACTGACTCAAATCTTCATCTTGGAAGCTATTCACATGACTTCTTCTCATGTTTCACTGGTAAAAAAAACCTCACAGTCCATTCTGCCATCAGCAGGACAGGTATTTTAGAATAGGCAGGTAATATTACAAACATTAATACAAACTGCCACATTTTAAAATTTTTTAATAGATTTTTATTGGAGTATAATTACTTCATAATACTATGTTAGTTTCTGTTGCACAACAAAGTAAATCAGCCGTATGCACACACGTCTCCATGTCCCCTCCCTCTTGAGCCTCCCTCCCATCCTCCCTATCCCACCCCTCTAGGTCATCGCAAAGCAAGGAGCTGATCTCCCTGTGCTATGCTGCTGCTTCCCACCAGCCAACTATTTTACATTCGGTAGTCTATATCTGTCGTTGCTACTCTCACTTCACCCAGCTTCACACTCCCACCCCATGTCCTCAAGTCCATTTTCTATGTCTACCTCTTTATTCCTGCCCCACAACTAGGTTCATCAGTAACATTTTTATTTTTTTTTAGATTCCATATATATGCTTTATTTGTTTTACTCTTTCTGACTTACTTCACTCTGTATGATAGACTCTAGGTCCATCCACCTCACTACAAATAACTCAATTTTGTTTCTTTTTATGGCTGAGTAATATTCCATTGTATATATGTGCCACATCTTCTTTATCCATTCATCTGTCAATGGAAATTTAGGTTGGTTCCATGTCCTGGCTATTGTAAATAGTGCTGCAATGAACATTGTGGTACATGTCTCTTTTTGAATTATGGTTTTCTCAGGGTATATGTCCAGTAGTGGAATTGCTGAGTCATATGGTAGTTCTATTGTTAGTTTTTTAAGGAACCTCCATACCGTTTTCCATAGTGGTTGTATCAATTTACATTCCCACCAACAGTGCAGGAGGGTTCCCTTTTCACCACACCATTTCCAGCATTTATTGTTTCTAGATTTTTTGATAATGGCCATTCTGACCAGCATGAGGTGATACCTCATTGTAGCTTTAATTTGCATTTCTCTAATAATTAGTTATGTTGAGCATCTTTTTATGTGCCTCTTGGCCATCTGTATGTCTTCCTTGGTGAAATGTCTGTTTAGGTCTTCCGCCCATTTTTTAACTGGATTGTTTGGGGTTTTTTTGATATTGAGCTCCATGAGCTGTTTGTATATTTTGGAGATTAATCCTTTGTCTGTTCTTTCATTTGCAAATATTTTCTCCCATTCTGAGGGTTGTCTTTTTGTCTTGTTTATGGTTTCCTTTGCTGTGCAAAAGCTTTTAAGTTTAATTAAGTCTCATTTGTTTACTTTTGTTTTTATTTCTGTTATTCTAGGAGGTGGATCAATAAAAGATCTTGCTATGATTTACATCAGAGTGCTTTTCCTATGTTTTCCTCTAAGAGTTTTATAGTGTATTATCTTACATTTAAGTCTTTAATCCATTTGGAGCTTATTTTTGTGTATGGTGTTAGGTAGTGTTCTAATTTCATTCTTTTACATGTAGCTGTCCAGTTTTCCCAGTGCCACTTATTGAAGAGGCTGTCTTTTCTCCATTATATGTTCTTGCCTCCTTTGTCATAAATTAGGTGCCCATATGTGTGTGGGTTTATCTCTGGGCATTCTATCTTGTACCATTGATCTATATTTCTGTTTTGGGGCCAGTACCATACTGTCTTGATTACTGTAGCTTTGTGGTGTAGTTTGAAGTTGGGGAGCCTGATTCCTCCAGTTCCATTTTTCTTTCTCAAGATTGCTTTGGGGCTTCCCTGGTGGCACAGTGGTTGAGAGTCCGCCTGCCAATGCAGGGGACACGGGTTCATGCCCCGGTCCAGGAAGATCCCACATGCCGCAGAGCGGCTAGGCCCGTGAGCCATGGCTGCTAAGCCTGCGCGTCCAGAGCCTGTGCTCCGCAACGGGAGAGGCCACAACAGTGAGAGGCCCGCATAACGCAAAAAAAAAAAAAAAAAAAGATTGCTTTGGCTATTCAGGGTCTTTTGTGTTTCCATACAAATTGTAAAATTTTTTGTTCTAATTCTGTAAAGAATTCCATTGGTAGTTTGATCGGGATTGCATTGAATCTGTAGATTGCTTTGGGTAGTAGTATCATTTTCACCATATTGATTCTTCCAATCCAAGATGGTATGAATGTGTTCTGATTAACTGTTTTCCTATAGATGAATATTTTGGTTCTCTTACATGTTTCATCATTCTAAATTATGCTAAACAGAACATGTCTCAACACATACACACTTTTCACATATTATTTTTTAGGTTAGGTTTAAATAATACAAAAAATATAGAATTCTTTTTCAGATCTGAAAATCTTCAGATCAACCTTTATATGTCTCTGCCTTTCTCTCTATTTTTTTTCTTTTTCTCATTTTTGTAAATTGCTTCATTCTTCCAAAAGTGTCTGACAAAAATTCTTCTAAAGAATGCATCATTACAGTGATAAGGCAGAGTACAGAACCACCTTTACCTTTGGTCATTAAAAAATGAACATTTTCAGCTACCATGGAAGGAGAGGAGAGGAGGAAGGACAGTCTGCACTGCTCTGACACTGCATTACTCCCCACTGTTCTATGTCTTTTCTCCTTGCAGACACAGGTTGTGTAGGGAGTCAATTATTTACAAGTTTTGTGTGACTGCATTGGGTCTAGTACCGACTTCTGATCAACTCTTGTATAACTTCTATTCACGCTTTTTCGTCCCAAGCAGTAATGCAGAGCTGATGTTTTCTACTTAAATGGGATAATGCCATTCTTTTTCAATTTTCAACCCCAGGTGTTTAGTGCTAATTCGTGGTTGTAACAGTCTATACAACATGAATTAATCACATCTAGTATATAGGGTGAAATCACAGGTTCAAAATTAAATATGTTTCATGTTGCTACATAAAGAATACAGTTTTTGACAATTTTAAATTAGAAACATATAAATCTTCAGTTGCTGTTCCTTCATTGGTAATGAGAATGATGTTGAAAATTATTTAAGGCTTCAGAGACAATAGCTGTGATTGAGGGTTTCTGAAAATAAGGGAGAATGAGATGGGTATGTGTTCTTAAGCAAGTAGAGGAATTAGACTTATAGTTGGAAAACCTCCGCTATAATAGGAGAAAGAGAAGAAAGTATGTGTGTGGCTACTGGCAGGTTTTAAGCTTTGATATAGATCAAGTACAAGTTTTCAGAACTGATAGGCAGAAAGTGACAGACCCTAATGGTTATGAATTAAACTGTAAAGTGGGGATAACAGTAGAATATATGTGCTTTTATTTAGATAGACTTGAATCCCAGAATTACAGTTTCCTTTCAACATTACTTTGTGGATATGACACATACACTTTACTCATTAGATTCCTCATTTTAAAATGGACATAATAATTTCACTTAATTTTTTAGGTTGTCACGAGAACTAAATAAACACTGCAAATAAAATGTTGACATTCAATAAATGTGATTGCTTCATTGCTTTATCTTAGATATTAAAATAAACTACTTTAGGCTTTTCCATTATTTTATTATTCAGTCCTAATTTTTGTTTCTTATGAATCTTAAGAGCAATTGTCAGAACTGAGAGGAGACTGAGAATACCAGTATAATATAAAAGGTTGCAGGGATACCAATGTTCGCTGTACGTCTAACATTAGTGAACTGTGTAGAAATGTCTCCTCTGAAAATTATTCTCTGATCTTTATGGTTAGCGTATTTAGAAAGTACACTAAATCTATTTCATTGACAAATTTATAGTTGATATATATTTTTTAATTTAACTCAGCTGGATTCTCTAAAATATCATCTGAATATTAAACAATGAAATTATCAAATATATTGTTCATGGTTCAATTCTCTTGATTTCATGGATTAGTTCTTAACTTAAAGTCAGAAGTTGGTGTTCATAGAGCTTCCCAGTGGCCCTCCTTAGAGGTTGACAAGAAATGGGGAAAAATGGAATTGAAATTCACCGTAGAGAATTTGTTTAGAGAATTTGTTTTCTCTAAACTTTTCCTTATAATATATATGATCTAGAGAGATTATATTTACCTTAAGTCAGTTAGTCAAACCTCAATTTTAAATTAGGTCTATAAAAAGAGAAAGTCGACAGTTATCTGAGAACTAAAAGGTGGGGAAAACTCATGTATAAAAAAGGTACTTATTTAGCACATGTGATCAAAGTCTTATGAAAGAAAAAATATTCAGTAGAAAATATTATAGTTAAGTTTTTCCAAAGGTTTATTCCTTGGGATGTTAATAAATAACATGCATAAATCATCAGCTGCAAAAGCAGTAACAGTACAGGGATGGGGCACACTAAGTTTGGGATCACTGATTCCAAACAGATATTAACAAGGAATATTAATATTCCAAACAAATATTAATATTTGTTTAATATAAACAAATATTAACAAGGCAATTTACTGCAGGACTTCTCAGAACCTTTTTTTTTTTTTTTTTTCGGTATGCAGGCCTCTCACTGTTGTGGCCTCTCCTGTTGTGGAGCACAGGCTCCGGACGCACAGGCTCAGTGGCCATGGCTCATGGGCCCAGCTACTCCGCGGCATGTGGGATCTTCCCAGACTGGGGCACGAACCCGTGTCCCCTGCATCGGCAGGCAGACTCTCAACCACTGCGCCACCAGGGAAGCCCTCAGAACCTTTAATACACACTTATACTCTTTCAGTCTTCAAGAGGAACATGTAACATATAACATTTCTCAAATGTGTTTAATCACAGAACACTTTATTAACAATAAAACCTCTTGGAAATATTCTTAGAAAACAGGGATCAGGTAGACAGCTAAAAAGAAAGTTAGACAAGAAAAGTTTAGGAAGTAGATTGGCACAAACAAAAAAATGGAAATGCATGAACTAATATATTGGTATTTTTTTTTTTCCTGAGAAAAATGACACACACACATACATACACATACAAACACACTCATATATGAGAAATCTTACAATGTCACAAACCAGTCCTCCTTAGTTTTATATTAAATGATTCACCAACATTAAAAAGACTAAATTTACATACTATTGGGACTCTTCTTTGAAATACTGGGAGATTTGCAATATTAAAAAATATATTATATACTTTAATAATAAATAATGCATAAATACAATCAATAAAGTAGGTTTTAATATTTCCAAGATACTAAACTAGAAGAATTAACCCTGGACTGAACAGGAAAGCAATTTAACCATCAGTTTTAATTGGATGAATGAAATGATTATGAAGCTTGTTAGTGTATCATCACATGAAAAATCTTGCTCATACTTTTCAAACCAATGCCCTCAGTTGAAAGTTCAGCATCATACAGCTTTGACAAAAAGGATTTCCAAATAAAAGCTCAACTTATGAAAGATAAAAACAATATTAACAGGACAGCAGATGTTAATGTACCCGGTATTCTATGCAGAACCTCTATTTTCACACATTCTAGGTAGAGAATCTGACATTTATACCATTTTGAGGAATGCTTATGATTATTGTTTTATAGTAACTTAGTTTTTCATTGGAGAAAGTATATATTTTTTGTGGTATTGACACTGCTATAAGAGTAAAGGGGAAAAGAGAAAGAATGAGGAATAAAAAAATAGAAAAGAAAATGGAGAGGGAAGTTTCTTCTCACTATATTAAACTCGGGTATATACCAATTGGGACATTCTTTTTTATACTTGTTTGTATTGTCTCTTCCTAGAATACCTATTTCTTCCTTTCTAATTGGCTAAATCTTAGGTTTATTTCAACAATTAACTCTAGTACCATCTCTAGAAAACCTTCCTTGATCTTGCCCACCTACATGGGTCTGAATTAAGTGGCCCTTTTCTGTGCTACCCTGGGATTGGGCTGTATGACAGCATTGGTAGTTTTTACCATCCTGTATAATAATCACACACACATCTATTTCCTGCATTAAACTGAGAGCTTCCTGACTACGGAGACGGTCTAATCCATTTCTTATCATGGACACCTACACTGGCTCATCTTAGTGCTAACATTAATTTTATACATTAATTCAATAATAACAGCAAAATTGATCACCTACTATAGTTAAACCTTGAATGATGCAGGAGGGGTGGTGGTTAGGGGGCCCATCACCACAGAGTTGCAAATCTGCATATAAATGTATAGTCAGCCCTCCAACTGGGTGCTTCCGCATCTGAGGATTCAACCAAGATTGTGAAGTACTGTAGTACTATATTTAGTGAAAAAAATCTGAGTGGAAGTAGACCCAAACAGTTCAAGCCCGTGTTGTTCAAGGATCAACTGTACATATCAGGCAGTATGACAGGCAATGATACCACAATGTTGACCAATACCAGACACATGAGTGCCTGTCCTCATGACCTGTGCAGATTGAGGAAAGACTCCTGGAAGCAATGGCAAACACACATATCACCTACGCCAGCAGCACTGTCAATCACAGTCATGAAAATCCATCTTTAGTTGGCTGCTATAGCCATGCAGGAAGGATATAGCTAATAAGCCTGATGTTCTATTATTGGGGAAAAAGTTTCCTTTTATTTTAGTAGCTCTTAATATGACCAATGACAGTGGCCCCAAACTGGAGCATTGTAGTGAATCAACCATCTTGAGCCATAAAGCTCTTTCTCAGGGCACAGGTGAAAAGAATAAATTCACTTGGAGTGAATTTTCTCCTATGTTCATACGTGCTAACTTATAAAAACAAAAAAGCCAAGGGCAAAATATTTACATTTCAGAAGTGGTCAATGATAAATGAAATAGATGCCAACCAAAGCTTTAAAACAATTATAAGTAAATAGTATACTTTGCAATGGAATATTACTCAGCCATAAAAAGAAACGAAATTGAGTTATTTGTAGTCAGGTGGATGGACCTAGAGTCTGTCATACAGTGTGAAGAAGGTCAGAAAGAGAAAAACAAAATACTGTATGCTAACACATATATATGGAATCTAAAAAAAAATGGTACTAATGAACCTAGTGGCAGGATGGGAATAAATACGTAGACATAAAGAATGGACTTGAGGACACGGTGGGGAGGGGGAAGCTGGGGCAAAGTGAGAGTAGCATTGACATATATACACTACGGAATGTAAAATAGTTAGCTAGTGGGAAGCAGCCACATAGCACAGGGAGATCAGCTTGGTGCTTTGTGATGACCTAGAGGGGTGGAATAGGGAGGGTGGGAGGGAGGCTCAAGAAGGAGGGCATATGGGGATATATGCATGCATATGGCTGATTCACTTTGTTGTACAACAGAAACTAACACAGTATTGTGAAGCAATTATACTCCAATAAAGATCTATTGAAAAAGAATATAGCATACGTTGGAAACATCACAAGGAGGGGAGAAGTCTGCCTCTTACTGTGAGCTCAACTTTAGCAGAGTCTGCCCAGGGCATGAGAGACATGTTTTCAAAGATATTTTCTGCCTCTCATCTCCTGGATGATATTCATGACCCAATGAAGTCTTAGAACCACATGTTTCCTCTGGGACTCATGAAATCCCTCGATGAATTATCCAGGAGGATTTTTGTGAGTGTAACTTTGTCAAGTCCCTCAATTTTAGAAACAAAGTACTTTCAAAGTTGTTCAGACTAAGATGTCAATTCTTTCTCCCTTTCTCCCTTTCTCCCTCTCTTTCCCTAAAACTCTGTTCAATATTTTCTCCCCCAGAACTCTATTTCAGATGCTTGGAGATTTATTCCTTTAAAGCAGTTACTGGTGTATTTACACGTTATTTATTGAGCACCTACTATACACCAGGCACTCTTCTAGACACTGAGACCACACCTTTGAGCAAAACAGATTATATTCCTGCTCAAATGGAGCTTATATTATAACAATGAAAAGTTTATCTTGATATCAAATATGAATTTTTCTAAGGACTGAATTACTACTTATTATTTATAGTAAGTTTTAAAAAGTTGACTTTCACACACATAAAAGTTAAAATGGATGCAAGCAGAGAAATAAGAAACAAACAATGTGCAATGGGACAAACCTAATTTATCTGTGATATTCTTACATTATTGAGAGGTTCAGAAATCTTTGTCTTTTATAGTACTGATGTGAAGTACAGAGGTAACATACTAAAAATAAAATGCTTGATGTTATCACAAACCTCATATCAAAATGTTACCATTAATCATTTAGATCATGTGTTTACCTTTACACCTAAAGGTTATATTTATACAAAGTTTATGTTAAGAAATCCTTATATTTCAGTATGAATGTTGTGAAAACTGTAACCTTAAAAGATTATTTATTTGCTTTCTCAGTGTCCTCTATTCTACCCTTATTACAGCTGGTAATTTTACAAACAACCTTTTGTTCATGTTTCTGCTAACTGCTCTAAAAGTATTGCTGTCAGGTAAGAGGATGCGAAACATTTATTGGGTACAATCATTATAAATCTCTATAGTGTTATCTTATTCCTTTAAAGAGCAGAAATCTATTTCCAACATTAAGCAGTAGTTAGGTCAGATCTATTGTTCAGGTAGACATCAGTTAAATTTGGCAATTTTCTCACCTTTCTTTCTGCTACCCAAAACAATCCTTTGGTGTATCTTTACAGACTTTTGTTCTAGCATTCTACTAGGGAAATGTCTTGAGAGCAGAAGTTTCCGTTTACCCCAGTTCTCTCTACTGGATTGTGTGTGTGTGAGTTTTCTTTCACTCTATTATTTATCTCTGATTACTTGACACTTAATCCTTGGAAAATATGCTAAAATGGAAAATTAGAATAGAAGCTATTTTGGGACTCAAAAAAAGCATCTGTGAATGACTAAGAGCCCAGTAAACCAATGCAGTTCTAATAGGATGAAGGGGACTCACTGGTGAATGGAGAAAAGATGCAGAGTCTAGGGAAAGCATCTTAATTTTCAGAAAAGAAATGAGTGATACAACATTTACAGAGTACCTGTTCTGCATCCTTTGCTGCCTTATGCAATGAAAATATTTAACTGAATTACACTCACCCCTCACCCCCGCAAAATGCCACAACACTTCTGTAAAGGTTATTTGACTTTTATTTTTTAAAGTGCAGGAATTGAGATCAAGATTAAATAATAATTCATCCAGGGTCACCCAGCAAGCGGTTACACACTGAGCTGAAATTTGAAACAAGGTGTTTCTGACTCCTGAAGGAAGCTATTTGCTTTCCTTTTCTACTTTACTGAAAGATGTAGGGGCAATGCCTGATCTCTTAAAGTTCAAACTGAGGAAGATTCCTCTAGAAAGTTCTCCTTAGGAAGGTTTAATTAACACTTGGTCAACTTACATCTGAAAACATTAAGACACAAACCCAGTATCTCATGCAAGATATTTTTCATTTTGATTTGTTTTTTCTGTTATCTTTAATAGTAACAACTAAGGTTTACTGAATAGTGTCATAATGGTTTCTAGAATATAATAGTATAATGGTCCCTGGAATATATAATGATATATATTCAGTATACTCTTATAACATTATAATAGTATAATTGTTCCTAAAAAAACATTATATATACATATATATGTATATATATGTATATATGTATATGTGTGTGTGTATATATATATATATATATATATATATATATATATATATATATATATGCATTTTATCCCAAAACATACAGTCCTACAAAACAGCAGGTTAGATCTTATCTCTATTTAATATATGAAGGAACCAAAGCTCAGAGAGATGGAATGTTTTACCCAAGGTCACACAGCTGATGACTGGGAAAGCCAGGTTCTTTGCATTGTATCCTGATGACTTTTTAAAGATGGTTTGCAAGTACAGTGAGCCCTCCATATCAGTAAGTTCCACATCTGCAGATTCAATCAATATTCAAAAATATTTTGGAAATAAAATTAAGAAAAAATTTATAAAGTTCCCATAAGAAAAAATTAAATTTGCTGCACACTGACAACTACTTACATGGCATTTACAGCTACTTATACAACCTTCACATTGTATTAGATATTATCAGTAATCTAGAGATGATTTAAAGTGTACAGGAGGATGTACCTAAATTATATGCAAATACCACCCCATTTTCTATGAGGGACTTGAGCATCACAGATTTTAATATCTGTAGGCTTCCTGGAACCAATTCCTCTTGGAAACGGGGAAAGATGGTACCTCTAAGGACACAGAAGAAGCAGCCTGGGCACATACCTACTACACTGCACAGGCACCAGTACCCACTCCTACTATATCATGTTCTGCCAGGGTGTTTTCACACAAGTGCTTTAACTCTCAAAAATCAGAGCCTTGCAATTTACTCATGGCATGTGAAACATGTGGACAGCAGCTTATATTAGGGGGAAGATCAATTTCAGACATAATTAAGAGACTGAACTTTGGAATCAGAAAGATCTGTGTTTAAATACCAGTTCAACTAACTACATACTAGCTAAACAATCCTTAACAAGTTACTTGTCCTCTCTGAACTTTAGTTTCCACATATATAACACGAAAGACAACATTGGTCAGCAATAAAAATAGAACAAGCTACTGATACATGAAAAAACATTGGTGTGTCTCAAAAACATTATGCAGAGTAGATGAACTAATCTATGATGAAAATTATCATAACAGTTGTTGCATCTGGCTGGGGTTGGGAGAAACAGAAATTGATTTGAAGGGACACAAATGACTTTTTGAGTGGGATGGTAGTATTCATTATCTTGATAGTTACAAAAGTATATTTGTTTTCCAGAACTCATCAAATGACATGTTTAAGGTTTGTGCATTCGTCTAATTTTATTTCCACCAAAAAAATAAATAAATAAAATATTGAATTCTGGTTAGTGATATTCAGGCTGAAATGTCTAGGGGTAAAGCATACTGAGTTTATAACTAAGGATCAAATAAATCCAAAATATGATAGATAAACTGCATTGTCAAATAAGAAAGATAGCTGAATGGATAGAGAAATGGTCGGAAGGATATATACATGTTAAAGCAAACATAGTGTTGACGAAGTTGATCTAAGAAAGAAATGGAAAGTTTCATTCGAGCCAAATTTGAGAATTATAGCCCAGGAAAAGCATCTCAGAAAGCTCTGAGAACTGTTGCACCCGTTAGAAGTCAAGGCACAGTTATATAAGTTTTTTGAGACAGAGGGCTGTACATTAAATGATGTTTTATTGACAGTTTACACAATCCAGAGTTAAGTGTCTTCATGGCCCCTTACAGGATCAAGAAGGAATGTTATCTTTTAAGGAGTTGTCTTGTTGATGCTAGGAGAATGTTGCTGTTTATGGTTGAGCAGGTGTTTCTGATCATGGGGGAGGTTTAGTCGATGCATAATGCAGACATACAATGCACAGTAGGGGGAAGAGAGGAAGCCAAAGGGCAGAGAAAAATTTTTATGTTTAAATTTTTTCTGGTCTTGCCATAAAATACGAATTTTATTTCACAGTAGCAAAATATATATTGTAGATTGTATGTGGTGTTAGTTCTTTCAAATTTTCCAAAAGTTTGAAAGTTTTTATAATAAATGTTGGGGGGTAAACAGAAGGGTAAAAACGTTAGAATAAAAGATATATTTCAAGGCATCCAGTAACCCATATATTTGGTTAACATGAAGTTCTTCCAGAATATCTCTTTTTACAATGCTGTGAATATTTTATCTTCCAGCATTAGTTTGAGTCAGACTCTCAAAGACTTCAGTTGACTCCTGAACAACACAGGGACTGTGCAATCAAAAATCCATGCATAACTTAACAGTCAGCACTCCACATTCATGGTTCCACATCTGTGGATTTAACCAACTGCAGATCCTATAGTACTGTAGCACATATTTATTGAAAAAATGCTGCATATATAAGTGGACCGTCAAAGTTCAAACCTGTGCTGTTCAAGGGTTAACTCCAGAGTGTTTGTTATCTGGGTTAATAAGAGAGACATCAGTGCCCTCCTTGTCAAAGGGTTTAGTAGGGTAAGCCCAGACAGTTTTTTTTTTTTTTTCTTCCTCTCTCTTTTTTCTCCTTTTTGTGATGCAAATGTTTGACTTAAACTTTGATTGCTGAGGCATCCATTTCAAAGAAACATTCACTTTTAGAGGGCTATCTGGAATAAACACCCTACCAGTCACAAGACTAGCCAGGCTTCCTCCCCACACTGAGGCTCCTTTGTTTTAGAGATCTTGGTTGATTTTGATAACTGACCATTTAGGCCACTGATTTTCTTTTCTCATCCCATGCTATAAACACCACTCTTATGTTTTAAATTCACTAAGGAAGACTGAAACCCTAGGCACCCACCCTTGACCCCAGTAAAAGCAGAACCCCAGGTTTTCTCTCTCTCTCTTTTTTTTTTTACATCTTTATTGGAGTATAATTGCTTTACAATGGTGCATTAGTTTCTGCTTTATAACAAAGTGAATCAGTTATATATATACATATGTTCCCATATCTCTTACCACTGCGTCTCCCTCCCTCCCACCCTCCCTATCCCACCCCTCTAGGTGGTCACAAAGCACCGAGCTGATCTCCCTGTGCTATGGGGCTGCTTCCCACGAAACGAAATTGAGCTATTTGTAATGAGGTGGATAGACCTAGAGTCTGTCATACAGAGTGAAGTAAGTCAGAAAGAGAAAGACAAATACAGTATGCCAACACATATATATGGAATTTAAGAGAAAAAAAATGTCATGAAGAACCTAGGGGTAAGACAGGAATAAAGACACAGACGTACTAGAGAATGGACTTGAGGATATGGGGAAGGGGAAGGGTAAGCTGTGACAAAGCGAGAGAGAGGCATGGACATATATACACTCTCTCTCTCTCTCTTTGTCTCTCTCAGCCTCTCTTTCTCTCTCTATGATCTTACTGTGTGGTCTCAAGTGTGCCGTGTAATATCTAGGTTTTGTAAAAAATAAACCTTCATTTTTTTCAGTGTCTTGCAATCATAATAAGAACTACAAGGGCTGGTCCAACCACAACATTGGTTATTGATAGCATAAAATGTTAATAAACAGAAACATCAATACAGTTGGGAGACCATAAGGGGGAGATCTCATACCCTGCGGCAACAGCAGAGCCCAAGAGGAAGAAGAAAGACTACTCTTCTTTCCTGGCAAGGACACGGCCTCCCAACTGCATTTTCCCCTCTATAAAAGTATTCTCATTCCCTTGCTGTGCAGACCCTTGAACATGGCTCCCCATTGTTGGAGACCATGAATTGCACTTCTCTGCTAATCCCAGATATACCCATCTTTGCAGGAGAAGTATCTGGCAGTCTGTTTCTTTTAGGCCAACAATAGACTGAGACTGGCACAAAACAAGGATGAATCTGGTTTTATGAAAACAGAAACACTTGATATACTGCACAAGATAACAAGACTCCTCATTTAGAATCTTTAAATAGATATGTCAAAAATATTCAAGGACGTGATATTTCCTATGCAGAAGAAAAGCTACACAATGTAACACTTAAGAATATTTTAGGAATTTTCTTTGTATGGCACTAACTCAGTTATTTAAAATAAGATGTTTATTGCTGTCTTCTAGTTTAAACATTAGAGAATGTCCATCCAGGACACAGTTTTCCTATTCAAGGGAAATTCAATTCAGACATTTAGTCTGTGTTTCCAGGGGATTATTAATTTTGACCTACAAAGAGGAGACAAAATCAGCTCCATTCTCTCTTTAGAATTATACAAATACACAATATAAGACTTGGAAAAAAATTTAAGATCATCTAGTTCATTGCTCTTCAAATTGTTTTCTTTGGACCCCTAAACATGTATTAAACGACTCCAAGCTTTGCCTAGGGAATTCTGGTCCCATTTCAATGAGAGAAACTTCTCTTTTATCTGTTCTACTTGAATAGATTCTGTTTGAAAAACAGGTAATGCTGCAGGAAAAATACATGCCTGGAAAACTATTCACATAATAACTTATATCTAACTTCATCTAACTGATTAAGAAACAGGGTTATTGAAGATAGGTTAAATGGCCAGAAGCAAAACCGCTACAGTAGTTAGTATCAGAACTAAAAATGGGGTGTCCTTCTTCTGCCCTTTAGTTCAGTGCTCTGCCTCTGATACTTCATTGCACTTTTTTTAGTTGTCTGTTTTTACTGGAGAGCATCACATCCTCTGATCACTGAGATAAATCAAGCTTCTCCAGGAAAACACACAAAGAAATGCACAAAAACAAAAACATTGAATTAATTGTTAAATACCACAATTTCTTTTATAAGCAGTGCTATAACTCTCAAAGTTTGCATGCATTAGAATCACCAGAAAAAAATATTTAAATCTATAGTCCTGGGCTTCCATATCCTGATGTTCTGATGGAGTAGTGTCAGAAAGAGCTTAGGAATCTGTGTTTTTTTGTATGCACTTTAGTGTATGGGATCCTCAGTTATACTTTGAGGCTATTAATTTAAGAAACACATTTTCAATGGTTGTTGTTTCCCAAATTTGGTTGATTATAGACTCATCTGAAGAGGTTTTCAAAATTACGGATTACTTAACTAAGAGTACTCACTCAGATTGTTTAAGATAAGATCCGAGATTTGTGTTTTAAAAATTTTAAGGAAGCAGGGCTTCCCTGGTGGCGCAGTGGTTGAGAGTCCGCCTGCCGATGCAGGGGATACGGGTTCGTGCCCCGGTCCAGGAAGATCCCACATGCTGCGGAGTGGCTGGGCCCGTGAGCCATGGCCGCTGAGCCTGCACATCCGGAGCCTGTGCTCCACAACGGGAGAGGCCACAACAGTGAGAGGCCCGCATACAGCAAAAAAAAAAAAAAAAAATTTAAGGAAGCAAAACAAGCAAGCAAGCAAACAAACCAAAACCAAAAAAAAACCCTAATCTCTGAAGAGTTCTGATTTGGGAATCAGTGTTAGTTGACAATATTGTATACCCATGGACATTCCTGGTAACTTTCTATCAAACAAAGCACACTATGTTTTTTAAAAATTAGACATCTCAAGGAGTCACTTTAAATTGCGTTTTAGGACAAAGACCATTTTTGCCTTTAAAAAATTATAGTTAACATTTATTTGAGGCAATAACTTAAACTTTTCTTTCACAATTACCGTGTAGATTTATTACCATGCTATTTTTGTAACATTCTTATAATTCTTTGCAGATATAACAAATAAGCATGAGTAAATTTACACTGGCAAGATACATATAAACTAGGCAGAAATTTTAAGAAAAATCAAAATGCCTTTTTTGTCTAAAGTTAAATGAGAGATTACCAAAACACTTTTTTAAATTAAAAAAAAAAAAAAAAAAAAGGTTTGTCCAGGACAGCAGTATTTGACTAGATAAATATGCCACTTTTCCAGTTGAGAGTTTCATTCGTTAATATAAACCAGATACTGGCTCATAATTTGTTCTTCAAAATATGATCGGTGCTCCATCTGCACTAGAATCACCTAGGTGCGTTTTAGAAATGAAGATTGCTGCATGACAACTAGGTATGCTGAGGGATGGTGTAAGTGATGTGACAGAGGCGGGATGGCACAGGGCTGGCAAGAGGAACAGCAAATAATTCAGGATATAAAGGGTCAGAGTGGCATAAAATAGGATTAGACATTTAGATTGGGGGTCTGAAATGCTAGCATAACTAATTGTTACTTTATTCACAGAGCATGGGGTGGGTTGTGGGTTTAAGAGTTTTGAATCTAGTCACTCCCCACAATACTCTGGGGAAAAGTGGTGCACCCGGAGGTCACCAGGTACTGTTGTACCACTCTGTCCTCAAAGGCAAGCACAACTCTGATACCTCTTTCTGTGCTTTTGTTCAATCTCTTCTCTTTGACTGAAATCTTCCTCTAATTATCTGCCTAGAAACCCCCATGCATCTTAAGATCCAGTTCAAATGCCACATACCTTTGGTTGCTCTTTTCCTTGAAACCTTTCTACTTTGCATTTCTTTTAAATGTATAATACAATCTTATGCATTTCTATTACATAATTATACTGTCGAGGAGGGGGAAATTTCCCCCTCTACCTCTCTTTTGAGTTCTTGTGCCTGGACTAATAATAATATTGACAGAAGACAGATTAATAGGCAAAAAAAATAAATAAATGTTAATTTGTGCATACGGAATTCTTGTGGAAATGGGACCTAAGAAGTGGTCAAAGCAAGCAGCTTTTGAACTTGTTAGACAAAGAAATAATAAATTTGTGAGGTATTGGCAAGACAAAGAAGCCTAGGCTTTAGGTGCTTAATTAGAACGGGATTTGAGCAAAGTTTGGGCTTGGATAGTAAATTAGTAAAGAAGTAACAAGGTTTGTTTATACAGGCTCCTTGGCCCTGAATTCCCTGTCTGGTGATAAGAGTGTCCTACTTCCCAGTACAGGGAGGGCACATTTCACACAGGAGATTTATTTAGCTTTCAGAAAGAGAGAGATGAGGGTCCCTATTGCACTGGCTGTTTCTTAAGTAACTTTAATTCAAAATAATTAATATGCCATTGAGTCATATTTTGGGGTGGCCAGCCCATGGCCCTAACAGTACTAACCCTTGATTTTAGCATATTACTTAAGCAAATGGGTATGAAATTCCTCATTTGTAAAATGAGACTTTTTAACAGTACCGATGTCATACAAGTCTTGGGAGAGTTAATTGAAATAATGTATATAAAGTGTTAGAACAGTGTCTGGTATGTAGTAAGTGTTCTGCAAATACTAGCCATTAACTGCTACTATATGGCATTTATTACCTAGAACTAAAGTCAATGGTCGACATCTGTTTTGCTAACTAAACAGCAACTTTTTAAAGAAAGGAAATGTGCTTGAGTATAAACGGAGAATGCACTTAGAAATAATTGTTAGTAAATGTCAACTAGATTTGATGGAAATATAAAAGTAAAACTTCTAGGGCAATGCTTTATAGCCAAGAATTAATTAGTGGTGTGAGGAATCAGGCATGATAAGGACATAGTGTTTTGTGAGGGAGTCTTTCTAGGACCGACACCACATAGACTGCTTTTCTGTCTAAGACTACAAGAGTTTGCATATCCCATATGGTTGTTGGCAACCTTTGGTATTCCTTGGCTTATAGGCGCAAAACCTGAATCTGCCTTTATCTTCACATGGCGTTCTCCCTGTAGCGTATGTGTGTCTGTGTCCAAATTTCCCCTTTTCATAAGGGCACCAGTCATATTGGATTAGGGCCCACTCTAATGGCCTCATTTTAACTAATCATATCTGGAATAATGCAATTGCCAAATAAAGTTACGTTTTGGAGGATAAGACTTCACATATGAATTTTGGGGGGACACAATTCAACCTACAACACAGGATAGATATTTTAACACAGGATCTCCTATGTAAATAATTCTCTATTCATATAATGTTACATTTGAAAAACACATCAACTTGCAAGGCCATTTTAATCAAGGGTCATTGAAATTTCTCAAATCTAGAAGAACATACCCAATTTACCTGATGCATTTTCTTCTGAATCACATTTTCATAATAGCTTCAGTCTGCTTTCTGCTTTTATAAGAAGATTTAATGGACACGTGTGAGTCCCAAGGAATTCTGCACAAGTATAATGAGAATGCATATTCAAGTATAATGGGAATATTTTTTTCACAAAGTGTCATTAGTTTAATGTAAATTCTGCTGAATGACTGGGCCAAGGGAATTATTAAGTTGCTATCACATAACATGTATAGATAAAATTAACTCACAGTATTTAACCAGGCAGCAAAAACATTTTTCTTAAAGTTGGATTAAATAAGAGAAAGTACATTGAAAGTGCATATTGTAGTAAACCTTGATTTGGACATATGATGTCTCTAGGGACACAATGCAGAACTGAGAAACATTAGATCAAAGTGCATTGCAGAACTCTAGATAATTTCCAGTGAATACATGTATCTGTAACCATATACTCTGCAGCTTTGATATTACCTAACTGTATGCAATCTTTGTTTTTTTTTCTGTAAGTGCCAACTTTAATGAGTCTCTAAAAACAGTTCTACAATAGAAGACAAGGGTGATTTGTTTGAAGATTTGAGCAATTACATTGTATTTGTCTTGTGTCCTTTTATAATATTCACAGTTGCAATCACAAAGATGAGAATTATAGTCATTCTGTAAAATTGAAGGTGAGTGTTAAAATCATCCCCATTTTACAAATAAAGTAATGGAGGGAGAATTTATGTAAGTTCCTCAAGCACGTATGTTTAATGAATGACAAAGCCAGAACTTGGACTTCTGAATCCATTTACATAACCACTAAACTGCACCATATTTTACTTGTACTAAGAGTTAATTTATTTAATTTCATTTAATGATAATTCAACTAATGTATAAAAGCTAACTTAAAAGGAAAAATAAGCTGATCCTGAAATTTTAACCATGAACAATTAGAGGAGTTCAACAATTGGTCAACAAATATTTATTGAGCATTTACTTTGTGGCAGGCCCCATGCTATACCTGGCATTATAGCTGTGAATGAGACAGACAGTAGATGGGGTTTCAGGGAGCTGAATTTGGACTCAACGAGGGAAAGGAGGAGTAAAAAGGAAACAAAGCAAAAAAAAAAAAAAAAAATAGCTTCAATGCTAAAAATGGAAGCTAAAGAGATAATAAAACCCAAAGTGCCAGAGAGATTGCTGTAAATAGAGTGGTTGAAAGTTCTCTTTGAGAAGGTGATATTTGGGGTGAAAATTTAGTTATATAACTTTGCTTATGAGAGGCACCTAGGGGAAGAGTGCTCCAGGCAGTGAGCAAAGCAAATAAAGAAGTAGCTTGTGTGGTGTTTGCAACAAATATTAGAGAACTCTGCATTGCACCCAGTGCAGAGAATCAATTTCAGGAGACTTATGATTGAAGACACAGGTTATTTCTGTTTGTTTCTCTAATGCTGTGACACATCTCCTAACAAGCATAATGAGAGATCACCAGCTTGTGGTTCTATATTAATTAAATTTGGAGCTCTAAGACAGTAGAGGTCAAACTCTCCTTGAAATCCAATTAAGGTGATTTCTAAGTAATCAATAGAGAGTGATCTTTCTTGTATAAAAATGTTTAAAATTTTTTTCCCACTTATAGAGCAATGTATCATCATATATATAGTTACACAGTCTCTTTATGCATTTATGAATATATAAAATAATTTTCCATTAAATAAACCGACATCTGCACTTTTAATCTTCCACCATCTGTTCTACTTATTCTTTTTCTTATAACATTTATCACTTTCTAACATTCAATATAATTTGCATGTTTGACCATTATTATTTATGGAGTTCCACGCTCTACAGAGTATGAGCTCAACAAGCACAGAAATGATTATCTTGTTTTGTTCATTAATGTAGGGTCCAGAAAAATGCTTGATACATGACAGGTGCTTTATAGATATTGAATAAGTTAACAGATTAATGAATAAATGAATTAAAATGGTGTTTAGAGACTGGCTACAAATTCAAAATTATATATACAATGTATATAACATATATATAGATGTATATACATATATATAGCAGGACAATGGAAGGGGTGAATATTTTAGAGAGATTCCTATTTTTGAACCAGGTCATCTCTTAAGCTCTCTTAAGCCTTAACAATCTATGACTCTGTGTCACAACCGTTTAGCTTAACATCTACCTGTGAACAAACTAAATATATATAATACATCCAAATATAAACATATATAATACTCTAAGTAAATATTTTGTTAAATACTTTTTAGTTTTACATTAAAATATTATTTTTTTTCTCTTTATGAATCTCTAAAATGTGTCCAGGCAAAATGAATGAGTTTTATATTTTGGTAGCAATTTCTTCTTTGAGATTTTTTAAAATCCTCTGGGAATTTAGACTTCAAAAAGACAAGTTTAATTGAGTTGAAACTATTTGCTTTGTGAATGTGCAAATACATACCGAGACACCGAACACATAATTCTATGAAAGGCAGGTCCTATGGAGGAAGAAGCAAACCTATAGTATAATATGTTTAAACTTGACAATGTTACTTTACAAGGTTTATGCCCAATCTATGTAACTGTCCATATAAAACAAGACAGTTCTTGTCCTCCCATAAAAATACACAAGATAAATTTTATTTATTTTAGCATTAAAACTGCCTCTGGTAATATCCAAAATTCACACTTTCATTTAAACTTAGCAGATTTTGTGAGTAAAGATAAATCATCTACAGTTAATGTGCTAAAGCATTAACTGTTCAGTGCAGTGTAGAAATGGAGATTAAAATCTAAACTTCAACTCATGCCTTTGGCATGTTATTTTTCCCTTTCTTAATTTTTCCATTTACAAAGATAACAAATATATCTTAAAGAATTTTATACTATGCTTTACCCTCAGAATAAGTGTTACCTCCAGAAACAAACATTACCATTTATCATATATGTAGATATGACTCATGCTCTTTTGAAAGGAAAAAATGTTCATAATTGAGGACATATTTTATAAAACTCTTTCTAAAATAAGAATTTGGTTAAGGTTTATTTATTATGATTGTGGCCAGCCTTATTTATACATAGAAATTTTGATAAAATAAAATATTTTTTATAATATCCTATTAATACAGCAAATGGAAAAGACATAACTGTGACCTAATTTATGAAAGTAGGGTAGGCCAAAAATTTCTTTGGGTTTTTCTGTAAGATATGGAAAACCCAAATGAACTTTCTGGCCAACTCAATATATATATAAATATCATTGATAACATAAAAACATGGATGTTTATCTCAAACCGTGGTCAAATCTGAATCATCCAAAATGATGTAAGGAAGGAACTAGCATATATTGAAGTTTACCCTAATTTAGTCCTATGTACAGATTTTATGGCAGGTAGAAACTTTACATAGGCCATTCCATTTAATCTTCAAAATATCTGGTAAAGTTAGTACAAAAACTTGAATTTCTTCAGTGACAAGATTGAGACTCAGGGAAAATGAATAAATTGCCCATAGCTACAGAGTGAGAAATTGCGACGCAAATCCAGTTTTGATTGACTCAAAGTTATTAATCCTACAGGCATTCTCCATTTGGTGTTGCGAGGGCTGAGAGGATGGTCAGCAGAGAAGGAAGAGAAATTTGGTTAAATAAAATTTTTGATTAAGAGCATCTTTGACCAAAAATGTCTTTTTTCTACAAAGTTACAAATCTTTTGGAAATATCTGTGCCCCTGTTTCTGACTCAATAATGTTCACAAAGTAAATCAATGTGATAAGTATTATGTTTATTTGACAGCTGGGGAGAGCCTTTAGTGATACTTTGAGACTATCAAATCTCATGTGTCAGCATGAGAAACTACCACAGTACTTCTGTTTAAAATGTTTTTATTCTGTTTATATGTTCAGACTACTTAGAGCCAAAAAAAAAAGTGATGAGTAAATCACAGTAGTAAAACATAGTGGTTAAAAGCATGGATTCTGTAGCCAGATTCTCTGAATTTTAATACAGGAACACCTAGTTTGTAGCTACATAATTTTAGGGAACTTAATGTTCCTCTCAGTTTCCCCATCTATAAAATGGGGTTAACAATAGTACCCACTTCTTGGTGTTTTGTTGAGGATTAAGTAAATTAAATAAGGTTTTATTTAGAAACGTATCTGGGTTTTTATTATCAATACACAGACCCGGAGGAAGGTGGAGTTACATTTCTGTAACTCCAGACAAGCCCCTCAGTTCTCTGCCTCTGAGGTTTTTCATCTGCCAAAAAGAGAAGAGTGGGCTGGAATCCTCTCTTGGAGAAACGAGAAGATTCTCTCTTAACCAAAGAAATTTTCAGGGCTCTGGTTCCTATGCATTCAAAGAGCTCTGGGCCAATATTGGAACTGGATTAAAAAAATATGTATATATATATATATATATACACACACACATAATATAATATATAAAATGTTTAAGGAAAATATAGGCACTATTGTGATATTTTAAAAACCTTGGAAAGAGAACATATAGGAAAAACTGTGTCCTGATATCAAAGACAGGTATTCATATCTGAAAGAAACTCACTGAGGCTGTGAAGACTGCCACAATTACCAAATTAACTTCTCTAATAAGTAGAAAAGGTATTTTGCAGAATGTAGGGAATGGTGAGGCATGTTCTTCAAACTATTTTATTTTATGCCAGCTAGAATGTATGACATAGCTAAACATGTTTTGGCCTATTCAGAAAAGTCAGTTCTCAAATAAGAATAACTCAGCATTATTTGAGACCTCATTTTTCTCCTTCTCTATATAACTAAATGCTTATTGCTCAAGAAGGCTGACCACAATGATTTTTTGTGAAATATCTGTGCCAGAACAGAAAATTCCTTTCTCTAAAGATGACAGTGGAGCTATATACTGTTACTGATGGAAGTACAACAGATGCTCTGCAGAAAGAAATAATATCCATGTCCAGGCAAATCTGGGGAGACTGCATCAGGCAAGATTAAACAGGTTTATTTACTGAAAGTTTATCGGGATCTCCGATACATGCATGAAAACTATAATACGCAGTGTGTTCTGTATTTATGGGATATGTCTTGTAGATGTGATCACATTATAGAAAATGATTATAGTAAAAAGCCATTTGGCTTTTTTGTAATCCAATGTGTATTGAAGTTCTGCTTCTGTCTCTTATAACCTTGGACAAATTACTTAACACTCTGAACCTCCATTTCTCTTCTATAAATAAGAGGTATGGATATATACCTTGCAGTCCTAGGTCATCATTTTCTTTTATATCTGGTATGCAAATGACTCATAAATATATTGTTAACATTCAGAACAGACTTACAGAAAATATTTTATGCACTTCACTACATAAACACTACACCTGAATATATAGTCTCAAATGAGCTTTTTAAAATTTAACCTAAGTTCTCTCCTTTTGGCATTTCTTGACTTTTCTCAGTTTCTGGCAGAAATCAGTTCTCTCCATCTTGACTACTTCATTATTACTTCTCTGCAGATGACACAGAAATCCACATCTAGAACTTTATCCACGTGCAGCCTCATATTTCTAACACCCTATCCAACATCTCTTCCTGGTTGTTTAGCTAAATCTCTAAATCATTTCAGATCTTTCATTTGTTGTATATTTTATCACCTTCTGTATATCACAGTTTACTTGAATGCATCATAACTGTCCTGAGATTTATTTATTCATTGAAAACATATTTACTGAGAATCATGCTCATCCATTAAAAGATTTTTAAAACCTATCATAAATAAGATAATTTCAGTTGGCTAAAAAGATATGAAACAAGATACATGTCCATGTAAAAGTCATAGCAGAGTGCTGAGGACATAAAAAATAATAAATTGATATAAATCAATTAACATCAATAATAAGTACACAAAAGCAATTATTAGTGATTATTATTAATATAGAATAATATTATTAACTATAGTTATATTAGGGATATATTAATAAAGACACTGCAGAATTTTTAGCAGAGGGATTTAGCATGGTCTGACCATCTGGTTGAACTATCTCCACTTTTTTCCTTCTCTAGTATCTTCTCTATGAACTAACACAGAAAATCATCATTTGAAGAATTTGTATCTAATTCTGTTGCCCCCACCTCACTGTTTAAAACTTTTCCATAGCTCATCATTACACTTAGGGAAAATTTCAAATGCACACTCTGCTTACAAGAATATTTATAACCTGGACACTGCCTGTCTCTTGAATCCACATGCCTCTCTCAATAGATTTCTAAACTCCAGCTACACTAGCGTTCCTGAGGTTGTTCTCCCTTGAAAACATTTTCATTTGTTGATTTTGCTTCTCAGGATGAATGTAAGATTATATGTTATAGTGATTTTAGTCTTCTAATTAGATACCCTGTTTCTGTCCAGGTAGAGCTATACCACTTGCAAATCCTAGTGCAAAAGGAAAATATAAGGCCCTTCATTTAAAACAAATGTTTTCAAAGAAATGGACTAAAATATAAAGCTTTTTTCCTTTTTCTTGTGGTTTCTCTTTCCACTCATGGGGCCTCACAAATGCTACATGTGAATAGGGTGCCAAAGAACAACAGACATGCATATTGTGCATATGAGCATCCTCTGCTCATAGGCCTGGTACATTGTCTCATGAGACTTCAATTACAAAACAAAGTCAAAAATGAAATTATCAAGAATTTCAAGACAACAAAAGCAGAGCACTAAACTAAGTGTGGGCCCTTTTGAGAGCAAAGCTTTGTGCAATAGCAGGTGTCCCACCCTCATGAAGCCAGTCCTTCTCCCATCCAAACTTCAGATAGTCTGTTCTTCTAAGTGAAGTGTGAGTGACCCTTCAAATGTAATTCAGGTCATGTTCAATGACCTTCCATCGTTCTAAAAATGTCTTATTCACCTTTTTTTTTTTTTTTTTTTTTTTTTGCGGTACGCGGGCCTCTCACTGTTGTGGCCTCTCCCGTTGCGGAGCACAGGCTCCAGACGCGCAGGCTCAGCGGCCATGGCCCACGGGCCCAGCCGCTCCGCGGCATGTGGGATCCTCCCGGACCGGGGCACGAACCCACGTCCCCTGCATCGGCAGGCGGACTCTCAACCACTGTGCCACCAGGGAAGCCCTTTTATTCACCTTTTTATCACTAACACCTATTAGAATGTCTGACATAGTGAAGGTTTAATAGATAATTGATGAGTAACTATTTAAGAGGATTATAAATCTAGGCTAGCTAACTTAACAGATGAGTTTAAATGCAACAGTACATTGGGTTTATTGGGCCTTTGTATTGATCAGAACTCTTGGTTGCAAATGACAAAATCCAAATTTAAGTTGATTTAAGGACATAGGAATGTTATCCGTCTGTGTAACTATGACATCATGAGCTAATTTGTTTGCAAGAATAGCTGGTTTAAAGGACTCAAATTACATAATCAGAATATAACCTCTTTCTCTTGAGTCTGTTCTCTTTTATGTTGGTTTTATTCTCAAGAAAGAAATATCCACAGAATAGCTGTGTTTGTCCTTATTAGTTCTAGATTTTCATCCTATCATCTTTTTACTCAGTTAAATGTGAACTTGTCCATCTCAATATTTTGAACAGAACTATTAGACCTAATTCTAGTTGGCCCAAATTAAATCACATGCCCATACCTGAACAAACAACTCTGATTCTGTTAGACCAAGTTTAGACCACTGTAAGTGGCAAAGTGTTCCTTAAAAAGAATTCTGGCATTTTTGCCAGAATAGTGATGGATATGTGTATCTTCATCTTGCTCCATAAAGCCAGATTATTCTCTGTGATGGTTGTACCAGTGCATCACACCAGTAACTTATTTTGGGAAAACTGTTAAACACATTTTTATGAGTATATTTGGGTAAATAAACTTGGAAAGATATACATTTTGTTTATAGAATTATTACATTTCCAACCTAGAAAGAAAATGTAAGCTCCTTGATTTGAGAATATCTAGACTATCAGGGATGTCTGACAATCATGTCTACAGACTACAAAGTCTCTCATTGTAAATGGAGGTGGCGAAATAAGTGGATACTGGCTACTCAGTAAGCAAGGACACTTGGTCTGTTTCTTTAGATTTTCCCACTGGAGGTGTCTGGGTTTAGGAAGTTGAAAACGTGTTGTAGAACAAGGAGTTGAAGCCCAGTTACTACAGAGGATTTAATCAACTCATGATGGGTTCTTTTTCCATTCAGAAAAGGTTTTGTCCCTAAAAAAGTAAGATAATGATATAGGACTTTGGGTTCAGCAAGTAACATTTATGAAGAATTTACTATGCACTGATCCCTATGTTCATTCACATAATCTTTCACAACTCTATGAGATAACAGTAGTAATCAGTTCCAAATGACAATTGAGAAACTTATGTCTTAGAGAAGTTAAAGAATGCAAATCAGGTCAAATAAAGATAATGACAAAGATAAATACATTGCTTCCAGGATTATGAAGATGTTCTCCCTCATCCTTGTGCTTCGCTGTGCCCTTGAATCGGGCACGTTTCCTGACTGGCAGGAGCCGCTGTGGTGTAAGCATCATCAGTCTACTCAGCAGCAGCATCTTACTCAGTACCACCTTTAGACCTTGCCCAGGACACCATTTAAGGTTGGGAGAAACTTGTACTTGAGGCCTAACATTCTTTTTTTTTTTTTTTTGTGGTACGGTACACGGGCCTCTCACTGTTGTGGCCTCGTGGCATGTGGGATCTTCCCAGACCGGGGCACGAACCCGTGTCCCCTGCATCGGCAGGCAGACTCTCAACCACGGCGCCACCAGGGAAGCCCCTAACATTCTTTTTAATGCTCATTCTAAGTTTCTTTTTCCCTTCTGCTCCAAAGGCCGAGCACATTCGTGATGCCAGGCACACTCTCCTCCTCATATACACCAAGGAGAGCTAAACTGAGTGGTGTTAGTATTCTCTGGCATGTCTGTGTTTAAAAACAGAGAATATCGTAATTCAAAGGAAAAATCGCCAGTAGTAGAATTGGGACATCATAAAAAGTCAGTAGGGAAGATATTTGGGTGGTATTAGCACATGCCATGCAACCTTCTATTTAAAGTTGGCTCTGTTCATTGGTACTTGGTAGTGTCGTTGATGATTTTTCCATGAAGAAAGATTTCTTTACCAAAAATGCCTCCATTTGCCTTAGATTTTAACCTGCTTCAAGACACCAACTCAAACCTAGTGACTATAGCTCACATGAATGCATTCTACCCATAAATGCCGTTCAATGACTAGAGTTCTTCTCATGAAACTTCAGAGTAAATGTCTCTAATCATAGTTTACTACCTATGCTCCTACCCTAAGCAATGATTTTGAGTCTTAAACATTGACATACCTGATATTTAAACTCAAAACAGGTGTTAGATTGGGACTTTATAGTTAGAGGTTCTGTTTTCTAGTAAAGACTTTTCTACTTCCTAGCTAGGGATCCTGTGTAAATCAGTTTGTCTCCTTGAATCTCAGCTACTTATTCTGCACAGTTAGGATTGTCATCATAACTCTGTGTCAGGATTGTGATGAAAGTAAAATGTAAAGAGGACATGAATGTTCTGTGAACACATTAAAGAGCTGGAAAAATGTTCGATGCATTTCCTGAAATACGGACTATGTATTCTCAGTTTTTTGTGTGAAGTTGGTATTATGATTAAAAGGTCCCTAGGCTTTGGAGACTAACTCTTCGTGAATTCAGAAATAACATCACTCTGTGATGATGGGCAAACCAGTTTCATCTGTAAAGAAGATTAACAAGAACCCAGCCCATAAGTTTATCATGTAGCTTAAATGAAATATAGTGCAGAGCACTTAGCAACATGCCTGAGACTTAGTAGATAGTAAATGAATGTTAGATGATGATGATGATGATACTGAGAGATGTTTCCCAAGTTCTGTGATCACCAAGTACTACTTTGTTACTCATAGGACACTAATAGCTATAATTTATTAGCTATGCACAAAAATGCTTAGAATATGAAAAACATTTCAAAATCCTGCCAACTTTCATCTTTGAATCCTAATTAACTTCATCAAGATATACAAAAGTATCCTTTCTCTGCTAAGCAAAATGCAAATCCCTAAGTCTCAGATTTCCAGTCAATATCTGGGGGCTCGATTATTTAGAATGCATTGTGGTTGACTTACTAAAGAGATGGTTTATGTGTTCAACAAGAAAAACTTCATCTGTGTTTAACTCAGACAATTAGACTTTTATGGGATTTTGTTTTCTTTTGTTTTAAAACTATTAGGTCAGCTTTCCTTCCTCCTGCACTGATTTCCCAGCAAAGCTAACCTAAACTCCATTTCCTAAGCAGTAGGTTAAGGAAATTAAAATGATGTTAAAAGGATTCATCACTTTTTGCACAGATGTCAAACGGGTTTCAACTCATTAGTCAAACACGATTGGGACTGCCTGTCAGGATTGCGGTATTGAAAAGAAATCTGAGATCTTGGAAAACCTGAGTGTCATGATGGAAGAGAGAGGTCTGCCATGGGATTGTGGGTATCACAAGTGGAACTATGTAATCAAAGATTTGTCATCTCTGATTTGTATAGCATAGAATGAATAAATGGAGGTTTAGAGCCTCTCATAACATATGGAAGAAATAATTTCTTGATATCATCCTCAGAGATTGTCTCTGCAAATGGGTTTTACTTCAGAATATTTGTCAATACTAAACTTATTTCCCAAGGAAGAACTGAAAGCCATAGAGATATACATTTGACATTTTTTGGCAAATGGCAGTTATAGAAAAATTCTGGCAGCAGCTTTTACCTTAGGAAAGTTTTTATTATTTCTTTGTTTTTTTGGTTTAGTTTCCATTTTAGATAGACTTTATTTTTTAGAGCAGCTTTAGCTTCACAGCAACATTGAGCAGAATGTACAGAGATGCCTCATTTTTCCATATAATCCCTGCTTCCACCACACACGTCATCATCCATTATCAACCCTCTGCACGAGAGTGGTACCTATGTTAACAATAGATTAACCTATATTGACTCATCGTTATCACCCAAAGTCCATAGTTTACTTTAGGGTTTACTCTTGGTGAACTACTGAACTATACCATTTGTATTTTGCTGTGTATACATGCATATATATTTTATTTATATCACAACATTAGAAACTCTACACAAAACTATCTTTTGTGTAGGGTTTAAACAAAGCAAAACAAAAATCATGAACATGTTTTTATTGTCTCTCTCCAGCCAAGTCAAGTTTTCAGTAAAATTGCTGGTATTAGAAATTTATTAGGTCCTTGCTTAAAAACCAGGCATATTTAATATGTTGGTAGAATGACTAAATCCTCTGAGCTTTCTGAGGAATTTTCTGAAATCAGTATCCTTCTTTTGAGAGGGACTGAAAGAGGATAAAGTATAAAGTAAACTGATTAAAAGGCAAAATGGAAATTAAACTGTCTCAGCCTCCATGTTCTAGGTAATGCAAATTTGGGACTCTGATCATTGGTGTTTATTAATATAAGGTAATAGCAAAACTCAAAAACAGTAAGGTTGGTGCTATGGACTAAATTGTGTTCCACCAAAATTAATGTTTTGAAGTCCTAACCCCCTAATGTGACTATATTTGGAGATAGAGCTTTCGGGAGGTGATTAGGGTTAAATGAGTTCATTTAAGGTTAACTAAGGGTAGGGGCCTAATCTAATATAACTGGGGACCTTATAGGAAGAGGAAGAGAGAGAAAAATCTCTCTCTCTCTCTCTCTCTCTCTCTCTACACACACACCAAAGAAAGGCCATGTGAGCACACAGCAAGAAAGCAGCTATTTGCAAGCCAGGAAGAGAGCCTTCACCAGAAGCCAGCTGTACAAGAGCTTGATCTGGAACTTCTCAGCCTCCAGAACTGTGAGAAAATAAATCTCTGTTGTTTAAGCCACCCAATCTGTGATATTTTGTTATGGCAGCCTGAGCTGACTAATGTAGAAGGCTTGGGAGTTAAATTCCTGGTCCCGCTATCGTTACCTTATGCTTGATTTTGGGCACGTTACTTAATCTCTTCGAGTTTAGTGTCCGACAGTAAAATACAAATAATAAAATATGCTTTATTGTGTTTTTGTGAGAATCAAATAAGATTATATAGTTCCTGGGACATGGTGAATGTTTAACAGCTATTAAATTCCATCAACCAGGTTATAGAAGGCGAATAGGGTCTTAGACACAGGTGTGAAACAAACAAAAAATGGTTCAGTGTGCTCTCACACTGTTAGATGAGAACTTGGTAAAAGTTGCAAGTGCAAATGAAGGTCTGTCAAGCTCATTCAATTCTAATGCACCATTAATGGTAAGAGTTTGTTAAGAAATGAAGAAAATGCAAAACAATATAGGAAAAAATTGAGACAATTTTGTCTCAGACAAAAATTGAGACAATTTTTGTCTCAGACAAAAATTGAGCCAATCCTGATGAACTAGGGTATATGGTAACATGAAATGTGAGCCTTAGCTTTTGTTCAAAATGAATCTTTTCACATAATTCCTTGGTTGTTTTTCTGTAACAACTCACACTTTTCTTAAGCAACACCTTGAGGACAGACTCACAGTTAGCCATAAAAATTGATCTCTAAATCAGTAGTTATTGTGTTGAGTTTCAATCTCAAAGTTGTAAGCAGCTTGCTGTGTGACCCACAGCTTATCGTTTGACTGCTCTGAATCTCATTTCCCTCCTTTGTGAAAAGAAGGGTAGAGTCACCATTGTTTTTGAGAAGTTTAAAACTTACAAATTGTTTTGCTCTTTAAATTAATTAACAAAGAAAATCGATTCATCTATAATTTGAACATTATGAAATTTATCTATTTTTATTTTATTTAAAAATAGTTATTGTGTGGAGCACTGTGTTAAGGTAATTGGACATTTATAGGAAAAATGTAATATGGGCATAAGCAAAAGGAATTTGCTATATTCTACATGGTCTTAACCACTGGAGAAATTGGTGTTCTGTTTCATGAGAGTTTGAGAATTCCTGCTTCTTGGCATATTTTGGGGCAGTCTGCCCTGAACCTCATCAGTAGCAATTAAATATTCAAGAAAACAAATAATCTCTCCTACTCTTACATGAGCACATTTTACCCCCAAAGGTTGACACAAACTATATTGAAAGATGGAGACAGTAGGTAAATTTTTTGAACCTCAGTTTTCTCAAAGTTAGCAAATGGAGTAGTTTCCAAGTTTAGCTGATCAACAGACTTGTCTAGGGAAAATTAAAAGTCGTATATTCCATAGCCCCATCTTGCACTTATTAAACAAGGAGTTCTGAGACTGATGCTGGAGGGGCTGTGTGAGTCAAGAGCTCTCTGCAATATTTCTGATTTGGCAAACTCAGTTATACATTCAACAAGAGCCTTGGTGTTATTTAATATACTCTGATACAAAATTCTGTATCCTTTATCCTGGTTAGCACTGAAGATTTTACTTTTGAGCTGACAGGATCTTAGAGGTAAATGATCTAAAATTCTTATTACATCCCATAAAGTAAATTTGCAAAAATTAGCTAATTTGGCTACACTCCCACAATCAGTTAGTAAAAGAGAAAATCAAGGCTGTGTGTAGCTTGAATCCCGGGACCAGTGAAATTTGGTGTATTTATGAACAGAATATTCAGAAACAAGTCTAAAAAGATATTTTATTAATTAATATTCAACTTTTATTGCAGTGATTTTCCCCCCTTTGTTCAAGATTGCTTTTGATTCCAAATCTAAAGACTGGTCATTTTATTCCTTTTAGTAAATTTTTCAGAATTTGCTCTGTATAATTTCTCCCACATGTTATATTCACATGTTAAATAGCAATTGTTCAGGATTCATAATCAATCAAGCTGATTCTACATCCAAATCCATTTCCTCCAAATTTAATGTTAATTTACTTAGAAAACAGTCATCTGACCTTATTAAAACACACACAGGTGTTTTATATTCCTGTAATATTGGTTTTCTGTAATATTACATAGATGATGCATATTCCTGTAATATTAGGTTTCTGCTTCCTGAGTTTCTCAAAACAGTTTTCAGAAATTAATTTATGAAAAGCAATCCTACACACAGTGGGTGTTTAAAATTACATTTCCAGTGAAAACATTTACGCTAACCAGGTTATCACAAATTTCAGTGGAACATAATGGAAAAGTTATTTATTTGGAGGCGCCAGTCCTGTGAAGCATTTGCATTAGCTTTCCAACTCATCTCCCAGGAAAAATATACTTTGTCAATTTATACCTGCATTTCTTAAATTTCATTAATGTTTTTCTTAAATCAAAGGTGTTCATTCAATGAAGGACAAAGGAGGATTTTGGTTAAGGTTTAGTGCCAAGTAATTGAAGTTTAGTGCCAAGTAATCAGCTATTGATAAGAATGTCATAGGGCTGTGTCATGATTTTATTTGAGAACAATTGAAAAGTTCCATGAAATATAGTTACAAGGACTAACGTAGAAGAAAACAGTAGCTTTATACTAAGTGGAACAAGATTCCAAGTTTCCAGGACAATGTATTAGAGCAAACTCTCAATTCCATCTTAGGAGGAGTCCTGGAGTGCTGAATTAGACTTGAGACTCATAAAGTTATAGAGAAATACGAAGTTCTCAGACTCAAAATTTGCACACGGCTTTTTAAATGAAATATTCATATTGCATATTTTGGTAGAGTTAATAAGATAGTTGAAAGCATATTATCAAAACCAAACAGCACCTTGATTTGATTTTACTGGCCTGAAGATGAGATCCTGGCAAAATTACGGACTGTGCTTAATGGAGATCTTACACTGACCTGTGGTGTCATGATAATGGCTTGCTGCAGAGATAAAAGCATAATTTGCCTGACTTCTGATTCAAAAAGTTGAAATAAAAAAGCACAGCCAGATGGAAATAGTGGACCCTCTGAAATCATTTAAGATTTCGTTGGATTTATATCCTGACTCATAGTGAGGTGCTGTGTGCCTGCAGGGAATGAATTTGACTTTGTCAATTCAGTTTTTTAAGGTGTTAAAAATGGGAAGAATGTTATCTCTTTTCAGGAATGTTTTGAAGGTTAAATGAAGTAATGTATTCAAAGTACCTAGGGTGGTGTTGATCCATTCATTCAATACATGTAAATATTCCACTATTTGCCAGATATATTTCTAGGCATAGGTAAGACATTGGTTATTAAAGCAAACATCCTACATTCCTTGAGTGTGTATTCTGGTAAAGAAGATGGACAAGAGATAAATACAGTTGACCCATTGAACTATGCGAAGGTTATAGCTTTGACAAGTTGAACTTTAAAACTTTATAGTCATCCCTCAGTATCTCCAGTTCTGCACCCATGAATGCAACCAACCGTGAACCCTGTAGTACTGTGGTACGTCTTACTGAAAAGAATCCACCTATAAGTAGATCTGTGCAGTTCAAACCCATGTTGTTCAAGAGTCACCTGCATATAGTGAAACACCAGTAGTAACTAGCCCTTTAAAGAAAAACAAGACTGGGCAAGAAAATAGCATGTAAAAGGGAGTCAAAGAAGGACTCTCAGGAGGTATTTCCTGAGGAGAGACTAGAAGGAAGTGAGGGGATGAGCACCTAGGAGAGACGCCTCCAGGCAAAACCTAAGGGGAGACAATGTGTTGGAAATGTGTGAGGGTCAGTGAGCCTGGAAAGGATGGAGCAGGGGACGATCACATACTGTCATTGTACAGTACATGAATTTTTGATTTTTTGTATAAATTTGGGAAAGGAATTAGTCTGAATAGGAAAGTCACATAATCTGATTTATGTATCAAACTATCATTATGATTACTGTTTGGAAATAGGCTTTACTGCTAAGAGCAGCAGCAGGGAGAATAATTAGCTGATTAATGCAGCAGTGGAGGTGAAAAATAATGGTGCATTAGACATAATTTTTTAGCAATGGCTGTGGTGAGGTGGATTCAGTGATGTGATAGATTTTGAGACTGTAGTTGACAAGATGTACTAATAGAATCACTATGTAGTGTGAAAAAATCAAAAAGCGTCAAGGATGATTTCGGGTTTATAGCAGCTATCATTTTGATTTACTGTATGTCAGAACAGTAAATCAAAGAGGTGGGTGTACTTATGATTAGCGCTCTCATTATAAAGGTACATTTCCAGAGCCTGTGCGCTTACCCTCTATAATAGACTGTCTTTTAGCAATACTAATATTACTAGCTAATAGCACTCTTTAAAATATGATAAAAGCACTAATAATAGAGTCTGATACTTGCATGTGGCTTTATAGAATTTAAAGTTCATGAAAGGCACTATGAATATTCTTAACTGTTTAATCTGTTCTCTCCTAAAAAAAAAGAATCACAATTTTTACCTGGGAATTGTTAAGAAATATTTTATTTATGTATATTTTTCCAATGAGCATTTTGAGCCAAAACTAAAATAAAAACTAGTTAGTAACTATTTCTAATTATTTCAAAAAGTAGATGTGTCTGCAATTTATTATTAACATTTCTTCAAATGACTATTGTTATTTTTACCTATTCATTAGCTCGTGTCTCAGCCCTGATATTAGACACATCCTAGCAAATACTTTGGACAAAAAAAAAAAAGATACTTTGGGGATATATGTATGCGTATAGCGATTTACTTTGTTATACAACAGAAACTAACATTGTAAAGCAATTATACTCCAATAGAGATGTTGAAAAAAAAAGAAAAAAATAATACTGTGAATTTTTTTCAAAAAACAAAGATAGTGGATTTACAAAAAATACTCTTCTACCACGTAGTCCTCAGTTTTCCTTTTATTAATTCAGATTAGTTCAAATCAGTTAATGTAACCCTACAATTGCTTTACTTTTTCAAACATTTATGAATTTAATAAATATACCTTATAAATAAATTTAATAAAAATACTTCCACTAATAAAATATACTATTTATTGCACAATAGTACTATATATATATAATGCAATATATATACTATATATATACTATACTATATATACTATATATATATTATTTTTAGTCAAAATCATTATTTTGTATTAGAAGAAAGCTTTACTTTTTTAAATTAATTTATTATTATTACTATTATTTTTGGTTGCATTGGGTCTTAGTTGCTGTGTGCGGAGCTTCTCATTGTGGTGGCTTCTCTTTGCTGCGGAGCACGGGCTCTAGGCATGCAGGCTTCAGTAGTTGTGGCACGTGGGCTCAGTAGTTGTGGCTCATGGGCTCTAGAGTGCAGGTTCAGTAATTGTGGCGCATGGGCTTAGTTGCTCTGTGGCATGTGGGATCTTCCCGGAACAGGGTTCGAACCCGTGTCCCCTGCATTGGCAGGTGGATTCTTAACCACTGCGCCACTGGGGAAGTCCAAACTTTACTGTTATAGGGATTAAAAGACATTCTATTATACCTCTACTTTGTAAATTGGGCTTTACTAGCTGAGGGCTAGGATCCTCACTAGAGAAAAGTTGTCAAGATTACATCCTGGTTCTACAATGGGCAGGTAAAAATATCTAAAAGACTTCTTTTGAAAATTAAATGAATATGTGTGTATATATGAATATGTATATATGTGTATACACACTGATATGTATATATGTATGCATATGGATACATGTATATGTGTGTGAGTGTTCCACATGGGAATCATGATATGATTTTTGTATTAGAATATGTTACATAAATATAAAATTCATACCATGAGAATGTTCCATATATGAATATAAAATTCAACCATGATTCACATGTGGAGTCCAATCTCACTTCCTAAATAACATAATATAGTCAAAATTTTCAAGTTTTTGATGTTTGGTGTACTTGCTTGAACCTGAAGGTCACTTTCTACTTTGGAATGTGCCTACTCTGTTCTTTTGTTCTGTTTCTGAATAAGTTTGGGGTAGCGTACGGATGTTGGTTTCTTTCAAGATCTCATTTAAGAGCTAGGTTTTCTTGAACATCAATGACCTATATAAACAAACATCTCAATGATTGATGAATCATAAAAATTCAAAGAAGGATTTTAAGTTTCAAGAGCATATATCTTTAGCATTTTCTTTTTATAAAACTTTTGACAGTCTTATATTAACAATTTAATTACTCTAAGTGTGGCTGGAATTTCACGTTCTAATAAAATACACCTTCTGGTGATTTTTTTGAATTTTAGAATAACAGTTCACTGCTTGCGTTCCCATACATTTTCCTAAGCGATCCTGACAACAGCACTGTGAAGTATCATCTGCATGTTGCAGATGTAGAAACTTAGGTATATAGTAAATAATATTACATGGAAAATCAATCTTATGTTTTTCTAGATTGGTATAGCACTTTTTTTCCTATGCTAGAATTGATCCTGTATTCATATTATTGTTAATTTTGAAAGCTTCTAATTCTTTTCTTCTTCGCAAATCTACCATGAAGGCCTAAACAATGATGTCAGCTCCTGTTGATTAAATTCCCTAATCATGTGGGACTCAGTTAAGTTTATATTTCATAATCAGGTATTGTTCCTGGATGGTGTTTTCTGATTAGATTGTAAATTGTTGACAAAAGGATTGAGATTATATTAGTGTTTTTACCCCTCACAGTGTATAGATTGACATTGGTGATATAATGGTTACTTGGCATATCTTTAATGAGTGAATGAAAATATCTAGGATTGGAAAGATATAGCTTTCGGAGCCATGCTGACTCGGGTTTAAATCTGATTTTTCCACTGCTTATCTGAGTGATTTCTCATTTTCTAGCTGTGTGACTCTAGGCAGTGTTACTGAGCTTTAATTTCTTCACCTATAAAATGTGACTAATAATCCTTTTCTACCATGGCCATTACAGAAACTAAATAAAATAACAAATTTAAGTATCCTGTCAGCATTCCCGGCTTATAGAAGACATGCAAATGTTGTTAGTCTTTCCAATCCCATCATCTTTCTACATTTTAGAAGAAATTTATCTAACTTGGCATGTTATCTCTTTCCATGGAAATACATTTATGTCTAAACCAGTATTCCGTAGAACCATTCATGCTCTTGGTTTTGGAATCAGGTTATTCAATGTTTAAAAATAAATATGCCTTTCACCCTTATAAATTAATTTTGCTCTTTTGTTCAATTTTATTTTCATTCGAAGTTTTAACTCTGCACTTCTCATTTAAATAATCTTCAGAAGATTTTGCTGTGAAATTCATCCAAGTATATAAAATATATAAGAAAAGCATGAACTAGTCTGTATGCATATTGCCATCTAATAATCATAGACCTTTTCTTAAAATAAATTTATTTTTGGCTGTGTTGGGTCTTCGGTGCGTTGCTCGGGCTTCTCATTGCGGTGGCTTCTCCTGCTGTGGAGCACGGGCTCTAGGCATGTGGGCTTCAGTAGTTGTGGTTCATGGGCTTCAGAGCACAAGCTCAGCAGTTGTGGTGCACGGGCCCAGCTGCTCTGTGCCATGGGGGATCTTCCCAGACCAGGGATCAAACCC
This sequence comes from Stenella coeruleoalba, assembly GCF_951394435.1. Lineage (NCBI taxonomy): Eukaryota > Metazoa > Chordata > Mammalia > Artiodactyla > Delphinidae > Stenella > Stenella coeruleoalba. The sequence continues at coordinate 32,104,832 of NC_137154.1, forward strand.
GTGTGCCCTGCATTGGCAGGAGGATTCTTAACTCCTTTGCCACCAGGGAAGCCCCATAGACCTTTAATATATAAGATAGATAGCCTCTGACAGCTTTCCAAGTGATTATATAGAACTCTTGAATCCAGGTCATTAGCAAATTGGATGGTGAATAACAAAGAGCAATGTGCTATTCATACAGTTGGGATGCATAATAAAAGAAAACTGAAGTTGGGCAGGAGATGTGGTATATAGCTATTTTTTCTACCTATAAATTATACCAGCAGGCTCCTTTTAAAAATCAAATCTAATCACACTAAACTCTATGTTTTCAAAAGGTCTTAACGTTTCTCAGAGTTTACATGTACTGTCATAAATTATGAATATGGAAGTCAGAAAAACTTAGCTTGGATAAAAGTCCTGATTCTTACAGAGAGGAGCATGTGAAATGAAGTAGATCCCATAGCACTATGAGTCTCAGTTTCATTGTTTATAAAATCAGGATAACATTAGTTTGTCATCTACCCATCACCCAGTTAAAAACAAAACAAAACAAGAATAAAAATAACAAAAACAAACCTCCACCTTTTGTGCCTTATTTATAATATAACCTTTGTAATGAATCCAGTCACCTTATCCAACTTGGAGCTCTTTATTTATAGACTCTCTTAGCTCCTGATCTCTCATCTTCTGTCTTTATCCTTAGCATCTTGGATTTGATGGTTTAAAATGCTTCTCATATTGTTTAGTTATTACTGGAAACCATGATTTGAACTTATTCCATCAGCTTCCTTTTGATCTGGGTAAAACACTATCAGACGGTTGTGACCCAGTCTTGGCCTACCAGATTTCCCCAGTTCCCACAAAATGGATGAGTTAAGAAGAGACTGAAAGTTGAGAGGTTGAGTCTTAGCTGTTTTCAAATATTTGAAATTAAGGTACAAAAAACTTACATCCTATGAAGTTTCACAGGGCTCATCTCAGACAATGAAGATGTAAATGTTAATGCCAAGCCTAAATAAACGTGAGCCACAAATACAACTTTATAATCCTTTCCTCTTTCCTGTGCAATGATAACCAGCAACATCCTTATCCTTATCTTATGACTTAAAAGAGTGGATTGGTTCCTCTTAGTACTTAACTTTTAAGCCTTCTAAACATCAAATTTATTTTGCCAGCTTACAAGTCTTTTTGTAAAACTTTAGAAAATAATTTGTAATTATCATATTTGACTCACTAGGGTTTTATATTTTTCTTATTCTGACTGTAACAAACAAAAAACCTAGAAACCTATAAATCTCAAGGCAAACATATCTCTTTTTATGAAGGGAAACCTGCAACTTACTGTAATAGAAAAGATTCATTTATGAAAGACAGCTACTGCTTCTCTTCCACTTCTCCTCTTCATCCTCTTTGTAGGATGAGGTGAGCTGTTACAGTTGGTCTTCTCAAGGTGTACTGCCTCATTCTAAAGCTCATCACTTCTTACTCAAATTATTATTTTTATATTTCTGTTTTTACCTTCATTAATCCATTATCTAAATGTCCAATTTTATATGTCTTCTGTTTTGTTTTTAAGATTCAGAAATTTAAAAATATGTTTAAATGGTTCAAAGACCATAAAAATGGCTCATATTCCTAATTTCAAAATCAATTGTCTTAAACATTTTGATATATTTGCTTCCAACTTTATTTTTATCATCATTTAAAAATTTTATTAGAGTGATAAATGAATACAATAGCTTTCTTTTAGAAATTAGATCATTGCAAATAAAGCTGACTTTGACTTTTTCTGACCTAATATCATTTCTTAACTTAGCACTTCTCAGAGTAAAAGTAGGTTGTCCAAAATCTTTAGCTGGAATAAAGATTTCATCAACTTGTAACCTTTGTATCCAGGTAGATGATCAGTGTTATGCATTATACTATGATCCCACAGATGTAAATCCTTCTTATATTCTAAAAACTTGCTGAATTTCCATCATTAAACCTAGACTTTTTGTCTTTGTTTACAAAATCCCACTCAATTTAGGTCCCTGACCCCCTGAGAAGTCCTCTTGGACTCTTTTAGGCAAAGATGATTCTCCTTCTTTCAAGCCTTCTTTATGGTCCTTTCTCTGTTATGGAAGTTTTCCCAGTGTTCTGGAGTTGTGGGTTTTTGTGTGGCCTCCTCTGCTGGACTTTGAAGACCTTGAGAGCAGAGGCTTATTCATGTTCATGTTTCTTACTCCTCAATCCAACGTGATACTGGATTTTAGCTGGATCTCGACACGTTTAGTTGTATGAAAAGGGGATAAAATGGGGGTAATGAGTGCCAAAGGATAAGGCATGAGGTCAGTAAGAGTCTCAACTTGGTATTTATTAATTTATGTAAGACATTTTTAGATAAAATAATTGGGAGTAGAGATTAAAAAGTGACAATATTTCACAGGTTTCCTTCAATGTTTGTCTAATTCAGTAGGTTTCCTGAAGTAAAACATTTGTTCAAGAGAAGAGATTAAGTTTTTAGCACTAGGAAAATGTTCTATTGGGAAAAATAAGATTTTAGAATTTTTTTTTTTTAAAGTACCTTTTCAGGTCTTAGAACTCATTATTTATCCTCACAGGAAGAAAAATATAATAAGTGAATTGTCTGTTTCTGTAAATGATTTAGCAGTTGACAGCTCTAAAGTAGTCCCTTGAAACCCTGATAAAATCATGCAAAAAATATTTTTGCTTGTTTTCAGTTTTGTGTCGCTCCAACTGAATCTTTTAATTCCTTAAAGTGCAGGTAAATACAGCTTATTGATAGGCAATCAATGTGAGTTTAATATATATATAGAATTAATCTGGAGAACTTGCAAGTAATCATGTTTCTGGAATTATGTTGATTTGGCATTGGGGAATAATTTCAATGATTAACAGTACTATAGTAATTCAGTTGCAATAAGAAGATTGATATCAATCCAATAAAAGGAGATTCAGTTATTGTGTGCTTCTAGGTCTTTAGAATTAATATAACTATGCTCATAGATCAATTAGATAAAGATTGAAGGGGAGGAATTTGTTGATAAAAAACAAAGCTGAGTGAGAGGAATTTGTTTTGGCATGTATGTATATGGTTGTGTGGAAATACTGACTGATGACTTTTTGGATAGACAGAAAACATTTCATCAATAGCAGAGCCACCCTATGGGATACCAGCTGACCAGCAATCTGGGACTTAACCTCAATCAAACCAGAAGTTTCCTTGAAGAGTTACATGGCAATCTTACCTTGTAGATCTTCAGTACATTAAATGACAGAAGTAATTTTATTGAACTTGCCTGTGGCCTCATTTTGATTAAAAGATCTTCTTCAGCATTTCAGTGTGTGTTACAGCCTTGCCAGTTACCATCTCACTGAATATGGACTAATCTAGAAGATAGGGCACACACTGAAATGTCTAATCCAGATAAAGGAATTCTGATGAAATGAGTTCCAAAGATAGAGTTGCTTGGTGTCTCTTAAATGGCAGTATTCAAAAAGAAAATCTATTAAATTGAATGAAATAAAGGTAACAGTGTGTATCTGTCAGCTTTTCTATGCAAGAAAGAAACCCAAAACTCTCATGACCTACAATATGCACTTTTTTCCTGCTCGTGAATCTCTAGGTTAGCAGAAGTGAGATTGAGACTGTGGTTCTCTTTCAGGCTGCAGGTCGAATTTGGGTCTTTTCAGTAGGTCTTATGCTGGGGACCTGGCCAAAGCAACCGAGGCATGTATTTTTTTCCCTGGAAGATTGGAATGTAAATGCTAAGCACACTTTGGGTCCCTGTTTCTGTCAGTTCCACTAAGATTTCCACGGTGAAAACAAGTCACATGACCAAGGCCAACATCAGTGAAGTGAGGAAGTAAATTCTGCCCATAATGGGAGGAGAAAATAAATAAATCTTTGTTGATAAATTGCTATATTTGAAATGGATAACCAACCAGGACCTACTGAATGACACAGGGAACTCTGCTCAATATTATGTAACAACCTAAATGGGAAAAGAATTTGAAAAAGAATAGATACATGTATATTTATAACTGAATCACTTTACTGTACACCTGTAACTATCATAACGTTGTTAATCAACTGTACTCCAATATAAAATAAAATGTTAAAAAAATAATGGAAATTATCATATGCATTTAGTAAGCGAACTCAAAATAATAAACTGGCTTTTTCAATGCCAGTTTATTAAAAAAAAAACCTTAAACTTAAATACTAGTTCACCTGCCTTACCTGAGACCATTTGCTTGGGAAAAATTTTAAGAGTAAAGTAAGTAAGGCAAGAAAGAGTGCTATGGGGTCACTAAAGTGAAACTGTTTCTAATGTCACAAAAATGCATCTGGCCACTCTGAATAGTTTACAAGTATAAATTGTGTTTATTATCAATACACAATAATATATTAATTATATTAATAATAATAAATATATAGAATAGTAATATAATTAATATATAATAATACATTAATTATATTAATTAATGATAAATAACATAAAATATTATTATTTCTATTCTATTACTATTATTATTATTGATGCTTCTGTGGAGAAAACCACTAGATATAGCCAAATATTCAACATTTACTTTCAGAATAATAGAAACCTGAATTATTATATGGGGTCACAACATACCAGAATAAAGTTTGCATTTCCCAACCTCCCTTGCAAGGAGACAAGTGCCAGGTTCTTGTCAATGATATGTAAACACTAAAGATGTGTGGAAGTTCCCAGAAATTTCAGCAGATATGTTCAAGGCAGAACAATCGTATGAAAAAGCAAGGGCCCCTGAGGACTTTGTAGAGGAAAGCCCTGAGTGACATAACATCTGAATTTTACCTGAGGAGGAATCAAAACTACCATCACTAACTCAGGTGTCTTACTCCTGAATTTTTATTCTCTTTTCTCCACTTTTCTTGTCATGAACTAGGGAAAATGTTCTAGAACTTGTGAAACTTTAAAAATTTTTTTGCCCACTTATTGCCTTCAGCGTGTAAAACCCGTGGCTACGACCTCACTTTGATAAATCTTAACATGTGAATAACGATGTCTGTTGCTAGTCTTCTGTTAAGTTACTTCATTAGAACATGAATTTCTACCTAGTAACTAGAAAATAATTATAAACAATAAAATCACCTAAAATTCAATGTTCAGGCAGTGTTCACTTTTTTCAAAGATGTTTACATTTTATTAAAACAATTGTGTGATATATGTATTAAAGATAAATGTGACAGGGGCTTCCCTGGGGCTTCCCTGGTGGCGCAGTGGTTGGAAGTCCGCCTGCCGATGCAGGGGACCCGGGTTCGTGTCCAGGTCCGGGAGGATCCCACATGCCGCAGAGCAGCTGGGCCCGTGGGCCATTGCTGCTGGGCCTGCGTGTCAGGAGTCTGTGCTCCACAGCGGGAGAGGGCACAGCAGTGACAGGCCCGCATACTGCAAAAAAAAAGATAAGTGTGACAGGATCGTGTCAGCCATTGAATATGTTCATTTAAATTAAAAAAAACAACAGAAAAAAGGCTCTCTTTCCAGTATTCTATTTTTATGGGGTATAGTCATGGGAATGTATTAGATAGTATTGTTCTGACAAATAATTAATTACTACATTCCTCGTGGTCAATATTTAATGGAAATGACAATAAGATTTATTGGCTCCATAAGCTCATAAGCTCCATAAGCTCTATAAGCCCATATACCAACAAATTTTTTCCAACAAATATTATAGCAGCCTTTGCTATAAAAGCATCCTTTTCACCGGGTTAACTCTGACTCACCTATTAATCTTAGTTTTAACATCACTTTCTCTAGATTTCCAAAATCTAGGTTGGATGGTTCTACTCTTTGTTCTCACGGCCCATTGTATTGCTCTCGGTAAGACAGGCGTTCTATTCTACCGTCACAGTCTATTCCACCTTCTCAGTTTCATAAGAGTAGAAACTGTTTCTTATCTATTTAAAATACTCTCACTGGGAATGACATATAATAGGTGTTTAATAATATTATTTTATAGATAAAGTGGTAAAATAGTAAATAAAACAATGCATCAGTAAAATCTAACTCTTAAAGAAAAGGTAAAACTTTACATACACAATACCGCTAAGTTCTCAAAAGAAACTATTGGAGAAAGTGTTATCTCTCAAAAGAAACTATTGGAGAAAGTGTTATCTCCATTTCACACACAAGGTAGTGGAAGTTTAAAGAGATTTAGTAACCTGCCCAAGTTATTGTATTATGGAGCCACAGACATAACGTCTATTTTATATCAGTAAACATAGTTTTTCTTCATCGCCTCTATGACTTTCTCTAACTTGTCTGCAAAACAGAATCATCACAGGTACCTGTTCAGCACATGAATTAATGACCCTGCAACAACAATTCTGATTCACTATGTTTAAGTTGGGAATTAGATCCCATATGCTTTTATTTTAAGAAATGAGTGGTTTTCTTGCAGCTAGTATTTAAGAAAAACAGGTATAGATAATTTTCCAGAACTTGAGTCTGATTGATCTTAAGCATGTTTTAACATATTTATTGGATATTCTTTTCAAATACTGTGCAATCTGCTCATAAAAATATTGACTTACAGTCTCTACTATGGACTATTTTCTTCGTAGTCCTAAATTTGAAAGAGAAATAATTAAAAATGAATTTATCATTGCCATTTTTTAATATTTCATTTTACTGTAACTTGCTTCACTCAATCTCTTTCAGGAATAAACAAGAAAGTTAGAATATCTAAATATAAAGTGACACAATAATAAAGACTATATAAAGCTCACTTGTTTTTTTTTACAAATTTTGTAAGCTAAGATATTGCTAGCAAAGGAGATTTTTTTAATTAAAAAATAAATTAGAACACCTTTGTATTGTTACTCCATGACATGTTGCATTGAGAAATACTGTGATTCCTTAAGAGAATTAAAATAATTTTAACAGTACTTGTTTCTATGACTTAAGGTATATAAATATCTTAAAGACATAAAAGGAACTTAAGCAGCCTAGTTCTTATTCCTTGTTTTGATTCACTATTTACAAGGTGTGTAATCATTCTAAGTTACTATAACCTTCAAATCGTTGCCAAATCTGTAAATGAATATAATGATGATATCAATAATAGTATCATGAAATTGTTATAAGAATCAGATAGGAAAATAAATGTAAAGCTTTCAAGACATTGCATGGTACACGATAAGCATTTAATGAATGTTTTAATTATCTTAGTTATTTTTTATTTATGTGAAATGACTTTTGTCACTGTGACAAAAAGATATTTCAATTTTGTCTACAAAATGCAGCATGATTGAATGGCAAAAAATATTGACATGATATAACAATAAAAACACAAATGACTCTGAGAAGTGGGGCTTCTTTTATCAGCTGTGTGACTTGCTTGTCCATATCAAAAAAATGAATATAATAATACCTAAACTGCTACCCTATCTCATTAAACTGCTCTGAGGTTTGCATCAGGGATCACATAGTAAAGTACTGATGCAAGCTATCCATTATGCTTTCATGTGTTCCCAGTGGTCCCACGTAAATGATATGCTTGTTAATTGGAGTAAGCATCTATCAATACTGGAAATTCACCAATCAAGACAGGAGATGGTGGTAGCTTTCATTGAAAAAGTACCTTATGGTAAATTTGAAGTAGAATTTGTAAGTAAGGTTGATCTAAGACAGAATGTGTAGTTTGGGCATGTTGAATTGATGAGGGAGGACATAGTGGGAAGAGACAAGAGGGAAATCTATGCTTGGTTTCCAACTTCAAAATAATTCTGGAATTCATTTGTGAATTCTAAAATTCCAGAAATCTAAAATAGATTTTTAAAAAGTTATACTAAAATAAAATATTATGTCCCTCTGATTATTCGTAATAAATATCATTTTCAGCAATAATGTACAATACAAATAAGTTGCTTAAAAATTGCTCACATTATGGGCCTCATACGTTCCTTTGTTTTTGCAACTTCTGTTCCAGTTAACTTCGGTAGATAATACAGAGTAATTTATGGCGATTACTATAAACTAGATCAAGAAAATGACAACATTCTTTAGTGGCCCATCAAATTTATGTTCATGGGAAATATTTCTTATATTTGTGCCTATTATTATGTTGTGAAATTGTATTTTCATGGCAAAGACTCTCTAGACCATAAATTCTAACAAATGATTGCTTTGCTTTCACACAGCATCATAAGTCACAGAGGTGCTCAGGGCACCAGGAACTGAAAAGATTTGAATACAATTTTTACACAATGTTTTTGGTGTTTAGAGCAACCAAAATACGATATATGTGATTTCTCTGAGACTACTACTAAAGATATAATTTCATACTATTTTCTTGTCATTTTATATTTCACATTATTTTAAAACTTAGAATTCTATCAACAACGATGGCTGTTTACCTAAGTCACAGGAAATAGTGTGTTTATATAAAGTCAGGTACCTTGTAATTTGGAACAGATGGAGTGAGCCTAACAATTGTTCACTAAGATAGAATGAATTGACCCCTAAATTGGGCCCATGAAACACAGCAAGATTTTCAATTAGCTGGTTTTGCTACTACGACGATTGAATCAAACACATTCACATACATGATAAAAATATATGTATAAACTATCTCTACAATTTTACAAATTTATTAACATATTTTCAGAGAAAAGCAGTTTATTGGATAATTTTCACCTGCCTTCAATGTAAACAGTAAATCCTAAAAATGGTAGTTGAACCCTGGACTGAATGTCTTCCACTTGCTTCTTCAGATAAACCTTCTACCCTTTTCTGCTGCGTGGTGCCCAGGATGGACTACCTTCATCGTTCCTGGGCTTCTGGCTTCTATTTGTTTTAAACAATGGAGAGGAACAATAGTAGATAGGACAGAGAAATAACGAGGTCAGGGTATTTATTTCCTCAGCTTCCTCCCCTGTAGAGTTTTCCCAGGAAGCTGCGTTTCTAAGGTCAAAGACCATAATCCCTCTCCACTCATATCTGAATCCCCATACGGGTTAATTGCTTCCTTTCTAACCCTTAAGGGTGGGAATGGTGCCCTGCTGTACTGGCCGTTGTGGTTTACTGTCATCTTAACCACACCTTTGAAAATAGTGTCGTTAATATTGTATACACTCTAAATTACCTAATTTTGATCTGGCTTTCTTGCCATGGCTGTGACTGATACAACCCATTTTTATTTTTTTATTGTTCTTGTTTGTTTAAGCCCAAAGTGTTCATCTTTTTTGCCCTTTTCCAGACACTGTTCTACTTTCTATATTTCCTATCTTGATACACAACACTCTACAGGTGAAAATATGAATTCTGGGAATCCTGGATTCCTTCCTCTCTCTGGTCTCTTACAATCAGCATCTAACTGTTGGTGGTTTATTGAATATGCCCTTGCAAATGTGGTTGCTTACCTTGAAATGTCCTTTCCCTATCTGTCTTCTTGAAAAACTCCTATTTTTCCTCCAAATCCCAGATCAGCTAAAAGTTCTTCCATTGAGCTGTCCTGAAAGTATTCTCCCAACCCAAGTTCAAATAACCATTCCTCTTTCTTTAGATTTATGTTCTTGCTTCTTACTTTACTCTGATCACATTGATTGTGCTATATTTTGTTAATTTACATATTAGTTTATCCAAACCAGTAAGATCGTTCCTTGAAGGCAGAAACATAATCTTACTCATTTTTCTATCCCAAAAGATTAGCCTAGAACTTGATACAGAATAAGTGCTCAATAAATGTTTTCTAAATCATATTACTGTAAATTAATATTGAATTTGTTGTTTTCTTGCCACATCTGGAGTTTTCAGGATACATAGGCTAATTTCCCTGGGTGAGAGAGCATCTTGACCTATACTGTTTACCCATGGCTGGTGGTGGAGAGGAAAAGGTCGTTATCAGGATGTCAAGTGGAGTAAGAGATACTAAGATCTCATATTCCACCATACTTTACAAGCTGACAAACCCCTGGATTCTTGTATGATACATACTTTGGCTACAGTAAAAATACTCTTCTTGACTTATGCAAATTTTAGTGATTATTTTCCCGTGGTACTATTTTTTAAAAAAATAGCCTGTAAAGAGAACCAAAATATAACTATGTCAACAGATCCTAAAGAAATGAAATAAAAAATTAGCATTTCCAGGTAAGAAATGTTTGTTAAATCTATTACATTCATCTAGTTGATAAGCTAGGTTTATAGAAAGTAATCACATTATTAAGTATAACTTGCAATTTCAAAGTGTGTGGTGACCATATTATAAGGTTTACAAGATGGTAATGTTGTTCCAAACAAGTAAGATCAAGTTTTTTTTTTGATTGAGCCCTTACTATGTAACAGGCTCTGTGCCTAAGGAACAGGACAGTGGCTCTACTTTTTATGACCTCATCATGATACGAGGGGGAGTGGAAGGCACACAGATAATTAACTATGATGATGCTGTGACTTTATTAATATAGCCTTATATACAGTATTATGGAGAAACTAAGATTTACCATTCTGCCTTTTAAAGAAAAAGATGCTGTGACTTTTCTCCAACAAAATGAACAATATAAGTATTTTAGGAACACCTGTGCTTACAAACTTTAGACAAAAGAAAAGCCTGTTCTGTCTCTCTTTTTTTTTGAATTGTTGGTTTTATTTATTTATTGAAGTATAATTGATGTATAGTATTATATGTTACAGGTGTACAATATAGTGATTCCCAATTTTAAAGGTTATAGTCCATTTATAGTTACTATGAAATATTTGCTATGTTCCCTGTGTTGTACAATATATCCTTGTAGCTTATTTTATACCTAATAGTTTGTACCTGTTAATTCCCTACTCCTATATTACCCCTCCCCCCTTCTCTCTCTCCACTGGTAACCATTAGTTTGTTCTCTATGTCTGTGAGTCTGCTTCTTTGTTGTTATATTCACTAGTTTGTTGTATTTTTCTTTTAATTGGAGGAGACTGTTCTCCTTGTGACAGTGCTCACCCATGTAACACTCTATCCCCAGCTTAAATTCCCACATGCATTCATTATAATCACTCTCTTGCATTTCACTCTAAACTTTCATTTTTCTTTTCACTCCCCTGGCAAGATGACAGCCTTCATAAAATTCAACTCTTTGTCTATTCTGAGATTGCAATGCTGCAGCTGCACATTTCTTGGGAACAATGACAACGGGCTTCATTTTGAATTCATTGTCACTAACCACTAACCTCAAGTGGTCTTCAGTGTTGCCCAATGGCCTCACGAATGCCTCATACCTGTTTTTTCTCCTGTTCTCCTAGATGACTGTTTCAAATTTCCTTCTCTTTTCCCAGATTTCCAGCAACAACTCCTCTCCGTCATTCTCAGCTGATGATCTTATTCTCTACTTAACTGATAAAATCAAAGCATTCTGAAGAAAACTCCACCTGCTCTAACCTATTTGGAGTTTACTTCTCCAATTCCAAAATTCTCAATTTCTCTTTTCTGATTTAAAAAATTTTTTCATAGCACTAATTATCATCTGTATATCAGTTTTAGAAAAAAAAGAAAAGGAAGAATTTTTTAAAAAACCTTTCTATCTCCATCGCCTAAAGTAATTCTGCGCTTATGGTAGTTGCACAGTAACTATAGAGATGGGTAGTGCTTTGTTGACTATGATCTAAGAATCCCTGGGGTCTTGGAGAGGGTGCTGTGGGTGAGGGAGGGAGCAGAAGTTGCTCTGGCCTGCATATCCCCTCCCAACAGAACAGCTCCAAACCTGTAAGCATAATCCTCAACTTTCAGGTGTGTGGCTTGGGTGACTCTCCCAACAGGACATAACCTGCACAGTGTTTCTCAGTCTGCAGTACCAATCTTTCTAGAGGACATCAACAAAAAATATAGACTCCCATTCCCTGATCACCCAGAAATTCTGGTTTGGAAGTTCTGCATTGTAGGGGATTCTGCTCCAGGTTGTTTCAGGCCTAAAGTTTGAGAAACACTGCCTTCAAGAATTTAAGACAGCATTTTTAACTGTTTTTTTAATTCCAGTACTGCAAATATTTATTGACAGTTACTGTCATTCCAACATCAAAAAGGCAACGAAGGGCCAGCATTATTGCCCTTACTGTTTTTTTATCTTTATTTTCAAAGACATGACCCTGCATGCAGAGTTTGGAACCTTGCCAAAATTTGGGGTAAAGTGTCAATTTCTTAAATAATTACAAACAAAAATAATTAATTATCAAAGTGAATGCTTCCAAAAATGAAATTTACTACTCTCTCTAGCTATAGGAAAAGCATGTTTCAATTTTAATTAACATTAAATACATCTACAGTATCATATATCCCTGGTATATCATTCTTCATAGCTCAACACCCAGACTAATTTGGGGAAAAAATAATAATAGATTAGGGAATGCACTTTCTTCACAAAGCTAGAGTGAGGAGAAGGGCAGACTTAGCAAGAAGTCAGTTTCCTTTTGATAGTTAGGCAAACTGTGGTGACCTCAAATTGAGAAGCATGGTTGACAAAGGGCTGATTACATCTCACCTAAGGATTAATGAAAAGTTTTATGTTTCTATAAAAAACAAATTCTATTCATTTGCATATTCAGTGAGTCATTATTGAGAGAGTAGACATCACAGGAAATTGGACTGAGCATCAAGACTGTGCCTCAAGGACAAAGTGAATAAGCAGAGGGGGTTATAAGAAGTAGAAATCCCTAGAGGAGAGAACATAGGGCTTTCATGTCCACTTGTGACTGATTCACTATGTCAAGAAAGTTCCAGACGATGGCTCCCAGCAAGGATAGTGATTATGACTAATAAAAAGACCCAGCTGTATAATGCAGGATGATTTATAAATGTTTCAACATGTGAGAAAGACTGTAATCAGTTTGCAAGCAAGTGCCAGAGGAAAAGTCTCATCATAAACAGGGAGAGTGACCTAGAAGCCTTTTAGATACCTCCCCTCGTCTCTATGTGTTACTCAAATGGCTACTGGCACTTCCATGATGCCTCCAAAAGTACAGTGCCATTTTTCATTTATTCATCCTTTTATTTATAAAGTGTTTATTAAACTTAAAGTATGAGTATATATAACTCACAAAAGTGATATTACCATCACAGCTTGACAGTGTTCTTATGATAGCCTCTGTCCAAAGGAGGGATCTTTTTACAAATTACTGATTACTGAGCCTCTTATTTTGTGTATGACTACTTCAGTGTAAAAAAGCCAGAGTTCACTTCTTCACTTATGCTGTTTAAAATTCTTCTCTTATGCTTCCCATACTTTCCTTCATTTTTCTCCCTATTCCTTTCATACTGTTTATACCCACACAAACATACACACATATAAAAAAAAGTGCTATTCTGTCCACTCTTCCGTGTGAATATGAAGATGAATCTGAGAGGCCTGCCAAACTTTACCTAGATCTTTCCACTTTAAAAAAATAAATAAACAGGGGCTTCCCTAGTGGTGCAGTGGTTGAGAGTCCGCCTGCCGGTGCAAGGGACACAGGTTTGTGCCCCGGTCTGGGAGGATCCCACATGCCGCGGAGCGGCTGGGCCCGTGGGCCATGGCCGCTGGGCTTGCTCGTCTGGAGCCTGTGCTCCGCAGTGGGAGAGGCCACAGCAGTGAGAGGCCCGCGTACCGCAATAAATAAATAAATAAATAAATAAATAAATAAATAAATAAATAAAATAAACGTATGGACACCAAGGGGGGAAAGTGGCAGGGGTGGTGGTGGTGGTGGGATGAATTGGGAGATTGGGATTGACATGTATACACTAATATGTATAAAATGGATAACTAATAAGAACCTGCTCTATGAAAAAATAAATAAAATAAAATTCAAATAAATAAATAAATAAGATCTATTTCATGTAGCATAGTGTCCTTCAGGTTCACCCATGTAGTTACAAATGACAGGACTTCCTTTTTTTAATACTGCATAATATTCCATTGTGTGTATATGCCACATTTTCTTTAACCTTCCATGCATCAATGGGCATTTGAGTTGTTTCTGTATCTTAGCTATCATGCATGAATATGGGAGTACAGATATCTATTTGAGATCCTGATTTCATTCTTTTTGGAGATATATCCAGAAGTGGTATCATAGTTCTACTTTTAACTTCTTGAGGAATCTCCATACTGTTTTTCATAGTGGCTACCAACATTTAAATTCCCATTGGTAGTGTATAAGGATTCTAATTTCTCTACATCCTCACCATTTGTTATCATTATAACAATAGTGAAATAAGCCGGACACAGAAAAACAAATACTGCATGATATAACTTAGATGTGTAATCCAAAATAGTCAAATGCATACTAGAAGAGAGTAAAATAGTGGTTGCTAAGGTCTGGGGTCAACAGGAGATAGGGAGATGTTGGTCAAAGAGTACCAACTTTCAGTTATGCAAAGTAAGTAAGTCTGGAGACTGAATGTACACTATGGTGACTATAATTTACAATACTCTATTGTATACTTGAAATTTGCTAAGTAGGTAGATCTTAAGTGTTCTCACAACCCACACAGATTTAAAAAAAAATAAAGACTATGGTAACTATGTGAGGTGATAGATATGTTAATTAGTTTGATTGTGGTGATCATTTCACAATGCGTATATATATCAAGACATCAGGTTGTTCACTTTAAAAATACACACTTTTTATTTGTCATTTCTACCTCAGTAAAGCTGAAAAATGAATAAATCAATGAATGAATGAAGAAATAAATAACAAAGACTAGACCAAGGTCCCTTTGTTGCTGGGGGAGGCCAGAGGCCCTATGCCAAGGTCAGGTTCAATGGAGAAATAAGGGAGAATCGCATTTCTTAGGCATCTTAGATACCAGTGCACAGGTGACTGTGATCCCCACAAATCTTAGCACCAGAATGAGGAGGAAATAGGTAATGCTCTCTGGCTTTGGGTTGAGGCCACCACCACCAGGACCCTTGCTGTGACCAGCTATGGGTAAGTCTCCTTTGGGACCTTACAAACCTCCATTGTTATGGCTCCCACTACAGAATACTCTTTCCCATTATTGCTGTAAATGTATTGTCTATGTGCATTTCCACTCACCTATGTGCATCTCCCCTACCCCTTATGGAATTGAGGTAATTAGGGCCATCTTACTGAGGCATGTGGAAGACCATGAAACTACCTGACTACCTTCATCTTGTACCATTGTCTTCGCCAAACAATTTAGTGTGGAAGACCCGTGCCTTACAGTAAAGGATGTAAAGATAGAGTCACAGTAAAGGATGCTCAACACAAGAGTCAGAGCTTTATACAGTATGGATGACTGTCCATAGGGAAACATAACCAATGAATAGACATTGCCGGGAAGGCTTCATGCAAGCAACCCTTCCCACACCAGAATTGGTGCACAGCTGGTGCATTGCAGTTTTTTGGAGGGAGTTGCAATCAAAGACTCAGGCCCTGCCAAGCTAGGCTCGCTCATACACATAGCTATGTTCCTAGTTCCATTATGGCTCTTTATTTGGGACTTTAACTGATTCAATTTTCTCCAGTGTACCTCTAAACTTTTTTCACTCCTATCCTTTTTCCCTTTCTCTCCCCTGTGTGCCCTGGGTTCATAAAAAATAGGAGCCTTTTGTTCAAGAGTCCTCAGCAGTGGCAAATTTACCCCAATTGCTCTGAGTGTTAGCTGACCCTTGCCTGACAGGTGCAGTTCTATTGGGAAAATGCAAAACTGCAGGGCTGGCACTTTTTCTCTCTTGCTTTCACTGTGGCAGCTCTACAGTTTCCTGAAAAGTTGATAATAATAATGTGTTTTTAATCAGAAAACTAGTCCCTGCTAAAGTGTAATATTATCAATACTTCTGAAAAACATTGCTTTGGGGCAGTTTGAATATGCATGACCTCAAGACAGACCATTCAGAAATAGCTCTAGTCAGGATTGTAAAAATGAATATTCAATTTCTCTTCCTGTAGAAATCTGGGATAGCAAACACAAGAAGAATTTAATCCTTCTTGTTACATAGTTTGGCTGACATGAAGTAAAGATACACACTCAGATAGGAAAGCAAGTATCAGCCTTTAGATGGAGGAGGTGATAATTTAGTTGGTAGATTATAAGACACCAAGTCATGTTTACCAGTAGGTAGGTTTTTGTATGTTAAAAATATCACACAGTAGTCAGGACTTTCTTTAGTTTCCTCCTCCCTTGTGTTTGGATTGATTGATGGCTTGATTGACTTTTTTACACAGGCAATTCCCTCTACATGACAGGAAGGGTGGTCATCTTGTCTGGCTTTATTTTTAATTTATCTTACACCTTTGAAGTAGCATCAGTAAATTTGCCCTTAGAAGTTTCCAGGAGGAGAGGAAATGCTGCTATTTTTCTATCTTCCTAGCACTCTTGTTCCACTGGCTTTGGAATGATTGAAATTGACCTCAGTGCTACTCTCTGAGTAGGTCTGGCTGGCTAAGGCATCTTTCCTCTCTCTCCCCTCTTATTATCCCTTAGTTGAAAACTCTAACTTTTCAAAGCACCTAAAAATGTGGCTAGCAGTATTTTAACATCTGAGTTTATTCCTAGATCTGTGAAGTAGGCCCTTTAGAACTTTAGGAAACTTAAGGTTGTATTACCAAAGAATTCTACATTTAGAGTTCCAGATCATGTCTGAACAATATTAAAATGGAACAGTCCACACTGCTGCTTGGCAACAACACTATATTTTTCTAGTCATTGACTCTTTCCTTCTTCTATGTAAGTATTTCAGATAGTCTTCTCCCCCCTGAAACCTGTGTGGAACCCAAGTTCGTGTGCCCAGCACGCAGTGAGGCCAAATAAACCTAAACATGGGCGTTTGGATCAGAGAAAGGTTTATTTTAAGGGCCAAGCAAGAAGAATGGGCGGCTCATACTCAAAAGACCTGAACGTGGTGGGGCGGTGGGGGGGGGTGGAATGAATTGGGAGATTGGGATCGACATATATACACTAATATGCATAAAATAGATAACTAATAAGAACGTGCTGTATAAAAATAAATTAATTTAATTAAATTAAAAAAATAAAGAAGTTCCTAATAAAATTGAGAAAGAAAAAAGACCTGAACACCCCGATGGGTTTCAGGGAAGAAGTTTTTACAGGCAAAATTTGAGGAGAGGGATGCAGAGTGTACAACCTTCCTCTGATTGGTTGGTGATGATGTAACAGGGTGGTGGTGTTCCAGGAATCTCAATCATCAGCCTTCTGTTCCAACCAGTCTGGGGTGAATGTGCTTGTGCTCAGCCTGAAGTTACCATCCCCCACCTGGGTGGGTGCCTTAGTTCCTGTAGAAGAACTCAGAGATATGTGTCCAACTGTTATGCACATCCCTAGAAGGAACCAGGCCCAGGCCCCATGCAGCACTATTGTTTCTTTCTGCATTCCCTTGCTCTTCTAACTAGTAAAGGTTTGAATCTGCCCTTTGGAACTCAGGGAAGGTCTAGGAGGCTGAAAGCCTTTTTCCTACAAACAAGAAACGCGGAACACAGAAAGGATTTTGTTCTTTGGAGGGCCCCCATGGAGTCCTGCTTGGTTTCAATCCCCTCTGTTCTTTGATACTCCTCGATCTTAAAGAGAACAGGTGTTGGACAAGAAAGGGAATAACATTTTGGTTAGAGAAGTCAATCATAAACTAAGCAGAGGAATTCAGTTTTAAGGGGACTCAGTTTCAAACCTAAAATACGTCCTTCTTTATCCTCATTCTAGATCTTCACCTTGTTTCTTCACTAATAAGAAAAACAACCAGAAGAGAACTCCAAGTTTTTACCATATTTCCCTATTGACTTGCATCAGTTTCCACAGATTCTTCCAACTCTCCTGCTCTGATAGTGAATGATTGGTGCTGTTGGCAAGGTCGGTCCCTCCACTCGTTTCCTAGTCCCATTCCCTTGTCCCTGCTAAAGGACTTGGATCCTGCATTTCCTCTCTCTCTCCTGCATCACTAAGTTTATTCATTCTCTTTGGTCTTTCTCAAGAGCATAAAAAAAGCTGTTATAATTTCTATCCAAAGCAAAACAAATAACCCAACCTCCACCCAAGCCTTACCTCACCATTTTTCTTCCCTTTTTAGACACTTCTCCTTCCCAAAGTTGTTTGTAATCTGTATTACAGATTGATAGATGGTAGCTAGATAGAGATCGATTCCAATTTCATTCTTTTCACTCTGTTATGCCCATCTTAATCAGGATATTATTCTTCTATACTGTATTCTTCTATACAGTATTCTATACTGACAGTTGTCCAGGACCCCAATGCCCTCCTCATTGTTAATTAAAATTGTAGTTTCTCAGCCTAGGCTATACTTAAATCATCACTGAGAAAATGATTCAGTTAATCAGTCCTTCTGAAACCATACAACTCAGATTGGGACTTGAACCCACGGTCTTTTAATTGAGATCACATACCTGGTCTTAGGACATTAAATAAAGCTCAGGTTCTTGATGTCTCATCACAGAAAGAATTCAGCGAGAGTCAAAGTGAAAGTTAAGAAGTGGATTTATTTAGAAAGAAACACACTCCACAGATACAGTGGGGACCATCCCAGGAGGCAAAAGACCCCGAAATATGGGGTGGTTAGTTTTTATGGGCTGGGTAATTTCATAGGCTAATGAGTGGGAGGATTATTCCAACTATTTTGAGGAAGGGGCAGAGATTTCCAGGAATTGGGCCACTGCCCACTTTTTGGTCTTTGATGGTTGGCCTCAAAACTGTCATGGTGCTGGTGGGTGTGTCACTTAGCTTATGCTAATATATTACAATGAGCGTATAATGAGGTTCAAGGTCCATTGGAAGTCAAATCTTCTGCCATTTTGGACCTAGTTGGTTCTAACCAGTTTTTGTCATGTCCTATGGCTATGCCATTCTTTTAATGGTTGTACCCTCTCCCCTTCCCTCCTGTTTCACTTCTCCTTGAAATGTCTTTCTTTGGCCCTCCCAGATATAATACTTTCATGTTGTGTTTGGTTTTCTTTTTTTTCCTCACTCTAATGAACAATTCTCATTCTTTTCTGCTGACTTGTCATCATAATTTGTGTTTTCACAAATGAAGTTTCCTGGCACTGATTTTTAAGAATCCTTCTCTTTTTAACCTATGCTAACTCCACTATTATATTACATAATCTCATATTTTTTAAGGCAGCTACATTTAATGACTTTCAATCTATGTATCTTCTATTAACTCTAGACACATATATCTAAATGATTATTCATGACCTTAATTTACTGTCTAAAGGTACTCTCAAACTTAACACATCTGACTCTGAACTCATCTTCCCTTTAAACCTGCTTCACAGTCAGCCTCATCATTTCTGTCACAATTCCATTCTTCCAATTAATACTTGGAATTATTTTTCACTTCTCTCTCTCAATTGCCATATCCAATCCAGAAAAAACAATTGTCTTCTCCATTATCAAAATATATCAAGAATATGACTACTGAGCATTTTTCTTCCCTCCACTGAACCATCCTGTCCAAGCTGCTATCATTTTTCCCTGTATTACTACAGAGCGCCCACCTAACTGTTCTCATTGCATCTCCATTGTCCCCTTTGGTTTATTCTTGACACAGCAGCCCAAGTGAGTCCCTTAAATTATAAATCAGAATTAACAAGTTTCCATTTCATTCAAAATAAAATCCAAAGTCTTAAGCACCTACAGAATCTGTCTCCAATTAACACCCATACTTCTATGATTTTTCTTCATGCTCAATCATTGTGAGTGACACAGACTTCCTTGCTGTTCCTCAAGCCAAGTGCCTTGAAATATTCTCCACCTAGGGCTCTCTTCCCCCAAATAGCTACTTGCATTGCTCCCATATTTCCTTTAGGTTTTACTCAAATGTCACCTTACTATTTAAGCCATTCCTGAGTGCTCTATTTAAAATTCCATCTCCTCTCTCCAAAACTCTGTTACAGTTTCCTGATTTATTATTCTTCATAACACGCATCTCTACTGAACACACTACAGTTTATACATAATTTATTTTTATTGTTTTGTCTCACTTCTCTAGAATCTTGCATTGTCATCATTTGAGACTCAGTAAGTAAAACAGAATCACAAGCCATACCCAGACCTACAGAATCAATATCTGCATTTAAAAAGGTCCCTAGCTGATTCATGCACACATTAAAGTCTGAAAAGTACTGCCCTAGAAATCTCATGAAATATCATATATTACTCTGTTTCTTTGAGAGCCTGGCATACAGAAAGTGCTCAATAAATATTCATTAAATTAATGAGTAAATGAATTCCAGTTTTAATAACATCTCACAATTATTCAATCTCACACATCTACCAGGAAGGATGGACTGTGAGGATAGGAAATGATGACACTAAGTAATCTAAGGGTATCAGGAGAATTAATGGATCTTGAATGCAATTGATTTTGATGTAGGACATGTTCTCAGGTGGTGGACTGAAAGCAAAAATCCAAAGTGCAGCTTTTCAAATCAGTGTCATACCCCTTTACATTCACTCCCCTTTACTTCTCTGTGAAGAATTTTAAATTGTAAAACATATAAGCACTTGAACTGAGAAAGTTATTAAAATATATGAGAAATAAAGAATTTCATGTTGAAACCTCTAAGCTCAAAAGCAGCTAACCTGCAGAAGGCAAATTTTGATTTGAGCTTTGGGAGGCATTTATTACTTTACATGCTCAAAGCTGAACCTAATTATCTCATAAATACCCAAGCATGAACACACAAGCAATGATCCTCTTAGGCCAAAATTAAAGTAGTTAAAACTGATTAAGCTGAAATGAAGAAATGTACCCATGGGCTTGTTTTTCAAAGGTGCAGACTCTCCTTTTTTATTTCAATTCGTGATATTTTCATTTTCTATAGAATTTATTATATCCACCAATTCTGCTAACTTGGGCCTATTGATTGCACACTATTTTTTTCTGGAGACTTTGTAAGGCCTAATGTGGATCAGAATAAAGATTCTAATGATTATTGCCTCTTAGTACTTTTAGTGAATAAATAGCCCTGTCTTCCAGTTTGGGTCACCATTTGGGCTACAAAGTAGATAGTCATAACTAATACCATCACCCTGTTTCGTTAAAATTTTTTAAAGATTTTGCTACCACTAATAAGAACTGATATCTTTTACAATTACAGGCTTATTCACATTTATATAAAAATAAGTAATATTGGAGAAAAATAAGCATGCATTACTATGTTCAAAGTTTTCAATATGTTAATTGAAATACTTGTAATTATATTCTGATTGGTGTTTATTTCATCTAGAACAGCGATACTATTTGCAAAGGAATAAAACAGAACAACAAAACCCCTGTAGGTTAGCACAGAGAATTTCAAGAAAATAAAAAGATAAAAGTAAAACTAACAAAGACAAATTATTATTATTACTATTATTATTATTATTTTAAGTAACTGATGAGAGAGGATCACTGAGAGAGAACTCAATGTCTTGAACAGTTAACAAAACTGTTAACTTGCCTGGACTTGCTTAGGATGTTATAAATCAAAGTGTAGTTTGTACTACATATATTGTAATTTGGAGAAATTTCTAACCAACTGGGACCTCCTCTGTTTTCTCCTATCTAAAATAAAGTATATAATCTGTGCCATGAAACTCTCACTCATTTGATATTACAGGAGAGAAGAGAAGAAGTATACAAAACTACTGTGCAAAACTGGATAGGCTAGATTTGTATAATGTTTTAACATCAAGGCTGGGAAGAAACATGGCAAAATAATTTTGTTGGTGATTTTTGCTCCGCTCCCTTCAAATTACCTGAGATCTCAGCCCTTTGACATTAGAGAAATATAATACAATTTGAAGGAAAAAAACATGATGATCATTTATTCCATCTTTTTTGTTACACAGATTAGAAAATTTAGTCCCAGATATGTACGGTGTTTGCCCGGAGTTGCACAACTAGTGGATACCAAAACAGTGATGGCTAATTTTATGTGTCAACTTGACTGGGCCTGAGGAACCCAGATACCTGGTCAAACATTATTCTGGGTGTATCTGTGAGAATATTTTTGGATGAGATTATCATTTTATTTGGTAGATTGAATAAAGTAGATTGTCCTCCCTCAAGTGGGTGGGTCTCATCCAGTCCATGAAGGCCTAAACAGAACATGAAAACTGACTCTCCTAGTAAGGGAGAATTCCTCCTGCCCACTGCTTTCAAATTAGACATTGACTTTTTTCCTGCCTTTGGACTCACACTGAAAGATTGGCTCTTCATTGGCCTCGAGCCTGTTGGCTTTTAGACTAGAACTATATCATTGGCTCTCCTGGGTCCAGCTTGCTAGCTCTCCCTGCAGGTCTTGGAACTCATCAGCCTTCTTAATTACATGAGACAATTCTTATAATAAGTCTGATGTGTACATCTTATTGATTCTGTTTCTCTAGAGAATATGAATAATACAAAAACCAAGACAGAGCCCAGCACTTTTGATTTTTAGAGTTTTTTTTTTTTTTTTCAATCATCCCACTCCTCTACTTCTTTCTATCAGTTCTTGCTGAGAAACTGCCAGGCAGATAGCTCACCTCTACCATAAGGAGCATTATGACAGATTTACCTTAAAAAGCACCTGATGGACCCTTATTTGTCCAGCTTTAGAAAACCTTTGGTCCCTAATGTTGAACAATCTTTCCTCTTTTAAATCCCCAAACCACTTCCTTGTTTTTGTGTGGCCAACCAAGGGCTGCCAGTGTACCTGAAGACCAATTAGAACATCTCCCCTGCTTCTAACACTCCCAATTTAATATACAATCTTATGTCTGAATCTATGTTGAGCCACCAATTTTCAAAATATTTTTCTATGCTGTATCGCTCCTATCTTCTGGGACTCCAATTACAAACAGGTTAGACTTTGACATTGTAAGCCAATTTTAGATGCTCTCAATAGTTTTTACACACATTTTTCTCTTTGTGTTTTTTTCTTTGAACTTCCTTCAAAGATCCTTTTCTTTGTCATCATTACTTAACACAGTCTCTTTTCTCCATACCTAGCAGAATACCAGAGCATAAAAAGTAATCAAAAGCATTCATGAACAAATGAATAGTGAGAGGAAAAAAGTGAATTTAAAACAACTTGAAAGAAGACAGTAAACTTTATTTTGTTATCGTGGGAGGCTTTCAAACTCCTCTATAGATAGATCTTGCAGATTATCCATATTGATTATATATATTCACTTTTAGGCATTTTATATCTTTCTTTGGGTTTTTCTCACTAGATGCTTCAGTCATGAATTATGGTTGCACATTTTCCCCTCCTGAAATATAATAGTCTTCTACTAAATAATCCAGTTACATATTATATTTTTCTAACAGAGTGGTATTTTTAAAAATCCCTATTACTAATTACTAATAATATAAATCCAATTTAATAAATGGCACAATGGTGAAAATTCAACTTAATCTATAATGTTTATCAAGCTGAACATCGTATTTTCCAAAAATATCTATAAAGTATTTGAGTTGAATACATTTGAAAAGGCAAAATTATGGATGCACACTCCATACTTCCCTTCAACCACCTCTTCCCACCCTGCCCTAGGCTGTCTTTGTATGTTTTAGCTTATTAAAGGCGCTGAGAAATCTATAAGAAAGAAACTTGTTTGATGGAATTTAAGCCAGAATTTTCCAAACTTATTTAACCATTGAATGTTTTTCTACTAGAATATCTGTTATTCCCTCTTAGTAAAATATATTCTTT
Source organism: Stenella coeruleoalba (assembly GCF_951394435.1). Lineage (NCBI taxonomy): Eukaryota > Metazoa > Chordata > Mammalia > Artiodactyla > Delphinidae > Stenella > Stenella coeruleoalba. Next base: position 32,128,498 of record NC_137154.1, read on the forward strand.
AAAAACATACTGCTCAATGTTTGGAAGCCATCACCTGGAAGGTAGTTAGAAACGCACATCTCAGGTCCCACCCCAGGTCTCCTATATCAGAATCTTCATTTTAATAAGATCTCCAGTTGAGAAGCACTGCTGATTTACTATATGGCTTCCTAAATACCAATTGTTAGCAACCACTGCTTATGTTAGCTTTGTTTTCCCTTGCTAAGCCCAACCATTGAGCTAGATGGCTTGTGAAACTTTTAATCTGTTCCCAAAGGCTGCAAGGCAGCAATTTATACTTCGACCTTAAACTGTTTGTTATTCATAGAGGAGAAAGGAAGTGCAGCTTCTAAGCTTCTTACACCTCCAAAATCTTTTACACGTCTAAATACTCTCTCCCTTAAGGCAAATTCTGAAATTTTGATTTTTGAGTGGCTTGACCTTACAATTATTTCTGCATTTCTTATTTATCTTGTCTTCTTGGAAAACAATGTAAAGAAGCAGGGGTTTCAATTAATACATTTCTCCGGTGAAGATGGTGGCCGGGACATTCAGGTTTGGGCATAGCATCAAAGAGATTTTCATACTCAGTGCGCCATGTCAGCTGCTGTACCTCCACCCTGATTGTCCGGAGAGAGTCTTTGCCACAACATTTCCATGGTGTAGTTTAAGAGATTTCTGTGACTGCATAACTTGTGGCCTGAATCTTGACCTCTCAGAAATATAGTAAACTACCTGACATCTTCTAATAAAGTCTCTTTATGCTTAAATTGGTCAGTGTAGGACCTGTTGTTTGCAAATGGGACATTTGAATGATTCAGAAGTCAATGACTTTCCTCACTATTTTCAAGTCATTTAAATTTCCTCCTTAAGTGAGGTATGTAATAGCTCTGTATATTAAAGGACAGATTAGAACAGTGCTAGGCATGCAGTAGATGATGAATAAATAATTATGGATTGATTGATATTAACATTACTAGATTACTCTTTATAAAGATTATCTCCTGACAGTAATGTAAAAATTTCCTACCAAGTTGTCAAGATCTGTATTAGATTTAAGAAGGTGTTTGGTAAGGTGATTTATCCTCCAAACTCTTCTTTTCTGTTTTATTATGATACCTTTATGTCCTCAATATCAAATAAAGAGTCTGGTGTAATAAGAGACTGTGCAGAGTGTTATCTCTGACAGTTCATTTCCAATTTGCTACCTATGCAGTAGTTTGTCATATCCATGTCATTTCAGTGAATTGATGCAGTTTTAGTGTTCAACTGGCCTATTTACAAGAAAGAAAGAACAAAACATTGTCCCTTTGAAATGACGCTAAACTTTGCTTATCATTCTACAAAACAACTCATAAAGACTGCATGGAAAACTGCACATCAGCTAAGCAGTATCTAGGCTGAGGTACCTAACCTTAAGTTTCAGAGTTTGAGAACAAATAAGGAGTAGTAGGTTTGGTTCAATATATCTGAAGTTTCAGAACATAAAATTTGTGGATGCTACATTCGTTTGGTTGATAGATAATGCCAGGTGTACATTGTAAGCACAGCAAAGATGACAATGCTGCATTTATACTGTATGACATTTTAGATCATTTTCCCATCCTTTTCTACCTTCTTCTGATTTTATGGAGTGTGTCTTATGGAATATATCACCTGGAGTTCCCTGATCTTTACTTCTATTTAGGTTTTAGCAAGAGATTAGAAAGTGGGAGAAACGAGAGAGTGAGATTTATGTCCCTGTTTCTGTCCTTCCTGGGCCACTGTTTGGCAGTGGATGAATTCCTCTACTGAGGGCCACAGCTCCTGATGGTTGGTCCTCATCTCCAGTCAGAGCTTCCTTACAAAGTTCTGCTAATAACTCCTTGACCTCCAGCTTTTCCCTGCAGACCTAATGGTGGCAGCTACTCCCCACCACTGTTAACTCCAGGATGATTCAACACCACTCTTAGATTGCCTAACCCCATTAGGATCTTTGTATTTAGCCTCTTCATTAAATTCTCCTCTCATCTTTTTTGATTGTGCATCTGTTTTTCTGCTGGGATCTGGATTGACATAGTAACTGGTACCAGGAATTGACCTGGGAAAACAGAACCTGAAAATAAGAATCTGGGATTGGTTTGATCATATATTTTATGAGTTCATGTGTATCTTTCATAATAGATTAATTGAGTTGTTGGTAATGCATGGTGTGTAATTACTCATGTTTTCCCTGAAGATGGATGGGAAGTGAAGTGAGTGGAGGGCAAGTTGCTGGAAAATGAAGCTTATGTGGCACCTGGTCAGGATGACAATGGCGATTAAAGAGAAATGTGGCATAAGCTGTGTTTCTAGCAAAAATAGAAAATATACACAAAGGAAAGGATGAAGTTTAAAGAAAATTACTGCCCAGCTCAAGTCATAAGAGGAAAATCAGAAAGTCTTTACAGCAGCTTTTAAAAACTTCTTTATTTCATTTAGGTACAGAGTAGATATGACCTGTCAGTTCCAAGGCTTGAATGTGTTTTAAGATTGTGGAAACAAGTTCTTAGAATTTCCAGATCTCTTATTAAAAGTACAGCAATGGTGGGAAAGAAGCTGAACTCTGAGAAATGAAATGGGACATTTGGGAAAATACAGACAAGGCTGAACTTTCTTTGCAAAAAGAGACATATTTCTATTCATTCCTAATCATCACCAAGCCCTTAGAGAGCTGGTTCCAACATAGCTTAGATCAGAAACGGAAGCCCTTTTCTAACAGGACCTAGGCTAATAATGGAAGAGTTATAGGACTTTGACAGTCTGAATACGAAGGAGATTGGGGAACACACATGGGAATGAATTCTAAGGGTGTTGGAACCAGGAGGACAAAAGATCAAGAAAGCAGAAGGAAAACCAAATTAAAACAATTTGATAAGGCTGAATTATCAACATGGATGTACTTGCCTGAAACTTAATAAGTTGGTTCAAGCAATTGGAGGTGGCGTCAGTCTTTATTTATGCCTCATTGCTCAGAAAAATGTGAATTAATGGACTGGTGCAATGGCCTTCTAAAATCTCTGTTAAGTACCAACTGGAAGAAAACACTACACAAGATATGGGCACTGTCCGATGGGACATGTTGTATGCCTTAAATATGTAGACAATATAGAGCATCACCTGTCCTGTAGCTACACTATCCATGTCCAGAAGTTGAGAAGTAGAGATGAGAGTGGGCACTGTCAACTAATAATTCACTTAAGGAATTTTGCTTCTTGTTCTTTTAAGCTTGAATTTTGTGAGTTTGGATGACCTAGTATTCTAAGCTGGAATACTTCCACCAGAGAAGATAGTTATGGCCATGTGATGTTCCACATAGACGCTGCTAACCCGAGTTGCACAAAAGGAGTCATTCTGTTAGTCTGAGTGATTATTCCTGACTACAAAACAAAAAATAGAATGTTGTGAGACTACAAGGACTCTATCTAGAAATCAGCAGGCTCAACAGGTACATTTTTTTGTGCATTATTGCCTTGTATCTATGGCTTCCTACCTTCTACAACGGCAGTGAATACAGTATTTCTCATATTCCTGAACAAGTGTGAACAAATGAGGACTTTGGTTCTTAATCTCTGCAAGCTAACATATTACAACTAATTAAATATGCATGTATAAAACCTATGAACTATGTAAGATAAAATTTCTAAAATAGAACTTGTAGCCCAACCCCCAAAAAATAGAATGAAAACATTGTTCTATATCATGGTAATATCGTCCACTGAGTTGGTCCATCTAGAAACCTTGATTTCTTTCTTTCCCTCTCTCCTTACATCCATTTCATCAGTGGTCCTTGTTGCTTCTGTCTTAAAAATATATTCTAAATCCAATCACTTCTCATCACCATTAGATTTACCAGGCTTTACTGTAAATTGTCACTCAAGTCTATTCTTCACACTATATAAAGAGCAATGCTTTAACTACTGAAATCATATTATGTCAGCCCCCTGCTCACACCATCTGAAGTCCATGCAAGGCCAGGTATGATCAGACTACTATGCCTCTTCCTGTCAATTCATATTCTATCACTCTTTGTACACACTCTAGTCTGGACACACTGGTCTTCTTGCAATTGCTAGAATATCTCAAGCTCATTTCCAATACAGAGCCTTGGCCTAAAGGACTGGCTCTAGGCCTTTGCGTAAATTTGTTCCTTAACATCATTCGAATAATGTTCAAATTTCACTTGTGACCTAACTGTGTAAAGTACAAGCATTTTCCTCACTATAATCCAGTCTGTTTTGCTACTTTACTTCATAGTATGCATCACTCTCCAAAGTGTAATAGATTTTTATGTATTTCCTTCTTTATTTCCCACCTTCCTCACAAAATATAAGCTTTGTGAATTCAAGAAATTTGTCTTGTTCACTTCTGTATCTCCAGTAGTTAAGATGGTATCTGGCGATTTTAGATGTTCAGTGTTGTTCTCATAGATAATTTACTGTCTCTTTTTAGCTTGACAGGCATTAGAAACTTTAAGGCTTTTTTTTTCATTCTCTGTTACTTTGGTCAAGGCATTAAATCTTCTCTGAACCTATTTTTTCCTCTGTAAAAATGGGAAAAGTTATCTTCCTTTGATACCTGTGTTGGTACATGTGACAGTAAATGAATAATAGAAGTTTCACTTTATATTTTTTTACCGTTCTCAATGCTATCCACAAATACGTGGTTCTCATTAAACTATAACATTCATAGTCCTAGACCTTTTTTTTTTTTTTTTGCTGCGGTACGCGGGCCTCTCACTGTTGTGGCCTCTCCCATTGCGGAGCAAAGGCTCCGGACGCGCAGGCTCAGCGGCCATGGCTCACGGGCTCAGGCGCTCCGCGGCATGTGGGATCTTCCCGGACCGGGGCACGAACACGTGTCCCCTGCATCGGCAGGCGGACTCAACCACTGCGCCACCAGGGAAGCCCCAGTCCTAGACCTTTTATCCAATTCACTTCTCTCAGTAACCAGGATGACTTCACCCTGGGCACCAAGTAAATTTTAGGGAAATTACTGATGTTATTAAAAATTTAAATCACCTGTTAAAATTTGAAATGTACATTGTTGCAAATAAAGTCATGCTTTCCTCCATGACCCATCTCAACTTGGTACTTTCATTTTAGCCTAATCCATACTAAAGCAATTTGTTAGGAAACAATATTTTATTTCTCACAATGAATAGTTAATATTCTGTTGTTATAGGACAATTTGATGATACAAAGATTACCAATGAGAATCAGGGATAAAATAACTGCAGATTTAATCACCTGCTGAGACTAATTATAACCTTGCCTTAGGTAACTATCATAGTGATTGCGTTATGTATCCAAACAAATAGAATTGATTAAGAAATGCTGTAAAGTTAACCCTGTTTTATAATGTATGCAATTTGTAATCAGTGAAAAATGAGTTGAAAATTTATTACAGTTAAGAAAGGAGCTAGATATAGCATAAAGAGCTGAGATATTTTTGAGTTCACATTTCTGAGCCTGAATCCTGGCAGCGTCACTTGCTGGGGGATATGGGATATCATCTGAGATAATGGTGTAGGAGAGCCTAGTACAAGTTTTGGCATAATAAATGGTGGCCATTATCTTTTATTATTGAAGCTGAATATAGTAAAGCATATGACTCAGAAACTGAAAGGCTATTTGTTAGACAATTTGGCATTTGTGATGATCGATACTCCTAAAACCTGAAAACAAATATGTTGCTTGAAATAACAGCATTGGAAATTTCTCCTCCTTTCTGTTTTTTTACTAGAAATGCTTATGGTGATTTTATTATCAGGAAAAGATAAACATGCAGAAAGATAAATATAGATAGATTTTTCTTGATAGTATAAATACTTGTCTTTAGAGTAACTGTTTAAAAATATGCTTATTGTTCCTATGAATGAAAACCTATTATATTGGATATGGTCCTAAAGAAAATCAGGAAATCTATGGTGTTGGCTAATTTTAGGTATAGGCATCCTTGACTGGGCAGTAGGGTATTCAGATATTTGGTCATTTGGGTATTTTTGTGAGGGTGTTTTTCGATGAAATTAACATTTAAATCTGTAGACTGAGTAAAGTGGATTATCCTCCATAATGTGAGTGGCTCTCATCCAATCAACTGAATGCCTGAATAGAACATAAATGCTGACCCTCATTACGGTAAGAGAGAGTTCTTTCTGCCTAATAGTCTTCAAAATGAGACACTGGCAGTTTTCCTGCCTTTAGAGTTGAACTGAAACATTGGTTCTCCTGACTCTCAGGCCTTTGGACTCAGATTGAAACTAAACCATTGGCTATCCTGTATCATCTCCAGCTTGCAAAGTCACCCTGCAGATCTTGGGACCTGTCAGCATCCCAATAGCGTTTAGCCAGTTCCCTAAAATAAATCTCTCTCTCTCTCTCTATACACACACACACACACACACATATGTATACCTTATTGTATATATTGTATCCTTTATGTATATCCAAAAAGATATATATATATACATACACACACATTCTACTGGTTCTGTTTTTTTGGAGAAACTTGACCAATATATTTACCTACTTGGAAGTGAAAAAATTGATACTTTATCTTTCTAAGAACTAGGACCACCATCATTAATATGCAGTTAATAATAATAGCTGTAATAAACCTTCTTAGAATGCCTATAATTTATTAATGTCTGATGTACAACTTGATATGAATTATCTCTTTCCATCTCCATAAGAATTAGATTAGGAGGCTATAACAACCTGCGTGGTAAAGATGAGGAAGCTGGACAATAATTTATTTCAGGGCACTCTGTGAGTAAGAAGGTTGACCTGTATTAAGAGTGCCTTATTTAAAACAAAAAAACCCTACTTTTTCTTATGCTAACTTTCTCTTCAGGGCCTCTAGAGTCTTAATGGTAATTTAGATGTATAGACTTTACTTATTAATCCATTTGTTATTGGAATAAAGGCCTTATCAATTCTGTTTGGATACCTCCATAGACTTCAGAAAACACAGGCATTTCTCTCTTGACTACATGGATCCAAGCATTGGATAGGCCATTGGTCACCTTTAGAAATACATATATATTATTCCGGGCTGTACTATCACCATTCTTTGCCTGAAGCTTCTGCCGTATATTATATGATATTCTTTGCCATGAAATGTCTTCATTTGAAGGCTATATTCTATGCTATGGGTATTTTATGTCATGTGTTCTTCTACTGAATACATTAAAATTTAGTATCAATTCATAGTATTTTGGATTTCAATAGAATAAAAGAGAATTAAGTCATGATTTTCCATGATTCCTTCAATTGTTCCTTAGCAAGTCATGGTGAGAAACCACTATCAAGTCTTCTTGATATAAAAGCTGAGTATTGGGCTTCCCTGGTGGCGCAGTGGTTGAGAGTCCACCTGCCGATGCAGGGGACACGGGTTCGTGCCCCGGTCTGGGAAGATCCCACGTGCCGCGGAGCGGCTAGGCTCGTGAGCCATGGCCGCTGAGCCTGCGCGTCCAGAGCCTGTGCTCCGCAACGGGAGAGGCCACAGCAGTGAGAGGCCCGCATACAGCAAAAAAAAAAAAAAAAAAAAAAAAAGCTGAGTATTATGCTTTACTTTGATCATGCAAAAGTGATTTTCTCTTCATTCTGCCGTCTTAATTTCTAAAATACCACTACTTTATTACCTTTTCCAATGTGAAAACACTTTGAAGTAGACATAAATCAGTGCTCTTCTTTTCCTGAAACATTTTATTTTATATATATATATGCCTTATTGCCATAGGATACATTTATTATGAGGAAGAAGAGTAATAAGCTATGATATTTACATGCTACTTACAGTTTTCAAAGCAGTTTTTACCAAGTTATCTCATGTAGTTCCTTCACATATGATTCATATAATTCCTGCACACTCATAAATGGATCCAGCAAACATTTCTTTGGGATGTAATATATCTGCCATTAAAATCTCAAGTTAGTTGGGAAGATAGAGGGAAAAAGTAATTAAAATAATGTGATTGGGGTGGGATAGGGAGGGTGGGAGGGAGGGAGACGCAAGAGGGAAGAGATATGGGAACATATGTATATGTATAACTGATTCACATTGTTATAAAGCAGAAACTAACACACCATTGTAAAGCAATTATACCCCAATAAAGATGTTAAAAAAAATAATAATGTGATGAGCACTGTTAGCACTGAGTTCTTTAACAACACATAGGAGTGGCTTCTTATCCAGCTAGAAGTAGGAAAAACAAAGGATTCTTTGAGGATTTTATATATGGCTTCAAAGTCAAAATGTGACTAGTTTTACTTAAAAGAAGTTGCAGGGGAAATATGTAAGGCGGGGTCAGAACCATGGCAAAGGACATGGCTGTGAGGAGATAGTTAAGAGTACAGACTCTGGAGCCAGAAAGTACAGGTGCATAAACTTGCGTTGGCTTCTTACTAATTGTACAACCTTGCACCTCATAAGTAAAATGGGAACAATAGTAGGATATACTTTCTAGGATTGGCATAAGTATTTAATGAGTTGATATGTGGAATACAGAAATGGCGTGGCACATAGTAAGCATTCAGTAAAGGTCATTATCCTGTCTGGAGTAAGCGGAGGGGTTTTAGTAGTGGACAAAACTCACAGCAGAGCATATTTTTTCTCCATTTTACACATAAAGAAACTGTAGCAAAAAGTGACGTCTAATATTTAAGCAGTCCTTCCTCTTTTTGATATACATTATTGTTTTGAGTCCTTCTTTTATTAAAACATAACACAATAAACTTCTTTGTAACTTAATTTCCTAAAAAGAGTCACTACCTAAATAGCACTAAGTTGCAAATAGTCACTTGTAAATACACTGCCTGTCAACTCTCTAGAGCTGTTTGGCAATAAGAAAAACAGCAGTTCAGTTTTGGTTCAGATCTTCTGCTCTAGCACTTTCAGGCTACTTTAGACAGATTTGAGTATTATTACAAATGTTACACTAGTTATATATTCCAGACATCTTACCACTTACACATGAGGTTTTCCAAATAAGGACCTCCATAAGACTCAGCTTCACAAGTAACATGTTTTCATTTAAAAACAGATGCTGCCTTACATGTGGGATTCCAACATGACCTAGAAAGTTCTCCTTTTGTTATAACTCTGTTCCTGATAGGATATCACCTTTAAATCAGAATAGGTATCATTTTATGCTTTACCAATTTATCTAATTCTGCTCTGTTTCCATACATAACATAATTTAATTTTGTGATGAATCCCTGACCTTCAGAATAATTGGAACTGGATTGAATACATTTAAATATTGAACTCTCCAGCTTATTACATCAATGTAAGTAGGTAGAAAAAAAGCATTAAACCTAAATTTTTGAGAATATCATAAAATGACCAGAACTGTGCTAGCCCTAGTGGAGACTATGAACCAACTATACAATTTAGCTCTAGTTTTTGAGTATGATATAGTTTTTACTGTTGTTCATTTTATGAAATAGCTCTTGCCTTTTTCCTTCTATTATTCAAAAGAGATATGAAGAAAATGTGAATGTTTAAGGTAGAAATGCATAGTGAATTCTTCTGTCGGGACAGTTGCACAAGAAGGATACAGGGCAGCTTTCCCAATTAGTGTTCCCAACATACACTGTTATGACAGCTCCATCCACAATGACCTTATTTCAGAGTTCATCATAGCATGCCGGGAAGTCTTGGCCTGAATCACTCAATTATAATCACATTTATGTTACTATTTCTGGAGTTATTAATTTAATATGCATGTTTTCCAACTGGACTGAATTCCATGAATTTAGGGATTATAGTAGTCAGATTTATCTACCTATCCTCAGTATTTTGTAAGTGCATGTCTTATAACTGGACAATAAACATTTTTTGGATGAGTGAATGAATAAATCAACAAATTTACTCAGCCTCTTTTAAATAGGTCTCGGTCCCCTGTTTTTAGGAGTATGGGTTTATAGCCATTGCCTGAGTTTGTTTTCCTCAACTTCCTTTATTTCTTTCAAAGCATCTTACAAAACAATCTTCTACAAAATTCTGCCATTCACATCCACTTACCTCAATTTTCTTTTTTTTTTTTTGGTTGTTGTTCTCTATGCATCTTTTTTTTTTAACTATTCTTTCTAAAGATACTTAAATTGTGTAGAAGCAAAACAGATTTATAAGAAAAAAACTGGAACGCAATCTAATCTGAAATGTATTATATAGACGAAATACTTCAGAAGAGCTTTCATAAGGGAGGTATATTATTATTTAGAAAATGTCATGATAGTTGTAGTTGACAGCTACAGCTCAAGGGATGGACTTTGAATCATAATACCCCTTACCCACCACTAAAGATTTATTCAGTTAAGTACCACTGTGAACACAAAGTGTATCCACCTCCCCATCTTTGAATAGCAAGCCAAATGAGTCGCTGGGCATTGTGGTGGACCTAAATGAATTCTTCATTGTTGACTGGAAACAAAGGGCACAGATGTTTTAACTGCACAGACAGAATGAGATTTGGGAACATAAAAGCCAAGAGGACAGAGTCATCATTCAAAAACACTATGTAGCAGATAATATCAAAGTTTAAGAACAGTTCTGCAAAATGAGATTTGTTGGCTGGAGTAGGTAAGGGTCACTGTTTCTCTCCAGATTTTCTCTTTTGAGCTAGAAGCTGAGACATCTAGACTTGTCAAAGATAATTACCAATCCTTCTGTGAATAAATTTTCATTCTTCAGTGAGAAAGTAACGTAATTCACTTTACACATATTGAGTACCTAAAATATATTCTATTGATATAGACAATTTCTGTACTTGAGAGTGAGAATGATATGCTTACAACTAATCAAAATACAAGACATAAAGCTGCCATTTGTTCCCACTCCCCGATTAAAATTAGATTTAACCATCCTGTGATGTATGCTAATTACTTATGTTAGAGTATACCTCATCTCTTATTTTAATTTGAAAATAAATTCATGCTGGGTTTGCGACAATATTGAATTATTTTTCCCCATATAAGGTTCATAATTATTAATTCCCAACATCCAGCCTGAGTTTTTTTCCCCGAGATATAGATGAAAGTGATCCATTCCCAAGTAATAAACAGATGAATTAGGACATGATTGATTTTGCTTATCCCTCTGAGAGGTTTATCTGGGCAACCTCCTCCATTTTGCTATTAATGGAAACATATCACCTCTACTCTTTCTTGTTATCACCCTTAATCTTTTACAAGCTTTTTCTTAGCTCATTTCTTAACATTAATTGTACTACAATTTTGGACAAACCATTGTATTATTCACTAATAAGAGTTTTTTCCTTGAATTTCTACAGCAATATTTCTATCATTATTGGGTATGATTCTACCCTGGGCATGAAGATACAGCTGGCCTGACAGAATAATGAATCCTTCAGGCCCTGAAATGGGGTTCATGCCTTTGCCTGGACAGCCTACTTCATTTTCTCTTTATTTTTATACAAAGAGACAAAGAGAAAGGAATTTTTCTTCAGATTTTTTGAATTCTCCTGAGTCTGGCTGTTTCCGATGATATGATTAAGATCATCTTAAGAGACCCATTATACTTTAATATTCATTCTGTTCTCATTCCATTTTCCATGATTAATATCAGTAAGGGAAAGCTCTTTACAGTCAAACCTTCAAACTAATTCTTGGCTAAATTCCTGAATGTAATGGCCAAGTAAATGTTGAGAGCAAACCCTTAATGGAGGTGAGGGAGTTTTCTGTATGAGTATTCAAGGGAAGGCTTTACAGACAGAATAAAAGCCTGGAAGGGATTTATGCCTCCTATGTTCAAAGAATACCAAGGAAGACAGTGAAACCGGAGGATAACAGAAGACCAGAGTTGTCAAAGGTGGTCAGCAAGGTAAGGTCTTCCTGGCCATTGTAATGACTTTGGCAGTGTATCTATCTCATGCTTTGAGCATTTAAAGTCTTTGTTGACCACACCCCTCATTTTAATGGGGAGCTCAATGATTTCTCTCCATTCATCCTGTCAGAAATATGACACTAAGGATGTATGGAAGTTTCCATGTTGAAGCATATTTTGAAGGGGTAAACATTTTCTTCTACTTGTTCCTATGTCTAATGCACTAGGGTTGTGTGGCTGTACTTAAAAGAATGTTTTTCCTTGGTAATTAGGTTTCTTTTCATGAGCAAAAGGGAAATGAAGAATGAGATCATCATATGATATTTGCTTAGATGGAGGAAGTTAAAAAAAACAAATAAATAAAAGTGAAAGTAATGAGACAAAGGCAATCTAAACCAGAGCTCAAATTAGAGCCAAGTAATTTTTGTTTGTTTGTTTGTTTGTTTTTTCAAGTATAGGGATCCCCCCAATGCAGTAAACTAATACATTCTAAATCTTGACCCAGATGACCTGCCTTCCGATTCAGTGGTCTTTCAGTCATTTATCAAATGCTCATTAAAAAAAATTACTATGTGTTAGATACTGTCTTAGGCCGTGGCACGATAAAAACAAATCAAACTTGATCTCAAGGAACTCACATGTTTACCTACATATAAATATATAACTATAACCATATTGAGGCAAGTGCATTTTCCACCTTTTTCTTTAGCTACTATTATCCTTCTAACTTTGATACACAGTAAAGAGAGTTGTGAATTAGATGATGAAGTTAGTTTTCTGTTGAAAATGAGGAAAATATTTAGTTAGATGTCACCATTAAGAAATCAAACATTAAGTGAATTAAAAATCATCAGTGTTCTTTTAGATAATTTATAAGAGGTGGTCTGAGAAGTGGAGAGAAAACTTGATTTTGTCCAAAAAAAAGTCTAAGAAATAACCATATATCTCTCCACCGAAAACACTTCTGAATGTCAATATACTCCAACATTTATTGGATAAATTGGCTGTAATTATGCATTAATATGATTAAATGGCTGGCATTTTAGTCCATAGCTATTGGATAAGAGCCAGGGAATACAAAAGAAAAGTTCCTCAAGGAAATTAAAAGTGCTACTCCAGTGAACACACAAATGATAAGAAAGCAAAACAGCCTACTGCTGATATGAAAAAAGTTTTAGTTGTTGGGATAGAAGATCAAATCAGCCACAACATTCCCTTAAGCCTAAATCTATTCCAGAGCAAGGCCAGAACTCTTTTCAATTCTCTGAAGGCTGAGAGAGGTGAGGAAGCTGCAGAAGAAAAGTTTGAAGCTGGCAGAAGTTGGTTCATGAGGTTTAAGAAAAGAAGCCGTCTCCAAAACATAAAAGTGCAAGGCAAAGTAGCAAGTGCTGACATAGAAGCTGCATCAAGTTACCCAGAAGATCTGCCTAAGATAATTAATGAAGCTGGCTACACTAAACAACAGATTTTTGATGTAGATGAAACAGTATTTCAGTTGGAAGAAGATGCCATCTGGGATTTTCATAGAGAGGAGAAGTTATTGCCTGGCATCAGGCTTCAGACAGGGTGACTGTTTTGTTAGTGGCTAATTAAGCTGATGACTTGAAGTTAAAGCCAATGCTGACTCACCATTCCAAAACTCCTAGGGCTTTTAAGAATTATGATAAATCTACTCTGACTGTGCTCTATAAATGAAACAACAAAGCCTGATGACAGCACATCCATTTACAACGTGGTTTACTGAACAGTTTAAGCCCACAGTTGAGACCTACTGCACAGAAAAACAAAAAAACAAAAAACATGGCTTTCAAAATATGACTGCTCATTGACAACGTACCTGGTCACCAAGACCTCTGATGGAGACTAATGTTGTTTTCATGTCTCCTAATACAACATCTATTCTGTAGCTCATGGATCAAATAGTAATTTTGACTTCCAAGTCTTATTATTTAAGAACTACATTTTGTAAGGCTATAGTTTCCATAGATAGTGATTCCTCTGATGGATCTGGACAAAATAAATGGAAAACTTTCTAGAAAGGATTTAGCATTCTAGATGCCATTAAGAACATTCATGATTCATGGAAAAAGGTCAAAATTACAACTTTAACAGAAATCTGGAATGGTACCATTATTCATTTGCTTCTTTTACTTGATAAAGTTACTTTTAGCATCTTTTTTTTTTGGTTCATTTTTGGAAGAAGGATGTTAATATATTTCTCTGAAACTTTTAATGAGGATTAACCCATATGTGTTGCTTTGTTCAGCACATTAATTCCTAATCAGTACCCCAGATTAGTGGTTGCAAGTTACAGAGGATCTTTCCTAAGAGAACCTCATTATGTAGTGTTCTGAGGTTCACATTTTTCTAAAGGGATTTTTTTTTTAATTGATGCCTTGGTTCTTTTCTAGTTAGCATGTCTTTTATAATAAGCTGCAGTTATTTTATTATTATAGTTCAAACTGCCAAAATACATTGAAGCAATTTAAATAGACTCTGGAAACTGGGGGAGTAAAAATTAAAATCCTCATTTTTCTGTTATAGTGATACGAGAATTATATCACACCTCTAAAATGTCAGTGTGCAGGGCATTAAGAAATTCACCATTCAAGAGTTAAATATTTGATCACTGAAAAAAAATCCAATCTAAATGAAATATATGATTTGACTGCAGTGGAGCTCATAAAGAATCAAATATATGAAGTCTTAATGTTCAAAAAATGTTGAAGAGGGTTTCCCTGGTGGTGCAGGGGTTGAGAGTCTGCCGGCCGATGCAGGGGACACGGGTTCGTGCCCTGGTCCGGGAGGATCCCACATGCCGCGGAGCGGCTGGGCCGCTGAGCCTGCGCTCCGCAGCGGGAGAGGCCACAACAGTGAGAGGCCCGTGTACCGCAAAAAAAAAAAAAAATGTTGAAGAAAGTGTTACTTTATTTATCCATGTAGAAATATACCAAGAGATAAATTGAACCAAGTGAGTAGATGCTTATGTTACATTGATTCCAGATTATTCTAAATAAATTGCACCCCCTTTACCTGTTATCTTTTGGCCTTTAAGCAATCAGTTCAATTCCACTTCACTGTTTGCTAACCTTGTTTATCAATGCCATGCACCTTATGATGATTCTGAGATGAATCACTAAGTCAATATTCATCACAGATGAATAGCATTGCTTAAAATTTTCATGCAGAAAGATTTATCAGTGAGATCCATGGATCTAATCCACCAATATGAATCCCCAGCCAAGAAGACTCATTTCACAAATTAATTTTGCCAGTCATTTGACATGTTTTCCTTTATGGCACAATTTAACCATTATAAATAATATTTTCCTTCTTTGAAATAACATAAAATTAATAGAGAAAACACTGTATACATTTCTAAACCTCACAGATTCACTCAGAGGCACAAAGAGTTTTGTTGGAAGGCTATATAATTTATGTCTCCTCATGGAAATATGTCAGTGTTCTCCAGCCTAGACTACCAGAAACACGCCTGTAGTTGACCAAGTTGCAGTGAAGGTGAACACATACCTTGGGGAGACCATGAGAGTACCACTGGGTGCTTAGAAAGTATCTATTTTAGGATGTGGATTCAGTTGGGTGACTTAGAGGGAGGGTCTAAAGAAGTGGAGTTTGCTTTAGATTGTATGCTATCAGAAAGTGATAGAAATTCTATGATAGAATATCTCAATAAATCTCATTTACAGGGACAGCTGACTAGAGCAATAATAAATGTGTCATTGATAAAGAAGTAACAGTCACTCATCTTAGCCAAGAGAGAGGGATGTGTGGTATAGGTAAACAGCACAGGGGCCTTGGATTTGTCTGTGCTCAAGACTGTAACGTGGCCTTGTTTTGTTTCATTTTATCAGTCTTGGAGCAACCTTGTCTGGGGTTGGTATTCCGAGACTGTTTATGGCCAATAGAAGTCTGGTGAGCCTACTAGTGAGCTCCAGGCCAATTTGCAAATGTCAGTGGATTTTTTTTTTTCTTTCTCAAAAACAATACAACATAGTTATATTTATTATGACTTCTGTCTGCACTTTCAAATTTATCTAACAGCCTTGATCATTTCCATAGGTTAAAATGCATGTGAAAGAATTTTTTTTATACTTCTCTCAGGAAATGCCCTGGAATGTAAATGATATACTTGGCAGAAGGGAGATATCAATCATCATGTGTCCAAAATTAGTTTCATTTCTCTGTGAAAGAGGGAATTTATGAGGAAAATAATTTTGGAATAACATTCATCTATTAATATTATATTTTTTTAGTCCATTATCTTAAAAATTAAGATTATTATCTTGATTATCTTAAAAACAATTGTTTCTGTTAGTTTATAAAATTACTTCTTTGCTCTCCTACTACTTGTTAACTTAAAAATCCATTTTCAAGCCCATTTTGACCCTATACTCATTATTCAGTTTTTTTAAAAAACTTCGTAATAGACTTTATTTTTTAAAGAGCAGTTTCAGATTTAGTGCAAAATAGAGAGCAAGGTACGGAGATTTCCCATAAGCCTTATCCACCAATATATGTTTAGCCTCCCCAGTTATCAATATCCCCCAATAGAGTGGTATATTTGTTACAATTGATGAACCTATATTGATACATCATTATCACATATTAGGGTTAATCTTGGTGTTGTACATTCTATGGGTTAGGAAAAATATATAATATATAATATATAATGACATGTACCCACCATTATAGTTAACAAAGCATAGTTTCAATGCCCTAAATATCTTCTGTGCTCCACCTATTCACCCTACCTTCATGTTTCTCACCATTAAGTATGATGTTAGTTATAGGTTGTTTAAATTTTTTATCAATGTGAGGAATTTCCCCTCTTTTCTAGTTCACTGAGAATTTTTATCATGAATGGATGTTGGATTTTGTCAAATGCTTTTTCTGCATTTATTGATATGATTGTGTGGTTTTTCTTTTTCAGTCTGTTAGTCTAATGATGTGATGGATTACATTAATTAATTTTCAAAGTTGAAACAGCCTTGCATACCTGGGATAAATTGACTTGGTTGTGGTGAATATTTTTTTATACTTTGTTGGATTCAATTTGCTAATATTTTTTGAAGATGTTTGCATCATTGTACATGAGAGATATTGGTCTGTGATTTTCTTTTCTAGTAATGTCTTTTTCTTGTTTTGGTATTAGCACAGTGCTGACCTAATAGAATGAGTTAGAATGTATTCCTTCTTCTGAAAAAAGATTATAAATAATTGGTATAATTTCTTTATTAAATGTTTGGTAGGATTCACCAGCGAACCTGTCTGGGTTTGGCGCTCTCTGATTTGGAAAGTTATTAAATATTGATTCATTTCTTTAATATATAGGACCCTTTAGATTGTCTTTTCTTCTCATATGAGTTTTGGGAGATTGTATCATTGGAATTTTTCCATTGCATCAGGATTGTCAAATTTGTGGGCATAGAGTTGTTTATAGTATTCCTTTATTATCTTTTTAATGCCCATGGAATTTGAAGTGATGTCTTCTCTTTCATTTCTGATAGTGGTAATTTGTGTCTTCTCGCTTTTTTTCTTAGTTGCCCTGGTTAAAGCCTTATTGATTTTATTGATCTTTTAAAAAATCAGCTTTTGGTTTTATTTACTTTCTCTATTAATTTCCTAAGTTAATCCTCATGCCAAAGAGACATATTTTGGAGTGACAAATTTTGCTTCCCTACAAGGTAGTAACATACATAAAATAAAGTGTACAACTATTAAGTGCACTTCTCATTATATTTTTATATTTGTAGACACTCATATAACTACACTCAACTAACTACATCAATATGTGAAGCATCTGTAGGATCCTACATGCTTTCTCCCAAATATACCCTAAAACTATAGCTACTCTACTCTTTTCTATTTTTTAATTTTATATAAATGAAATCATACAGCATTTATATTTTTGTCTCTGATTTATCTTGCTCATTATTATGTCTGTGAAATTAATCTATATTTTTTAAAAATCATTTTTGTGAAGTAGTTGGTTGTATATGAATATATCACAAGCTTCTTATCTTTTTAACTGTTTGTGACTGGTTGGTCTGTTTGCCAGTTATTACTTTATATATATATATATATAAAACATATATATATATATATTACTATATATAGTATACATATACTGCTATGAACTTAATCAAACATGCATTTTGGAGTGGAATTTTAAGGTCATAGTATAGGCATATATTTACGTTTGCAGATCAGGTCAGCAATGCATGAGTTTTGTAGTTGTTGGAGAGCCTAGTTCAGTTATCTTTAGCTACTCCAGTGAGTGAGTAATGGTATATCTTTGTGATTTTAGATTTCATTTTCCTGATAGATTAAGTAATGATGTTATCCACCTTTTTACATGCTTATTGGCAATTTGGATATTCTCTTCTGTGATGTCTGTCTTTGTCTTTTTTTTTCTATTTGATTATCTCACTCCTTATTTATTTATAAGAGATACACTCTAATGACTAAAATCATTTCTGGGATACCATGTCCGGGCCTGGCTGCTAGCTCCAGATTTGGTTCTTAGTGCATAGTCTTGGATAAGCTATACAAACTCTCTGATTCTCAGCTTTCTTAGATTTCCAATGAAATCAGAAGATTATTCCTTTTGTATAAATGTTTTTGTTAGAATTAGAACCCAAATAAGATAATGTATACGTAAGTGTTTACAAAGGTACAAGGCACTCTAAAACTATAAGGGGTTGCTTGAATAAAAAGTATCACTAAATATTTTTACATGAATTTTAAAATGTGTGACATTATTTCAGGGCTTGCAACTCTCACCCTAAGAAAATAAGGAAAAAAAAAAAATCAGTGAAAGGTAGTCTAAAGAGTATATACTCTGAGCTTCACCGAAACTTTGTTATCTGATGTTTACACACTGATAAAAGGGCATGTACTTTTTCTGAGACAGCCTGTTTCTTGATACAGAGAAGGATGAAAGGTAATCAATCTAGGTGGTCAGTTATATGAATGTGTTTGGTTTCAAAAGATGATTACACAGAATATGCTATGCTCCACTGCTAAAAGAATGCATTAAGTGTGAAACCCACGCCTTTGCAGTGTGGCTTCTTACTATGCTTTTTGTGTTCAAATTTTTATAAAAACACTTTATGTTGGTGTACTGTAAACCCTGGCAGTTGGATTTTCTCTCTCTCTTTTAAATTTTTTGTAACGCAAGTGCCTTAGGCTTTGATTGCAGAGGCATCCGCTTCAAAGAGGCACAGACTTCAAAGATGGCTATCTCAGATAAACACATTGCCAGCCATAGATTAAATAAAGAGCCTTGCTGGGCACCTCCCCCCCTCCTCTACCCAGGCTGCTTTGCTTTAGAGATCTTTGTTGATTTCCATAACTGACCTTTAGGCCACTTGTTCTTGTTTCTCTTTCCTGGCTTTAAATTCCCACCCTTATGTTTTAAATTCACCAATAAAAAGTGAGCCCCACAAATCCCTATCCTCCCACACTTGACCCCGATAAAAGCAGACGCCTAGGCCTACGCGCACTCTTTCTCTCTACCTGCAACTTCACTGTGTGGTTTCAGGTGTACACGTAGTTTCCAGGGTCTGTAAGTGTCAACTGAAAAGAAATGCACAACGTGAGAATCATGAGTTAAGTTTTATTTGGGGGAAAATTAGGACTATAGTCCAGGAGACAGCATCTCAGATAGCTCTGAGAAATTGCTCCAGAGAGGTAGAGGGGAAGGTCAGTGTATATGTGATTTTGGTGAAGGGGGAGTACATGAAATCGAGCACATATTTTATGCAGGTTACTTCTAGTCACAAGGAGCAAACATCACCATGAAGTATTTTAGTGCTTTTCTAGACATGAGAAGGTACAAGAACTGGGCTCATAAAATCTTCTGAAAGTATCTAACTATCTGAAGACCTGTTTTGCCAGTTTTTCCTAGAGCACTGAGTGCCTTGTTCCTGATCTCCACCCTGGAATCCTTTCAGGGGGTGTTGACGGTCATCAGCTGCAGAGGCTCATGATTTAATCCTTGTAGAGGTAGATGGCAAGTGCCAATTTGTAGTTGGCATAAGTAACAGAGCTATTATTTTTTCAAAGTATCCTGATGGTTATGGCTAATGGGGATCTTGCAGTCATAATATGAACCACAAGGGCTGGTCAGCCACAAAATTGGTTAATTAATAGGCTGAGATATACACAAAAATTTGGGAAGTTGCATATTCACATCTTAAACACTTAAAAAAAATACTTATCAGCAACTTAAGGGGATATGGCTTTTTGTTTGTTTTTTGATTTAAAAATTTTTTAATTTATTTTTATTTTTTGAAGTGTAGTTGATTTACAATGTTGTATTAATTTCAGATGTATAGCACAGTGACTCAGTTTATATATATATATATATATATATATATATATATATATATATATATCCTTTTTCAGATTCTTTTCCATTATAGGTTATTACAAAATATTGAGTATAGCTCCCTGTAGGTCCTTTTTGGTTATTTATTTTATATACAGTAGTGTGTATATGTTAATCCCAGACTCCTACAAAGCTTAAAACATTAAAACAAACAGGACAACACTATTCTTGTATAAAAGTGCAATAGGATTGTTGACCTAAAACAGATAGACCACCAGATATTTTTCCAACAAAGATGGATGTATTTGGTATCTACAAAGAATTACAATTTGTGGTCTGCAACTAAGAGGAGACAAAGGCAAGTTCTCACACAGCAAGGGAAAGAGAGGGTTTTTATAGAAAGAAAAGGAGGTTGGAAGGGCTATAGTAAACAGAGAGTCCATGGCCTTTCATTGGCTGAGTCCTTGCCAGGAAAGAAGAGGAATCTTTCTTTTCATGCTGGGCTCTGCAATTGTCACAGGACATGGGGGCTACCCCTGCTAGTCTCCCAACTTTATTTAATTGAGGTTTCTTTGTTCATTTTTCCAACGTATTCAAGACCCCAAGTATTCACTTTATGACTATTGTGCAAGCCTCCAGCAGCCTGGTAATTGGTTGGAAGTGCTAGGAAAAAAATTAGGATTTTATATTTAGCATGAAATTAAAGTTGACTCTGTTAACTTACATCTAAACCTCTTTTCATTACAAATCCTAGCAAAACAGAAGTTATCAATCTCACTGTCCAAAAATTGGCCTCATAACATCATAGCAAAACAGTCAGGTAATGCATTTGTTTACAGATACGTTCCTCCTGCTGTCTGACACTTCCAAATGGCTTCAGTGTCCTCTCCTACAGTTGGTCTCAAATCAGGGACTCATCAGGAAGCCTTATAGACTGGTAGTTTCTAGCAGAGAAATGTCATCAGGAATTCTGAAACAGGAGTAAGCTCTCCAAATATGTTTTTGAGTCCACCCATATCAGAGAAAGATCTTTTTATCGGGAAAGACATATATCAGGCTCTGAATGTATACACACACACACACACACACACACACAGACACACACACACACACACACACACACACACTAGAATATTATTCAGACTTTAAAACGTAGGAAATCTTGCCGTTGCCACTGTGTGGATATCAACAACAAATTGGCACTTGACATTGGCACTTGCCAACTGCCTCTACAAGGATTAAATCATGAGCTGCTGCAGCTGCTGATTTTCAACACCCCCCTGAAAGGAGCTCAGGGTGGAGATCAGAAATGAGGCACTCTGTGCTCTGGAAAAAACTGGTGGAACAGGTCTTCAGATAGTTAGATATTTTCAGGAGCCAATTTTATGAGCCCAGTTCTTGTACTGAATATCTCCTCATATCTAGAAAAGCACTAAAATCCTTCATGGTGATGTCTGCTCCTTGTGACTAGCAGTAACCTTCACAAGACTAGCAGAAACCTTCTGCAAAAAAATACGTGCTTGGGGCTTCCCTAGTGGCACAGTGGTTGAGAGTCCTCCTGCCGATGCAGGGGACACGCGTTCGTGTCCCGGTCCGGGAAGATCCCACATGCTGCGGAGCGGCTGGGCCCGTGAGCCATGGCCACTGAGCCTGCGCGTCCGGAGCCTGTTCTCCGCAACGGGAGAGGCCACAACAGTGAGAGGCCCGCGTACCGCAAATATGTGCTTGACTGCATGTATTCCCCCTTCACCAAAATCACATATATACCGACCTTCCCCTCTACCTCTTTGGAGCAGTTTTGCAGAGCTATATGAAATGCTATTTCCCAGGCTGTAGTCCTCATTTTGCCCCCAATAATACTTAACTCACAACTGTCCTGTTGTGCATTGTTTTTACGTCGACATGGATGAGTTCCGAAGGTGTTAGGCTAAGGCTAAGTGAAATAAGTCAGAGAAAGATGAATACTGCATTTGAACTTAACCCAGGAAGACAACTGACTAAATTTTTGTAGGTAATCCCAATTTTTCTTCTTTTTTTTCCTGAACATTTATAGGTTTTTAACAATTGTGTGGCCATTATGCATAAGGAAAGTAATGGTCTTTCACATCACTATTGAATTACTGCTTATACATAGGAAAATATATCCATTCCTAATGTTTGTTTCATTTCTGATGATAATGATTTCCCTTACTAAAAAAACTAATTTGCAGTTTATTCTTTTCAGTTTTCTTGCTACACAACATTGTTTAAATTATCATATGGATCCCTTCTTTTCCAGTGGTTCAATAAATATCAAAGCGATTAGAAAACTGGTGACCCAATCATGCAAGGAGTCTTTTGAGAAGAGATAAAATAACTTTCCTGAAAGACAGAAAAACAAAATATATGAGTAAATGAATAAGTATATCATGTGTAATCCTAGATGGTGAGACTAAACCTTGTAAACATGTCGACTCTCCTAATATTTATTTATTATTTGGTTTAGTATAATTCCAAACAAAACGCCAGTGAAATGTTTTTGGAAATTAAAAAAAAAAAAAAAAGATATGTTTAGAAAGTTTATCCAGCAAAATATATTTTAAGAAAGGCCTGGGGCTTCCCTGGTGGTGCAGTGGTTGGGAGTCCGCCTGCCGATGCAGGGGACACGGGTTCGTGCCCCGGTCCGGGAAGATCCCACATGCCGCGGAGCGGCTAGACCCGTGAGCCATGGCTGCTGAGCCTGCGGTCAGGAGCCTGTGCTCCGCAACGGGAGAGGCCACAACAGTGAGAGGCCCGCGTACCGCAAAAAAAAAAAGAAAAAAAAGAAAGGCCTGGATGTTAAGAGAATATTAGAGGGGTTGGAGGAGCAATCCTAAACTGCATCAGTTAGGATTGGCTTTAGCTGAATGTATTAGAACTCAAAGAACAATATCTTAAACAAACAAGTCTCTGCCATCTTACTGTGTCTGAGCGTCATACACAAAATGACTGGTGCTCCACCGAAGAAATCCCAGCTCTGTACTAGATGAGGAAATGAAGGACAGGAATGCTGCTAGCTGAGTCTGTCCCAATTTTTCAGGAAAACAATAGCTATCCTCAAAATTCTCCCCATTTCATAGTCCATAATATGATCACATGGCTACAAAGAATGAATAGAAAGTATATTGAGCACAAAGCCATCCTAAATAAAGTTGGAGTTTTGTTAGAAAAAGTCTTAATCATATTCATATATATGTATATATCATATGCTTTTCCATATATCTCAATATTTATGATAACTAAAAAAGTGTTTATCTAAGCTATGACAACAAATTAAAAGTCTTACATATATATTCCTTCCAAGGTGAAAAGATAGATTAGATAGATAAATGATAGACTGCTAGACAGATAGATATTATACTATATATATTAGAACATAAGATATTTAAATAAGTATTTTGTATTAGTTTTCTAGTGATGCTGTGATAAAATATCACAAACTTAGTGACTTAACACAAGTTTATTACGAAAAATTTCTTGAGATCAGAAGACTTAAATGAGTCTTATAGGGCTAAAATCAAGGTTGCATTGCTTTCTCCAGGAGAGAATGTACTTCCTTGCCTTCTCCAGTTTTAGAGGTCACCTGCATTTCTCTGCTCATGGCCCCATCCTCCACCTTCAAAGCCAGCAGCAGGGTACCATCTTGAAAACTATCTCTGATCTCTGTTTCTATTATCACATCTCTGACTCTGACTGTCCTGCCTCTGTTTTATAAGGAAACTTATGATCAATTTGGGACCACCCAGGTAATTCAAGATAATCTCCTCATCTCAATATTCTTAACATCACCTGTGAAAAGTCCCTTTTGCAAGGCAAGGTATTATTTATAGGTTTTGAGGATAAGGATATGGACATTTAAGGGGAGATATTATTCTGTCTACCACACATTTTAAACCAACTGAGAAGGTATGAATCATTTAACAATGGTAATAAGAATATTCCAAATATTGTTACTTATAGAAAATAAATTAGTCATTACCTCACACCATATACCAAAATAAATTTTAGAAAGATAAAACAGTTTTATGTATACAAAATGTTTAAGTCAAAAACATTTGGAAGAAAATACCATCAGTAACACATTTCAGGTAGCTCAGGACTTTGCAAGCACCAAGATTAAATTAAAAATAGTAAGTGAATAGCTATGATATCTTAATGTATAAATATGTAAAATATTATCTAAAGAAAATACAAAATATATAAATAAGAGAAAATGATAAAGAGGAAATAGTTACAAGTATGACAATTAATTTATAAATATCCTTTGCAGACAATATCTTATAAAACAGTGAACACTTACAATATGCTCCATACTGTGCCTAGATACTTGTTCCAGTCCTGATAGAGCTTCTACTAGGATAAGAGCTGTGAAAGAAATAAGCCCACTGATGCAATAAAGAGCAATTAGAGACGGTGGTCTAGGAAAGTCTCTCATAGAAGTGATATTTAAATTGTGATCTGAAGGGAGAGATGAAGACAAGAATCTGATATCTAGGCAAGAGCAGGCACAGTGGCCTTGAGAAAAGAAATGCCTTGAGGAACCAAATGCAGACCAGGATGGCTGAAGAAGAAGAAATAAATGGGAGTGTGGTTTGAGATAAGGTTAGAGAGGTAAGCAGAAGCCAGATCATAAAGGGCTCTGGATTATGTTTAAGGTTGTGCATTTTATGTACAGTATGGTAATAATAGTTAAAAATACTGCAGTGTATAATTTGGGAGAGAATAGTTCTTGAAATTTCTCATCACATGAAAAAAATTGATAGCTGTATGTGGTGATGGATGTTAGCTAAACTTAGAACAGTAATCATTTTGCAACATATATCAAATCATTGTGTTTTACACCTAAAACTAATACAACATTGTATGTCTATTATATCTCAATTAAAAAAAAAAGAAGATTGTACATTTTAGTCAGAGTAATGGAAATCCACTGAGGGACTTAAACCAGAAAATTTCAAAATATTAGTTACCCTTTATAAATATTTCTGTGGCTGCTGCATTTAAAATATAGTTTACTATAAGGTAATGTGAGAATGTCTATTCTGTTAATTTAACAAATTTCTAGCCAAAGAGATATCCATAGAGATAATTCTCCTTCTATAAATCTATTCAAAAAATACAACAGAAATGCAACTTATTAAAGATTATTGCAGATATCTTCCTCTAAAAGTTAATCATGAAATCCAGGGGAAATCAAAACATCTTTTAATAAAAGATTGTTAAAGATGTGATACATTCAAAATGTTATATTCTGTAGCCATTAAAAGGTGTTTTTAAGGAATACTTACAAAGCAGAATGGGAAATTTTTCATGAATCAATGTTACACAGTGGAAATCAGATTAAGGCACTATATATGTGCGTGGTAAATTCATTTTCTGAGTACAGTTATGTGAGGGTACGCACACATAAATATATTATATATATGTATATATATGTATCAGTCTCTGCATATGTTTAACCATGTTTGACCTCCAACAGACTGTCTTATTGCTAAGACCAATTTTTCCAAACTTCGCTAGGGCCATTAACTATTCATCCAAATGTGGGTATATTTGCATAGTCAAAATCAATTGAACATGTATGCAACTATCCAGAAAACACAGACAAATTGTAAGAGCAAATGAAATATCTTGGACACTAAATGTAGATCTGCTAAAGTACCACCAGCTAAAATATAAATAGAAGAAAAGAAAGCACATTTGAAGGGCTACTTTCCTCCCAGGGGCTAAGTTTGTTGTTGTTTTAATAAAATTTCTGAAAGAGAACTATTTTCAGTCCTCCCAAAGATGTCACACGACACTTTATCTAAATTTTATATGACGTGAGACCCAGAAAGATTAAGTCATTTGTTAGGGATCCATATCAGCTGGGATGGTGGGAGATTTGGAATTGGAACTTGGTTTTGCCTGACGACGGCACACTGAAAGTTTAGGTTGTCTGAAAGGACAACTGAATCCTCATAATATCAGTCTCCCCATTCTGCCTTGGAAATCATCACAAGCAAAAAAATCCAGGACACACACACTAACTCATATTCAGAACTGTTTTTCCCAACTATACAAATTACATTAAAGGTGCATTTTTGACAGGCCTGGTGACAGAAGGAACACCCTTATCCATGTTAGATGGATGGCAAAAATAGCACAGGTAGAGATGGTCCTGCAGTCCACTGTAGCATGAGTCAGCCTCGAAAGCAGAAATCAAACTTTACAGGGGGGTGTTTTATCAGCCAAAATAGGAGAGGTAACTGGGGGGGGGGGGGGCGGATTTTACACTCCTTCAGAACCTTTCTTTAGCATTTATCCAATTGCTTTCTAATATGAGCAGGAGAAAGAGGGTGATTTATTATGGCCAAATAAAAAATATATTGCATGCTAGTCTATTTGTGGGAACTTCTAACCCAGGCATGCTAGTTTTCAGTTCCCATACTAGTGTTAATCACTTTAATGATCACTACCTATAAAAACAATTGAAAAATAAACATGAATAGTTTAGAATTTCCTTAACAACTCAGCATCTCTCTTCATCATTCTCATGCCATAATTCCATATTCTGTTTCTTTTTATATGTCCCACCCTTGTTTTGCTTGTCTCTTCATTTATGTTTTTCTATAAACAATGCGATCAATTATACTTTAAAGCCAACTTCCATGTTATTTACATTATGTGGCTCAGAAGAACTGTAATCTGTCTTTTAAAAACATGGTTTCAAGGGAAAGGTTACCTGTTTATATACTTGACTTTGCCTTCCAAATGCTCATTTATCATATATTTTCCCTTTAATTTTATTTTGCCCGTTAGTCATTTCACATTCAGTCAATAAGGCAGCTTTAGGAAAAGAGCATCTGGTATCATTGAAGCTGTAAACGTGATCTAAAGAGTTTTGCTCTCCAGCTGTCCCAGTCATCTATTAAATATCACTCACGATGACATGATGTGTCATTCATACTAATAGATGTAACAGCATTGTAAATGGAAATGCCAAATTGAACATTTTTTTTTTCTTTCAGCCTTGCAAGCAATTCAGAACTACCAAAAGAAGAAAAAGCCTAAATGTAAACTTCCACATTTGGGAGTGTAAATTTTTTAAAGTTAAAAAAATACAGAGAGACAGTTTTCATAAAAAGAAAAGCAAGTGTAAACATATACATGGAAAAATGTTCACCTTTGGGAATCATGAAATTAATGTTTAATGAAATAGCCCTGTTACTATTTTTACACGGGCAAAATTATTAGAAAAATCAATAAAACACACATTGCTAACAAAGTTTTAGTAAAATTGAAGCATAGATATAGTATCATTAGTATTCAAATTGTCATAAACTTCTTAAAAGTAGCAAGATAAAAAAACACAATACTTAAAAAGACATACATGTATAAATACGTGGTGATCTGACCCCAGAAATTTAACAAATACTATGTTATGCTACAAAAAGATGCTTATTAATGAATCATGTATCATTAGAAAAAAAACAACTGAATGTAACTAAAACACAGAATCATTTTGAAATGGTATATTAGTACAACTGATGTTAACGTGGCCATTAAATGTATATTTATTATAAAGAGCAAGGAGAAACTTTTGTAATGTTACATAAAATCATAAAATTTAGTTGTATGATTATCACATGTGCATACATACATGTTTTCCCAAAGCAAATACACAGTGGGAATCAAAAAAATTTAATGAGCTATTTATTAAAGGTTTGGGTTTAATATAACAAAGCTATACACAATGTGTGTATGTTTTGGAATTTGGGAGGGAGTAGGAAAGGTAACTGTCCCTTATCTCTAGTTTTAGCTCCTAAATATAAGATGCAGGGTCTTATTTCATAAGACTATGAAGTGAGCTTGGCAATGTCAAATAATATGAACAGGCAAGCTAAATGGTCATCACAGAACATAATCAGCAATAAACCAAGTCTCAGCTTCACCAGGGTTTGCCCTGTGAAGAATTCATATAACTTTTCTGCATAATAATGTACATTTCTGACCAAAACACAAAAAAATGAGTGAAAGATGCTGTTCATGTAAATGTCTGGATGCCTTCATAAAAAAAGCAAAAATTTTACCCAAGTTTTTAAAATTTTTTGGATATTCACTAAGAAAAATGTTTACTTTTGGCACATTGAACTTAGACAAACTATGTACATCTCTATTATTTCTAGTATGTCCTTTCAAATCTTAATAAAGACTTTTCTAAATTCTGCTGTAAGGTGAAGACTGGGCCCCTACTAAATATCTTCTTGTACTAAAAACATTCTAAAAATGAACACTGTCTTTCTGCTATAAGATGGTCCACACACCATATTCTCTCTGGGAATCCTTTCTCAATATACTGTACTAAACATAACAATTTGTTCCTCTACTTTTTTTAGCTCAATACATATATAATTTTTGTATTATACATACAATACATAATATAATGAACAAACATGAATTGAGTCTGCTCAAGTCTCAGGTCCTTCACTTAGGGTCTCATGGCCTCAGTAAACACATACTACCAATAAGATAAATTTTTGTTGATTAGAAATGTGTCTTGCTATAAGGAACAGAGTACTTAATTAACAGCTGCTTAAACAAATATAGGTTAATTTTTCTCACCGGCAACCTTTGCAACTGTTGATTCAGCTGCTCTATATTGCCAGCAGGAATACAACCTCTTTCATTGTTTCTTCTCCATCATCTGTAGTGAACTGGAGTTTGTCCTCATTTTTCTTTCCTGGTCACAAGACGGCTGCTTACTTCTACAGATTTCACATCAGTATTCAAGACACTAGCTATGGCTCTGTTCCCTTATCAAGAAACAAACTTTTCAAGACTCCAACTCACTCTTGTTGGCAGATTTTCAGTTAGATACTATTGTCTAGAATTTAGTTACATAGCCAACCCTGACTGCAGAGAGGCTGCAAAATAAGGGAATACGGTTGTTGAAATTGGCTTAGAACACTAGTGTTCCATCACATAGGAAGGTGACATGAAAGGGAAAGTGAACAGTGTGTAGGCTCCCAACAGTATAGACCACAATAGTATTTATTCTACAGAGTTATTATGATAATTATATGAGAATGTATAATTATCTGTCACAAACTGTGTTTTTAATGATTTTTAGGGCCATGAATTTAGCTATAGTTGTTTACATGCCTTAATCGATCATATTGTAGTCTGCTTAAGGGTAGGAGCTGTATTTAATTCATTTATGCGTATCTGATACCTCACACTATTTAGAACAATGACGATGAAAGCCAAATATTGGCAATTATAGCTTTTACATATAAACATTTTTTTTCTTTTCTGTCTTTTAATTTGTATTAACTACCACTTTATATCAATCATTAATATTTGCTGTAAAATTTATAATTATACTGTAAACTTTGTGAGGCTTAGCACTATGGGTATTCTAGTTAACTCTTTAAATTATCAGTGTTCTTTCTGTTTCAAAAAAAAAGGCAAACAAATTGGCCAAGTATATCTCAAGATCTTGCAGAATTTACACTTGACATCTGTAAACAAAAGATCAATTTGCTTAACTTGATTCCCCAACATTATATCAGTTTTATCTTTAGGAAGACAAAGCCTCTGGTTTCCTCCTGGCCTCACAGAGAGTTCACTGACTTATTCCCTTTTTCAAAGAGGTTCATCCTATGCACTTTCTCTGATCGTTAAAGAAATATACATTTCTGTGACACAGAGTGTGAGGAATTAATTACAAGTAAGAATTACATTTTTATTGGATATAGGCCAGGTGACTAAGAGCTACAATTTTTAAACATTCCTAACTAAGAATAAATCAAAGTAGATGATATTATCAAAGACATAACCTTCCTGCAATCAGAGGAGGAGAATGAAAGGGATTTGCTAAGGAAAGGAACTGGCAAAGTTGGTCAAGTCATAATACAGTACACACTTCATAGTCAAGAGTCCTTCCGAGAAAATTAATAAAAATTGTTAGAGACTTCTAAATTCCCTTCTCTTTGTAATCTGTGAAATTTATTATTATGTAAACTGTGAGGACATAAATCTTTCTTTATTGCATGGCAGAGAGTAGGAACTCAATAAAAATTATTGAAGTATTAATAAAATTCAAATGTGGAAAAATCTAACTAAAACTGAGAGAAAAACTCCCACTTCTAGAGGACAATGCAACTTAGTTTTTAGATCTTGAATTAGGCACACCCAAACAATATGCCGAAGTCTTTGTACACTGTTGCTTGTAAACTTCTCCATCTCGGGGAATTCTGCCAAACATATTTAGTGATACAACTATATCGACATCCAGAGAACATACTTTCCATCTTTTCTCTTCTCCAAGTTTAGGTAATCACCAGTAATCATTAGAAATCTGGTACACACAAAAGCCATTTAATAAATGCAAACTAGTGAACTGATGGTAAACAATATAAAGGTAGAAGATCAATGCAAAGAGGCTCAAAATCTCTGTGTCTTAAAAAAAAATGTGATCTTCACATATATCAATTCAGAATAAGTACATATCAAAAGAAGACGTGACATTTCAGATAATTACTGAATTAGAGGTTCTCACTCTTGGTTCTGACCGTAGAGTTCATTTAGATTGAACCCCAAACCCCTGCTACTCCATGGAATGCTTAAAACTTGTGTCAATCCCTGAAAATTGGACACATAGCCTCTGGCCAAACACTACACTTGAAATTTAATGATGGTCAAAACCGGTATTATTAAAAAGTCTAAATATGTACATTTCAGGCAAGACTTAATTACTAGAGTCCAAAGTCTAAATGTCAGAGAAGGCAAAATCCAACAACCCCAAGACCTAATGCTCTCTGAGAATGTTACACATCTCATTCCACCTCCCTAGATATTTCTTCCTCATTGGAGAATTGAAGAGTTTAATCAACCTGCTTTTAAAATCCCTTAGTTCCATGATGTGTGATCTGCGAAAAATGAAGAAAACTGAAAACTGAGAAAGAAACTTTTCACTTAGGAGACTATGAGTCATATTGACCTACAAAGTTCACATTTTTAACAACATTTATTAGCAAAAATTTTAACACTGACATTTGTAGACCTCTAAATCTCTAGAACAAAGCTTCAAACACAATTTACATAGTTATATTTGACCCCAAAGTAAACACTTTCTACACTTGTTCAATTTAATTTTAATTAATCATTAATTATCACCAACAACCTGGGTAGGTGAGAGCCCCGTACACACAGAGGCAATTCATATATACCAATTAGTAAACTAGCAATATCTATCAGAGAAGTGAAGAGTTTACTACTGAAAAGAGATTCCAAATTCCCCATGGAAAGCCTATATGTAACACATCATGTGAGGCAGTCCACACCCACATTGTGAGACTCTCATATCAGCCTTTCCAACTCATTGTTTCTCTAGCTAGAATAGCTTCCTATTAGTTCATAATTTTATTACTACTAGCATTGACCTTTCTGAATTGTTTTCACTTGACTCTCTGTGATAAAGGTAGAAGATAAACACCTGCCAGGACCTCTCTCACTAGAGACTTTTTCTTATTTTTGGAGGTCTGGATTTCCCTAAGTCAGAGTCAATTATGTCTAGGTTATATTTAAGCATTTTATTATGTCAGTGTTTGTGACAAGTTATCTAGAAATTCCTTGAACACAAACATGGCTTTCCATATTCAAATCTTAGTGAAGCACACTTCTTTTTTATTTACAGGATTAATATTTCAGAGAAGTGAAAAAATTTAAAAAATGGTCAGAATAATTAGAAGATATTTCTCTCCAACCTTTAATATTGTGCTTTGTTGCTTCTTTTAATACATACCTTTACAGTGCTGCATCACTGAAATAAATTCTGAATATGTTTACATTCTTTGCATGTTGATTAAAGCTCAGTTCATGTTGGTATAGAGTGACTATTATTTCCTTAAGGAAAATAGTGGACAGGACAAAGATACTCTTATCCTTATATAAATTCTATTCAATATGTATCTCTCTCTATATCTCTCTCTCTATATATATACAATATATATCCATATATGTAATATATATATATCCTAGTTTTAATTGCTTTCAAATAAAGATTTTGAATAAGCTTATTTAAATCTTAAAAGCAATAATACAAAACAATTAATGCATTTGTGTGCATGTGATCTTTTGTTGGGATCCTGCTTTAAAGTCAGTCACTGCTGGAGCAGTCAAAGCTGATTAATTACTGAGTCCAGGAGGTCACAGGGCATTGAGGTGACTAAGACCCCAGGATATTTTTGGGATAGCTTCAATAATATAATGAATACAATTTTCATATTTTTTTTCCATAACTTGTAAATAAAATGACGAAGAAATTAGCCTCTGGTATTCTCAAACATATGAAAGCATATTTGATTTTAATTTGATAACCCAGAAATGCTTCCAAAATGCTTCATAGCCATCCCACAAAGTAGAGCATTTTCTTGATCTATGAAAAAATACTAAGTGTTCCCATGGATAAAAATAATATGAGTAATATCCATATAGTAAACATTTAGAATGGACATTCCTGAAGGACGCCTATTCATTTTTCATTCTTACATTTGCCTCAGCCAATGACCATTTCATCCTCAACTCCATATTTGCATTACCATTAATAAGCATATTATTAATTGATTTGAACATATATAGAACAGTAGTTCAACTGTTTAAAGTATTACTTTGCTAATTTTGAAGTGGTTATATATTCAAGATCATGAAAAAAGTACCTATGCTTTTAGCCTACATGCCACTGAGTCAGACTTCTTCATTGCATACTGCTTTGGCAATTGAATGAAAATTATGGATCCTCTCTTGTGAATATATGTGCATTTTCTCCTTGGGGAAAAAATAAGTAGCAATACACATACACATTCTATCACGTAAACTCATACATATACCATCTACATGAAGTATCTTGGTAATTCCTGACCCCCTAAGATCCAACCTTAGACCCAAGTTTTACAACCTCTCATATAGGGAGACATTTATGTTTCTATTTCTTTTAGCAGAAAGCTAGACATCTAGTTTTTTAAAAGAAATAGCAATCTGTTGTAATTTGTGTTCTCCAGAAGCTAACAATGATGTTTGGGTGTAAGATGCTCATTAGGTGTTTATTGCATAAAGAGTATGGAAGCAGGATCAAACGGAAGTCGAACTGTGATGCGTAATCAATCAAGCCTTGGGCAACCACGAAAAGACCTCTGGAGTGAATATTACCTGCCAGGGAGGTCCTGAGACAGACCAAAATGGCTGGGACGTTATGCCTCTGTCTCTTTCAATTGCTGTATGCAAGTTGCCCTGAGAAGTACGTAACGTCAAGTGAAGTGAATTATCCTGAGGAGCTGACACCTAGCTACTGTCTTCTCATCACACTCCCCACTTTCAGACAACAACTACTTTCTTGAAGAGGGATATGGTCAGTTTACTCTTTGTGCCATTGAGATCCATTTTTCTCTGTACATTGAACAGCTGATTCTTCAGGATTCTAGTGATCCTCTTTTCCTAAGGGAAAACAGGAAAGTTACAGAAAGTACTATTATACCTGTGACTAGAGTTGTTCTCAGTGCTTCAACGGACACTTACCTTTTCCCTCCTCTACTCTCTATTCTAGGTCATTCCCACAGTCAGCCACGACCTTTTCAGTTCCTTATCCCCAAGGCATTTAAATCCCTGTCCGCCACATCTTTCCCAGCCTGAAATGGTTACACCTCTTTATTTATAATCAAAAGTGGACGTAGACATACCAAGAGGCAGCCAAGTGAATCAGCTGGGTTTCACATGTGTTCCTGTTTTCCTCTACTGTGAATTACAGTCCTGCTTCCTCCTGATTATCAAGATCGATTACTCTTGCTATGAAATGTTTCTTATTTTTGTGTGCTAGTTTTTTGATACAAAATGCTCAGGTGACAGCTATAACTCATAATTTAAGGTAACACTTATGATAACCTCTAGAAAAATTGTTCTCCCAGTAGGGAATTGGAATTTCTAGCATTATGGAAAGTGGGGTTTCAGGGATGGGAAGCATAACGTTCCCAAATGGCTCATTTGAGAATTATGGACTGTAGGACACTATTTCCTACACCTGTTGCTTCCAGGATCAATATATTCTCTCTATTGGGGAAACAGTGACATACAAAGGTCTTTAATATAGTGTGCAGTGTCATACCACTCTTGTAAAGTACTACCTCTGAGCTGGTAGTTCAGCTGTGACTTCAATAAGCTATTTCAGTCTTCTGTCAGGTCAGCTGATTTGGGGTGATGCAATGTGTGATGGCATATGACCACTGGATCTCACCATCATGGGTTCTCTCACATATCTCCTTTGCTTCAAAATACCTGCCTGATCTGAAGCAATACGATTTGGAATCTCATGCAAATGGATCAAATATCTAATAAACCCTCAGATATTAGTGCTATCTAAAAACCCTGAAGACTCATGAGCCATTGTATCTACTCCTAGGAAAGAAAACCTCTGACTCTTCCAGAGCTGATAAAGACCTATGTAATCAACTTGGCACCAAGTGATCAGTCACATCAAGGACAAGTTCTGTAATAGAGGTTCAACGTTGGCTCTGTGGCTAGTAGGTTAGACATTTGACAGCATCAGTAGCTAAATCAGCTTCAGTAATAGCGGTCCATGCTGTTAGGCCAGTGCACAGCCCAATCTCTACCACTGTTCAATTGGTTCCTTTTTCCATTGTGCTGTCACCTGACTGCCCACTGATAGTGTGGCTGAAATCACTCAGCCAGGTGATTGTGTTTATAGAGATATTTAGTGCCTCTTTCATGGTAGAGGCATGATGGGCATTGCCATATGATACAAAGATCTTTATACTTTATGCTCGTGTCCATATGTCTATCCATATGATAATTTTCTATACTTCCTTGTCTATGACCTTCAAGTCTTTTTTGCTTAGCTCCCTGACCAGCCAGACAAGCTATTTGCCTTTCCATGAGCATACTCTAAACTTGGGCCAGTTCTCTTTCCTCATAAGGTAGACAAACAGATGCACTGCTCATTGGGAAGCTTTTTCCTCACCACTATCTTTCAAGGCCATTCTAATTGTGGATATATTTTTTTCAGCTAGCATGCATATGAAGAAAGATGATTTATTCGTAAACTAAACTCAGGCTTTTTCTTCCTCCAGGTAGAATACATGGGATCCCCCATAAGTTATAGGCATAGGTTGATGAAGGGTATTAGTAAAAGAGTAGTGAGTCCCATGGGGGTCTGGGCTGCCTGCTCATATAGTTTGCTGGGAATCCTCTGGTCCTATTCATGCTCAATCTCAGATGTATCAATTCTATCTTACAGTGGTTTGTTGCCCAGCTACAAAACCTTATGATTTGGTGAGTCTAAGAGGAAGCAGTTCATGATGGATAGTTCTGGGCACATGGCAGTA
Organism: Stenella coeruleoalba; assembly: GCF_951394435.1. Taxonomy (NCBI): domain Eukaryota; kingdom Metazoa; phylum Chordata; class Mammalia; order Artiodactyla; family Delphinidae; genus Stenella; species Stenella coeruleoalba. The sequence continues at coordinate 32,164,093 of NC_137154.1, forward strand.
CATGACTCAAAATGAGGTTAGAGACGAAAATAGCTGCCAGGTCATACAGAGTGCCGTAAGTCGTGGAAAAGTATTTACTATCTTGGAAATTTGACTAGGTAACTAAAAGAATGGATCCCTTTGTGGTGGCGCAGTACGAAAGTGATATTAAAAAACAACCAAATAGAATAGTAGCTAGATCTAGTCACCACAGGAAAGTGAATGCATAGACAACATTGAGAATGAAAGATACCATGAAACAGAAGGCTTGTGACACAAGAAGGAGATAGAGTTAGTAGTCAGTCCCTAAACCTACCCTGTGTCCTTTAATATTTGTAGTTCCAATTCTAATTGACATGTGCTTTTATCAGGATAAATGTAGGCTTTCCTTCTCTAATGTGAATAAATGTTTAAAGATGTACAAGTCCACGGGCTTCCCTGGTGGCGCAGTGGTTGAGAGTCAGCCTGCCGATGCAGGGGACGCGGTTTCGTGACCCGGTCTGGGAAGATCCCACGTGCCGCGGAGCGGCTGGGCCCGAGATCTGTGGCCCCTGGGCCTGCGCATCCGGAGGCTGTGCTCCGCAACAGGAGAGGCCACAACAGTGAGAGGCCCGCGTATCACACACACACACACACACAAAAGATGTACAAGTACAATCCAGGAGGGAGAATTCCAACATTTAGACAGCTAGTGCAGAGAGGAGGGATCAGCAGGAAAGACTGAAAATAAACAGTCATAGAGATAAAAATGTGTTATAAAAGCCCAGAGAAAAAAATTTTCTTAAAATAAAAAAAAGATTTAAATTAAAGGTATACTTTCTTAAAGCATTCAAACGAGAGGGTGGAGGGAGTCTAAAAAGTTTAACATCACCCGGGGAGGGGGAGCTTCTAGAGATGGAAGATACTAAAGAAGACAATTTACACTGTAGCCAGAAAGCTGAACACCTTTAACATCCAACCAGCAAGAAGCGACCATGGATTTTTAAAATGCAGTGAAAAGAAATTTTATATGCATTCTAAAATTAATCTATTGTCTGGTATGAGAGTGGAGTCAATGGAAGAGACAACATCAAATATTTAATCATGAATTCTGTGCCAGGCATTTTTCATAGCATAGAGTGTAAGAGCACAGAATCCAAAGCCAGACTGCTTGGATTCAAAGCCTAGTTCTCTCAGTAACCACTGTGCCATCTTGGGCAATTTAAATATTCTCTCAATTTTCTTAATATAAATTGGGAATAAAAGCAATATTCGCTGCATAGAGTTGTGAGATTTAAATGTGCTCCATAAGTAATTCATAACTGTTATTTCTACATTATGCAATCTTTACAGTAACTCTCTGAGATGAGTAGTATCTCCATTTAATGGTGAGAGGAAAAAAGCTCAGGAAAGTGACTTCTGAAAGATCTACCACTGATATATGACCGAGCAATGATTCAAGTCTAGGTCTTCTTACAAAGCTTGAGTGTTCCCATTCTGATTTGCAGTCTATGAAGGACAGCATTTATCCAAGCCATACAGACACGTAACGTGGATACATTATCCATGAGACTTATATGTTAACAGGTCTTTCATCCAAGAAAGGCTACCAAAACCTTCTCTAAAATACAGTTACAAATAGAGTCAAATAAAATATTTTCTAAGCAACTACTATGTGTACAACTGCATTAGAGTCTGGGTGAAGATGATACAAGGTGATAATTAAACGTGGTTTAAATTAGGGATTAAATTTCAGGAGTTCAAGGATTAAATTTCAAAGAAAAACTGAAATATGGAGGAGAGATGTTCACTTCAATGATATCATTGTGATAAATTCATTGTAATCCATAGTCTGTCCCAGAGTCCTTCAAAGTTTGGACATAAAACTTTTGTAGCACCTCCACAGTAGTTCGGTTCTCAAGGGCAAACTAGAAGTGATCAGGTCCTGGAAATAGAGAAAGCATCCCAATGCTCAAGGAAGACTTCTCTAAAGGATTAAATTTGCACCAAACTGCTGTTTAGCAGTAGAACAAGAATAAGGGAGAGAAAATGTTAGTGTTATGAATTTTATATTATCCTCTAACAATGCCCATTCTTTAACAGCAGGAAGTTACTTTAAAGCTTTACTAAAGAATTGGATGACTAAATAGAATGCATATATTTTTGTCTTGTGTTTATATTTTATATGTCAAAAGATTTTAAGAAAAGCGCTCTTATGATGAAAGAGTTCAGGCATAAGCAAATAAATAAACCTTGCTTGCATTTCCATCTCAGACACTGAAGAACTTGGAGTGATTCGTGTGGATCTGAAGTGTCCTTGCCTGTCCAAGAGAGACCATGGTTCCCTTTCAGAACAGTTGGAAGATCATTTATGAAGCATTTCTTTTAGAAAGTCAACAATATATGAAAGTTAAATAATTATCATTAAGAGAATGCAGAGGAGATGCCACCCTTGTGAAAAGAGGAATGTCAGAAATCTCATCCCTCTAATGACATTTGGTTGAGAATTAAGTACAGAGAGGAGCCCAAGCAAAAAAGTAAATAAATAAATTTTTGAAAATAAAAGTCATTAATTTTTTATAAAATTTTAATGATCTTGCTTGCTAAATGCAAGAACCACAGTAGAAATTTTGACATAATTTTAAAAAGTAAGAGCCTGTCATCAAAGTCTTACCAGGTGACCGGCTGTTTCTGTCAGGGCAGTAAAAAGCAGGAGACATAGACATACATTCATATGTTCATGCTTCATCCATCATTATTAAAATCAAACACACACACACACACACACATACACACGGAGTCCACATTATTTTCATCATGGCGACAAGAATTAAAGAACTATTTAAGTCTGAGTATTTTCACTTTGGGTGCATGGTGTGTGAAAAGAAAGTGGCTCATAATGGACTGAAATGTACTGAATGCTATCCAAAATCCTGTGCATTTCAGATATATTACCTCAATTTTCATACGTAAGGAATATGGTAGGTTCTGTAGAGAGACACCGAGGTTAGACTGGTTCCACCTAAAACACGAGATTTAATTAAACATGACATTATTTGAATTTGTGGTAGAGAGAAATCCATAAATTAAAGTCTCAGCTGTGGAAAAGCATTCTGAAATGTTTGTCAACTGTTTTTCCATTTTAACTAAATAATAATTTCCTAGAGAAACCAGATTTCCATCAGTGGCCAGAAAGAAGAAAAAAACTCATGAAGTATACAAGTATCAAAAGTTTTAAAGCCTGCTTTTGGATTGCATCTAAGTAATTATTTTCAGGTTTTTAATAAATTAAATAGGTAATATGACAAGAACCTATTTTTCAAATGACTTTCCTATTTCATTAGCCCTGCTATTTGTGAAATAAGATAAAGATGAGCTAGATATCATTTAAATTATTTTTTTAAGGAACTGCTTATATTTTCTTCTAATATTCATGGATCCAGTTAAATTAAGTGCTTTCTTTGTTTTTGGAATACAAATTGCTATCTTTGCATCTCCAAGGAAGCATCAATAAGAAACTTTGGCAAAGATATGCTCAGGAAAATTCAAAACACTTAAAGTTGACTGTTAGCCAAATTTAAATCACTATGTAATTAACATTAATTTGAAAAATTGTATGGCATTAAAATATACCTATATATATGATTTCTCTGACATCCTTAAATGTCACTACTATGTGAAACAAGTAATATTGGTTTCTTTTCTCCTCTGACTTTGTTATATAATGAATGAAAGGGAGCTGTAATTTTTGTGCACAATTATGAAATTTCAGTGTCTTTAAAGGTGTTTTTCATATAATAAACCATAGAGGATTTTATTCAATAACATCAGAATGAGTAGTGTGGCAGTTAATAGAAGAAGTCAGTTGATAAGATTCAGAACAGATCAGAACAATCTGAGAGGAAATTAAGAAAACCTTCTCATTTATAATAGAAACACAAAGAATGAAATACTTAGGAATAAACTTAAAGGAGACAAAAGGCTTGTACACTAAAAACTATAAAACATTGCTTCAAAAATTAAGGAAGGACTTCCCTGGTGGCGCAGTGGTTAAGAATCTGGCTGCCAATGCAGGGGACACGGGTTCGATCCCTGGTCCAGGAAGATCCCACATGCCACAGAGCAACTAAGCCCGTGCACCACAACTACTGAGCCTGTGCTCTAGAGCCTGTGTGCCACAACTACTGAGCTGTGAGCCACAACAAGAGAAGCCACAGCAATGAGAAGCCTGCACCGCAACGAAGAGTAGCCTCCACCCACTGCAACTAGAGAAAGTCCGTGCACAGCAACAAAGACCCAACGCAGCCAAATATAAATAAATTAATTAAATTTAAAAAAAGAATTAAGGAAGACAAACAGATAGGAAGACATTTTACGTTCATGGATTGGAAAACTTAATATTGTTAAAATAGCCATTCTACCCAAAACATCTACAGGTTCAATGCAATCCCTAGCGAAATCCCAATATGGCGCTGGAAAAACTGTATATCCATATGTAAAAGAATAAAATTAAACCCTTATATAACACTATACAAAAAAAATCAATTAAAAATGGATTAAAGATTTGAATGTAAAACTTGAAATTATAAATTCCTAGCAGAAAAGATGGGTAAAACTTCATGACATTGATCTTGGTAATAATTTATTGGTTATGAAACCAAGAGCACAGACAATAAAAGCAAAAATAGGCAAGTGGGAGTACATCAAGCTGAAGCATTTCTACATATCAAAGGAAACAATCAACGTAGTAAAAAGACAACATATAGAATGGGAAAATATTTGTAAACCATATATATGATAAGGAGTTAATCCAAAATATATGAGGAACTCATACAACTCTATATAAAAAAATACAACTTGATTTTTTAAATGGACAAAGGACAAAGGACTTGAATAGACATATCTCCAAAGAAGATATACAAATGGCCAACAGATACGTGGAAAAGTGTTCAACACCACTAATAATAAGGGAAATACAAACAACAAATCAAAAATACAATCAACTTTCACCTCACACCTATTAGGATGACCATTATGAAAAACAAACAAACAAACAAAACACACACACAAAATAACACATGTTGGCAAGAATGTGAGGAAATTGGAACCCTTGTGCACTATTGGTGGGATTTTAAAATGGTGTAGCTGCTATGGAAAATAGTTCCTAAAAAATTTTTTTTTAATTGAAGTATAGTTGATTTACAGTGTTGTGTTAGTTTCAGGTGCACAGCAAAGTGGTGAATCACTTTTTCAGATTATTTTCCATTATAGGTTATTACAAGATATTGAATATAGTTGTCTGTGCTATACAGTAGGTATATATAATGAGGATATCCAAAATGTAAGATGATATACCAGTGAAAGACATTCTTGGTAGAAATGTAAAGCTTAATCCTGAGTCTAGAACACATATTGGAGCTCTTGCCTCTCATAATATTTACTTGAAATAATCAAATATATTAACTTAGAGTACATTCCTTCTCATCTTCCAGGAAGTTCTTACTTCCCTCCTCAATCTCCCTCTTCAATAGGAGTAGCTTAGCTTTTATCATTTTATGTGTTAGAGTTCCAAGTAAGGTCCAAGTAAGATTTCCTTTGATGAAGAAAAAAGTCCGTATTTTAAAAAATGACTGAAAATTAGTGGATTCTAGTACCTTCTTTTACAGATGAGACATATAAAGTCCAGCTAGGCTTAACGACTCGTTGAAGGTCATGTAACTAGTGAGGAAAGGTTGATCCTTGACTCAGAATCTCCACTCTTGCCAATATTCTCTCTGTATGTATGTGATTTTATCTCTATGAATCAAAGTAGGACAAAACAATTGGAAAGTCATTATTAAGATAATATAAGACATTATAACAGGCAGTAAGAATGAAAAGTAAGACCCATATCCTTTCTCAAGGAGTTCCCATCAATATAATCTAATTGAGTTTGCTTACGGTTTTGAAAAAGATATGAATGCACAATTACTTACAAAATAATATGAACTGTTTATAGTATGTTTTCTGAAGCATATATAAAGTGATCTGGGAATAAGGGTCAGAGATAATTATTTCTACCAGAAAAGGGATATTCAGGAAATTTTTCAAAGAAGAGTTAACATTTGAAAAGAAAACAGATGTTTAACAGGAAGATTAGGACAGAAGCCCATTCCATGCAAAAGAAACATGAACAAACATATGTACTATTCTCATCACTACATTATGGTGTCTACCAGGGGCTAGGAACTCTATTGTTGCTTTGAATTCTCACAACCACCCAGTAAAGTAAATGTTGTTTTTCCTCAGTCCATAAGTGAACAAACTGAAGTTCAGATAGGGTTAAGGGAGAGAAAATCTACTCCGAATGATACATAGAAGATCCAATTTGGATACAAGATACCCCAGAAAAGTTTGCTTTTTTTTTTCCTAGCTGTATTTCCTAGGTCTAGGTTCATATATAGAGACAGCAGCTTTTTTTTTTTTTCTAGTACATGACAGGCAAAGTCATGACAGAGGAAATCACTAAGTATACAGAGAAAGCTAATGAGCAGAAGTGCTATCAAAGCTGTTGCACTCATGTCTGCATACTCTTCCGAGGTCCATTACTCCTCCAGGACAGAGCTGGGCATTGCTTCTCATCGCCTCCCTATCATTAATTTTGAACCAGGAGGAACAGGAAAAAGATGACTTCCAGCAAAAATAAGCAGAAGGGAGAAATTGAACAGAAATTATTTATATAAGTTAGAATAATTCTAAGAACTTCTATAACTATTGGCAGTGGTGCAATTAAAAAGAAACAGGAAAAAAAGAGATTACAGATTTATCTATCAATATACACAATTTTGCTATACTGCAAGTTGGAAAGTTAACTTCTAAAATGTAAGATTAACTGCAGAGTCTACTATGGGCTAGGAATTCTATTGTTGCTTTAAATTCTCACACACCCTGTAAAGTAAATGTTGTTTTTCCTTGATCTGTAAATGAACAAACTGAAGCTCAGATGGGGTTAAAGGAGAAAAAGAGTTATGTGTTTATTCACCCAACATACAGTTTTGAGTACTTACGAGTTCCATGCATCAGTGTAGTTTCTGGGGATAAAATTGTGAACAAAACACACAAGCAAACATGTGAGGGTATGTATGTGGTGGTGGTGGTGGAGAATACAATAAATGAAATAAGTATGCAAAATTTAGTATTTAGGTGATGTTAGGAGCTGTGAAAAAGAAATGCATAAGAAAATAGGAAGTATCAGAATGTTTAGGGTAGAAATGATTTTAAGATTTTGAGTAAGGGAATGAAGGAGGATGTGAGAGAAAGAGTAAGAAGAGAGAAAACTAAAAGGTAATGGAGGGCTTCCCTGGTGGTGCAGTGGTTAAGAACCTGCGTGCCAATGCAGGGGACACGGGTTTGAGCCCTAGTCGGGGAAGATCCCACATGTCGCAGAGCAACTAAGCCGGTGCGCCACAACTACTGAGCCTGCGCTCTAGAGCCTGTGAGCCACAACTACTGAAGCCCACACACCTAGAGCTGGTGCTCCACAAGAGAAGTCACCACAATGAGAAGCCTGCGCACCGCAAGGAAGAGTAGCCCCTGCTCGCCACAACTAGAGAAAGCGTGCGCACAGCAACGAAGACCCAATGCAACCAAAAATAATTAATTTTAAAAAATCATATTAAAAAAAAGGTAATGGAATCAGTTCATGTAGTGTTCTTTAGGCCATTATGCCATTATAGTGATTTTATTCCTCAAATAAAATTAATTGTGAGTGAAAATTATATTTTTTTCAATAAAAGCATATTTATTCTGGCCAGGAAAAAAACATAGATGATGATAGATAGATAGATATAGAGACATAGACAGTGGCATAAGAAAGTAAATCAAAATCTTAACACGTTAGATGTGCATGATAATAGCAGAAAATTTCACCCTTTTTTTTTTTTTTTTTTTTTTTTTTTTGCGGTACGCGGGCCTCTCACTGTTGTGGCCTCTCCTGTTGCGGAGCACAGGCTCCGGACGCGCAGGCTCAGCGGCCATGACTCACGGGCCCAGCCACTCCGCGGCATGCGGGATCCTCCCGGACCGGGGCACAAACCTGCGTCCCCTGCATCGGCAGGCGGACTCTCAACCACTGCGCCACCAGGGAAGCCCTCACCCATTTTTAAAAGGATTTCAATCAAAGAAATAGCAAACTCATAATTTGGAAAAATCATGATTCAAAATTGAGATGATGTACTCAGTCTAACATGGTACATTTATAGGAAAATTGCTTCAGATAAGAATGCAGACAATTGTGTGTAGCAATGTAAGTTTGCCTTTTTTAGAGCTTCCTGTTGGGGTCCAAAGAATTAATCTGACATATATCAGATAAAAAACGGTAGCACATGGAGACATGCCCAGCACTGCTACAGACTCTCAGGTTAATGTAATGAGTCTATAGTTAATGAAATGTCCCCAGTTTCCCAAGTAAAGGCAACACAATCTTTAGGCTGCATTCACAGAGGAAGAATGTGCAGAATGTAGGATACAACACTTTTGCTTAACTCTGCATTGATCACTGGAGGACTGCATCTCAGAATGAGAGATCACTCCTCAGTTTCAAATCATCAAGATGGAGTTCATATAGAGCACCCAACATAGCTGGGGAAATAACTACTCTGTAATGTGAGGCCTGACTAAAGGAATTGAAGATTAAGAAAACAGAACAAGTGATATGTTTAATTATCTAAAAAGCTGTCCTGAAAGAGTGAAAAAAAAAACCCCAACAAAACCTTATTTTGACTGGCCCTAGAAGAATTTAGGCTAATCCAATGTAAATAATAAAGAAGCAGATTTTTGCCTTAATATGAGGAAAATCTTTATAATCACTGGAGTTATCCAATAATGAAGTAGGGTAGCGAAGGTATTGATTACCTAGTAACTGAGGATATTAGATCTCGATAAACATTTGGAAGAAATATTGTTAGGCAGGGTTTCTCAAACTAATATGCACATGCATCACCTGCGAATTTTGTTTAAATGAAGATTTTGGAAAAGTAGGGGTGTGATTTTACATTCCTAACAAGCTTCTAGGTGACACCCATGCTTCTGGTCAGCTGCTCACACTTCGAGTAGCAAACATGTAGAGCAATTAAATACACTTCTTTTGTAGCTTGAAATAGGTGATCTAAATTTTTTTTCAGTCCTGAAACTTTATTAGGTATCGCTGAACATGCTATAAACAAAGCTGCTGTCTGGTTAGGAATTTTCTCCTTCACCCTGACAAAAGCAGAAAATCTTTTGAGGAATCAACCAGAGTAAGTGAATCACTTTGTCTAAAGAGGAGGAAATCCTGAGTGCACTGTGTGTTAACACACATGCTACATAATTTCTGCCTCCTATATTGACGTTTATGACCAAAAAAGAAAGGTTAAGATAGGTCTTTTTCCTGCAATCTTTTAGTGATATTCTTTCATTTTTTGTTACTCCTCCGTTGTCTTCCTTAATATTGTTGCAAGTAAAACATTTTACTGAGATATTTGCATTAGAGACATGCTGAATGTGTATATGGATTTTGGCAAATTTCAGGTGGCAGCTGAAATGCTCAAATACTTTTAACATCCAAAGTCTTTAGTTGGAACTTTTTTTCCTTTTATGGTCCAGCTGTAATAAAGACCAATTAAAGCTTTGGCCACTTGGCTGTGGATGGCTAATGACTTATATAAATCTTCTAAACAAGACTGTCTGAGCACAATCCCTTCCTTTAAACATAGAAGATTCTGAACATTACTTAGTTTGACCATAATTAAAGCTTTCAGTTCCCTCAAGGCAGTGAGTGTTTTTCCTCTCTGTGATTAATTTGGGTTATTTATTTTAACTTCACATAAGGAACATCAAGGAATAAAAGAGTAAACACTTCAAAATAGTGTTCAAAACCTGTCATAGAATAGACATAACAACCAATTATTCTTCCTTTCTCTGTTCTAAGGCTTCAAACAATAGCGGGGAAAATGTTATTATTTCCATAGTATGATTTTCAAATATGAATGATATTATCCAAGCTAAGAATTCCAGTTATCTTCAAAGAAAAAATCTGTACCATCATTTCCAGAAAACTAAAAAGAAAAGTTCCAAAAAATCTAAGAAAGATTCTAGTTCTGACAGAGGTTTCCAGACTACTAACTAATAGCAAAAATATAAGGTACATTAATTGGCTTCCTCTCAATTACATACAAATCATGATAAATTGGAGTAAGGAACTAAGCTTCAGGCTTTGTGTTTAGGCTAGTGTAAGCATTCTGTTTTTAGAATGATAAAAAGGGTACTTGACTTGGGAGAATTCAGGTGACTGTTAAACTTGATTCATTTTGTTGGTGGAAAATAAAACTATATTTCCTCTGGGTTCAGATATCAATCAATGAAAATACAATCCTTATAAATAAATAGGGTTACATTATGTCATTTATTCTTTGCCTGCTTCAGAAGGAGACTGTCACAAAACCATTGTGGAAGATCAGTTGTGGTGCAGGCTTGTGAATCAGAAGCACACAATAGTCTCTTTCAAACAGATTCTGAATCAAGAGAGATTTAAGCATTTAGGGCTGGGAAAATATTTCTCACAGAAACAAATGGGCAAAAGATATTTTGAAAAATAAATAAAGCAATCTTTCTATCATAAATTATATTTATTTATACATTAAAATATATAATTATGTATTTATATATTATATAATGTATACATTTATACACATATACCTATGTGTACACACATGTGTATATGTATATGTACTGCATATGTACATATATACCTACATATTAGCATGCATACTTCTGGTGTGTTTATATGTATACAGGTATATGTGCATATATATATATCACCATGTGTGTTCATACATATTTACATATATATATGTGTGTGTGTGTGGCTACAGCAGACATTTTAATTTTAAATTTTTAACTAAAAATTTCAAAAAGCACAATGTAACTATCAGGCAAACATCAAGTACCATATGCCACCAGAATTACTCAGGGACAGCACAACTCATGTTTTAAAATTATTTGTGCTGGGATCAAAGATAACAATGGCACACTGAAAAATCAATTTTATTCTAAAGAGTCTCTACTTTAAAAGAAAATGTTATCTAGAAAATATTTCGGATTCAGCATTAGCTTGTAATTAATTCACTTTACTGAAGATAACATCCATTGTACAGTCTGGTTAATCTCTATTTCTACTGCTTAAGACCAACTAAAGAGGAAAAACTGTTATTAAAAGGGTGATACCCAGGAAGCAGCATGGCTTACTTGGAATTATCCCTAATGCTCAATGCTAACAGCAAATCCTCCTTTGACCCAGCCCTTGAAGACCATTATACATTACTTGATTTGGCATTGGTACCAAATACAAGTTGAAGATCTATACTGAAGATCTTCAGAAATATGAATTTTAGAATTTTATATAGGGTAAAAAATATAGGCTGATTCCAATTTCATATGACTCATTTCTGTTATTTTTTTATTCTCCCCTTAAAATATACAGAGTTGTCGCAAAAGATTTCAATGACATCAGAGTACATGGTTTGTTGACTACATAGGCTTTTGCAATTTTTATGCTGTCAAATCCACTTATTTTTCTTTTATGAGGTTAGTGTCTCTCTTTGGAATACCCTCTTTGCCTCAAGACTACACTGTTATATACATTATTTTATAAGACGGTTTTAATTTTAGATATTTGATTAATGCACTATGTTTGCATTTTTTCATGTAAATGAAATAGTTTAATTCTAAGTGCATTTAATGTAATTATCATTTATTGCAGTTAATTCTCATTCATTATTCTCAGGCACAGAGTTTAAGCTCCTTTTCCTGTCAACTCTCAGTTTTAATCCTTATGATCTTTTTATGCATTTGGATTTAGTATTTAGATTATCTTCATGTTTTTAAGAAATGTATATTTTGGAAACTCTAGCTTTGGGTAGTGTTTGTTTGTTTGTTTGCTTGTTTTCTTCTGTCCAGCACTCATTTCATCTCTCTCTGGTAAAAGCTTCTTCAGCACATTGACTTTCTTCTATGTATCCACCTTCCCTGCCCTAACTCACTATTGCATTCGGTTGTGTTGCTTCTCTCAAAGACTCTAGCCATCTCTTCACTTAGATATAGATGTGTCATAGGCCACACAATCTTTAACTTAGAAATTTGAGCTTTTATGGATAAAATTAGATTGGAAACTGAGAGATCAGATCCATTGCACTTGGCGCACTTTGAAGATGCTCTCATTAGTTACGTTGTTCTAGATTTCTGATCCTGTTCCAATATCATCTCTCTCTGATGCCAGGATCTTCAGTTTGTCCTTTATTGTTGGGCTACCCTCACTTAATTTCCTTCCAAGAAACCTCCTCCTTTTTCCAAGTAATTAGTCTTTTCTTTTCTTTTTTTTTGTCCTGCAATGAAATAATTCTCATAGGCATGTAAGGTATAAACTCTTCATTGATTGGTGATCATGTTTTTAGTTCTGTTTCAGCTGTGATTTTTTTCACATTGTGACTAAGATTCCTATTTATGCCCTAACAACTGTTTACATATGAACGTTTAGTCATATGCCCTCACATGTACAGTCATATGACTGTTTTAGTCAATAGAATTCAAGTATCACTAGTACGTGCTATAGAGAAATGTACTTAAAGTGAAGTTATTATGGGCTAAATTGCATCCCCCCAAAATTTGTATTTTGAAGTCCTTAGCCCTAGTATCTCAAAATGTAACCATATTTGAAAATAGGTCTTTAAAGAGGTAATTAAGATAAAATGAGGTCTTTAGGCTAGGCCCTAAATAAATATGATTAGTGTCCTTATAAGAAGGGATTAGAACACAAAAAAAGCATCTGAAGGCAAAGGAAAAAAGATAGCCATCTACAGGCCAAGAAGAGAGACCTTAGAATGAAATCAACTCTGCCAACACTTTGATCTTGGACTTTTAACCTCTACAACTGTGAGAAAATAAATTTCTGTTGTTTAAACCACGCAGTCTGTGGTACTTTGTTATGAAAGCCCTAGAACACAAATACAGCAGGGCTGTGTCCTTCTTTGTGACTTTAATTCCTGTTTGCCGAAATGTGGAAGCCACGACTAGAGCTTGCATTGCCCTCTTGAACCAAAAGGTGGTAGCTGCATATAAGATGTGCAAGGAAGAAGAATGATGGTAAATTGTGTAATGATTAATGTAATGGGCAGCAGAAACTTAAAAAGCTCTTTGATTCTGGCTAATTTTTCATGGTATCCCCAGAACGGACATGGTTGGTCAGTCTATTACACTTTTACTTGAAAGTCCATAGTCTGGTGAACGTAAGTCCTATTTCAAATGAAAAATGTGCCACTGTGGTACACCAGCCAGTGTAGGGTGGTACACCAGCCAGTGAAGGGTGTTACAGGAGTTGCGTGAGTAATGGAGTTGCCTCAGGACCATTGCATACTGGGTATAATAGTAGGACCCCAAACCCACGCCATAGTTAATTTTTCAATTCCAGTGTGAACAGATGGAACACATATACCTAGCAATTAGCAGAAACCCCTCTTTGGTTACCTGACCTGTGGAGTAAGGGTTACTATGGTAGAAAAGGACGTATGGAAGCCCTTAGATTTGTCTCTACCAAAATAGCAAACCAAAAGCAATGCTGCCTTCCTAGAAAGATTAGGAGATTAATTTCACCATCAGTAACTTGAATTATGCAGGGTTGGTGATTCCAACCACATTCCAATTCCACTTGCTTCTTTTCTTGCGCCAAAGACAAATGGATATTGGAGGAAGTGAGTGAGTTATTTTAAACTTAATTGGGTGATGACTTCAATTTCAGCTGCTGCTCCAGATGTCATTTCTTTTCTGGAGCAAATCAACACATCCTAGCACCTGATATTCAAGTATTGATCTGGTGAATGCTTTTTTTCTCTGCCTGTGAGTAGGGACACCAGAGACAGTTTGCATAGAGCTAGCAGATCCAATACCATAGCTTCATTCTCTTACCCAGAGCTGTACCAGTTATACCATAAAATAAGCCATGGGGGCATTGATCCCTTCTCTATTCCATATGTCATGTGTATTCGTCATATTGATGATGTCACGTAGATTGTAGTGGGTGAGCCAGAAGTAATAACAAGCCTAAATACCTTTTATAAGATGTGTACTTCAAAGTAGGAAATAAATATAGAGAAATTCAATAGCCTTTCACATCCATAAAGTTTCTAAATATATATATGCACACATATATATAATTATATGTTTATTATATTATAAATATATCTCTTCTAAGGTGAAGGGCAGCACAATACTTAGTGAACCTCTTTGAATTTGGAGGACTATACACCCTTATTGGGCATGCTATTACAGCCCATTTACCAAGAAACCCAAAAAGCTGCCACTTCAAAGTGGGACTCCAAGCAAGAAAAGTCTTATTAATGGGTCTTGGCTTCTGGACAAGCTATTATGATACAGGGGCCATATGGACTCTGGAGATGATGATAATTTTTGAAGTCTATATATTGAATAGGAATGCTGTCTGGAGCCTTTGGTGGGCCCCTATGTGGTGATCATAACACAGGGCTTTAGGATGTGGAGCAATGCTATTCCACCCTCCCTATATAACTATACTATAGAGAAGCAGTTTCTGACTTACATGGTCTTAGGAAAGGTGGAAAGCTTTCTATGGTCTATTAAATTATCATGTGACCTGACCTCCCTACCCAGGTAACCTGATGCCCAAGGTGTAATGTGGGGCATGCCCAGCAACACTCCATCTAGTGGGAGTGGAGTATTTCAGATCAGGCTCAAGCAGATCTTAAATGCATTAGCAACTGGATTCACTTCTGTGGCTGCTGTTCCTGCTATATCTTCTTTTGTAATTCTATAACACCTATATTTCTTCCCTATTTTCAGCTGTAGCTATTGCTCGTTATAGCTGTTTAGAGCACTTACACAAAGCTTGTGAGAGAATTACAAAGGAAGCCAAAGGCACCCACTTTGCATTTATAAAGACCTATACAATTAAAAAGATAAGAATATACAAATACATGCATTTTCCTTTACATGGAACTGGTGTTTCAAAATAGTCAATATATTTCTATTGTTCTGTTTTCAGCAAAACACTCACAAAAAATAGCAGTCAACCCTTCTTGCAGTGTCTATTTTTCCCACCAGCTTCCAAAATTTTCTAGGTCTACATTATTTAGTAAAGACAAGCGTAATATGAATCAAGTCTTACATTATAAAAACATGCCTACACACACATCCAGTACATGTCCAAGCATAATAGAGCTTGAAATACAAAATATGACAGATTATAACTCGGGACATATAATCTATCCATAAAAACAAAAACTATTATTCTATCCATTATGTGAAAATACGATATCTAACATTTTTGTTCAAGATGGAAAATCTATAAACAAAGATAAGCAGTGTGCACCATCTTGTGGATGAATTTTCCATGAACACAGCAGGTTGCCCCTCCATCCCCCCACATTTTGAACAAAGCATCAGGCTGTCTCTACTGAGAAGTAACCTATATCCTGGACCTTACCATCTACTTCTCACCCAAATGTAAGCTTGCAGGCCCCAGTTTTTCAGAGTTCCCCTCTCTAGTTATAATGTAGCCAATATGATAAAGCTGTCTGGGATAGAGGAGATGGCTCAGGCATTTTCTTCAGAGCAATCAAGGCTGGGTTACTAAGATACTGGAGTGCAGCCCAGGCATCAAGAACTTCAGACCCATGTTATAAAGTGATTCAATGCAGGTATAGGTTTGATTACAATTTGGAATCAAAGATGTTGACATCAGAGTCTGAAGTAATGCTCTGGGATAACAGAAGTATGAGGTAAAGAAAGTTGGGGGTCAGAATTTTGCAATCACATAAATCTCCCAAACACATGAATTGTTTTTAAAATGAGTACAAGAAGCTCAAATTAAATAGTGTAGCTTAAAAATTCCAAAAGTATAGGCTTCCCTTGGTGTAAAGAGAATGCTTAGGACTACTACTTAATCTTCTGTATTTAATACTTTCTCCTCATAAAATTAGCTCATTTCATCTAACAATTAATCCTTCAATTTAGATACTATTTTCATTATTCCGACTCTACCAGCAAGGAAATTAAGGCATAGAAAGTCCACCTAACTTGCAAAGATTACAAACCTAATAATAAAGGCTTGGAATCTGGATTTAAATGCAAAAATGCCAGCTCCATAGTGTGTGCACTTAACCACTCTGCTAATTCATGTGTAACTATGTTTTAATGATTTCAGTGGTTTAGGATCAATAATACTTTTGCCTTTTCTGTTAGATAGTACAAGGCTGAAAAAAGGTTCCTGTAAGATGAAAGGAGTACTAAATGATGAAAAATAGAGAACTTAGAAGCAAAAGAGATAGATGGAATGGAAGTGCTCCCCAAAATCTGATACAGTCAAGAGTTTAAAGGATATGTGATTGACCCCTGTTTCTTAATAGAGAAATATTATGCTAACATATAGACTTGCCCTTGTGCAGATCTGTATTGAAGTCATATGTATATTCAAATAGTTTGACTTCTTAGACATCTAACAATTCTTTTAAAAAATATCTTTTTATTGTGTTAAAATACACATGACATAAACGTACTGACTCTTGGAAACCATTTTTCTCATTTGCAAGGTGAAAACAAAACTATCTACCTTGCTTAATTAAAAGCTGGATAAGATGCATGGTAAATTCAGTGTTTGCAATAAATGATAATTCTTTTCTACTTTTCAAGAATGTTTTAATGGAAATCACTATACAAACAAATATAACAAGCTGTCTCAACATGAGCTCGTATTTTTATTCACACTCAAAGAAGATGCTAAAACAGACATAAAGGAAAATATGCAAAGCTCTCACATGTCTTTCTAAATTCCACTGTTTTAAAGTACAGGGACTGGTAGATGAGAAAATGTTTACTTGAACGTCAATTTGGACTGCAAAGAAACAGAGGTAATAATCACTTTGACTCAGGCAGTGATAGGAAGATCAAGCCCTCTATACAAATGAGGACACTGAAACCCAGCAAATCTGAAGGAATTGCCTGGTGTCTCACAGCTAGTTAGCTATAAAGGCAGGATTTGAGTAGCAGTATCTGGGATACACGTGGTGTGATTTTTTTAAACTAAATACTCAAACTATATACCAGATGATAACTTCTTTGCAGTAAAAGCTATAGTTAAAAAAAAAAAAAAAGTAGAGGGCTAACAAATAAATACACTAAATTTATAAACCAGGAATAAAACAAAAACCAAACTTTTTCACATGTGGAAATATTTTGAGTGGAGAATTAGCTGCATGAACTCCATGGATACTCCTCTGTTTCATGTTGTCACATAATTAAGGTCATTTTTATTCATGAATGTCCTTTACATGACTAACACTCTTATATAGACACATAATAATAACAATAACAGTAATAATAATAGAGTTATTCCCAAAAATATAACCAAATACACAAATAAGCAAAGACAATCTGCCTCCATACATTTACTCACCAAAAAAAAAAAAAAAAAAAAAAAAGAGAGAGACAGAGACAGAGACACAGGGAGAGACAATTGTGAATTTTAGAGAATTATTCACAATTCCAAAAATGTTCCACGTGTATCTTACCTGAGTCCTTGGTACACACTGTTTCCATTGCTCCTCGTCCTTGTTTGAATGAGTGGTTAACAATGCAGTTTTCCTATCTGATCTATCACTGATGCTTAAAAGTTACTTCCTCTGTATAGCTTTCCTCACTCTTAACCCCCAATAAACACCTGAATTTCAGGAACCTTACCAATTAATCTTGTCTCCCTACAGCTACTAGTTAGCACCATGCCTAGAACCTAGTAAATAACAAAAATCTTTTCTAATTGAAAAGTACTTTATATAAATCGAGCTACATATTGTCAATAAAATAATTTAGTTTTAGGGTGAAATTGAATATGTTAGTGTTTGTTTCATTGATAGTCAATTTTATGATTATTAAACTGACACAAAATTTCATGTCACTCTAAAACAGAGCTATCATGGAATACGAACTATTATTAAAGAACTAGACTCAGACATGTAATTAGATTCAAAATAGCAGTACCAAAAGAAGCTGGTGAACTAATTTATTTAAGTGTGCAATTCACTACAAACTCATACATATACACATGCATGCATACATATATATATTATATGCATGTGTATATATTTATAATTACATAAAAATTATCTAGAAAATGCACATATATGTTTTATTTACTTTGCCTCACTTATCTAGAAAACATTTACAGCCACATAAATTACCTGAAACAGATATCAAATCCAGGAGGAAAGAAAAATGTCTTCTGAAGAGCTATGAGGACTCTACACTAAAATCTATGCACTTTACTTTTAGAAGAATTTATTAAGACTCTTCAGGTAAAACCTTTTTAGCCTTTTTCTAGAAATAATTCTAAAACATACGGCCATTTGTTTTCTCAGCCCAGGGAAGATTAAAATGTAGGCAATTATACTGTTAATGGCAAGAAGTGAAAATTGACTGTAGCAGACAGAACAGAACCTTGGGTGTTCCCTGGTGGTCTAGTGGTTAGGATTTGGTGCTTTCACTGCCGTTGGCCAGGGTTCAATCCCTGGTCTGGGAACTGAGATCCCGCAAGCCGAAAAAAGCAAACAAACAAAAACATCTAAAAAACCTTAATGTGCGAGAAATAGAGAGAGAGACAGAGACAGAGACAGAGATAGAGCAGTGACAGTGAGAGAGCTGAGGAATAGAAAAAAGGAAGGCAGAAAGGAAAGGAGGGAGGGAGAAATAGAAGGAAGGAAGGAGGAAAGGAAGGGAAAAAGAGAAGAAATATTTAAGGAATCAGCAGAATAAGGTCTTAAATGAAAAGTAAAGCAGTTTGGACCATGTAGAGAATGGCCAATAATGCTGGTGTAGTGGAGGAAAACCTTTTCCTTGCTCCTCCTAGGTTTAGTTTCTGGGGTTCTGTGAATTAAACTGATAACAGACAAATTAACAGGAGAAGAGACATGCACATATATGAATTTTTAATTTTACATGCCCAGGGACATCACAGAAAGAACTGACTACCCAAAGGAGCAGTGAGATTTGAGAGCATATAGAACATCTTAAGAGAAAGAAAAGGGGGAAAAAGGCCACTTAAAGGAGAGTAAGTGAAATTTAGGAAAGAGAAATGAATCCTTAGGAGAATAGATGGGAGCTATGACATTTGTGTCCATATCTCTCTGGGTGTGATGCCTTCTTCTCTCCTCTCCTGTGATGAGGCACTCTTCCCTGGGAGGGGTGGGAATTTAGGACAACTGAGTTCTTTTTTGGGGAAATGCTGTTTTTAGGTAGATAAGGGAACTTCAGAGAAAGTATCATCTTGCATTTGTTGATAATCAGGTGTCTTCAGCTCAAAATAATTTTTATGCCATTGTGGCAAATTCTGGACCCTTTCATTTGGCAGCTCAGTGATTCCTGTGAACATTGTCAGTTGCTGTAGAATATACTGAAGCTCCTCATGGGTCTATGTCAAGTAATCAAGGGAGAACTTTTATCAATGTGTTTTGCTTAGAAAGATGAAGCATATGGTTATAATTAAAAAGGAACTTTCAAAACCAAAGTGATTAAATGTTTTGGTGATTAAACATTTAAGATGAAATTACAATCTAATAATATTTGGATAACTAATGTAGTGGTTAGCAAACGCACATATGTGTTTTCACCTAATATGTTACTTATTGCTTGTTTGTGTATGAAAGTATTTAGTATAAGTACAATCCTATTATAAGGTTTTCTATAACACAAAAAAAAAGCTTTCAAATATTATCTATTTAATGCTATGCGTACTCAACTACAGTAAAAGGAAAAAGGCTGTATGTGATTAATATGAGTATATCCATTTATAAAACCAAAAGTTTTCTGGATGACTTACGCAAACTCAGCATGGCTATCAACCTATTGAAACCTTTCTGTAAGTGACATAAGTCATAGGTCAAACTCAAAATCCACCAATCTTTCCAGGCAGTGAAGTGGAAGCTAAAGCCAGATGTAATAGCTCCTTTGTCTTGTTTACAAGCCATACTTCGAAGCTTGTTAAAATCCAGGAGCATCTTTGAGAACAAGCAGATGTTTACCTCTTCTGCTAGAAATTGATTGCTCTTATATATTGTCATTTTCTTCAGATACCTTCCTTTTTTCCCTGAATAAATTATGGCCTGAAATATTAGCATCAACCTACAGATTCTAAAACTATGCAGAGTAGGAAGTAAGAATTCTAAAATGGAATTCTGAATTGAAGAGCAATGAACTCTGATAGGAGTATTATTTAGAATATACTTGATTTAAATGACAAGTTCCCCCTTATCAACTTGTGAAAGTATAGTGTTGGCCGCCCTTCATATTTTGTGTTTCCTGTTTAACTCCTAAGAGAGCCATTGCTCTCTGAATGTTTCATATTTCTTTCTCAGGAAGAAGAAAATACTTCATAGTCTTCATGCTCAACAAATTCCTTTACTGAATACCCAGAGGACTCGCCTGTTTATTGGAACCTGGACATTCACCTTGTAAGATCACTATATTCATTAATTCATCATGCAAGTAGAATTGTACCATAGTACTTTTTAAATCAAAACAGCAATCAACTAGGAAGGAACTGGGGATAATTCTATCTTAAATATCTAGAAAGATACAGTAACTATTAATTGTCCTTTCATCACCTGGAATCAAACTGTTACAGTCATTCAGTGAACCTTTTTGAGAATGTCCTTCTGTTAATTTCTGTGTTGAACCCTGGAGTTATAACAATGAACAGGAGAATACTATTCTTACCCTCTCAGAGCTTGCAGTACAAAGGGAACTGAGAAAAAATTAGATGCTACACAAGTCACCAGCCAATTATTAGCAGCTTTGGTGAGCTCTCTAATGAGGAAAAGAAAGTCATACGGATTATATGGTAAAGTTTCTGGTTCAGAAGAACCTTACAGAAAAAAGTCAAATTTAAGGTAAGACATAAGATGAATTAGTTGGGAAAAGTGTTGCAGAGAAAAAAGCCTATATTCAGGCCCTGGGGTGAGAAAATCTTGAGAGAAGTGAAGGACGATATTAAAATTGGAGTAATTTGATCACAGAGAATTAAGTGAGGGACAGCTGTAGCAGAAAAAATGGTGAAGACTGGCCTTTAGAAGGAAAGCAATTGGAAACCACAGAGAGGATTTAAGCAGAGAGTCTGGTGTTGAGAGCAGATAGTAGGAGGATGCAGTAGAGGCAGTGAGACAAGTTTGCAGGCTATCCGTTCATCAATAAATGAGATGATGATATCTTAGCCTTTAGGCAATAGCTGAGATACATAAATACATTCAAGACATAATTACAAATATAATTGCTAGGATATGATCATTGACTAGAGAGGGTGGTCAGAATGTAAAAAAAGAATAATAATATCAAGGACAATTTCCAGGTTTCTAGCTTGAGCAAATGAGTGGATAATGATCATGTTAAAAACAAATTTTTAAAGCTGTGAGAGATATAGACAAATAATTGAATTGCCAAAGCAGACTCATAAGAATTAAAGATCCTAGAGCAATATTTATTCTAATTTCAAAGATACCACTAATGGAGAGGCGCAGGTGAATCAGAGAAGAGATAGGATATCAGCACTGTTTATAGTTTAAGTCTTGGCAAATTGAGACGTTCTCTGATGCTTATTTAACAAAAGAAGGCTCCGAGTGTGTGTGTGTGTGTGTGTGTGTGTGTGTGTGTGTGTGTGTGTGTGTGTGTCTCTCAGACTTCCCTGGTGGCACAGTGGTTAAGAATCTGCCTGCCAATGCAGGGCACGTGGGTTCGATCCCTAGTCCGGGAAGATCCCACGTGCCGCGGAGCAACTAAGCCCGTGCGCCACAACTCTTGAGCCTGTGCTCTAGAGCTGGTGAGCCACAACTACTGAGGCTGCATGCTGCAACTGCTGAAGCCTGGGGGCCTAGAGCCCGTGCTCCACAAAAAGAGAAGTACACACACTGCAATGAAGAGTAGCCCCCGCTCGCTGCAACTAGAGAAAGCCCACACAGCAATGAAGACCCAAAGCAGCCAAAAACAAACAAACAAATAAATAAATAATTTATTTTACAAATGTATGCTATCTCACTCTGATATTTAAATAGCATGCATGGCCCAGATTCCAAGACTTCGTTTTTGTTTGTTTGTATAGCTATAAGCAATCCTAGATGAACCAGATATAGCTTGCTAAAAATATTCCATAGATGTGGACCCTTCTGGTAGTACATAGCATTTGTGTCTTTACCAAGAAATCTTCCATTTGCATATTCAAGAGCAATTGACCAGTTTATTTTTCTTTCTTGATATTCCGCAAAATGAAGGCAATCAGTGGCAGTCCTGCTAATTCTTTCTCACCCTCTGTGCCTAAGAACCTTAGAAAGTGTTTCTGTTAACTGTTTTCCTAAAGAGCATATACTGGAAAAAATGAAGACCTATTTAAACTGTGCCACAGCATTAAAATTTTGTATAATATACTTTCAGGTGCACTGTCATTAATTGCTACAATAACCCTGTGCAAAATGTAGTATTATCATTTTACAAAGAGGACTCTGACACCCAGGGAGGTTAAGTAACTTATCCTAAGGAATTAAGTTGTAGAGATGGTTCTTAAATCCATTTCTGACTCCAAATTCGATATTCTTTTCTCTGTACTATACTGCCTCCATGCTTGTTGTAAATGGTACATTTAAAGCCTAACTAAAGAAATATAAATGTAGCATTATATTTATTTGGGGATTGATTTAGATGCATTTGAAAGAAAAATATCTTAAGTGCCTAGTTTTATTTTATTTCAATTGCATTTCAAGAATCAAGAAGCTGTAACTTATTTGTGCACTGAAGGGCTTATTCACAATTATTTTCAACTTGCATTAAAACGGTGATGCATTTAGAACACATTATATGAATTAGTGAAAAAGATAAGAAAATATATAAATGGAATCTTGTGTGCTAAGGACTATATTATAATGCTTTTTGCTAATTGTGTGATTGCAAATTCATCTCTAAGTTTTCCATCTATCATCATTCCTATAAAGAGGTTTTTGTTTGTTTTTAATAACAAATAATCTCTATGTACCAATCAGTGAAATCCAAATACGCAGAATTCTACAGTAAAGGTTCTGGTAACCCAATTTCCAGCTTGCGTCCACCATCAACAAGCAATTTCCTGACACAAGGTGAGTGTCTTACAATTCAATTCAACTCTGACATTATCTATCTGGCGATAGAATCAGATCCTTCAGGTTAAGGGCTCAGTCCGACAAGACTGCCTGCTCCCCACACTTCAGAGTCCAGTCACAAGTCCAAGCTGTCACCTGGGCTTCTGACTGACCAGCTACAGATAGGAGATTTTAATAACCGCCTTCTTGGTTTCGATTAATTTGCTAGAGCAGCTCATAGCACTCAGAGAACATTTTGCTTACTAGATTTACCAGTTTATTATGAAAGGATATAACTCAGGAACAACCAGATGGAAGAGATGCATAGGGCAAGGCATGGGGTGTTGGGGAGGAAAAATTTTCCCTCGACCTTTCTAGGGTCTTTGGCTGGTCTAATAATCAAATCAACATAAGACAGGTTAACAGGAGAAAAATAAATTTAATTACATACACAAGGGAGTGCCACAAAGACAATCAGACTTAAGGACAGGTCAGGCATTGAGGCTTATATGCCATCCTGAGCTAAGGAATGGGATAGGGGCCTGGGCGTCCAGAGGGGAAGAGGATAATTCACAGGATAATAAGAGGAGCAGATGTTTGATAATTAGATGATTGCTCTAACATACAAATAAGTCATTCACATTAAAGAAAAAGTTAGCTCTGTTAAAATAGCTCTCTTCCTGGTCCAATCTCCCTATCTAAATTATTTAAGGTAGTTAAGAGAGAGGTAAAATTTTTCTTGAGTTTGTGGGGTCTTGATTGCTTTCACCGAAAATGGTTCTTATGCCAAAGGGACCTATTTTGGGGTGGTAAATATGACTTTCCTTCATGGTGAAAGGGTACAGAGTTTCTATGCCCTCTCTGTGCATGCCACTCTCCCCAAAACTCCATGTGTCCACCAAGCTGGAGGTTTTCCAAACACATTTTGGGTTTTTCAGAAGGCTTCATTACATAGGCATAATTGATTAATTGATCTGCCTTTGGCAATTGGTCCCAACCTTCTAATCACATGGTGGTTTCTCCTGGCAACCAGCCGCCATCCTTAAGTGTGGTCCAAAAGTCACCTCCTTCACTTAAAAAAAAAAAAAATCATTAACGCTCTCAATACTTAGGAAATGCCAAGAGCTTTCGGAGCTCTGTGCCAGAAACAAAGACAATGACCAAACATATATATATTTTTATTGTAAATTGCAATATTACACAGTTTTTTATAGTTCTTTTCTCTAAGCAAGCTCTTTAGACCGATATACTCATCAGCGACTTTACAGAAGAAGGAGCAATCAACTACTTCTCTGCAAGACAGATTTTGTGTAATGTTTAGATTTGTAACAAGAGTCTGGAGGGTTCAAATTATGCTTAAACCAGTTGTCCCAGGAGCAGTTTAACAGCTCCATTATTCATAGTCAAGGCCTCCCACACAGATTTCAAACTAAGGAAGTCCTTTCAGGATAGATCCCTCCTTCTCTACAGAAGAAAGCAAAAACTTTCTTCTACCCCATATATGCATATATAGTATGACAATCCTCCCAAGAAACACACACACACACACACACACACACTCTTCCCTTTCCAATAGTGCCTGTGGAATGAGCATATCTACTTTCACTCTATGAACAAGGATCCATCTGCAGGGTAAATTCTTAGGGACATGTCTTTGTTTTGTCTTCCTTGGACTGTACTCAGTTTATGCAGCAGTTAGACATTTCCTCCAGCTTTGTCATTGCATCTCAAACTTCTGGCACTGACAATGGGAAGACATTAGCCCTTTTCCAGTTAATTATATTTTATCCCTCAAAAATACAATTCAGATGGCAAACTAAAATGACCATAATTGGTACTAGAAATTACTTTATTAAGTAAGAAACCAACAAAGCAAGGAATGAAAAGCAAGAACAAGCTAGTTAAACACCATTATAACCAAAAACTGCCAAGGAATCTGGAGTGTACAGATTACTGTTGAGAAATGTTGCTTGTGATGTGGTTCAGGACATGGTACTTCAAAATATGGCTCTTTGGCATATTGAAACTTCAAGCTAAAGGAATTTGAGAAATGGCATGTGAAGGAAGGACTTTCTGACCTTCCCAAAAGTCAGGTCATAAAAGCTAGGAAGGACTTTCTGATAATCTTTTGAAGCAGTCATAAAAGCTTCACGTGAGAGGTGACCTTCCTATACCTGAAGGAAAGGAGCATTCTTATCTCTGAAGATGGATACAGAGAGGAGTCTGATGAGCAACCCTGCTAAGTAAGTCAGCCTCAGTTGACTACACTTAGCACATACGCTTTGTTCTATCACGTCTTTCCAGGACGTTCCACACTTCATCAAAACTCTCATAAAAGCATTCAGGTGTGTTTTTTTTTTGTTTTTTTTTTTTTTTTTTTTTTTTTGCGGTATGCGGGCCTCTCACTGTTGTGGCCTCTCCCGTTGCGGAGCACAGGCTCCGGACGCGCAGGATCAGCGGCCATGGCTCACGGGGCCCAGCCGCTCCGCTGCATGTGGGATCTTCCCGGACCGGGGCACGAACCCGCGTCCCCTGCATCGGCAGGTGGACTCCCAACCACTGCGCCACCAGGGAAGCCCAGCATTCAGGTTTAACTGTGTCTTTGGATCTTCATTTCCTCATGAAGGCTCTCATGTTACATAAAAATTACATTAAATAGATTTGTATGCTTTTCTCTCATTAATTGTTCTTTTGTTCCAGGGGTCCCAGTAAAGAATTGAAAATAGTAGAGGGAAAGATATTTTTCCTCCCTTAGAGTTTCTGGTGACGACAGAGGGATGACCAGGACAGCCCACTTGCTCTGGGGCCTCCAGATGGGATCCTGAGAAAACTAGCAAAAGGCTGTGAATGGTAAGAATTCTTACCTCAAGGTCATCTCTCCTGGATCTCTGCCCGTAGTACCCAGAGGGAGGGAAAGGTAAAAATTGTATGTCGTCACTTCCTTTCAAATTTAGACTAGAAGGAGAAAAACATTTGTAAAAATTAGTTCTTTGAATTGTGACTTTGGTTAAATTTGGCTTTGGTGTACCCACTGGTTATTGATTTTTTTTTTTCCCCTCTCAGGCACAACTATTGCTCTCCTGTTTGTTTTTTTCGTGTGTGTGTCCTGAAAGCTTAGCATGGCTTTCTGCCTCTCAGAGCAGACAGTTTGTCAGTTCTTGTGTTTAAGAGATCAGCCATCAGGTTTGGGACCTCAAGAATATGGTCAGACAGAGATTTGGGGTGCACCTCAATAGCAGCTAATATACTACTGACCATTGCCAGCTCTCAAGGGGGATTTTCTAAGTCTTTATGCTACCTTTGGGAGTGGTTTTGAATCCTAGGAGGATTGCTTCTTTTATACCCTCTTTGGGGAAGTCCTTGCATCAATTGTCAAATAATAAAATGCTTATTAGCTTTGGTTTTGAGTCACTCAATACATATACCTTGGTTTTAGAAAAAGAGTTCAATACTGCCAGGAATATGTACTGTTTGTCCTAAATCCCGATTACAAGATTTTTGAAAGAATGTGTATGTATGTATGTGTGTATATATACATATGAGTTCTATGGTCAGAAGTTGGCCTAATTGGAAGCTGATATTCAGAGATTAACAGGAGCTATTTTTAAAAGGAATCTCTGTCCTCTTTATTTGATTCTGCTCTTCCCATGGGAAATTCTCCGTTGACTAAAACCCCCTTCTCAAACCCCTGCTGACTCTATGTTCTTTCTGGCAATTTTATCCACCTATTTCTTGTTGGCATGATTTCACTGAGGGTAATTTTGAACTTCACTGCCTTCTTTGGGAAACTTAAGATCCCCCCAAACTGACTACCCTAAGACCTCTTCCTTCTCATTGCTTCTTCTCTTTCTTCTCCCTTTTGCCACCTTAGATCTTCCATTCAGTTCTCTTGAATCCTTGGATATGTCCCCCTTCAAACCCCTACCTCCTTCATCCCTCGGTCTCTCCCTGCCATATCTTTTCCTTCCCACTTCAGTCCCTCACCTCCCTACATTCACTTTAACCCATACCCTCCATCAGGGTTTTTTTTTGTGTGTGTGTGTGTGTGTGTGTGTGTGTTTGTTTTTGGTTTTTTTTGCGGTATGTGGGCCTCTCACTGCTGTGGCCTCTCCCGTTGTAGAGCACAGGCTCCGGACGCGCAGGCTCAGCGGCCATGGCTCACGGGCCCAGCCGCTCCGCGGCATGTGAGATCTTCCCGGACGGGGGCACAAACCCGTGTCCCCTGCATCGGCAGGCGGACTCTCAACCACTGCGCCACCAGGGAAGCCCAGGGGTTTTTAAGAAACCTCTGAACACAACTACCTGAAGCTGAACAAGAAAAAGGCTAATTGGAAATAGATTGGATATTTTATCTACTTAGATAGCTTTAGAGACATTCAGACAGCTGTTAGGTGTCACCTCGGTCACTTGCCTAGAAGGTTATCCACAGCCTCATTAGATTACATATCAGGGCAAAAAAAATGTTAAAAGCCTTCTCTACAAATATTGGTAAAAAGCATTAGCCCTGCTACTGAGTAGGCAATTTTAACTTGTCCCATTTACTAGGAACACAATTCAGATAACAATGTAAACTGGTTATAAACCAGTGAGTTTGTATTATTATATTTTATTGACTCATGGTTACAGTTTAAAAATGAAAACCATAAGATCTCTGCATCTGTCTGTATGTTTATGTATGTCTCTATATATGTATGTTATAGATGAGTGGTATTTTTCTATCTGCAAATGGTATCACCAAATTAAGTTATGAAATCCATTAAAGGAGTTTCATTTAATTGGCTAAAAAATAAATGAGCACTTATATAAATTATTTCTAGAACACCTAGAAATGTAGAAACTACCCACCATTTTTTAAAGTTTACATGGTCTGAGATAATCTGTGATAAATAAAGCTACTTTTAAAATTGTCAGTAAAATAAAAAAACAGGCATATCTCCAATGTTAGCATTAAGTATAATGAAAACATATATTTTTTTCTACCCAGGAAAACTAATCAAACAAGTTTATACCTCTATGAGATGTCGAAAACTATAAAACTATAAATCCAACCTAAAAGCAAAGTGTACAATAAAAATAAATTGCTTCATGCGTGTCAAAAACAGCAGTTAAAAAAAACAGGAAGAACTGTATGTTTAATTTTCTAGGTTCTTCGCTTCTGTGATATTTTTGATACTTGCCTGGTTTGTCAACAAGAAAGATAACTAAGGATGATGACTAGCTTTGTTTAATGTCTCATGAAATTTGCATGCGTAATTCAAGCATAATTGTTAAGAACAAGTGAAGTAAATAGATATAAGTGGGTTAACAGTTTATAAATGAGCTTTTCAACAATAATTATGTTTTATAATGTCTACTTAAAAGTCATTTCAAAAATCTTTTTGATAACTTGAAACCTTAAAGCTACATATACAAAATTAAGTTAAATAATGAATATTCACTGAATATCTAGATCATTTCTAAATAAGACAAAATACTGCAACATTAATTTCTGAATATGAATTTAAGTTTATCTACTTTTGGCTTTTTAGGACAGAGGAACTGAAGATATTTTGGCTTATTAATAATATCTTCTGTAATTCACAATTGCATGCTTCCTAGTTTTCACTGAAAATTAATATTACTAAGAATTAAAAATTTCATTTACTTATGTAAATGAAAACAGTAGAAACCGCAAGGATGAAGGAAAAAAACTCCATATGTAAAGTATACAAGGAAAGTAGAATGTTTTTCATAAGAAAAGTAATAAAATATGAAAATACTTTTTTGTTAAAGGAAATAAAAGTAATTTTGTCCTAGTTTAGAGGTTACGTACAAGTTGTTTCAAAAAATAAAGGGGGGGGGCTTCCCTGGTGGCGCAGTGGTTGAGAGTCCGCCTGCCGATGCAGGGGAAACAGGTTCGTGCCCCCATCCGGGAAGATCCCACATGCCGCGGAGCAGCTGGGCCCGTGAGCCATGGCCGCTGAGCCTGCGCGTCCGGAGCCTGTGCTCCGCAACGGGAGAGACCACAACAGTGAGGCCCGTGTACCGCAACAAGAAGAACAACAACAACAAAAAAAGCGGGGGGGGGGGGGGGGGGAATAAAACCCCAAAACTAAATGGGTATAGAAAGTTGAAAAGGGAAAGAGAATTTTATTTTGCATGATCAAGCTGCTAAGATTGGATGGGTTAGGCTTCCGGGAAGATGGCGGAAGAGTAAGACGCGGATATCACCTTACTCCCCACAGATACACCAGAAATACATCTACACGTGGAACAACTCCTACAGAACACCTACTGAACGCTGGCAGAAGACCTCAGACCTCCCAAAAGGCAAGAAACCCCCCACGTACCTGGGTAGGGCAAAAGAATAAACAGAGACAAAAGGATAGGGACGGGACCTGCGCCGGTGGGAGGGAGCCGTGAAGGAGGAAAGGTTTCCAAACACTAGGAAGCCCCTTCACGGGCGGAGACTGTGGGTGGCGGAGGGGGAAAGCTTCGGAGCCGCGGAGGAGAGCACACCAACAGGGGTGCGGGGGGCAAAAAGGAGAGATTCCCGCACAGAGGATCAGGGCCGACCGGCACTCACCAGCCTGAGAGGCTTGTCTGCTTACCCGCCGGGGCGGGCGGGGCTGGGAGCTGGGGGCTGGGAGCTGAAGCTCGGGCTTCCGTCAGAGCACAGGGAGAGGACTGGGGTTGGCGGCGTGAACACAGCCTTCAGGGGGTTAACGCGCCACGGCTGGCCGGGAGGGAGTCCAGGGAAATGTCTGGACCTGCCGAAGAGGCAAGAGACTTTTTCTTCCCTCTTTGTTTCCTGGGGCGTGAGGAGAGGGGATTAAGAACACTGCTTAAAGGAACTCCAGAGACGGGCGCGAGCCGCGGCTAAAAGCGTGGACCCCAGAACAGGCATGAGACGCTAAGGCTGCTGCTGCCGCCACCAAGAAGCATGTGGGCGAGCACAGGTCACTATCCACACCCCCCTTCCGGGGAGCCTCTGCAGCCCGCCACTGCCAGGGTCCCGGGATCCAGGGACAACTCCCCCGGGAGGACGCACGGCTCCTTTAACCCCGTCCTGTCTGAGCAAAGAACAGACGCCCTCCGGCAACCTACATGCAGAGGCGGGGCCAAATCCAAAGCTGAGCCCCTGGGAGCTGTGAGAACAAAGAAGAGAAAGGGAAATCTCTCCCAGCAGCCTCAGAAGCAGCGGATTAAACCTCCACAATCAACTTGATGTACCTGCATCTGTGGAATACATGAATAGACAACGAATCATCATCCCAAATTAAGCAGGTGGACTTTGAGAGCAAGATTTATGATTCTTTCCCCTTTTCCTCTTTTTGTGAGTGTGTATGTGTATGCTTCTGTGTGAGATTTTGTCTGTATACCTTCGCTTCCACCATTTGTCCTAGGGTTCTATCCGTCCGTTTTATTTTTCCTTTTAATAATTATTTTTTTATTTTAATAACTTTATTATATTTTATTTTACTTTATCTTCTTTCTTTTTTCTTTCCCTCCTTCCTTCCTTCCTCCCTCTCTCCCTCCCTCCCTCCTTTCTTTCTCTCTTTCTACTTCTACTAATTATGTCTTTCTATTTTTTCTCCCTTTTATTCTGAGCCGTGTGGATGAAAGGCTCTTGGTGCTGCAGCCAGGAGTCAGTGCTGTGCCTTTGAGGTGGGAGAGCCAACTTAAGGACACTGGTCCACAAGAGACCTCCCCTCTCCACATAATATCAAATGGTGAAAATCTCCCAGAGATCTCCATCTCAACACAAGCACCCAGCTTCATTCAACGACCAGCAAGCTACAGTGCTGGACATCCTATGCCAAACAGCTAGCAAGGCAGGAACACAACCCCACCCATTAGCAGATAGGCTGCCTAAAATCATAATAAGTCCACAGACACCCCAAAACACACCAGCAGACGTGGATCTGCCCACCAGAAAGACAAGATCCAGGCTCATCCACCAGAACACAGGCACTAGTGCCCTCCACCAGAAAGCCTACACAACCCACTGAACCAACCTTAGCCACTGGGGACAGACACCAAAAACAATGGGAACTATGAACCTGCAGCCTGCAAAAAGAAGACCCCCAAAAACAGTAAGATAAGCAAAATGAAAAGACAGAAAAACACACAGCAGATAAAGGAGCAAGATAAAAACCCACGAGACCCAACAAATGAAGAGGAAATAGGCAGTCTACCTGAAAAAGAATTCAGAATAGTGATCGTAAAGATGATCCAAAATCTTGGAAATAGAATAGACAAAATGCAAGAAACATTTAACAAGGACCTAGAAGAACTAAATATGAAACAAACAACGATGAGCAACACAATAAATGAAATGAAAAATACTCTAAATTGGATCAATAGCAGAATAACTGAGGCAGAAGAACAGATAAGTGACCTAGAAGATAAAATAGTGGAAATAACTACTGCAGAGCAGAATAAAGAAAAAAGAATGAAAAGAATTGAGGGCAGTCTGAGAGACCTCTGGAACAACATTAAACGCACCAACATTCGAATTATAGGGGTTCCAGAAGAAGAAGAGAAAAAGAAAGGGACTGAGTAAATATTTGAAGAGATTATACTTGAAAACTTCCCTAATATGGGAAAGGAAATAGTTAATCAAGTCCAGGAAGCACAGAGAGTCCCATACAGGATAAATCCAAGGAGAAATACACCAAGACACATATTGATCAAACTGTCAAAAATTAAATACAAAGAAAACATATTAAAAGCAGCAAGGGAAAAACAACAAATAACACATAAGGGAATCCCCATAAGGTTAACAGCTGATCTTTCAGCAGAAACTCTGCAAGCCAGAAGGGACTGGCAGGACATATTGAAAGTGATGAAGGAGAAAAACCTGCAACCAAGATTACTCTACCCAGCAAGGATCTCATTTAGATTTGATGGAGAAATTAAAACCTTTACAGACAAGCAAAAGCTGAGAGTTCAGCACCACCAAACCAGCTCTACAACAACTGCTAAAGGAACTTCTCTAGGCAAGAAACACAAAAGAAGGAAAAGACCTACAATAACGAACCCAAAACAATTAAGAAAATGGGAATAGGAACATACATATCGATAATTACCTTAAATGTAAATGGACTAAATGCTCCCCCCAAAAGACACAGATTAGCTGAATGGATACAAAAACAAGACCCATATATTTGCTGTCTACAAGAGACCCACTTCAGACCTAGAGACACATACAGACTGAAGGTAAGGGGATGGAAAAAGATATTTCATGCAAATGGAAACCAAAAGAAAGCTGGAGTAGCAATTCTCGTATCAGACAAAATAGACTTTAAAATAAAGACTATCAGAAGAGACAAAGAAGGACACTACATAATGATCAAGGGATCGATCCAAGAAGAAGATATAACAATTGTAAATATTTATGCACCCTACATAGGAGAACCTCAATACATAAGGCAAATACTAAAAGCCATAAAAGGGGAAATCGACAGTAACCCATTCATAGTAGGGGACTTTAACACCCCACTTTCACCAATGTACAGATCATCTAAAATGAAAATAAATAAGGAAACACAAGCTTTAAATGATACATTAAACAAGATGGACTTAATTGATATTTATAGGACATTCCATCCAAAAACAACAGAATACATATTTTTCACAAGTGCTCATGGAATATTCTCCAGGATAGATCATATCTTGGATCACAAATCAAGCCTTGGTAAATTTAAGAAAATTGAAATCGTATCAAGTATCTTTTCTGACCAGAACGCTATGAGACTAGATATCAATTACAGGAAAAGATCTGTAAAAAATAAAAACACATGGAGGCTAAACAATACACTACTTAATAACAAAGTAATCACTGAGGAACTCAAAGAGGAAATTAAAAAAATACCTAGAAACAAATGACAATGGAGACACGACGACCCAAAACCTATGGGATGCAGCAAAAGCAGTTCTAAGAGGGAAGGTTATAGCAATACAATCCTACCTTAAGAAACAGGAAACATCTCGAATAAACAACCTAACCTTGCACCTAAAGCAATTAGAGAAAGAAGAACAAAACCCCCCCAAAGTTAGCAGAAGGAAAGAAATCATAAAAATCAGATCAGAAATAAATGAAAAAGAAATGAAGGAAATGATAGCAAAGATCAATAAAACTAAAAGCTGGTTCTTTGAGAAGATAAACAAAATAGATAATCCATTAGCCAGACTCACCAAGAAAAAAAGGGAGAAGGCTCAAATCAATAGAATTAGAAATGAAAAAGGAGAAGTAACAAGTGACACTGCAGAAAGACAAAAGATCATGAGAGATTACTACAAGCAACTCTATGCTAATAAAATGGACAACCTGGAAGAAATGGACAAATTATTAGAAATGCACAACCTGTCAAGACTGAATCAGGAAGAAATAGAAAATATGAACAGACCCATCACAAGCACAGAAATTGAAACTGTGATTAAAAATCTTCCAATAAACAAAAGCCCAGGACCAGATGGCTTCACAGGCAAATTCTATCAAACATTTAGAGAAGAGCTAACACCTATCCTTCTCAAACTCTTCCAAAATATAGCAGAGGGAGGAACACTCCCAAACTCCTTCTACGAGGCCACCATCACCCTGATACCAAAACCAGACAAGGATGTCACAAAGAAAGAAAACTACAGGAGAATATTACTGATGAACACAGATGCAAAAATCCTCAATAAAATACTAGCAAACAGAATCCAAAAGCACATTAAACGGATCATACACCATGATCAAGTGGGGTTTATTCCAGGAATGCAAAGATTCTTCAATATACACAAATCAATCAACGTGATACACCATATTAACAAATTGAAGGAGAAAAAACATATGATCATCTCAATAGATGCAGAGAAAGCTTTTGACAAAATTCAACACCCATTTATGATAAAAACCCTCCAGAAAGTAGGCATAGAGGGAACTTTCCTCAACATAATAAAGGCCATATATGACAAACCCACAGCCAACATCGTCCTCAATGGTGAAAAACTGAGAGTATTTCCACTAAGATCAGGAACAAGACAAGGTTGCCTACTCTCACCACTCTTATTCAACATACTTTTGGAAGTTTTAGCCACAACAATCAGAGAAGAAAAGAAAATAAAAGGAATCCAAATCGGAAAGAAGAAATAAAGCTGTCACTGTTTGCAGATGACATGATACTATACATAGAGAATCCTGAAGATGCTACCAGAAAACTACTAGAGCTAATTAATAAATTTGGTAAAGTAGCAGGATACAAAATTAATGCACAGAAGTCTCTGGCACTCCTATACACTAATGATGAAAAATCTGAAAGTGAAATTAAGAAAACACTCCCATTTACCATTGCAACAAAAAGAATAAAATATCAAGGAATAAACCTACCTAAGGAGACAAAAGCCCTGTATTCAGAAAACTATAAGAAACTGATGAAAGAAATTAAAGATGATACAAATAGATGGAGAGATATACAATGTTCTTGGATTGGAAGAATCAACATTGTGAAAATGACTCTACTACCCAAAGCAATCTACAGATTCAATGCAATCCCTATCAAACTACCACTGGCATTTTTCACAGAACTAGAACAAAAAATTTCACAATTTGTATGGAAACACAAAAGACCCCGAATAGCCAAGCAATCTTGAGAACGAAGAACGGAGCTGGAGGAATCAGGCTCCCTGACTTCAGACTATACTACAAAACTACAGTAATCAAGACAGTATGGTACTGGCACAAAAACAGAAGTATAGATCAATGGAACAGGATAGAAAGCCCAGAGATAAACCCACGCACATATGGTCACCTTATCTTTGATAAAGGAAGGAGGAATGTACAGTGGAGAAAGGACAGCCTCTTCAATAAGTGGTGCTGGGACAACTGGACAGGTACATATAAAAGTATGAGATTAGATCACTCCCTAACACCATACACAAAAATAAGCTCAAAATGGATTAAAGACCTAAATGTAAGGCCAGACACTATCAAACTCTTAGAGGAAAATATAGGCAGGGCACTCTATGACATAAATCACAGCAAGATCCTTTTTGACCCACCTCCTAGAGAACTGGAAATAAAAACAAATATAAACAAATGGGACCTAATGAAACTTCAAAGCTTTTGCACAGCAAAGGAAACCATAAACAAGAGGAAAAGACAACCCTCAGAATGGGAGAAAATATTTGCAAATGGAGCAACTGATAAAGGATTAATCTCAAAATTTATAAGCAGCTCTTGCAGCTTAATAAGAAAAAAACAAACAACGCAATCCAAAAATGGGCAGAAGACCTAAATAGACATTTCTCCAAAGAAGATATACAGACTGCCAACAAACACATGAAAGAATGCTCAACATCACTAATCATTAGAGAAATGCAAATCAAAACTACAATGAGATATCATCTCACACCAGTCAGAATGGCCATCGTCAAAAAATCTAGAAACAATAAATGCTGGAGAGGGTGTGGAGAAAAGGGAACCCTGTTGCACTGTTGGTGGGAATGTAAATTGATACAGCCACTGTGGAGAACAGTATGGAGGTTCCTTAAAAAACTACAAATAGAACTGCCATATGACCCAGCAATCCCACGACTGGGCATATACCCTGAGAAAACCATAATTCAAAAAGAGTCATGTACCACAATGTTCATTGCAGGACTACTTACAATAGCCCGGAGATGGAAACAACCTAAGTGCCCATCATCGGATGAATGGATAAAGAAGATGTGGCACATATATACAATGGAATATTACTCAGCCATAAAAAGAAATGAAATTGAGCTATTTGTAATGAGGTGGATAGACCTAGAGTCTGTCATACAGAGTGAAGTAAGTCAGAAAGTGAGAGACAAATACCATATGCTAACACATATATATGGAATTTAAAAAAAAATGTCATGAAGAACCTAGGAGTAAGACAGGAATAAAGACACAGACCTACTAGAAATGCACTTGAGGATATGGGGAGGGAAAAGGGTAAGCTGTGACAAAGCGAGAGATAGGCATGGACATATATACACTACCAAACGTAAGGTAGATAGCTATTGGGAAGTAGCCGCTCGGGAGATCAGCTCGGTGCTTTGTGACCGCCTGGAGGGGTGGGATAGGGAGGGTGGGAGGGAGGGAGATGCAAGAGGGAAGAGATATGGGAACATATGTATATATATATATAACTGATTCATTTTGTTGTAAAGCAGAAACTAACACACCATTGTAAAGCAATTAAAAAAAAAAGAGTGGATGGATTTATTTATAAAGATTTGTTTTTTAAAAAAATTAGCTTTAGTGTTAATCGTACACTGATGCAAGACCATAATTTTGTTTTATTTCTCTGTTAAAATTACAGGGTTTTATTGGATTATTGGTATCTTCTAAATAAGAGATAATAAAAGATTTCTCTTTATCTTTTGAGTTAATCTGCCTAGAAAAAAATACTCTGCATTTTATCAAAATAATTTCCTGTGCTCCCTGTTATATTAGGTTTCTGATTACTTAAGACAACTGGGTCTTCTCAGTATTAAGAGACCTAAGTTTTGTTCACAACTTTTTAACCATCAGTATTTGCCTTTAAATTTTTGTATTCTCACTTTGGTTAAATAGATAATTTTTTTTTTATAATGATCAGTGGTCCTGGTTAATCAAATATCTAAAGTTTTTGACATTTTCAGTGACTTCCCCAAATCAAAATCTGAATGGAATCTTTTTGTCCTTGAACAAAGTTTGAAATTTTCTAGAGGATCCCTGGGATATCTCAAAGGATTTGTCTCTCTTCTTGTAAAGGAGAGATGTTAAATTAATTAGGTTTATTTGGTATATTAAATTATGTGGAAAGCATTTTCAAATAAGAAATGATGATAAACCTTCTCAGATTATGGGTATATGTTACTAATATAGGTATCCCAGAAATTGTGTAAAGTTCATAAAAATTTGTCAACACCCTTATTGTCCCATTATTATGTTAAAGTGCTGTATGCCACAGAAATAACTATATTTTATTATCAAATTGAACTCTCATCAGATCTTTATGTCATTTTAAATCTTTTATCATTTGCAGGCAATTATTGTTTTACTCTGATTCTTCTCTGGAAGTGTCTACAGGTAAGAATGCTCCATGATTATGTCTCTTGAATAATTTTGAGATCATGCTACCAGACTGAGTAAGAATTTCCAGAGCTAATAGAAAAATTGGTAGAATCATAAAACTGCCAACCCGATATCAAGTAGAACAAGAATTCATTACATGGGAGTGAATGAATCAATAAGAACAATTATAATTTCTAATGACTTTTGTTTGAAACATTGTTGGTTCTTTAATGCTTTGTTTTCTGGATTTAAGTCTAACTTTTCCTCTTTTATCTTAAGCTATCTGTAATTTACAGCAATTTGGTAAAGATTACCTTTGTGAACAAAGATAAAACAATGACTTTTTCTCTCTACCTGATCCCTACAGATTTTGGAAACTCTGAGTGTTCTTTTTTTTTTTTTTAAGACTAACAAAAACTATTTTCCTAAAACATAAGCTTTACAGAAGTTTTCAGACAAGCCATACAAAATGATCACAAACTTTTTCTTGAAGGGAGGATTCTACACTTGACAGCAAAGTCACAGTGTTATTAGTGAGGGCTCTAATTTTTGTTTCATGCTCCTATTTGGGTTCAAACAGTCAAGCTTGTCCATCTACAGAATGTAAATAAAGTTAGACTTGGCTAGAGAGCGAATTCTAAAGAACTGGTTAGCTGATTTTAACCAATGAAATTAGATCTTCATAAAAAGGGGGGAAAGAACCCATAAAATTAAAATAAAACTACCTCCCCTCCCTCAAAAAAATATAAAGAAAAACACCCACACCCCTGCAGCTAACGCTGACAACTACCTTCATTCACAGTGCTTTATACTTAAACCATGATGGGGAAAATGGATAAATGCAGAGAGTTATTTGTATAAGTTCAATAGAATGTATTCTCCCTATAACAGGACACAACTGGAAATACTGGTTATTTTACCAAGGCTTTGACTGGTATGTCTTATTTGACAACAATGCATAAAATCAGATATGACTAAAATGCTTTAAGGAACATAGGTTAACTATAAGGAACCAATGTTTATAAAGCCCCTTGGACACCTGACCTGTAACTAGTATATAGAATTCCCATCATTACAGGTGATTAAGAAAAGTCACTTTCTGGCAAGTCCAGGAAGCTCAGGATATTTGGGGTTCCTTAAGAAGAGAAGAATTCAACTAAATCTGTAGGTATTACAGGAAAAATCTGATAGCGAGCCCTTGGCTTGGCTTCTTCAGCTTGAGAGGCTTTTAAAAGTCTAAACTGAGATTTCTTATAAAGGGTTCCAACAAAGCAACCTCAAAAAAGGGCCTTAAAGAAATTTCTGATTCCAGTGTCTGGGAAGGAAAATTATAAGAAAAGCCTAGAACATCTCCCAGTACTAGAAAGGAAGACCATGTGTAAAAAAAAAGAAAAAAAAAAAAACAAGGAGGATTTGTCAAAGTGACATAGTAGTCAACTTGGAAGAGCCCAATGGTTAATCCGGAATAAACTGAGCAACGAAGTTAATAACAATGATGGACCCCCATACTGTTTTCTATGGTGATGTACTGTTTCATATTCCCACCAGCAGTGTACAAGAGTTCCAATTTTTCCACATCCTTGCTAACACTTGTTATCTTCTGTTCCTTTTCTGTTTTTTTTTTAATGATAACTATTCTAACAAGTATAAGGTTCATTGTACTTTTGATTTGAATTTCCCCAATGATTAGTGATATTGAATATCTTTTCATATGCCTGTTGGCCATTTGTATGTCTTCTTTGCAGAAATGTCTATTCAAGCCTTTTTCTCATTTTTAATCAGGTTACTTATATATTTATTTCTTTGTTATTGAGTTGTAGGGATTCCTTAGATATTTTGGATATGAACTCCTTATCACATATATGGTTTGCCAGTATTTTCTACATTCCATAAGTTACCTTTACAACTCTGTTAACTGTTACCTCTTTTGATCAGACACTTTTAACTTTGTTGTAGTCCCACCTGCCTCTTGGTTATTTTCCTTTAGTTTCTTGTGCTTTTGGTATCATCTTCAGTAAATTATGGCCTAGACCAATGTCATGAAGCTTTTCCCCCATGTTTTATTTTAGGAGTTTTATAGTTTCAGGTTAAATCTTTAAATAATTTTGAGTCGATTTTTGTGTATGGTGTAACATAAGGGTACAGTTTCATTATTTTGCATGAGGAAATCCAATTTTCACAACACCATTTGCTGAAGAGACTATCCTTTCCCCATTGTGTATTCTTGACACGCTTTTTGAAGAACATTTGACTGTATATGCATGGGCTTATTTCTGGGCTCTCTATTCTGTTCCATTGGTCTATATGTTTGTCTTTATGCTAGTACCATTTTGTTTTAATTACTGTGACTTTGTAATATATTTTGAAATCAGGAATTGAGATGTTTCCAGTTTTGTTCTTTCTCAAGGTTACTTTGGCTATTCAGGATGTTTTGTGGTTCCATATGAGTAATTACCATATGATCCAACAATCCCATTCTTGGGTATATATACAAAAGAACTGAAATCAGGGTCTTGAAAAATATACGCAAAACCATGTTTACTGCAGCATTATTCACAATAGGCAAGATATGGAAACAACCTAAATGTCCACTGACAGATGAATGGATAAAGAAAATGTATATAGATACAATGATATATTACTCGTCCTTTAAAAGGAAGGAAATCCTGACATATGTAACAACATGGGTGGACTGTGAGAACATTATGCTAATGAAATAAGCCAGTCACGGAAGGACAAATACTGCATGATTCCATTTATATGTGGTACCTAAAATAGTCAAACTCATAGAAGCAGAGAGTAGAATGGTGGTTTCCAGAGGTTGGGTGGAAGGGGAAATGGGGAGTTGCTACTCAATGGATATAGTGGTGCAGTTATGCAAGATTAATAAGTTCTGGAGATCAGCTGTACAACATTTTGCCTATGGTTAAAAATATTGTGTTGTACTGTGTACTTAACAATTTGTTAAGAGAGTAGAGTTCATGTTTGTTCTTATCACAATAAAATAATAATAATGATAATAATGGATTATGAGTCATAGGAAAAATAAATATTCTCCAGATCAGACTGCTATATATAAGTTAATTAATTAATTAAATGGGGGAAAACCAATAGCTTTTTTTTCTAATTAAAAAAGGTAGAAGGACTAATAAAAATAGATATTCACCATTTAGCAAACACCAAAGTATTGAATTATAAAATTATCACAATAAAAGGATGAACAAATATTCTTAAAGTATCTTTCAATAAAGTGCTTTTTAAATCATTAATGGAAACTAGCTAACTACAATTCAAAACCCTAGAACCTCCACCTTAGCCAATTGATCAAAGGTAGCATGATCTGTAGTCAGATATCCTAACATTATGTATTTCTTAATATGATGAAATAAGAAAGCTACATGGTATCATTTCTGTGGTATTTTTGCCAAATGTACATTCAAGCATGAGTAAGCGTCATACATACGTAAACTAAGAGGTATTCTAAGAAATAAGAAGAAGAAGAAATAGTATTTTTACTAGTCATGATTGATAGACAAAGAAGATGCAAAAACTTTCCTTGATATGAAGAGACTAAAGAGACAGAAAACTATACTCAAGATGTGGGACCCTGGATTGGATCCTGGACCAGAAAAAAAAGACAGGAGTCCAAAATTGGTAAAATTTGATTAAGTCTGTAGATGAGTTAGTAGCATTGTATCAATGTTACTTCTCTGGTTTTGCTACTTATTCAATGGTTATGTAAGATGTAATATCTGGGAAGATGAGTGAATGGCAGGCAAGAGCTTTGTACTTTTTTTTGCAACTTGTTGGTACGTCTGAATTATTTAAAAAAAATTATTTGTCATTTTGAGGGTCTTTCTAGTTTTTAGAGATGAATGGTAGCACACAGATTTATAATATATACTATTAACTTAAGCTATGAATTCAAATATTAATTTAATAGACATGCACATGTGCACATATTTGTAGGAAGACAGGTAAAATCAAAATAGTGCCAGTGTCTAATTTTTTAACTAAATTAAAAGATGAACAAAATATATAAAAAGTGTTAGAATTTGCTACATAATGCAGTATTTGTATATTAAGTTTGTTGCTATAGTGGCATTGTCTATTTTGTCTTCTCTACTTCTTTCTAGCCAAGGTAATCTCAAAAATCTTATCTCAAGTAAGTCATCTAAACTACACCAAATACTTCTTTCTGATTTCAAGAGAGTTTCCAGGTATAATGTAATTTACTCTCAGGGAAGAATTAGAAGAAATCTACTGAAGATCAAGAAAGCCTAATAAACCATATATAAATATATTGCTTATTGCAATGACCCCACCACTAATATGATCAGACCACTAACATGTTCATCAGAGATGTATAAGTAATTTCAGATTATATAAGAAGTCATTTTTATAAACATTTGATAGGAAAAATATTCTATTTTCCTAGTAATAACAATACCTGTTAAATGTTACATTTGCTAAATACAAATATTTTTTTGATGACATGTAATTATTAATGGTCTGTGGTATGTGGGGATGATAGAGCCACTGGGCAAATAGATTCTTTACGAGATTTTCATATTCTTTAAGAACAGTTGACACAATGAAATTTTTATTTAAGATGAATTAATTGGCATGCACAGTGTTCTCCTAAGGAGTAATACAATTAATTTAAAAACTACTAGTTAAAACATTGAAATAGAAAATGCTTTGTGCTCTAAAGGGGGCTGAACATGATCTTTATAAGGATAATGTGTTTGGGCCAAATGCAAGAAGTACAATCTTAAAATCTTTTGTGATAAATAAGAAGAAATTTTGCCAGACTACTTCTCTCCAGTAATAAATTAGGTTGTCTTAACAGTCACAGCATTCCAGAACTGAAAGCAAACGTGTATGTCATCTCATCCAGTTGCTTGATTTTGTAGATAAGAAATAGCCATAGAGAGGTTAACTAATTTGCCCAGCTAGGCATCAGAAACTTTGGACTGTCATATCACACTACATAATAACAGTTCTGGTTATAATGATGCTTTATAAGAGTCCTTTTCAAACATTTTCATTGTCTCCTCGTCCACACCTCCTCAGTGGGTATTTAATTTGTGCTGCTTGGGTGAGATCTCATTTTACATACTTTAAGTAACTGGTGTTAAAGTGAGGTTTAAAGCTAGAGGTAGCAAATGTTAACTATGCTATTTTTGATTTATGAAAATGAAAAAAGGCCTAAGGCTGAGAGAGGTAAGAATCTTTTTATTCATAGATAAGAACAGTGAGGTTAACTCTCAGCATTGACCTTCTTAATACTCTTGTATTTAAAGCATTCTGTGCTATTAGAGGAGATGCATTTCTAAAACTCCAAGTGCTAGTCTCTGCCTAAAGTGCTTGAAACCTTTTAATCTGTTGATTAATATCAAAACATATTTTTAAGCATCTATTGTGCCCAGAATTGTGCTAATTGCCGAAAGCGTAACAGAAAGCAATTTACACAGGATCTCTGTTCTCTTAAGAGTGTACAGTATAGTAGCGGATCATAAAATAACAAAAGGCTGTTGCTACATAGTTTTGTTTGTGATATGGTAAGTAAAGTACATCGCATTGTAGTGTATAAGAAGGGTGCTGGATTAGTCAACTCTTGCTAAAATAATGATGCATAACAAACACACCATAAATGTGTGGCTTGATTTCTATTTCTATTTATGATGCAACGGTTGATTTTAGAGTAGTGCTCCCATCACAGGTACCCACAAAACTGTATTAAAAAATAAGGCAATGGTTTTAAGGAAATGGACAATAAAACAAAGCCCTGATAAGATCCAAGGGGAAACAGAATTGAAAAGTTGAATCCTTTGAAGATAGAGGGACTTGGTAATGTTCTTTTTAGGCTTTCAGAAATGTTTCCTAACAGGATAAAACCAAGAATACACAGTTAAAGGTGGTCAACCAGTAAAGAAGCTGTATATTATGACAAAATCAACCCTTTTCTGAGGAAAGACACAGATTCCAAAGTCTTTACCATATAAATCAATAATGTCCAGTGTACAATGTTTTAAAAAGCCAATTATAAATAAATAACAAACATAGGGCATTGACTCCCATCATAAACAACTGAAACAATTAGATAAAAATATATGAAATGTCCATTTTTACACTGGCCAACAGGCAGTATTGATGAACTCTGAACTAAACAAGTAAGATTGCCTCTGTGATTGCGCTTTCTGTGTGGAGGCACTTTATGGTTCAAGAGGAGGTTGATAAAAGCTAAGTTGAACACGGCAGTCTTAATGAAATAAGGAAGGCAGATACCAGAGTTCGAGGGAGCCAGGATTTATACAGGATAAATACCAGAGAGGAGAAAGCTACAGGGAGAAACAGTTCCAGAATTCTTCATGGGTATCTCTTTAAGTTTAGGCTGTAAAGGGTGACAAAATATGCCACCTGAATATATGCCACTTTGGCTTGAGGATTGTTTTTATCTGAAGGCATTTGAAAAGAAGCAGATACAAGAAAAGCTCCTTCTTTCCCACTATTTGCCTAAAAGCAGAATATAAATTCAGGAAGGTGCCCCTCTTCTGTTTTCTACCAGGAAGGATAAAGGCTAATCCCTGGAGACAG
This sequence comes from Stenella coeruleoalba, assembly GCF_951394435.1. Classification (NCBI taxonomy): domain Eukaryota; kingdom Metazoa; phylum Chordata; class Mammalia; order Artiodactyla; family Delphinidae; genus Stenella; species Stenella coeruleoalba. Next base: position 32,207,890 of record NC_137154.1, read on the forward strand.
TTTGAGGCCCTTATCAGTGGAGAAGGTCCAGACTTTAGGTCTACATAACAAACTTTACTCTTGTTTACTGTGCTTTGCCTGGCTATCTTCCTATAACTGGCCTGCTCCAAATCTTTCTTTCTTTTGTCTTTAACTGAAGATAGTATCTAATCTGAGTTCCAAGCCACCTCTGAAATTACTCATGTTTTCCCCCTGGGAATCTCTCATGCACACATGAGGTATACTGTTAATAAACTTCTGTTTGTTTTTCTTTTGTTAATCTGTCCTTTGTTAAAAGGCTCCAGTGAAGAATTCAGAAGAGTAGGGGGAGAGTATTTTTCCTCCCCTAAAGCTAAATAATAAGCTATACATTTGCAGACTAAGACAAGGCCAGTAAAATAACAGCTAATGGGGTGACCAATTCTTTGAATTCGTACAAGACTGGGAGATGTTTAAATTCTCACCAGGTGAAGTGGTAGTTCACACTCCAGAATGATCACACCTTATAGTGTTCAGCCATTCCACATACTTTAACCCAGGTAGTATAAAGATGCTCAAGAATTGAAAGAAATAAATGAACATACAAAGAGGAGAAACAAAAGATATAAAAATGAAACAAATAGAAGTGTTGAAAAAAAATTTTTTTATCACTGGATGGGCTTACCAGTGGATAGGACCCTGCAGACCAAAAGATTATAAATTTGAAGTTAAAGAGTTAAAAAACAATTGTGAGAAAATAGACATCGAATACATGTGTACAGAGACACAGAAGCAAATGAGGGAAGGTAGGGCAGCAAAGATACTTGAAGAAATAATTTTCTTACAGTTTTTCAACTTTTATGAAAACTATAAATCCACAAATCCAAAAATGCTCAGAAGTGAACCAGGATAAGCACAAAGAAAAAAATACCAAGGCAGTTCATATTCAAAATGGTAAAATCCAGTAATAAAAGGAAAATCACATGATTAGCCAGAGAAAAGAGACAAATCATTTGCAGAGGAAAAAATGTAAGAATTGCTACTTACTTGTCAGAAACAATGCAAGGGCAAAGAAAATGACATACCTTTAACTTGTTATAAGGAAAACAAAATCTGTCAACGTTGAATTCTTTATCCATGAAAACAGTATTCGAAAAAGAAAGACTTCTTTCAGACCGAAATCTAGAAAACGTGTCTCCAGAAGACTCGTGCTTTGAGACATATGAAAGAAAGTAACTTAGACTGAAGAAAATGAGCCAGTTGTAAACTTTGGTGTATGGAAAGAAATGAAGAGTACTAGAAATGGTAAAATATATTAAAAAGATAAATATCGGATTTCTTCATCTTTCTTTAAAATACCTTAAAAATATAGTCCAACTAAAGACAAATTATTATAAATACATTTTGGGGTTTATATCATATAGAATTTAAATGTTTTATAAATATAGCTCAAAGGGTGAAAGGGACAAATGGAATTAATTACACTGTTATTAGTCTCTTATAATATATATAAAATAGTATGATATTATTTGAAATTAAATGTGATATTGTAAAAATATGTTTTAAACCCTTGAACAATAGCTAAGAATATAGCACAATAAGTCTAATAAACTCACAGTGGAAATAAAATGGAAGATAAAAATCTTAATAAAATTAATTCAAAATAAGGGAAAAATGAGAAAAATGGAACATGTATAGACTTCTGGAGGAAACATAAAATGATGCAGCAACTTTGGAGAACAGTCTAGCAGTTCCTCAAACACAGAGTGTCATATGACACAGCAATTCTACTCCTAGGTAAACATCCAAGAGAAATAAAAGCATATGACTGCATTAAAACTTATATATGAATGTTCATAGCAACATTATGCGCATAAACCAAAATGTGGAAACAAATGAAATCTCTGAGTGGCTCAACAAAATGTGGTGCACCCGTACAATGAAATATTATTTGTCCATAAAGAGGAGAAAGTAATGAAATATTCTGCAACATGGGTAACCTTGAAAACTTTATGTTAAGTGAAATAAAGTCAGTCACAAAAGACCACACATTGTATGATTCCACTTAACATGAATAGTTTTTCATCTTACAAAACTGAAACTCTATGCCCATTAAACAATAACTCCTCGTTTCTCTTGTCACCTAGACCCTGGTAACCTCTATTCTCTATGAATTTGCCTACTCAAAAGTCTTGCATAAAATGGAATCATGCAATATTTGTCCTTTTCTGTCTGGCTTTAAACACTTAATATTTGCAAGGTTCATCCATGTTGGAGCACATCAGAATTTTCTTCCTTTTTGAGATTGAATATTTCATTGTGTGTATATACCACAGTGCTTATCCCTTTATCTATTGGTAAACTTGGGTTGCTTCTGCTTTTTAACTATTGTGAATAATGTCACTACAAACACGGGTGTACAAATATTCCTTTGAGATCCTACTTTTATATCTCACGTATATACCCAGAAATGAAATTGCTGGATGATATGAGTTCTGTTTTTAACTTTTTGAGGAACCATCAAACAGTCTTCCACAACAGCTGCACCATTTTACATTCCTACCAACAGTGAAAAAGATTCAAATTTCTCCATTTCCTTGTTAAAGCTTACTATTTCCAGGGTTTTTTTTTTTGTTTGTTTTTTGTTTTATAGTAGCCATCTAATGGGTGTGAGGTGGTATCTCATTGTGGTTTTGATTTGATCAATGATTATTTTTCTGTCTCTTCCCCCTTCATTTTTTTTTGGTTTATGTTCCATGCATTTTTGAGCTCTGATGTTAGGTGGATATATGTTCATAATTATTATATTTTCCTAAAGGACTGACCCTTTTATCCCATTCTAAAATGTCCTTCTTTATATGTAGTTACTTTTAAATTTTGTTTGTAAGTCTATTTTGATATTAGTATAGCAATGCCAGATTTCTCATGGTTGCCTCCTGCATTTTATAACTTTTTAAAAAATTATTTTTCTTTCAACCAATTTAAAGTGTATCTCTAATAAGACAGTGTAGTATTGGATCATGGTTAATTTTATCCAGTCTTCTAATCTCTGCCTTTTGGACTGTTTAATCCATCTACATTTAAGGTGATTATTTATAAAGTAGGATTTATTTGTAATTGTGTGAATTGTTTTCCATAAGTCTCAGGCCTTTTTTGGTTTCTCTATCCCTCCATTGTACCCTCTTTTATGTTAAATATTTTCTAGTGTACCATTTTTAATTCAGATGTCATTTATTTTACTATTATTTAGTTATTTTTCTTAGTGGGTTACCTGGGGATTTGCAGTTAACAATTTATTTTATTATGATCTAGATTATATTGACACCATTTTAATTTCAATGGTATACAAAAACTGCTTCTGTATATTTCCATTGCCACTTGCCTCCTTTGTGCTATATTTCTCATACAAATTACATCTTTATTCATTGCTTTCCCATCAACACAAATTTCTAATTATTCCTCTATGGAGCTGTCTTTTAAGTAAGATGGGAGAAAATAGAGTACTAAACGAAAATATATTTATGCTGACTTTTATATTTACTATGTAATTTCTGTTGCTGATGATTTTTATTTCTTCATGTAGATTTGATTTACTGTCTACTACACTTTCACTTCTGTCTAAAGATTTCCTGTAGTATTTCTTGTAGGACAGGTCTGCTAGCAACAAATCTCTCAGTTTTGCTTATAGGTTAATATCTTAAATTCTCCTTCTATATCCACTTTGCTGGATATAAAATTCTTGGTTAACAGACTTTTTTCTCTCAATGCATTGAATATATCATCCATGGCCTTCTGACCTCCATAGTTTTGATGAAAAATAGGTTGTTAATGCTACTGAAATCCCTTGAAAGTGTTGAGTCACTTCTCTCTTGTTCTTTTCAAGATTATCCTTTTATCTTTGGCTTTACATAGTTTGGTTATAGAGTAACTAGGTCTGAATTTCTTTGGGTTTAAACTAAACAGAGTTCACTGAACTTCTTAGGTGTTTAATTTTTTTTCATCAAATTTGAAAAGTTTCATGCCATTATTCTTCAAATATTCTTTCTTCTCCTTTATCACTCTCTTTTCCTTCTGGAAATGCCACCTATAGACAGTGTCTATACTGTTACACTTGAAGTTGTCCCACATGTCCTCGAGACTGTAGGTAAGGAGACTTTTTAGTAGAGATCTGCAAGTGCAGAGACCCCAGGCAGAAGTAGCTGGAACTCAATGAATATAGGAGAGAATGATGGGGACGGGTCAGTATCACAGATGTGCTAGCTTTGCAGTTATAGGGCCCTGAATCTCAGAAGGGTCCTCTACTTGGTTTGATGCTCCGTGTCACTGTCATAAAATCATCAATGATTTTTGAACAATGGCTCAACATTTTCATTCAGCATCGGGCCCTGCATATTATATAACTGGTCTTATGGGAGAGGACAGGTTTAAAGGGACAGACTGGAACCAGAACTCAAAGAACCCCTACACTGAATTTTATTTTAAGTAAGATAGCCAGACATTGGAGTGTATTAAGCAAGGGAGAGTTGTGGTATGGTTTGTAGAGAGGCAAAGTAGGTAAGAATATCGACTCTGAGGTCAAACTGCCTGGGTTCAAATCCAGCTCTGCTACTTAGTAGGTATGTGATTTTGGATGATTTACTTAAATCCCTTTTGCTTTAGTGTCTTCAGATATAAAATGAAAAAATGATGTAACTTATTTTGCTGGTTGTGGTGAAGGTTGGGTTAAAATACATATATGAAGTGGTTAGAAGATTTATGGGGACATTATAATAACTCTATAAATATTTGCTATTATGATTAGTAGCACTAGTAGGATTTTTGCAATGTGTGTTGTAAGGATGTTGCCATCCATTTTGCTGGAGAGCAGTGAGAGAAGCAGTGAGTGGCAGGTAATGTGGTCAAATTTGAAATCGCCAGAGGCCAGATCTTGTAGGTCTTCGTGGTTTTGGGTGAGAAGTTTGGATTTTGAAATGAAAAAGTTGCAAAGAGCGAAATGTTCTGATTTGCATCTTATTCCCTTAGTTCCATCTATTTATTAAAGATTTAAAGATTTGACTCAAACTCACTCAGGAAAAAATATAAGTAAATTTTGGAATTTTTGCTGCTTCTTGAGGGAGACAGAATAGCAACTTAACTGAATTCAAGGACAGCTGAATTCTCTAATCTTTGAAGGCATGGAAGGGCCTGAGGCCAACACTGTAATATATGCGAGAAATGGTCCAAGTTCAAGTTTCTTAATGACCTACTCACCAGCAAACTTGTTGAAAATATTCACATTGTAAGTCCTTTCATAATCATCAATAATGACCAATCTGTTACCCCACAGTACTTCTCTAACAAGGGTGGAGGCAAACTTCTAGCTCCTGTAACCTGTTTCTCTTCCTAACCTCTCTACCATTTTTGTTTCTCCACTGTAAGACATCTGGAGATGCCTGTAACACCTAAATTCCATTGCCAAATAAAAAAACCCTTATCCTCCTGAAGGGGGAAATAAAATCACAGTTCAAAATAGTTTACAAGTAAAAATATTGAAATCAGTAACTTCCAAAAGGGGCTGTTGCTATGGAGATCCCATTACAGTCATCCTCCATGGCAGTCAATTAGATAATTGTGGCTAGGACAATTATTAGTACTACCAGCCATCAATAACCACATTCGGTGTTTTAATACCTCCAAGCAGGCAGGTCAAACAAAGCCACTGCCTTGCCAACTTGTTGACATTGTCTGGCTTGATTATTTCTGTGTAAGAAGTAGACCAGTATTGGGGAGACAAGCAACATCGCTTCACTACTGTCTGAAAGCTGCAGTATTTGGAAGATAGTTGGAGAAATTTTCTGTTATGAAGAGCTTGTAAGTGTACTGCATGGAAAAATCTTAGAACAGGGAAGTTTGTATAACTAGGTAGAGCTCATATAACAGGAAACTGGGACAGTTCTGGGACCTAAAGAATAGTAATTATATAGGTGGCCTGTCATATATACTGCAGTGGTTTAAACTTTAGCTTGCATAGGTTCATCTTGAATATAAAATAAAAATACAGAGTCCTTAGCTCCAGCACAAGACAATCTGTTTCAGTCATTCTAGAGTATGGCCAGGGAATGTTTTTGTAATGCTAATGTAAGTTTAGAAGCAGGAGACACAGTAAATGCTGGGTAGGGATGACGACACTGACTTTCCTCATGATTCTGGTTTCATGGGTCTTGGGCAAGTCAACTAAAGTTTTCAGTTTATCACATTCATCATAATCTGATAAACTAATCTACTAAGAAAACTTTTTTTTTTTTTTGGTAAAAGCCACCTATCCTTGTTTCAAGTTATTTCATCATTCTAGTTAGGAAAAGCAATGGCTATTCTTTGTAGAGCCAAATTTTTTATCTCTGCTCATATTTTAGTAAGTAGCTCTATCAGAGATTTTAGGGATATTTGGATGGGAGAGCATAAGTGCCAGTGCCCATCGCTCCATAAAACGTAAATGCCTAAACCACCTTTCTCCTGTTTTAAGTGACTTACCCAGGGCCGATAGGCTGATTTTCCTCCAAGACACAGAGCCATGGTCTGGACTGAGAATTTTCTTTCAACTTTCAGAGTGACTCTCATTTCACTTCGATGACAGGGAAACATTGAAGCCATCAGAGACAGTGCATTTTACATTTATTTATTCACCTTGTGTTCATTGAGCACCTAATTGTGTCAGACCCTGGGGATATGGCAATGAAGGAAACAGACAAAGCCCTGCTCTCCAGGAGATTACATTTTAGAAGCGGGAGACTGAGAAAACAAATATACAAACACATGTATAATATAATGTCATGTATTGATGCATTTTATGCAGAGAAGACAAACAAGGTAAGGGAATAGATGGTGATAGCAGAATGGTGGGGACAGGGGTACCATTTTACATAGGAGAATCAAGGATAATCCTTCTGATATGGTGAAATTTAAAGAGAGAATAGAGCCAAGTGAGGTGAATAAATATTTAGAGGAAAAACATCCCAGTCAGAGGCACCAACAGGTACTAAGACACTGGACAAGAGCTTCTCAGCAGGTTCAAGACACAGCAGAGGCCAGCCTAAAGGAAATCAAGTGAGCTGTGGGGAAGTGGTGAGAAGTGAGGCCAAGAAAGGGAGGCCCAGCACTGAAGGGTCTAGTAGCCCATGATGAGGATAATAGTTTTTTATTTAAATATAATTCTCAGTGATCTTAGAAACCCTTGGATAGCTTTAAAGAGAGAAATGTCATGATGTAACTTTTTAAAAAAGAATCAGTATGGACACTATAATAGTGAATAGACTGTAGGGTAAAGTGTAAAAACATTGTCTTTAATGAGCGTGTTGGTTATAAGAATTCCAGACTTTTCAAGGAGCTTTTAGGCCCACAGAGACCTTATCTCATTTACTTCCTCAAAAGAAATTTCAGGGCATATCAGGAAGGAGTCTGTTCACATACTTTCCTTTAATAAAGGGAGAATGGGAAGAAGGTATAAGAAGTCCACTAGGCTTTGAAGCTTTGAAGTGGTGATGAGGAAAGATTGAAAAGGAAATTTGATGCTTCTATTTCCCAAAAGAGAATAAAAATCTAATTTCAAAAAGGTAATGAATGTGTGTAGAATCATTTCTACTGTAAAATTTGAAATGAGGCTTGGTTTTGATTAATGTTTTATTGGTGCTTTAAAGGCCCCAGAAAAACTACAATACCACTGGGCCTATGCAAGTTTAAAACTGGCAAAGGCAAAGAACAATCTGGAACACAAATATTTTTCTTCTTTTTCTATAAAAATATCATTGAAGCATGTAAATACTTTTATTCATATACCTACTCACTTAATTTTTGAAAAGAACTGTCCAACATCTACTTGGATTATAGCCTACCATACATCTTACTGAAATTATTATGGTTGCAAGTTGGGGTAAATAAACTGATGTTTTCACAAATGTTATTCATTACCTATTAAGATAAATAGTAAAAAGCAACCTGGAAAATAATTTACACAAGAAAGGTAAAAGATATAATTACATTCTTATAAAATTCTTAGGAAACAAACAGAATCCTTTAATTAGTATTTTTGACTCTCAAAAAGAGACAGAAATTAGATGTTTTTACGAGAAAAATTATTTGATGATATTGTGTGAATAAATGGAGAGACACTTCATGCCGCCGCCCAGGGATTTTTAAAAGGATAATCATATTTTGACTCACCCATCTTAAGAAATATGAGTTCAACATAGCATTATCTAGAAAAAAACAGTTTTTTCTTCAGATAATCAAAATTAGGAGAGTTTCTTTTTAAGCAAGGCAAATCATACCTCCTGTTCAGTCTCTTTCACACACACACACACACATACAGACACAGAAAGAGAAACATACTGTACAGGTGTCCAATTCCAAATGCATAATAATTTTCCTATTGGGCATTTGTGAATGTATTCATGGAGTTATGGATACCTTTAAAATAGAAATAGGTACTGTTTATTAAGGGGTTACTGTTTGTCCTGTTTGTATGACCCCATTCAATATTTAAAGGAAATAGCTGTTATCATGAGGTATGTCATCTTATTATTTTCAATTTACTGGTGAAGATACTAAAACACACAGAGGTTAGCTAATCGTCTGAGGTCTCACAGATAAGAAGCTGAACAAGGAATTTAATGCAAGCAGTCTGACTGCAAGTCTTTGCTCAAAATCACATTGTAACACTTCTAGTGTAGTTATGTGTACACTCCTAAAGGTTTATATATATGCACACAATGAAGTAAGTTTTGGGACTCTGACCTGAAAGTAGTATATTTTAAGTCACAAAATTGAGACCCAAGCTCAGAAAGGCTTCTGAGGATTTCCTAAAAACAAAAAATCTGCCACCACCACCATGCTTGCCCTAACCCTTAACCTAAGCAAAGCACACAGGTTAACCTTCAGAGAAGAGGGCAGTGAGTTTGCATTATTAATATCTAAGAAAAGAACAGGCGACATTTAAATCTCTGATGTGTTAAAGAACAATAGTTACCTGTCAGGTCACCTGGTGAAGCAGGAGTTTCTAGAAACTGTGCAGTATGAATCCAGCAGACAAATCTACCTTCAGATTATCTGAGAAAAAAATAAATTATGCAAAGCACCCCAGATCTTAAGTAAAAGCCAATTAACCTTGGCAGTTGTATCATGGAGTAATTAGTATTTCATTCTGCAAGTTACAGACATACATTTAATTGTGTTTTACCCATATTTCAAATTAAACACATAGATAACAAAGTAACAATTCATCACTTTACTTAAAGAGAGAGAGAAAAAGACAAACCTAAGCAAAGTATTTCCTCATAATAAACAGACACTGGTTTAAAAAAGTGTAGTGATTTCAAAGTAATCCACACCTGGAAACTTTTACACCAAATGCCTGTCATATGCATATCCTCTCATTAACATTTGAGATAAAAGAAACACCTCCCTTTCCTTGATCTTATGATTTCATCTTATTTCTCTAACAGTGTAGTGTACCTATGCTCTAGTACAGTCAGGGCATGCGGTATAATTAATAGTATAATTACTCGCCTTCTTTTCCTCAAATAAAAAATACTTTGGTTAATATAAGGACAGTTGGTAGATTTTTTTTGAGGCTTCATACATAGGAAACCATGCTGAAAGAAATTCCCCTTTTTAGACCATCCAGTGAATAACTCCAAATGTAATTCCCTACTCTAGGTCTAACTATAGACAAATGAAAAGACATAAAGAGGTACATGAGGCAAGCCTTTGTATTTGAGGGATGGGAATGATTGTGCAAATCAAATGGCTGATTTGAGATGCTGATTTGGTGTGTCCATTTGCACAACCTAGATCAGCACAGTTGTGCTTATTGCAACTGCACTGGACATTCACTTTACTGTACATACATGCATCAAGGCATGTATGTACATGAATAGAGATGTAAACATATGAAGGTACTCATAAACTAAATTTATGCATCCACAAATTAAAATGTTCACAAGTGCCAGAAAACACAAATATATATAGAAACTACCATGTTAATGCCTACAATGAGCAAATGCAGACAGGAGCATGCACAAATGCATACAGTGAACGTACATGTGTTCATGTACGCAACTGTTCACGTACGCAACTGTTAGGGTTCAGTTAATGATGAATAAAACAAATGCATCCTAGAAATATCTAAAATTTATTTGTGAACTCCAGTACCCCAAAACCTTAAATGTGTAACCCCCAAATACGATGATCATGAAAGGGGAAATAGAAAGTGAGATTAACATTGCAAAGGAGAAAAATCTGCCCTAAATTTTCATTCAAAAAACTAGTCTGTCTCCATTATGAGATGAATGAGGATATTTTTTCAAGGATTCATATTTCTCCACCTTTTTTCTCTTTAATTATGACCAGGAGGATAAAATGTGAGAAGGTGTTTTCTTTTTCAAAGATCATAGAGTTCATTTCATCAACTTGGTACTATCTAATTTACTTTTTCGAACATACCTACCTGGTCCACCATTCTCCTGATTCAGAGAAAGCTTGTTCTCTATCTCACACCTTTCCAAAGTTGCAAACATTAAGTGGGCTAATACACAATCAAGCATCTACATATTCACTGTGTAACAAATGACTGGAAACACATCTAGTAAATACAGTCAATTTTACTTATGCCGCATCTATGCATCTACTTCAGAGGGATTTATTTCACAGATTAAATGAGTGGACTTAAAACATGCTCTAAATTACCTGTTCCTCTTACCCACAATGTCCCTATCTCTTACCCATATTGTACTGCTCCTCTTTCACTATGTCAAAATCTCCTGGTGAAGTCATTGTCAGTGGATTTCACGAGCGAAGTGTCAGCAGCACATTTTACTCATGTTGGAAACTTGACCATTTAAATATGTAGACTCTCTGCTCAGTGTACACTAAGATTTACATACTTAGTGTGTTATTCCAAAGAAAGGCATGAAGGGTAGTTTTGGGGATTTCCAGCCTAGATGATCTTTAAGTTTTGGGACCAAGATTGAAGAAACCTAAAGGGGTCAAACTGAAACTTGCAGGGGAAAAATAACCAATATGTCACCGTGAGTATGCTGCTACTTTAACAGGAACTTATCAGGGATGTTCATCCTCTGCTCCATTGTGCCGCATCCACCAAACTTGAGCTGCAAGCTTCTGCTCAGTATCTATCTCTTGATTTACTTTTACTGGGCACTTTATGATGAAAAAAGTGGTAAAGATGAGCCATAGTCAGAGAGAGGACAAGACCCACCACAGGATGCTCTCTCTTTTTCTCACTCTTAGTAGAGATGCTGCCCAAAGAAGGATGCCTATTCAGCAGTTAATCAGGTGCAGAGGTCAACTGCTTCTTCCAGGAGCCTCAAATAGTGCCTGATTTTCTGGGAACAAATATATTGCATTATATGACCTTCCCAAGATGCCACTGTGTCTACATGATATGAGGTGAAATGGTGTTCTCAAAGGAATTAAAGAATTTAGGAGTGGGAGGTACCAAGAAGGGGGGAAAGGGGGACACACACAGCACATTTGCTTTATTTCTGATGCAAATGCTGTAATGGTACAAGCTAATCCTGGTCAATCATCATGACATTGAATGCATGGCTTTTCTGAGAGAAAGAGAGACAGAGAAATAAAATTTCTATTTTTATGAAAGAAACCTACATTTCGCTGTCATCTATACCTCATAGACTCATATATCCTAGCATTCAGGGAATAGAAAGCAATGGCACTTTTTCCATATGATGCTTTCTTTTTTTGAACAGCACTAATTCACAACCATTTATTTGAATTCAAGCATTCAGTTTCAAATATTGTTAGCTAATATCTGAAAATACTACAAAATTTATTTTTGAAGATTTGGACAGTCATGCAAAATATATTCATTAATATTAGTTTAATACCATTTTCTAAGTGAGAACTTCACACAGGTATGGTACATTCACACCCCCACCCCTGCCCCATGGTATGCTGTAAAGAGAACCCTGTGTAGCAGTCATACACTTTTCTGTGTACTTCCCTCATTAATGGTTGTCTCTTTCTCTAAACTGTAAGCTCCATGAAAGCAGGACTCTAGCATTCGCAGGAGAGACAGTGTGGTGAAATGGTTAAGCACATGGCTTCAAGAAACTCATTGCCAGATCTTTATCCTACTTCTTCCTCTTACAGGCTGTATGATCTTGGGCAATTCAGTTAACATTTTCTACCTCAATTGCCTCATCTGTGAAAGGAGGATAACTGTAATATCTATCTTAAATAATCCTCAGACTATTTAACTAATAATAAAAAATTAAAACAGTGGCTGGTATATATTAAGCACAACATTAATATTCATAATTACTATTTTTGTTTACTATTGGATCTTCAAAAGAAGTGGAATGGCAGGCACACTGTAGAATCTCAAAGAATATTTATTGAATGACTGAATGACTGGCTGCCTGAATGAACAAAGGGAGAAAGGAGATCATCAAGATTATGTTATTCAGTGATTTTCAAATCACTTTAGACTTGGACTTCCTTTCACCACTAAAAGTATATGCAGAATGTGTAAGCCCAACAAATAAATTATATAAAAGTATAGATCCTCTAGTAGTGAGCCCCATCCTCTAGATATTCATTTACCTTCTCAGCAGCCCTTGGCTTATGTCTGCTAAAGAACTAGGACTCAACAGAATGGAGAGGAAAATCTTAGCCCAACCACTTAAGTTCTAAGAGCTTAGAAACTTATACTAAAAGAAATCGAGTGACTTGTACAGGTTCAGGCGAATGTCCAATCTGGGTTCCAATTAAAGTCACATACGTGCCATGTGAATTATGTCTGTGACATTGAGCTGCATTCCAAAATTCATCCAGGAGTGCCATATCTACTCTGTTTAGTCACAGACACAGGCCCAATAGCAAAATGCAAAGGAAAAATAACCTAAAATCAAAACAAACAAGAACAAGATATTTACTTTCTTTTCCTAAAAGACTATGTCTTATGATTTCCTGTTATCATACTAGAATGTGTTACCTTGTTGCTTTCTTTACTTCTTCCATTGATGCTTCAGGTTCTGAATTCATTCAACACATATTTAAGCACTTACTATGGGGCAGCTGGTTTTAAGCACTTGAGACTCATTTGCAAACAAATAGACTGGAACTCTATTAAAGAAAAAAAAAAACACTAAATAAAATAAGGGTTTTCTGGGACAGTGGCAAAGAGAGATTGAAGAAATTTCCAGGATGACATTTCAAAAAAGTTCTTAGATCATGAAACACAGAAGCAAGTACTATTTTAAAAGTTAATGTGTGTTTTTCAATTAGTTTAGGTAGATCATATACATAGTAGTCTTGGAAACAAACCTTTATTGAGCAAAAATAGGCCATTTTTCAGTACCTTTTATTCTTCACCACTTGACCATCGATATTATATAATGTAACCGAGATGAACAAATAGTTTGGGGAAATTTAAGACTGTATACATGACTAAGAAAATGTCCCCTAAGTAAACAAGTGTATGTTGTCATTACTCTCTCTGTCTGACCAGTTTACCCTACTCTCTGGTGTCACTGATAATTTCAACCTCTACTTCAAGTAGCGCTAATTACAGTACCTGAGCTGCAAAAATAAAAGATTCCATTATAGCGAAGTTCACAAATATTATTTTAATCCAGCTATCCACACTGTCCATCTAAAGCAGTAAGTGTCTCCTTCACATACAACTGTCTCAGACTTCTAATCCAGTATACTGTATGAAACAGAAATGCCTCTCAAATAGCACTTCAATGCTAAATATACGACTAAAGAATGAAAAACAAATTAGTTAGCCATAGATATTCAGTATTCAGAGATTTGAGATCACACAGAAAAACACATCCAGCTGAGTTACTGTTTTTCACTTTTCATCTGAGAATGTTGGCATGGGATAGACACAGTCAGCTTTAAATTAATTTAGGTCTTACACATTTTAGGCACTAGTTTACATAGTTAATGCATATTAATGCATATAAAAGGAAACACAAAGTCCAAAACCAATTCCCAACTTAGAATGAATATATCAGTACTTCAAAATAATAGAGAGAAATAAATTGTTAGTTCTGGTAGTACTCATATTAAAATAAGTTATTCCACTGGAAAGTGGGTTTGTTTCTCAGTAGGAATCGTTCATATTCTACAAAGCATAAGTAATTCTTCACTGCTTACTGTTACAAGTACATAATAGAACTGTACTATCTACATTCAACATTTTGCTTAATTTTTTTTTTCCACATGAGGATAGTTAGGCTATGAATGTTAACTCCTCAAAAACAACATCTATTTATATAGGCACTAATTAAAAGAAATAAGAAATGGCACCTTTCTTACGGACAAAAGCCACACGTTTGTAAAGCATTTTAAACCCCAGCAATTAATGGATTGAGAGAAATAAAATGCATTCATTAAACTCAAGTCATAGTACATACTAAAAAGAATTCTGTGATTAACTGTTAAAAGGAACTCCCAGAATATTTCTTAATAATATTTATAAAGCTCTTCTATTACAAATTATTTTTGTTTTTAAACAAATAATGCAGTGAATATACCACGGTAAACTCTGCAGGATGCATAATGCTATCTATTGTTAAAGAAAAATGTGTACATTATATTCATTCAAAGCCCACTTGATCATGCCAGTATTTAAGAGAAGAAAATTGATTGTATTATCATGTAGTAGAATAGGAATTTAGAGCATAGAAAAAATAATTTACAGATGAAGCTGTTCAAATTTGATTAACATTAAGCCAAATTCTCTTTCCTCATTTCATCTAAAATTTTCGGAAAAATATCAGCCTGACTCTATTTTTATTACTTCCAAAGATTCCTCAAGACATACTTTGCTAAGGTGCAATGGTGATTAACTTTCCATAGGCTCCATATGGTCTGGGAGGGAAGTTGGAGCCATGGGTGGAGGTAGGAGAGTAAACCTAAATTAAACTAAATTATCTGCTTCCCTTTCATAAATCTTTAGAGTTGGTTAGGGTTTCTGGGTACAATATGGAAATTACAAGGAATAGGACCTGGGAAATTAGCAATATTCCATCTCATCGAATTAAATGATTTTTAGAGCTGAGGAGTCAGCAGGAGCTTCAGACCTTGATCTTTTCTTTTGTCCTGGTCATTTCACCCGAAAACCCTCTAAATCATCTATAAAACTAGTTCTCTTTCTTAGGTAGCCTGTAATCTGAAAAATACTGATAAGTGACACACAATTACTCAGCAAGTACAATTGCTACATGAATATATCACAGTATCACTTTTACTGTTAATGATAGTTTGGCATTTCTCCAGATCACTAAATTTCTTTGAATATGTCATTGTGGTCAAAGTTGTGCCACCATATCCCAGAATTTAAGTTCATCTATTAATTACAGATCATGCCAGGATACTGTGCTCCAAATTAATTGTGGCTTGGCAGATCTAGTCTATAAAAACAATGGTTTTATATGCTTTCTACAAAATGGGTCTAACCAGCAGAAGTGAATAGATTTGGTGCAGACAAACTAACTGCATCATTTAACCAATTAATTTTAGTCTATAAGTTTGATGCTATACCCATCGTTTCAATCAGTGTCAATTACTCTTGCTTATGAGGTATGTTCAGAGTATCCAAGAGTGAATTTATTTGATCAATGGTATTCCTATGTACAGTCCCAATGTCAAAGGTTCCCACAGCCACTGATTTGTTTTAATAAGACATTTGTTTTCAAAATATACAAATTGGGGTTCATTAGTTCTACATGGCTATTTTACTTTCATCAAATCCTCATTTTAAAATGTATATTATCTGCTTGCATATTTGTATTTTGGACCTCTCTTCCCATCCCACATCCCATTACCCAATTTCATACCAAAAATCACACTGAGCATTTCAAACAGCTTGATTTATAGCTTGAAGTAATTCCAGCTGACAACCATAGGGGTGTGTCTATAGAATGCCAAAAATCTAATCAATTGTGTCAGAAATTTAGTCATTCTTCCTTGATATTTTGTCTACATCATACTAAACATATTTAAAGAATTTCGTTAATTGACTAAACCCCTGACGGAATTGCCTTGATATTATTTAGACATGGTTCTAAATAGTAATGAGAATAGCAATGAACACACTCAAATAAATAATATATTCGGATCAGTACAGATTCCAACCTTGAGGAGAGTGACTCCAGTTAACCAGCATGGACCAAAATCTTTATGATATGATTTCAATTTGGATTCTAAGAATGCTGAGGATCCACATTTAATCATTCTCCAGCTGATTTAAAAAACAAGATCATGGAAGTACTGGATACCCAAATGAACCAGAAGAATTAAATGTTATATTGCATTTGAGTTCAAAAAAGACCAATTTATACTGGGCAATTTACTGATGACAATGATGATGTATGACTGTGGATATCCTTTTTTTTTTTTTGCGGTATGCGGGCTGCTCACTGTTGTGGCCTCTCCCGTTGCGGAGCACAGGCTCCGGACGTGCAGGCTCAGCGGCCATGGCTCATGGGCCTAGCCGCTCCGCGGCATGTGGGACCTTCCCAGACCGGGGCACGAACCCGTGTCCCCTGCATCGGCAGGCGGACTCTCAACCACTGCGCCACCAGGGAAGCCTGGATATCCATTTTAATTAGGTTATTGCTTAAGGATCATAATTGGCCTGGAATCTTTTGGAAAATTTGTAGACTACTATATAAAGGTACATAAAATTGTGAAAAAGTTGCATGCTTTAAAAACTTAGTATTTCCATCAAGCTTGTGGTCTAAAAAGAGTATGAAGACAATAGCAAATGGATGTTTTTTAACACAGTTTCTTGGTATTTACAGTCATTTTTTTTCTCTATTTGCCTTCCCTTCAGTGCTGGTCAATTGTTTTCCCGGGTTTTTTTCCTCTTTGCATTCAGTACAAGGAGGCACCATCACATTCTGTCAAACAATACGGAAAAGACAATCAGGAGAGTCAAAATGAAAATGTTGAATGTAAAAGTTAACATCCTAACAGAATAACTCATGTACCTCAACAAATATCTTACAGAAGACCAATGCCAGGCAGAAAATAAGTGTAAATATGTTAACACTGCTACTTCTTGAAAGCACATAAAATATTTTCCACAAAAGGCAATATTTCAAAAACTATTTTGAGAAAACTTTGGTCAAATCATTCAACTCTGATGAATCTAACCCCCAAATTAAAAATGTGTTAAGTAAAATGAATCCTAATAATTGCTATGATGTAATACGTTTGGTCAAATATAGAACAGTCCAGGAAGAAGTTCAGAGTTAAGCTCCTGAGTTGTTTCTTTGTTACTTGTTTTTGTGGGGGAAATGTACTTCTTTCCTCCTTCTCTGCTTTCTCAAGTCTTCTTTTTATCTTCTTTGTCCTATAAAGAATATATGTATAATTTTTGTTCTCTGTTTACTTTTGTTGTGCTTCTTGGTTGCTGGGGAGGGGTGAGAACCCTCCCTTGCCCTTGTTCTTGTAGGACCTCAGCAAATCAAACCAAAAGCTTAGTGGCAGGCAAGGTGGTCATGGAAAGGTCCAGAGGCAATAGGTGAAAGATGTGTCTTGTATTAGGCAATACAGCATCCCTGCTTTAGCTAAAGCAAGAGAGAAAATCATGGAACCCAATAGCTTCAAAAAGTGCTTTCTGACAATCAAAACAAACAAACCAACCAAACCAAATACCTGTGGGACAGGTTCTGATTCTGCAGTGTCATTGCTGGCAGGATTTTCTTTGTGCTTCATTGAACAGGTCGTGCTCCCCTGTAAAAGCTGCGATTGAAAATAGGTCAATGAAGTTAAATTACATGAAGGGAGGGAATAGAAAATCTCTTTTGAAATCTTCCCATTGAAAACTTCCTTCACTTTGAGACAAACTGAAAGGTCAAGCTAGGGACAAATTTATCACAACATTAGTGGGATCCCAGGGAATTGGCAAGCATTCATAGTCCATTTGGGAATCTCAGTGATGCTTATGACAGTCGGCTGCTACAACAAAGGCTCAATTACAATGGAAAGTTCTTTCTTTGCAAAAATTTTTAAAAAGGAAAGAGTTACAAAACTACTATATTCTATATCCGTGATGTGTCTAGACTCTAGGATCTAAATACGTCCATGGTCTTTATGCCTGCCGGACATCAATATTGCAAGCCAGGAAACAACTTAAACAATATGATCGTTGTAAAAAATTAATAAACTGGAATCACAATTAAATAGAGTCAGGAGACCAGAAGGGGGCACTCTCACACCTTGCAGCAATAGCAGAGACCAACAAGACGAAGAAAGACCCCTCTTCTTTCCTGGCAACAACTCAGCCCATGCAAAGCCATGAACTCTTTGTTTACTGTAGCCCTTCCAACTTTCTTTTCCCCTCTAGGAAAGAATTATTTTTCCTTTGCCTTGTGGGCACTTGTACCTTGCTCACCATGGTTGCAGACCCAAAATTGTTAATTCTCTGCTGATCCCAAAACAAACCCATCATTGCTGAAGGAATGTCTGCCAGTCTATTTGTTTTCGGTCAACATCATCAATCTATCTAGCAAAAAACTTCAACATCTTAAAAAAGATATTTCTGGGAAGAAGATCATATATTTTACTAACCAGGAAATCTCATCTTATTAGCCTCAATCGTCTTTAAGAAAATGAATTACTGGCAGCATATTCCAGTTGCCCTTCATTTTTCATTTTAACCAAGGTTAAAATATTGAATTTTCCTTCCCGCCATCCCTCCCTTTCTTTCTTCCTTCTTCCTTAGTCTGCCTTGCCTCCCTCCTCCTTGCCTTACTGCCTCTCATTCTCCCTTCATTTCTTCCTTTTATTTTCATCTTTTTTATTTTCAACACATTTTAAAGTAACTAAAAATTGTTTAATGTAAGAATATGTACTTTTTTTAGTGATTTTTCTGTAATCCTTTCCCTGTATAAAACGTATAAAATGGAGACTGGGAGTTTAAGAGTTCATGGCCACTGTGTAACTCTAACCTTGAACAAGTCAGTTTCTTTCTTTGAGGTCAAACAAGGAGGATACCTAAGCTGGCTTTGAACTCTAACTTTCCATAAATTCTAGGGGTGGATGATAACTAAAGAAGTTGCATATGAGATTTAACCTACTCCAATTCAAATCTGAGAGCAAAGTCATTTGCACATGCTCCCGATTCTTGCTCTACATGGCTCTTAATTGAACACTCATGTTACTTTACCCTTCTGTGTCTGTGTAATATGCTCTTTCCCTCCACCTTCATAAAAGTCTCTCTTCACTGGGAGAGCCTGAAGACCAGCTACTTGTTCCCTCCCTAGCACATTTTCACCACTAGGTAGGCTCATCACACTCTCCTGCTCTAAAGGTACAATGCATTAGAAACATTAGCACACTTAATGTTTTTATATATATATGCATGTCTGGCTCTTTGATATATTGTAAGTGACTCTTTGATATATTGTAAGTTCCTTGAAGATAGAGGCTACATGTATCAGACCTAGGTCCCAGCTAGATGCTTATTAGATAGCAAGTGGTCAATATCTAATCACTTAATAAATGAATAAAACAAACATTGGCTATGAAAATATTTCAGTCCTTTAGAATTTTCATAAATGCCTGAGTTTTCCATATGAGATTTATATTTGATAAAAGCTCCAAAATGGTTGCACATAGCCCCTTCTTCAAAATAAGCCTATAGTATAGTGGAAAAGTAAGATTATAACGATAATAATAGAAATCAGTAGTGAAAACCTTGAGTGCCTTAGTCCAGAGAATTTTAGGCATCTACACAGAGGAATCTTCTATGCTACCTAAGAATTTTTTTTTCTTTTTATGTTGTACGGGTTTGAGTTAGGCCTAGAAACTAAAATTTCCCTGGAATATTATAATTGTTTTGTTTTTACTGTAATAATACAACTGACCTTTGTTTTTGTTATACTTGCTTTTGGCCTTGGGGAAAAAAAAACTAAAATAAATGTACTAAATCAAGCTCAGAATGCAGAAAGTAACCTGCAGAGTGTAAGGTTTCCCAATATATATTTTGGAATAATGGAGTTCATAAATCACATAAGTTTGGAGAAAAAGTTTATTTGAACATTAAACAGTGGTATTTAAGGTAGTTCTTCTCAGAGCCTTTAACACACAATTTCTTAAAGCTTTCCTCTTGAATGATCTGCTCGCATAATCATATAAGGTGCTTGTTAAAAAATAATACTCCTGGGTGATAATTCAGTCCTACGAATATAGGGCTTGCATTTTTAATCAGCAATCCAGCAATTCAAATGCACAGTGAAATTTGAAATCCACTTCTTTGTAGTGTACAAATGCATTATAAATCTCTTAGGAGATATGATATAACCATTTGCCAAATCTATTTGACCCCCAAACCGTTTTTTGTGTATGAATTATTACTTGAGGTCATTGTCATGAGAAAGATACCATGGGATTTATGGTGGAGTATGTTCTTTCATTAATGGAAGCACAGCTGACTATTTGAAACAAGTCTTTGATCATGTGAACAATGAATACTTATTAAATTTCAAGAATAAAGAAAATATTACATGGCTGGAAGACAGCTCCAACCTTTTTTGATATTTTGATCTTATAATGAACACAACCTTCAAATTTATTTTTTGTGTGCCTCACAGGCATTGTGGAAACTTCATGAGATGGGGTTCATAAAATTCCTAGTGTTTCTCAGAAAGGCAACAGATATAAGCACTCCTGAAGGTACACGCCTTCAAAACACTCTCTCAATTAGAAAAAATTCAACCTGATGAGTATAGTGCCTATTTCTAGAAACTCAAGTAATAAAATATGAAGAATGATCAGGAAGGTCTGCACAGATTCAGCTACTTCAGTATGCAGCTCACCTATTAATTATACAGGTGACCTACAGAGGACCACAGCTGGGTCTGTAAATTATGAAATGGGATGAGCCATGAACGTATCTTTATTAAAGTGATTGCATGCTCTTTCTCACATATACATCTTCCCCAGCACCACCAGAATAACCAGTTTGTTTCTGTGCTTTGGGCAACAAACTACCATCTGACAAAGTGTTATATTATGGCCACAAAGGTAGGCAAAGTAACAGAAATTTAGATGAGACAAGCCCTTTTAATTATTTACCCCTGTAGGAAAAAATACATAATCCTACCATGGTGGGGCAGACTCTAATACTGGGGTTTCCTTGATAATTATCAGGAGTCACGTGCAAATGAATTTGAGTCCCAACTCCATCTCCCACTATCTCTAATAATGAATATTGAGGTTCCAAACTTTGGTATTTTACAGAAGAATAAAATTAAACACCAGTGACAAACAAATTTCGACATTAGAACAAATAAACCAACAAGCAAAACACACTGCTATTTTTCAACAATATTTCAGAAAAGAAATAACATTTTAATACTAAAATTATATAAAGGATCCAATGTCAAAAGAAATTGTTTTTGAGAGGCAGAGAGAGAGAGAGAGAGAAAGAGAGAGAGATTGGTTCATGGAAAATCTGCTAATATTTTGTTATTTTAATATTAAATGTCTATTTTCTACATTCCTATACTGTTGAAAACTTCATGACAGGGCAGTACTTGCCCTGCTTGGAATGATGGTAGGAAATACCAATTTAACCTTAATTTTCCCTCATTTGTAAAATGGGGATAATTCAAAATTTTGACATCAAGTGACATGATACAATATAGGTAACTCAGCTAGGTAAATGGAGGAAAGAGCCCATCTCAGGTTAGAATTGCTTTAGCCCTTATTTGCTGTATACACTTGGGAAAGTTACTTCATCTTAAGGAGGTTCTGACTCCTTATCTGTAGGGTAGGCAAAATGATCCCTACCTGACAGGATTTTTGGAAGATTTAGATTAAATAAAACTATAGAATGGTTCCTAAAGGACTATTTTGCACATATTAGGTGCTCCTCTTATGACCTTTCTCTAAAACTTTAAAACTCAAAATACTTAATGCATAACTGGGCAACCTGAACTTTTACCAAGAAAAAATATCTCTGACAGTTAAAAAGTCCAACTCATTCTTCATATTTAATTAATATCTGGGACAAGCTGGAGGCTAAAAACAAGCATGATTTTCAGAATACTGTAAAGGAGAAAAAATGGAATTAAGTACCAAGATTTTTTGAAACATAAACACATTTTGGCTAAATTTTTCTCTCATGTTAGTCTTGTGTATGAAATGAGTTTTTTAATATTTATTACAGAATGATACTTTAGTACTGTTTTTTTGTTGTTTGTTTGTTTTTTTGCTGTATGTGGGCCTCTCACTGTTGTGGCCTCTCCTGTTTCGGAGCACAGGCTCCGGACACGCAGGCTCAGCGGCCATGGCTCACAGGCTCAGCCGCTCCACGGCACGTGGGATCCTCCCGGACCAGGGCAGGAACCCGTGTCCCCTGCGTCGGCAGGCGGACTCTCAACCACTGCGCCACCAGGGAAGCCCTTTAGTACTGTTTTAATATTAAAAAGGGCAGAAACTAGAAAAGAAGTTCAACGATTAAAAATGTAATGCTGAATCAAAGTGATGGCTCTGAATTCAGTTAACAGAGGAATAGAGGAGTGGGAGGGAGACAGGGTCTGACACTGATGCTCCCTAACCAGGCTCCTCTAGGCAAGTCACATTACCTCTGAACCATAATTCTTCATCCTTCACACAAAATAGTTAAAATTTTGAAACATGAAGCCCTGTCTAACTTCATAGTTTTATTCATTTATTTAGTTTTAATTAATTAATGTATTTATTTATTTATTTTTGGCTGCGTTGGGTCTTTGTTGCTGAGTGCAGGCTTTCTCTAGTCACAGTGAGCTGGGGGCTACACATCGTTGCACTGCATGGGCTTCTCATAGCGGTTGCTTCTCTTGTTATGGAGCACTGGCTCTAGGTACGCAGGCTTCAGTAGCTGTGACACGTGGGCTCAGTAGTTGTGGCTCACAGGTTCTAGAGCAACAGGCTCAGTAGTTGTGGTGCACGGGCTTAGTTGCTCCGCGGCATGTGGGATCTTCCCAGACCAGGGCTTGAACCCGTGTCCCCTGCATTGGCAGGCAGATTCTTAACCACTGTGCCACTGTGGCACATAATTTTAGATATTCATAATTTCATAATTTTAGATATTTTGGAAAAAGTAACTTCATAATTTCATAACTTATGAAACTTCATAATTTTAGATATTTTGGAAAAATATTTACAAGCATCTGTTAAGATGAGTATTTTGTTTGGTGCTGAAGGAAATGTCAATACTTTCATAGTCTCTGTCCTCAAATTGCTTATCATCTAATGCAGAATGAGAACTTTATACAAATAATCAACATGCAAGATGGACTGTGATACAGGATAAAATATGTGTATAAACCAAGTACTATGGGGACCCAGAGGTGAAAATCATTATGTCTCAGGGAAGGTAGGAGGGGTCAAAGAGTTATTGACCAATTTAACCTTTGTATTTGCACATCACTGTTTGGCAAATTTCCTTATAATAATTATTAACATGCTTACTGGGTTATTTGTATTTTCCAAATTATAAATTAATCATTATTCTTATGGTTTCTATATGATTCCTGATAAGAAATAATAATTAAGTTAACATTTTGCATGCTTTAAATTAAGATGTTATAGGGCTTCCCTGGTGGCACAGTGGTTGAGAGTCCGCCTGCCGATGCAGGGGACACGGGTTCGTGCCCCAGTCTGGGAAGATCCCACATGCCGCGGAGCGACTAGGCCCGTGAGCCATGGCCGCTGAGCCTGTGCGTCCGGAGCCTGTGCTCCGTAACGGAAGAGGCCACAACAGTGAGAGGCCCCGTGAACCGCAAAAAAAAAAAAAAAAAAAAAAAAAGAAAATTAAGATGTTATAGGAGGGTAAACATGGAAATTTATTATCTAATGTAAAAAGCAGAAATTTATTCTAAAGCCCTTAGGAAACTATCTATACTTCCCATGTAATCTGGAGGCATGCCTTTTCCTTCTTAAAAAAAAACAAAACCACAGTAGCACAATGAAGAATGCCTTGTATGAAGCCAACCTTTTCAGATGGTCTGATGGAATGTAGCCCAGAATGACAATGGTATATGGTCTCTCAGCCCAATTCCAGCAGGGCATGACTTGCCTAGGAAATTTTGTTAAGCTAATGTCTTCCAATGGCTCATCAGGGCATCAAGTGCCACAGAGTGAATATTGGATATAATTGCAAACTAGGACTTTTTAAATCTCTGCCAAAATTGTTTTAGCATGAAAATGCTGGCATAATTTTCTACTCACAGCTCTAGATTTACTTCCTGCACATTTTCTCCTCTCATTTCCCTGGACAGTGCTTTGCTGTTGAATAAACTCCCTTTGGTCAGGGACTTGTAAGCAGGTGTGATGGCAAGAATCTGAGCGAGGAGTGCTTCCAATGCTAAACATAAGCCGTTGCTGCCTTTCGGTTCCTCAGCACATTAAGAAAAGTTAAGTGTGTGCTACCTAGAGGAGTCAGAAACGCTGTAAAGCACATCTACATTGAATAGTAAGTCTCAATCCCTATGTGGAAATTAAAATAAAATGTTCAATGTCTTTAATTCTTGATATTAATTGCTATTTAATTCTTGATATGCTATTAAATTCTTGCTATTTAATTCTTGATATGCTATTAAACAATATGAGGTTTGCAAACTGCAGGAAAATGGGATGAAGCAGGTACATCCTTTGCTTTCTCCCTGTGACTCCAAAATTACCATTGACGCAAAGCTGCTTTCAAAGGTTTTTTTGGTTTTTTTTGTTTTTTTTTTTTTGCGGTACGCGGGCCTCTCACTGTTGTGGCCTCTCCCATCGCGGAGCACAGGCTCCGGACGCGCAGGCTCAGGGGCTATGGTTCACGGGCCCAGCCACTCCGCGGCATGTGGGATCTTCCTGGACCGGGGCACGAACCCATGTCCCCTGCATCGGCAGGCGGACTCTCAACCACTGCGCCACCAAGGAAGCCCTCAAAGGAATTTAAACATTTCCAAAACCGATAGTCCAATACGCTTGTTAAGCTTTTGGTGATCCATTTCAAGTTTTCTATGTCTACTAAGAAAAGGGTCAAGAAATCCAGTGGCGATTTTCCTAGGTGACCCTGCCTGGCTGCATAGGGCAGGAAGTGGAACAAACCCACAAAGCTATCTAAGAATATGCATGGTCTCTAATTCCAAGTTGAGGACCTTGTGCATACAAGATATTGAGACCTTGAGTATGAAAATTGCAGAGCAGCTTTTTTAGACTGAACTAATAAGGACATCCATGATAAAACTGAACACTGTATTTATTATCTATGATATACAATCATCATGATAAACCTGTAAGAAATCAACATTAAAGTTTCTCAAAATATTTAACAGGAAATATTGACGGAAGAAAATCTAGCTGGGTTTATTCAAATGATACACATTCCTGGGCTCTGTCCCAGATCTACTGACGAATAGTCGGTGGGAGTGGAGCCTTACCACAAGCAGTTTTACAGGCTGACCTGATGAGTCATAGGCAGGCAAAAGTTTGAAAATCACTGACATCTATTTTATAGAAAAGGGATCTGAATAACAAAGTCACTTGCCATACTGACGTGTTAGGAAACAGCAAAGTGGTAAATTCCAGGCTTTCTCTACCATGTTATTTAGTCTAGGGTATGATCAACAGGAATGAAAATGAATCACCTTTGCTATTTATTTACTAAGCGATTGCATGTGTTCCCATCAGCACTCAGTGAGGTTGCTGATGATCATAGAATCCTGCAATACAATGGGATGATCCCATGATAGTTCTTTTCCTCTACTCTAATGCTTCATTTCCTGACTACGTTCCAGAATGGTTGTTTTTCATTATTCAGTCATATAATATACTATATTCTCTATTCTAGGCTAATTCTATTTTCAGATGCTTTTCACTGAGTTCACTTTTATTTTTGACTGAAATATTCTTCTCCTTATAGTTGTTTCCACCAGTTGCATCTGTTTCTGTCCTGGAGAGTAAAAGTGAATAAGACTAGATTTTTTTAATGATGGCTGTTCTAACTGGTATGAGGTGATACCTCATTGTAGTTTTGATTTGCATTTCTCTAATAATTAGCTGTGTTGAGCATTTTTCATGTGTCCGTTGGCCATCTGTATGTCTTCTTTGGAGAAATGTCTACTTAGGTCTTCTGCCCATTTTTCAATTGGGATGTTCGTTTGTTTGTTTTTGTTATTGAGTTATATGACTTGTTGGTACACTTTGGAAAATAAGCCCCTGTTGATTGCATCGTTTGCAAATGTTTTCTCCCAGTCAGGGGGTTGTCTTTTTGTTTTGTTTATGATTTCCTTTGCTGTACAAAAGCCTGTAAGTTTGATTAGGTCACATTTGTTTATTTTTACTTTTATTTCTATTGTCTTGGGAGACTGACCTAAGAAAATATTGGTACAATTTATGTCAGAGAATGTTTTGCCTATGTTCTCTTCTAAGAGTTTTATGGTGTCATGTTTTGTATGTAAGTCTTTAAGCCATTTTTGAGTTTATTTTTGCATGTGGTGTGAGGGTGTGTTCTAACTTCATTGATTTACATGCAGCTGTCCAGCTTTCCCAGCACCACTTGTTGAAGAGACTGTCTTTTCTCCTGTATTTTCTTGCCTCCTTTGTAGAAGATTAATTGACTGTAGGTGTGTGGGTTTATTTCTGAGCTCTCTGTTCTGTTCCATTGATCCAAATGTCTGTTTTTGTGCCAATGCCATGCTGTTTTGATTACAGTACCTTTGTAGCATTGTCTGAAGTCTGGGAGGGTTATACAGCCTTATTTATAATATCCAAGACATGGAAACAACCTAAGTTTCTAGGTGAATAAAGTATTATATATAGAGGAATATATATGTATATGAATATTATTCAGACATAAAAAAGGAAGGAAATCCTGCCATTTGTGACAACATGGATAAACACTGAGGGGATTATGCTAAGTGAAATAAATCAGGAAAAAAAGACAAGTAACATTATCTCACTTACATATATGAAATCAAACAAAATAAAATAAACCCATAGAAACAGAGCAGATGGGTAGTTGTCGGGGGCATGTGGGGGGATTGGGAAAGTAGGTGAAGGTGGTCAAAGGGTATAAACTTCCAATTATAAGATGGATAAGTTCTGGGAATATAAGGTACACCTTAGTGACTATAGTTAACAATACTGTATTGTATATTTGAAAGTTGCTGAGAGAGTAGATTTTAAATGTTCTCACCACACACACACAAATTAACTGTGTAAGATGATGGATGTGTTAACTAACCTTATTATGGTTATCATTTCACAATATATAGATATAGAATATCACTACTTTGTGTACCTTAACCTTTCATAGTGTAATGTGTCAATTATATTTTAATAAACTGGGAAAGAATTAGAAGTATTATAAAAGCAAGAAAAATACACAGTCTGAGGAGATAAAAAAGCAATAAAGCCAGATTCAGAAATGGCAAATGTTTTGGAAGTATCAGACTGGGAGTTTAAAAATAACTGTGGCTGATATGCTAAGGGCTCTAAGGGGAAAAGTGGACAAAATGCATGAACAAATGGGTAATATAAGCAGAAGATGGAAAAAATCTAAGGATCAAATGGAAATGCTAAAAATAAAGCAAAAAAAACACTAACAGAAATGAAGACTGCCTTTGATGAGCTCATCAATATTCTGGACATTGCCCACTGAAAAAATTCAGTGAACTTGAAGACAGGTTGATAGAAAGGTACCAAACAGATGCAAAGATAAAAGGGTTTAAACAATGGACAGAATGTCCAGAATTGTAAAACAATTAGAAAACCTGCAATGTAGAGGTAATGGAAATACTAGAAGGATAAGAAAATAACAGAGGACATATTTAAAGTAAGAATGGTGAGAGTTCCCCAAAGGTAATGACAGAACTCAATCACAAATCCTGGAAGATTAGAAAAACAAAATTACATCTAGGCATGTCATCAAACTGCAGAAAACCACAGAGACATATTGAAAGAATCAAAAAGTGAAAACTTAACTACAGAGAAATAAGGATAGGAATTACTTCAGACTTCTACTTAAAAACAATTTAAGCAAGAAAAGATTGAAGTGAAATATTTAGTGTTAAAAAATTGAAATATTATCCAGTAAAATTATCCTTCAAAAGTGAAGAAAAAATAAAGATCTCAGAAAAACAAAAACTGAGGGAATTTGTCACCAGTATACCTGCCTTTCAAGAAAAGTTAAAAGTTCTTCAGACAGGAGGAAATGATATAGTTCAGAAACCCTGATCTACAAAAAGAGAGGAAGAGTGTTCTAGAAGGAATAAGTGGACGTAAAATAATGTTTTTATTTATCTTGTTCTTAACTGATGAAACGAATAACAGTCTGTTCAAAATGACAATAGCAACAATGTATTTGGTAATTACAGCTTATGGTTAAGTGAAATGAATGACAGCAATGTTATAATAGAGGAACTGGAAATACTCTCTATATACTCTCTGTATAAGGTTCTTTCACAACCCATGAAAGATGTGATAAATCCAAAACAGTTACAAATTATGGCAGACATCAATCCAACTATATAAATATTCACTTTAAATATGAAGGGTCTAAATATATCAATAAAAGACAGGGATTGTAAGAGGGGATAAGAGAAGAGCACACAACTAGATGTTGTATATAAGAAATCAACTTTAAATATAAGGACACAGATTGATTAAAAGTTAAGGGACTCAGAAAGATATTCCATGCTAATATTAATCAAAAGAAAGTTGGAGTAGCCATATTAATTTAGGCAAAGCCAACTTCAGACCAAGAAAAATATCAGGGATAAAGAGGGACATTTGTATAATAATACAGGGGCCAATTCTACAAAAAATATAACAATTCTTAACATGATTGCACCTAACAACAGAATGTCAAGATACATGAGTCAAAAACTGATAGAACGGCAAGGAGAAATAGACCAAACAACTATTACAGATTAAGGCTTCAACACTCTCTGTCAATAGTGGACATATCAAGCAGGGAGAAAACCTCTAAGAATATAGTTGATCTGAACAACACTGCAGATAAAGTGGATCTAATTGACATTTATGGAATACTTCATCAGACAAGAGGGGAATACACATTCTTCTCAAAGTCACATGGAACATTTACCAAGATAGACTGCATTCTGGGCCATAAAATACATTTGAACAAATGTAGAGTATGCCATCAGACTGCAATGGAACTAAACTAGAAATAAATTACAGAAAGACGGCTGATTGCTATATGGAACTCTCTGAGCTATTGCTCAATTACTCTGTAAATCTAAAACTGTACTAAAAAAACTTAATTACTTTTTAAAAGACACCATTAAGAAAATGAAAAGATAAGAAACATATGGAGAGAAATGTTTTCAAATCATATATTTGGTAAAGGATTTATATCCAGAATATATAAGGAATCTTACTACTCAACACTGAGAAGACAAACAACCCAGCAGAGCATGGGGAAACTATTTGAATAGAAATTTCACCAAAGAAAATATGTGACTTGCTAATAAGTATATACAAATATGCTCAAATTATTAACCATTAGAGAATTAACAATTAAGCCTGCATGAACTCTCAATTATTAGTTATTGGCTTTATTCAGGTCCCTATTTTATCTTACTTTTATTATTTAAAAAATTTTCTCATTTAGTAGTTTCTACATTTTTGAATTTCATAGAGCAGAAAAAGACATTTAAAGAAAAAGAAATGGGAATAAATTTGCCAACTATTAATTTTGTCAAGTAAGGGCACTAAAGTAAAAATTTAACTCAACAACTACCGTCTACTTTCTCTCTGTAAAAAACTAAGTAACACTGATTGATCTCTGATTAAAGAAAAAAGTCTTTTATAAAAAACCTGATGTCAATATTTCAAAACACACAAAATATAAATATGGAAAAATGATCGTATTAGGTTATCCAGGGAAACAGAACTAATAGAATATATACATAGATATTTAAGAGGAGATTTTTTTATGGGAATTTGCTCATGTGATTATGGAAGATGAGACATGCCATGATATGCCCTCTGTAAGCTGGAGAACCAGGAAAGCTGGTGGCATAATTCAGTCCAAATCCAAAGGGCTGCGAATCAGGGGAGCTGATGGTGTAACTCCCAACCCGAGGCCAAAGGCCTGAGAATGGGGGTGGGTGGCCTGCTGGTGTTAAGTCCCGGAGTTGGAAGGCCCCAGAAGCAAGAGCTCTGATATCTGAGGGCAGAAGAAGGTATACATCCCAGCTCAAAGAGAGAGAGAATTTGTACTTCCTCAATCTTTTCGTTCTATTTGGGCCTTCATGGGATTAGATGACGCCTGCCATATTTATGAGGGAAGATCTTTTCTTAGTCAACTGATTCAAATGCTAATCTCTTCTGGAAACACCCTGTCAGACGTACTCAGAAAAAATGTTTTACCAGCTCTCTGGGCATCCCTTAGCTCAGTCATTTTGACACATAAAGTTAATCATCACAAATCTACCTCTTATCAACTTGGCACATTTATGCATCTTTTAACCATACTCAATCTCCAAATAAAGACGATAAGACTATACTTCTGCCTAACATGATAAAACTATCCTTCCTACAACAGAAAATGCACCAATCCCTTTATCAGAAGAGGAGGTAAATTTACTTTGTTTTTTCTTTATGAAATTATGTTTTGATATCTTATTTGGATACTCGATTAAAGCAACCCAAACTGGAGCTTGAGTCTCCAGTTCGTTAGAGTCAAGTTGAAGCTATTTTCACATTGCTGTATTGAAATGGAAGCAATGCATTTCATGCTATTTAACACAAATCAGAATATTTTGGGTGAATTTAGACAAGCTGAGTAACAGCAGTTCTCATAGATCCAAAGATCCTCCCACATTTTCCTGTAAGGTGGAGGAAGTCATCAGAATTATTCTCTTATTATTGGGGAATGCTAGAAAGGAACTATAGAGCTCTCCATGCTTAAGGTTAATTACACTCTGAGAACTATAGCTTGGGGAGATAATGGTCCACTAGCTCTCTCAAGGGAAGGCTTAGTTATGGATAAAATCACACATCAGCTTCCTGATCAATTTCACAGTCCTACATCAGTGCTTCTCTTATATATGGTTGCACAATAAACAAAGGGTTCTGGGATGGACCCCCCTCTACCTACTAGCAAAAGTCACATCATACTACCATTACAGAGCCTTATTTAGGCATTGATGTCTTTAAATGCAAATATAACAGAGTCTGAGAAGCAGAAACTCTATTACTAAACAACACTCTAAAGGGATTATATCTTATCTAAACTAGTGTTTTTCAAATTAAGAATCACCTGGGTTGGGAAGAGTGTTGTCAAATCCACGTTAAAAAATGTTTACCCTTAGTCCTATTTATTTAGAACTTACTGAAGAATTTCTCAAAATCTTAATCTTTAAAAACTCCTCACATGATTTTAATAATCGTGTACATGTGAAACACATTTTTTAGTAAAACTGGCCTGCATATTAGAATCACCTGGAGAAGTTAAAAAATAAATACAACTAATGTCTAGACTCCACATACCAAGATCCTGAGTCAATTTTTCTTTTTTTTTAAATTTATTTTTATTGGATTATAGTTGCTTTACAATGTTGTGTTAGTTTCTACTGTAGAGCAAAGTGAATCAGCTATACGTACACATATATCCTCTCTTTTTTTGGATTTCCTTCCCATTCAGGTCAGCACAGAGCACTGAGTATAGAGTTCCCTGTGCTGTATGGTAGGTTCTCAATAGTTCTCTATTTTATACATAGTATTAATAGTTTATATATGTCAACCCCAATCTCCCAATTCATCCCAACCCCCTTCCCCCCTTGGTAACCATACGTTTGTTCTCTACGTCTGTGTCTCTATTTCTGCTTTGCAAATAAGATCATCTGTATCATTTTTCTACATTCTACATATGTGTGTTAACATACGATATTTGTTTTTCTCTTTCTGACTTAACTTCACTCTGTATGACATTCTCTAGGTCCATCCACATCTCTACAAAGAACCTAATTCCGTTCCTTTTTATGGCTGAGTAATATTCCACTGTATATATGTACCACATTTTCCTTATCTGTTCCTCTCCTGATGGACATTTAAGTTGCTTCCATGTCCTGGCTATTGTAAACAGTGCTGCAATGAACACTGAGGTGCATGTGTCTTTTTGAATTATGGTTTTCTCTGGCTATCTGCCCAGTAGTGGGATTGAGATTATTAATTTATTTATTTTTGCTGTGTTGCATCTTCATTTCTGTGCGAGGGCTTTCTCTAGTTGTGGCAAGCGGGGGCCACTCTTCATCGCGGTGTGTGGGCCTCTCACTATCGCGGCCTCTCTTGTTGTGGAGCACAGGCTCCAGACACGCAGGCTCAGTAGTTGTGGCTCACGGGCCTAGTTGCTCCGCGGCATGTGGGATCTTCCCGGACCAGGGCTCGAACCCGTATCCCCTGCATTAGCAGGCAGATTCTCAACCACTGCACCACCAGGGAAGCCCTATTTTTAGTTTTTTAAGGAACCTCTGTACTGTTCTCTATAGTGGCTGTATCAATTTACATTCCCACCAACAGTGCAAGAGGGTTCCTTTTTCTCCACACCCTCTCCAGCATTTACTGTTTGTAGATTTTTTGATGATGGCCATTCTAACCAGTGTGAGGTGATACCTCATTGTAGTTTCGATTTGCATTTCTCTAATTAGTGATGTTGGCATCCTTTCATGTGTTTGTTGGCAATCTGTATATCTTCTTTGGAGAAATGTCTATTTAGGTCTTCTGCCCATTTTTTGATTGGGTTGTTTGTTTTTTTGATGTTGAGCTACATGAGCTGTTTGTATACTTTGGAGATTAATCCTTTGTCAGTTGCTTCCTTTGCAAATATTTTCTCCCATTCTGAGGGTTGTTTTTTCCTCTTGTTTATGGTTTCCTTTGCTGTGCAAAGGCTTTTAAGTTTAATTAGGTTCCATTTGTTTATTTTTGTTTTTATTTTCATTTCTCTAGGAGGAGGGTCAAAAAAGATCTTGCTGTGATTTATGTCAAGGAGTGTTCTGTCTATGTTTTCCTCTAAGAGTTTTATAGTGTCTGGTCTTATATTTAGGTCTTTAATCCATTTTTAGTTTATTTTTGTGTGTGGTGTTAGGGAGTGTTCTAATTTCTTTCTTTTTGAGTCAGTTTTTCTGAGATTGGTCCTGGTCATCAGTATTTTATAAAAACCCTCCATGTGATACTACAGTGAGGACAGGGATAACAACTACTGATGTAGAATTGGAAAACTGATGTTCACAGCAACCTCATTAATTCCTACTGCTTACACCTGGTTTATCTCATTCACTTATATTACTCTCTTGGCCTTTAAATGTAACTGAGTCTACAGGCTATAAATACTGAGCATTCTCTGCACTAGAAAGTGTAGCTGCTTGGAAGTAGAGATTTCAAAGACTAAAATCTAGGGAACTGAAATCAGGTTAGAGAGAGAGCGTTCATGCTGGTACAGGTGGAAGCTGCTTTTTGAAGGGACCCAGATTGGGGACTCCACCAAGGTAGTAGATGCTTGGGACTTACTGAAGGGAGAGGAGCAGCTAGTGACAAGGAAGGACAACAAAAGTCGAAAGAGAGTGGAACAAACAAACAACAAAAAAAGAATTTATGCTTCTCTCTTTTTTTGCGATACGCGGGCCTCTCACTGTTGTGGCCTCTCCCGTTGCGGAGCACAGGCTCCGGACGCGCAGGTTCAGCGGCCATGGCTCACGGGCCCAGCCGCTCCGCGGCATGTGGGATCTTCCCGGACCGGGGCACGAACCCGTGTCCCTTGCATCAGCAAGCGGACTCTCAACCACTGTGCCACCAGGGAAGCCCTATGCCTCTCTCTTGACAAGAAAAGTAGACCAAAATATTGCTTTGGGAAATCTTAGCAAAACGTATAGAACTTTTCAGGTTTGCCTTCAGTGGGACTATTTTGTTTGTTTGTTAAGTTTGATGAAGTCCTGGTTCTCTGTCCTTTCATATGTTTTGGCCACCTCATGGCGTGAATGATTTGCTCAAGGCACTGATACACCAGTAAGGGCAGGAAAAAAGCAACTGAATTCCTCCTAATCCAAGGGCTCAAAGCAGGACATTGAAGGATCAAGCCTGAGCATTACCCATAACGGTGCAGGCCAGAAACTTCCAAAATTCTTATTTATTTTTAATATTTTAAAATTGAGATATAATTGACATGTAACATTGTATTAGTTTTAGGTGTACAACATAATGATTTGATATACGTATATACTGCAAAATGATTTTTTGGTAGTTTTAGGAAAGTATATCAAGAAACAAGGGCACTCTCCTTAAAATTAACCCAATGGTCTTATCATTTAACTGGACATAAACATTTGAAAATCTTAACTATATCCCTAATTCAAACCAAACTCCTTAGCTTGGGAATCCAGTGCCCCTCCCACTTAAGTCCCAAATTATCTTCTTAGGCAACATCCCACCATTTTCTGTATGCTACTCTCTCCTCATATTATTCAGATTTTTTTTTTTTTTTTTTTTTTTTTTGTGGTACGCGGGCCTCTCACTGTTGTGGTCTCTCACGTTGCGGAGCACAGGCTCCGGACGCGCAGGCCCAGCGGCCATGGTTCATGGGCCCAGCCGCTCCGCGGCATGTGGGATCCTCCTGGACCGGGGCACGAATCCGCGTCCCCTGCACAAGCAGGTGGACTCTCAACCACTGCGCCACCAGGGAAGCCCCCTCTATTCAGATGTTTTCTTGTCTCTGCACATTCACTCACACTGTCAGAGACCTATCTGTTCTTCAAACTACAGCAAAAGTGTTCCTTCCTGCCCCAAACCTTCTTGACTTCTTCCTTCCTTGGAAGTAAATTGCAGAATATTTTATTTCTACTTCTCACTAACCTTATATTCTAAATTGTATGGTTTTGGAACATCTTTCAATATACAAAGATGTGAAGGCCAAATTGTTGAGAAATTTATATTTCTAAATTTACTTTGGCAGTCAATAGAGGAAAAAGAGATAGACTTGTTTAACTTATGTTTCTATTCTGCCTTATTTCCTTTGCTATCACCTGGTATCTTTTCCATCATGAAGAGTTTCAGCAGATACTTTCCATTTTGTCAACTAGATTGAAGCCTAGCTTTGAATCTATTAAATACAGCTGTTGTCATTTGCTGTTCCTCAAGCCCAGACATGATAGATCTGTTATCACGTCAAAGTTCCAGAACTAAAATTTCATTTCATTTATTACAAGTGAAAGCACAGAGTACAAGTTCCATATTTCCTATTATCATTTGAAGGGTAAGAATCTCCCTTCCTCTAATGTAATGTCTCTATAATGCAGGGTTGATTTGCTTTTTGGGAAGAATATTATTGAATCACATTCTTTGTTTGGGATTCTGTTTGTTTGTGTTTGTTTTTAATATTTTAATAGCTTTCTGTCATGTGATTGTGGGAATGACCCCCTTACCCCTCTAGCAATTCAAGTTTATAGTACCCCTAATTGTCTGATTACATTTCCTAGTGGAATACCTACATGATTCATATCTATCTGCATTTTCAAATTTAAAAGTACACTGTTTAGATAGTAGATATTACATATAAATAGAAAGTTTCATGGTGGCATAAACTAGGGTTGTTAAAACGCTTATGTCCTTGTTTTCATGTTGAATGTTGTTAAAAACATTTTAAATAAATCTTACAATTTGAGTATCGCACTCAGGGGTACTCAGATATTCTTCCTTTGTAGTCTCAACTTGAGAGCTCTCATGGGCTTCAGAAGTGGTTTGTTGATCCTTGAGAGAGAAAGAGAGAGAACATTTAAAAAAGAGAGAAATAGATTCAACAGAGATCCTAGGACTATTGTAAAACATGATACGATGGCAACATCACACTCAAAGAAAAAGAATAAAATGAAAATTTATATATATCAGAGACCTTAAACACTGCACCTTAAATATTAACTGTGAAATTAAATAATTTCTATTCAATTCTATATTAGTGCTGTCCAATGGGATTATTTTCCCACTGGAAATATTTATTTCTTGCATAATAAGCTTTTATTTTAAGGATCCTGGTTCCTCAAAAACACAGGAATCCTATCGTTTCTCTTTATTTTAAACCCCAGTATATCTGGGAAATAATAAGCACACATCTTGTTTTTTTAATAGGAAATAAGATGTTTTCTAACATCTCACTGTAATTTACAAAAGAGAATTATATTCACTCCAATGCTTCACTAACCAAGTACTGTTTTATATCTCCAGAAACCTAAATATTATTATAAATTTCTCTGTGCTACTTTCTACACAGAAATGCCAATGCACATGATCCAAGTTAGGTCTTTGGAACCTTCATTCTTGAAATTAAATACTGACTAGATTAAAAAGAGGCCTTAAATAGGTACATTAGTTCCAGTAGGGTGACTTGTCCAAGTTGTTTCCACAATGAGACACTTCTTATGGTTCACATTCCCAGTCTTCTGAAGCACCCTCTGGTTCTGCCCATTCCCAGCATTGTTACTTCTGTCTTCTCCTGGATAGTATGAGCTCCTGATGTTCTATCATTAAAGCTCCTTCATTTAATTTGGTAAGGGTCAATGTTGATAGCTTGTAATCACAGAGACTTGAATGATACTGGGAGTCAATCAATAAAATAAAACTGACAGCGCTTCCTTGGTGGCACAGTGGTTGAGGGTCCACCTGCCAATGCAGGGGACGCGGGTTCGTGTCCTGGTCCGGGAGGATCCCGCATGCAGCGGAGTGGCTAGGCCCGTGAGCCGTGGCCGCTGGGCCTGCGCGTCTGGAGCCTGTGCTCCACAACGGGAGAGGCCACAACAGTGAGAGAGACCCGCGTACCACAAAAAAATAAAAATAAAAAAATAAAACTGACAGTACAAAATAAGGGCTGAGATAGAGGTTTGCCATTGAAACCAACAGGAGGGAAACCTAACCCAGCTAGGTAAGCTGTAAAAAATAACACCAGGTTCACCAATGATGGAGATTACATTTTAGAGTAGGTATTCAATATTTTCCTTAAAATATAAATATGCCCATATTGATAAATGTTAATGTGTGCTTAATTATATTTTCTTATGCAAATATTGTGTATTTATGAAAATGCTCCCAGATTTTGGTGGTGAGACTTAGGTAAGAAATATGTGCAGAATAAAAGGTTTTATCTGTTTATCTATCATCTGTCTATCTATCTATCTATCTATCTATCTGTCTATCATCTATCTACCTATCATCTATCTATTTTTGTAGGCCTTTGCTATTTTGGACAAAATATAAAAGGGACTTCATTTACAATTAAGTTCAGAAAGAGCAGGGGGAAAAGAATGACAGTGCAACTTTACTCCTCCATAAGTTTCCCAAAGGCTACCCTAGTGCTCATATATTAAAAAACTGGGGTGCCTGGTTTGTCAATTTCTACATCTATTTATGAAAGTTATCTCAACTCTGCTTCAGGAAAAAAAATTACATATATTAATTACTTTTAACAACTGGAGGAAATTATACATCACTTCACCAATGTGAGCAACAATGCATGAAAAGTTAAATTACTTTAAATACAAAACCTTAGTATTTAATTGCAGAACTGGTTGCATTAAGCGTAATACATGCAATCCTTAATGTAGGCATTTCCTATCAGTGAAATGGCTCCTTTTATTTTATTTTATTTTTTATTTATTTATTTTTGGCTGCGTTGGGTCTTCATTGCTGGGTGTGGGCTTTCGCTAGTTGTGGCGAGCGGGGGCTACTCTTCCTTGCAGTGTGCGGGCTTCGCCTTGCGGTGGCTTCTCTTGCTGCTGAGCACAGGCTCCAAGCACACGGGCTTCAGCAGTTGTGACTCTCGGGTTCTAGAGTAAAGGCTCAGTAGTTGTGGCACATGGGCTTAGCTGCTCTATGGCATGTGGGATCTTCTCAGATCAGGACTTGAACCCGTGTCCCCTGCATTGGCAGGCGGATTGTTAACCACTGCGCCACCAGGGAAGCCCCAATGGCTCCTTTTAGAAAGAAGCCTTATTGAGTCTGATGAATTAACAAAGAATGGGAACTGATTTTGGGAACGATAATATTTTGGAGTTAAAGAAATGTGAATTCTGGTTCTGGATTAGCACATAAATAAATAAGAGCCTTAGACAACGTATACAATTTTGAAGGGCCTCAGTTTTCTGCTGCCCTGCTAAATTAGGTCAAGAACACCTAAATTGCAGTATTTTTTTGTTGTTTTTTTTAATTTGTTTGTTTGTTGTTTAGGTAAAGGTAAAACGGAGAGAGTTCTAAAACAAAATGTGGTTTGTGAGAATTAAAAATAGTACATGAACATGCTTCAAGGAGAAACTTTCAAAAGTGGAAAAATAAGTTATGTCAAGTAGTTGATGGATTTGACCTCCAGATTGAGGAGTTTAGACTCTATCCACTAAGGAACGGAGAATTTAGGTGGTATATAAACAATAATACTTAACACCTTGACAACCTTAGACAGAATTACTTATAGGGTTGGTGCTTGTTAACTTCAGTCATTGCCACACAATTCAGTTAACTTTGTGTACATACATACACACACATTTTTATGTACTATAAAATAACACCTGTGGAGATTGAGAAGAAAAAGTTTTCATGGGTATTTCTAAACTTAATTTCTAAATAACACAGTTGGTAATGAATTATGAAGTAAATGTAATGTAAATAATAGCAAATGTTGTTTATTCAAGAGAATTATTCTAAATTAATCATGAGAAATAGAATAGTGTTTCCAAAGTGTTTTGAATATGAATACTGCTCTACTAAACTGAATTACTAATTACTTGACAAGTAATAAATGTCTATTAATATTTCAAAATGACACAAATCTTTGTTTATATCAGAAAGAATCATTTAACAATAATTTATTTTCTGAATAATTTCCAAAGAATAATCAGTAAATATGTTGCTTATGCCCTGTGGTATTGCTGACAACTTTCAAATCCTAGAGTAAGTCAGGAACCTGATTATCACATATATGGATGTATGTGGCCCATATGCACAAGGAGGACAATTTGAAAATGGGTTGGAAGAGTGCATGGATATGGTATGATTAAAATTTGGAAAAAGGAAGTTAATTTAGGTGGGAGTAAATGAGTAAAGTGACCCTTCAAAAGGGTCTGGAGCCTTGATCACATGCTTGCTGCAGTTCACAGATGGCTGCTAACACAGGTGGAAGCTACAAATACCCTCAAACCTTATGAGGCTATAAATATTATTCTACAAAACCACATTCCAAGATGTGAAACTCTGAAGTCATTTTTAAGAAGGTAAAGTATGTGACACCAAAATATACCATTCTGCTCACATTTCTTCCTCTGACAGTAGCCTCAAGAAACCTCAGAAATCAGGCCTCCTTAATGTCAGCTTCAAAGGTACGCCTGATAAAACTTTAAGCTCAATAACTTGTTGGGTAATCATTTGCTCCACAAACAGTCATTTATCACCTACTCTATCGGTTAGTGGAAGGCGTGAATAAGGAAGGAAGGAGGACATAAAAATGAACCAACAGGATCTCTGTCTTTACAGAATCTATTATTATGGTGGAGTATAAAACAGATTTTTATCTAAATGTCACTTGTATGTTGAAAAAAATGGAAAAAATTCAGAAATAAGGAGATACATGGATCAACTGCAGTATATATCTACAAGGAAATAATGTATAAAATAATTCAAATGAATTTTGCAATGAATTTTAAAGAAATGCATTACATCACTCATAAAATGTTAACCAACTGTGTCACCTTCCCTGAACAACTTAATATCTCTGTTCTTCAGTTTATTCATATGAAAAATGAGGCTAATCCTGTATGATGGTGGATCCATGTCATGATACAACTTTCAGAACAAATAGAATTTATAATACCAAGACTAAACCCTAATGAACACTGTGGACTTTGGGTGATTAAGATGTATTAATGTAGGTTCATCAGCTGTAACAAATGCACCACTCTGGTGAGGGATGTTAATAATGGAGGAGGCTGTGGGTGTTAGGAGAGGGGATATGTGGGGACTTATACTTTCTGCTTAAATTTGCTGTGAACCTAAAACTGCTCTGAAAAACAAAGTCTATTTAAAATCAAAAAAAAAAAAAAATTATAGTATTGAATTATAACCTAAAATCTAAAATAAATACCCATGAGTCCATGCTGATATAAATAAATGATTGAATCAATAAATAGAAGGACAAATAAATAGAAAGGACAAATATTTTATTACAGAAGAATTCTCAGTAACATATTAGACACTCTCCTCTTCAGTAGGTGGAGCATAGGCTTCCCTTGAGAATAGGCTGAAATTAGTGATTCACTTCCAAAGAATAAGGTATGGAAAAGGACAAATACTAGCATTGTGGAGAAATCTGGCAGGCACCATCTTAACCAAGTGATGAGGGTTAACATCACCAATAATGTCATATATCCCTGGTATGATGATAAGAACACCATGCCTCTGTGGTATTATTCACAAAAATCCATAACCCCCGTCTAAGTACAAAAACACATCAGACAGACCCACACTGGGGGACATTCCATAAAATATCTGACCACTAGTCCTCAAAAGTGTCAAGGACATGAAATACAAGGAATGAAAAGCTGTCAGACAAGAGGAGACTGAGACATGATGACTGAATGCAATGTGTTGCCCTGAATTGGATCCTGAAACAGAACAAGACGTTAGTAGAAAAGCTGGTGAAACCCAAGTTAGGTCTGTAGTTTGGTAACAGTATTATACCATTGCCAGTTTCTTAGTTTTGATAAATACGTCACAGCTATGTTTAGATGTTAACATTAAGGGATGTAAAGGATATACAGGAACTCTCTGTACTATTTTCTTAATGTTTTTCTAAGTTTATAGTTATTTCAAAAGAAAAAAAATATTTTAATGAGGATAATAAAAAGTCTTCCTTCTAGAGACCTGTGAGGATTAAATAAGTTCATATGGGTATAGCACAACTCAATAAAAATGCCAGCTACTATTAGTATTATTACTATTAACATTCTTTGCTAAAATTGTCCATGACAAATATGCATTAATTTCATAATAAAATAATTAATATATTATTATAAATGATTATTGTTGGGTGACCTTATGTCTATGAGCATATAAATACGCCAAAGTATTGATACCATACATATGTTCAAAATAGGAGTTTATCTCAAAGCACAAGCAAATGGCTAAAAGTGAAAGAAAATAAAAACCTAGGAAATCAGGCATAGTCTTATTGAATGTTTTTTCACATATTTTAAAGTGAAAAATTAAAACATTTTATCTATTTTGTGCCAAAGAAATATTAAGCATGTGGAGAAGCTAGAGGAGGTCTGTTTTGAACATCGTGGCAGTAAAAACTTAATGAAACTAAGGTCATGTTTCTGATTGTCTCAGTAGTGACGTAATACAAGTTGGAATTTTACTGGGCCGTTGCTGGCCTTCAGCAGCATCAGCAGGAGGGATGAGGAAGAAGTGAGGGCTGACACTTCAGGGAGATACAGGGGCACCTTCTCAGTTGTGAAGAATGGCTCTAGGGCTTCCCTGGTGGCGCAGTGGTTGAGAGTCCGCCTGCCGATGCAGGGGACGCGGATTCGTGCAGTCCGGGAAGATCCCACATGCCGCGGAGCGGCTGGGCCCGTGAGCCATGGCCGCTGAGCCTGTGTGTCCGGAGCCTGTGCTCCGCAACGGGAGAGGCCGCAACAGTGAGAGGCCCGTGTACCGCAAAAAAAAAAAAGAATGGCTCTAGATGGGGGTCCAATGTTTATAATGTCAGATTTGTGTGACAATTTTAGGCATAGCTGGGTAACTGTGTGGGGAGGTTGGTAGGAAGGGGTTTACATCAGTCAGATGAAACAGTATTACTGGGAGCAGGTAATAATGAAAGCACCACTATCATTACACAGTCTTATTCAGGTCAGGGACTCAAGGAGACGTAGGGAATAGGAGGATATTGTTTTTTGCCCAAGTGAGAGACCTGGGAAACGTCCATCAGGATTTCTTAAATGCTCAGCAAAGCAGGTTGGCATTCATGGAAGGATCCCGATTCTAGTATTAATGGGAAACTGAATTCCTAATCTATAAAAATAAGGTGAATACCGGTTTTAGAAATGGTCAATTTTGTAGAGAGGGAGTAGGGAATGTTGCCCCTTGTGTCTTTATAAAAGCAACCAGGGAACGTCTCTGTTATCTACATCCATTGATAACATGGTGCCACAGGTGATATAGAGGATTCTCCTACATATGTTTTACCTGTATCAGGAATGATTCTGGAATAGATTAGAATCCAGTAGTAAATTTAGCCATGGAGAATGAGCAGTGGCAAAAGTAAAGGTTCCCAGGGATTCAGTGGACTCACTAGCCACATTCTGTATTTTAATCAAGGTCTGGACAATAAGTATAAGGTTATTTTTTTAAAAAAAAATAAAAACTGTTTTGTAAAAACAAAAACAAAAACTATTTGGTGTGTCTCAGATAACTTAAATATGGCAGTGGTATCACCATCCATGAAAAGGACATTCATAGGCATTCACGGCTTTTATGGTTTTTTTTTTTTTTTTTTTTTTTTTTTTTTTTGCGGTACGCGGGCCTCTCACTGTTGTGGCCTCTCCCGTTGCGGAGCACAGGCTCCGGACACGCAGGCCCAGCGGCCATGGCTCACGGGCCCAGCCGCTCCGCGGCATGTGGGATCTTCCAGGACCAGGGCACGAACCAGCGTCCCCTGCATCGGCAGGCGGACTCTCAACCACTGCGCCACCAGGGAAGCCCTTATGTTTTATTTAAAAATAAAATTAGAATATCTTACAAAGTCTATTGGAAACTAAATGACTGGAACCCCATGCTCACTTTTCAATTGATTCTAGTGTAACCTCAAATGGGATAACTAAGAAAAGTAGGAGGATGAATTAAGGCAAAGCTGTTTCCATCATGGGTACTGAAATTCATGGCATACTCATGACTAATGATGAAATATGAAAAGCACATGTGTCTAACATGAAAATTCACAGCCACTGCTGTCATTAAAATGAATATGTTTACTCTCCATGATAGAATTATTTTATGGATGTGAACAGCCTTAGAGACAGATATGGTTGCTCATGAACACATTGTAATTTTGCTAATGTGGGATCATTCTCTCTCCCAGATTCTTCATTTATTAATTTATTCAGTTGTTTGTTCATTCATCTAACATTTGCTGTTAGTCACAATGTATTATGATGAGCATTAGAGGAACTCTAATAATGAAGATATGCCCCAGCACCCCCTAGGAGTTTGCTGTTCTGAATTAAAACATCAACCATTATGTGACATTTAGTGGCATCATTAGTAAATTGCCAGAAGCATCAGTGATTTTAATT
The DNA here is from genome assembly GCF_951394435.1 of Stenella coeruleoalba. NCBI lineage: Eukaryota > Metazoa > Chordata > Mammalia > Artiodactyla > Delphinidae > Stenella > Stenella coeruleoalba. Next base: position 32,251,203 of record NC_137154.1, read on the forward strand.
TTTTTTATATAATGGAAATATAGGCTCAGCTGATAATCTCTTACCTACCATAAGAAGCTAACACTAACTGAGCACTTGTGAGTGTGCTGTACATGCATTACCATATATCATATAAGAGGTTAGTATCCAAAATATATAAAGACCTCAAACAACTCAGTAGCAAGAAAACCCAACAATTCAATACAAAAAAAAAAAATGTTCAGAGATTCAAAACAGACATTCCTCCAAAGAAGACATACTGATGGGCAACAGGCACACGAGAAGATGTTCAGCATAACTATAAGGGAAATGCAAATCAAAACCACGATAAGATATCACCTCACAAGTATTAGAAAGGCTATTAACAAAAAGCCAAGGAATGTTGGAGAGCACATGGGCAAAAGGGAACCCTCATACACTGTTGGTGGGAATATAAAGTGGTGCAGCCATTATGAAAATGGTATGGAAATTCCTCAAAATATTAAGAATAGAACTATCATATGTTGCAGTGTTTCCACTTTTGGCTATTAATCCAAAAAAATTTTAAAACCCCACTAATTTGAAAAGATATATAGATATATACACCCCTATATTTGTTAACAGCATTATTTATTTATAATAGACAAGATATGGAAACTACCTAAGTGACCATTGACAGATGAATTGATAAAGAAAATGTGGTACATGTATAGTGGAATTTTATTTGGCCATAAGAAACAAATAAACTCTTGCCATTTGAAACAACATGGATGGACCTTGAGGACAATATACTAAGTGAAATAAGTCAGACAAAGAAAGACAAATACCACATGATCTCTCTTATATGTGGAGTCTAAAAACAAAGAAGCAAACAAAATAAAAACAAACACGCTTATAGATACAGAGAACAGACTGGTGGTTGCCAGTGGAAGGGGGTGGGATAGGAGAACTGGGTATAGGAAGTTAATTGCAAGGTAACAAATGGTAACTAGATTTATGGTACTGATCACTTGGTAGTATATACACTACATACACTATATACAAAGTATTATGTTTACACCTGAAACTAATATGTTATATACTAATTTTACCTCAATTAACTAAAAGCAAACCAAAAAACCTCTGTTGCCAATGACCTAGTTTTGAGACCTAAGGTGGGTTACTAGCCTCCATGAGCCTTAGTTTTCTCACTTATAACACCAGAATGCTGTACCACCTCACAATGTTCATCTTTACTTTAACTGAGAAAACTTATGCAAAGCCCTTAGCAGTAAGTCAGTCACAGAATGAGTGCTCTATAAACTTTGTGTTGTGGTAACATAAGAAGCAGTGCATATTTAAATGTTCATCCATTTTTGTTAGCATATCTCTAAGATTCTAAGTCGTATGTTTTGAGAGAGCGGTTTGGTGCAGTAGACTTGGCATAAGAAACCTGGGTTCATGTTTAAGATCCTTTTTAAGTAAAATGGTTATAGTAAGATCTGCTCTACATATTGTGATGATCTAATAAAACATGTTATGGCAATAGCCATAAAAAACCTTGCAAATTAAATTTCTCACTATCATCATTATTATTATTGAACAATTGGAAACATAAATTGGAATCCATGCAATAGCCTACAAAAGGGAAAAGTTTGCTCTTAGAGTATAATTGATGTGAATAACTTCCTAGGTTAGGTAGCTGCAAACACTCAGGAAATAGTCTTGCTTTCATAAAGAGGAGACCAAAGAGGGCCATAGATGCCATGGGAAAGCCTAACATCAGCACTCCAGGGGACTCAAAAACACTGTCTATGATCTCGCGAAATCCTGAATATCAGTATGTTTCATACAGTAATGAAAAGCAAGGCTCCTACTTCTAATTTTCTTTGAAACATGTAAATCTAATTCACAGTGCACTGAGGGTAGATCAAGATGAAAAATAATTCTCTGCTCTTTCATCAGTTCTGGCACAAAGAATATAATCACTTTTAGCAAATATAAAGACAGTTTGTTTCCTGTTGCTTTTGGAAATTCTTTTGTGGGAATTCTTTTGATGAATGCTCAAGTTATTTTCTGATTGTCAAACTCCATGTGGAATTGTGTGATAGACACTTCTGCAGACATGGACAACAACAATATCTTTTTATACCAAATAAGTCTGAAAATAATAATATTTAGCTTATTCTTATAACAAGCTTTTGAAGAAAATGGTATAATTATTCCCATGTTACTGGTGACAAGTTGGTCTAAAAAGTTGCATCTGTTACACAGCTGATTAGTGGCAGAGTACAAATTCAAATCCAGGCAATTTGCCTTTAATGTCTTTGTTCTTAAACACTAGATATACTACTTGCTATAAATTCAGCATTTAAGTTTATTAGGCTCATTGCTTCATAATGTTAGCTCTATTTCACAAAAGACTAATCATAGTCTTTGGTTCAATTTCTCAACATCTCACAAATAATTGGCAAAAGCCAGGATTTACAATTGGCCTGTTGAATTCCAAATTCTGTGCATTGGTCTATTGAATTCCAAATTCTGTGCTCTCACACACATGATTCTTGGCACTGGGTATCTGACATTTAGCCACAGATTGCAACACAGGTTTCCAGGACAGTGATGTTAAAGAGAGAAGCTAGCAAATTCAGGGTGCCCACCTAATAGAGCTTGTTAGTGCCTGAAAAGGACCATTGGAAAGAAGCATAAGCCTGCCTCTGAAAAAGCTTGTTTAGCTTCTCTCTACATGCACTATGATGCTATTTAGACAGAACAGATTAGAATGTAACCCTAGTTAGCTTTAGCACACTGGAAATTAGTAAATTCTAGGTGAGTTTAATCCTATAGTAAATTAAATTGACTTGAATACACATAAATTTACTACCCTTCTTTAGAGTTTATTTTTAATTTTACTCTATCATTTTCAGTATAATGATTACTTTTATTTTGCTATATTTTGTTTAAAGCAGCACTTTGTTTCATTGGCTCTCCTGTTTTCTAACTTCATCTCTCTTAAGGAAGTCCTCCTCTGCCCACCAAGACTGGAAAACATTGCAGGACACTAACAGGAGTGTTACAGAGGGAATTTAGAAATTGGAGCTAGCGTGCACGTGAGAGGAGGCGGATAAGGTTTTCCAAGGCATTTGGGACAAAAGCCTTCTCCAGAGTCAGTAAGGACCTAATTTTCACTGGTAAACTGCAGGCCATGGGGTATATCACCGTTTTTGAACTCCCCTCCATAAATCAAAATTTATCCACACCTTCATTCATCGTCACCAACTTATCTCCCCACTCAGAAGTTGGTATGTCCCTACTCCTCTCCATGTCCAACTCTTCACCTTGTGATCATATTTATACTCCTTGATGCTTCTTCTGGAATTTTAAATCCTTATTACATATCTCTAACTTTTGTCTTCATTACCTTTTTTCATTCTTCCCTTTCTCTCTTACTAAAAAAGTACACAATGCCTTGTCATCCTACTAAGGAGCCCCCCATCCATTTGTCCACTCTCCTCTTCTTCTCAGCTAAGTTCCTTAACAAAATCATCTAGTCTTCCCACCTTCACTTCTTCACAAATTCTTCAAATTTCATGTCCTTCGCATTTCTCAAATCCACCCCTACCTCCTTTCCCACTGCTACTGTCTCATGGCTCTTACCAAGAATATTATTCTCCCAATAATTTTGTTTGCTTCTATTAGCTTGTCCTCCTAATCTTTCTCTCTGTTACTACTGGAATTATCTTCTTAAAATTGTAACCTCATCAGGTTTCCCTTGTTAAAAATCTTCTAGTAGATTCCCAGTTACTGCAAGATATATAATTAAATGAATGAATAACTTCCAGAGAGGAAAAAAGTATTGTCAACAAAATGATCATAGCAAGTTGATTAAATTCCATATAGATGTCCTTTTCTTCTGCAAGAGTTATAAGGAAATATCTCTTATAGATAGTTTTTCCTTTTTTTTTTAGGATTAAGGTTTTAGTGCATCTAAAGAGACAAAAGAAAGGTTAGATGAGAATATCTAGTGTTAAAGAAAAACTGTCCCTTGGATTGATAATCAGTGGAGGGGATACTGGGATCTGTCTTACTTATGAACAGCCAACTGGTGATGAGTTGTTGGGTTGAAGGCACCACAAAAGTCATTACTATTTGATGAGCATTCAAGAAATTGTAATGAAAATATAGGAAAAGAAAATGGAACAAGTCATCCGTTGGTTCTTCTACCATTTCTGCCGTGGAACCCAGCCACTCAGGCAGCCAGAGGAGTGCCAGTGGTCCAGCCACCCAGCACACGAAGGCCCCCAGTGCATCCAGCAGGAGCCCTCTTCACCAGGAAGCCCAAGAGGAAGGTCTGGTCTGTCAAAGGGAGTGGTGATCAAGCATCGCAAGAGGAGAGTGTTGATGGTGTCATTTAACCTTCTAATGCAAAAGTGTAGATGCAGCCAAAAAAGGTGGCTGGAACGGATGAATCGTCACCAAAAAAAAAGTGCAAAAAAAGGTAAAGAGGCTCAAGTGGCTAATCACGATAATAAAGAATATTTAGCTGCAGAAAATGGAGAAACTAAATAGGAGAGTCCATCTCCTCTGATGAAGCAGGGAGAAAGACGCCAAGTCTGATTAATAGCATGTATACCATATCATGCCAGTGGTTCCTGTCTCCCTTCTTGTACCAATCCAAGAGAGTATTTTTATCAATTATTTTTTAAATGCAAGTTTTTTAGTAGCTCTAGAAACATTTTTAAGAAGGAGGGAATCTCACCTTATCACATTTTTTTAAGTATAAATGCTTTGTTTTTAAGAGGTGAAATTATTTGCTGGTGGTGGTGGTGTTGGTGGCGGTGGTGATGTTTTTATTTGTTTGTTTTGGTACAACCAGAAAAGAGCAGCATATTGAATACGGGAGGTTTTGATTGTCTTGAGTATTAGTTTAACATCCATAGGTGGGGCAGTAGTTTTTATATCCTATAATACTCAGCATACTAAATGACAATTTGGAGTCACAGTTGTGCATTGAATATGTTTTGAACATTTTAAATTACTTCTATTCTCATGTTTTTTAGTATAGTTGTTTCCTAAAGAAAACCGCTCTTTGATCTTGGCTCTTTCTGTCAGACTTACATGTACTCTGTAACATCTTTGGTAGTGGTAGTCCAATTTCCCTAGTAACTTTGTTAATGTGCTATGAAAGATTGAAAATTTGAGTCTGTAGTGTATATTATATTAAACTGTAAATTAGTGAGAGTTACGATATAACAGTGTATCAACATTTGAAGATATTGGTACTTGATATACTCTTAAGAAAAATTTGCATACACATTTCAGGCCAGAAAGTCACTGGAATAACTGTTTAAAAAAGGATTACAACTACATGCCTTTTAAAATTTTGTTACAAACATTAAGAAATGTGTATAACCGTTAAAATCTCAATTATAAAAGAAAAAAAAGGAAAATGGAAACTGGTGGTCATTCTTAACATAAAAGATATTCAGTAGTGTTTTCTCTGAATATCAATATGTCTTCCTAGACTTATGTAAATTAACATTTCTACCAAAAATGTTTTATTCTCATTTTATTTTAATTTCAGAAGGATTAAATGAATTATATCATTTGCTAACATATGTCTTTAAAAGAAGTTCATAAAGGTATCCAACTAATCAATTTCTATAAGTAATATTCTTATTATACATGTACCAAGCATGAAGAATAAATGAAAATCTGGTTTCAGACCATTGCAGCGTGCAAATATGCACACCAATAATAGAAAGAAAGCATCAAAGGGCCCTTGTTGCTTCAATTTTTATATTTACTAGATTAACTATATATCATAATTTACAATGTTAGCTGAAAATATTTATATGCATATATAATATGTATGTTTATATAGTAACATGTGAAATATTATATAATTTTAACTTAGACTTAACTTCCTTGCCACATATATGCCATATCTGCTGGGAAGTAATTAAGCAAGCAATTATGACCTCCTAGGACCAAAAATGAAACCCAAACAAAATTTCTTAGATGTAATGTTACATTTTATACAAATGTTTTAGACTCGTGTTTTCATCTTTATTCTCACAATAATCCTGGACATACAAAGATATAAAACATATATTTTTAGTATGGAAAGAACACAAACTGGTTGGTGTTATAGATAACTAAATGGTTAGCTAAGGACAGAGAGCTGATAGAGAAACAGATCTGTCTAAAATTGAAAACCTTTAGGCTCGTTGGGAAATCTCTTCTAGAAGCAGGAAAGTGGAGGAAAAGGGCAGCCTTACTTCTTCGATTCCTTTCCTACTCCTAGAGTAAGGATTTTAATAGTTTCCAACTTTGGCTGTAAATATAAATAATCTGGGAGCTTTAAATAATCCCCCAAACTAGCCTGTACTTCTGCTGAATTATATGAAAATGTAAGTATTGACATCAGATGTAAATGATGCTTGCAATGATTAAAAAAATGCAGCCTAGGTTGAGACCCTTTGGTCTATGATGATTTCAGGTGTACTGTTCTGAGAGTCCTTAGAAATTACTTTGCAACAGATTTTTGGCAGAAAAAGTGAAATACAAATCCACCTTGCTCTAAACCTCCGGGAACCAAGCAGAATGCAATTTTCACTTGGATGCCTTCAAGCTCCTGAATAGGGCCACTGTTGCCTGCTGCCCTAAAATGACTTTGGCATTTCTACCAAACTGGAAAAAAAAAAAATTAGCAAATCATCCTTGCCCAATTAAGTTGATGCCATGGTTGTGACCTTTACCAATGTCAACTGCAGCTAAATCCAAGGCAGTGAGTTGCATGGAAAGAAAAACAAAGATAGAAGATGGTGACTGCCTGGGGTGGGAATGAAATAATGAGCTTTCGTAACACAATTTCATCATTTTTTAAATCTACACTACTTTTCTGAATTGCTTCTCATTTCTGCTCTCTTTCAATTTTCTCCTTTCTTTACAGCATTTACAATTGTGATCACTGACATTAAATGTATTGTGAGGATTCATCCATACTTTTATGCTAAAAAAGCTGTAGTTGTACTTATTTGAATAAATGTGTTCTTACGTCTGCACAATAGTTTTTGTTTTAATTAATATCCTACCAGAAACCTTCTTTAAATCTTCTCAAAGTGTTATCCTCATCTCCAGATACAGTACTTACGAATTCATATACTTATTGACTGTTTCTCAGTGTCAGACACTACTACATATGCTAAATGCTGTATGTTAATTTTCTTATTTAATCTTCCCAACAGTTCTGTAAGGTTGGTGCTGTTATTGTCTTCATTTTATACATATGGAAGCTTAGTCTCAGAGAGGTTGAGTTGATCAAGATTTCAAAATTAGAAAGTTGTAGAAAAAATATGTTTACTTAGTCTGACTAGTGAATCTTCTCTCTCTAGTGAATCTTATCTCTCTCTCTAAATTATTTTTCCTTGTATTTATATTCATTATACACGATTTCTTGGATGTAAATGAAAAGCACAGCCTAATTACATAGGCAGAAGTCCCTCTGGGCCCTCAAGAGTCTTGGCTGGAACACTTGGGACAGAAACACAAGCCTTTTCTATTTTTATAGTTCCCTGCCCTGATGTGGTGACTGGTGAGTTTCAGCCCAGGAAGCAGATGACCCCGTGGTGGGAGGGGAGAACAACTCAGCCATCTCCCTAAGCCATAAGACCTGTGGGAGCCTGGTGCAGGCAGCAGCCACATCCTCTCTCCTGAGGCCCCTGTCCCAGTAGAGGGACCAAGGCAGGGAGGAGCAGAGACCCAGCCAGCTGAGCTTAGGTTCCTCTGCATCCTGTCCTGCAGAGATACCAGCCCTGAGGGGGAAGAGGAGAGAGGAAGGGAGGAGCCTGGCAACTGGCTTTGTCCAGCATTTTTCTCATCTTGTTTAATCCTCCCAGTACATATGAGCAGTGAATATCATCACACTGGTGTATAGAGTGAATCCCAGCTCTTAAACCCTCTATCATGCAGCTGTAAACACCAACAACATTGCTGTATTAATAATTCATAGTTTTCACCTAAAAGGGTAGACCTCTCAGTAATACATTTCCTGTTCTTCCTCTTACATTTATATAATTTCTAAGTTATATAAAGTCACATTTAACATTTTATAATAAAGTGAATATAATTAAGTAAAACAGTACAATGGATATATAAAAATTATTAGTTTTCCAGAATGTGCCATTAATTGAACAAGATTTTTTAATTAGTTTCCCTTTTCTGGACACTTACTATGCATTTAGCTCTACTACACAAACAGTACAAGTCAAAGATAAATTAATATGTTGATCAAGTATTATTTGTGTATTATCAATGATGCCCAGTAGGCCCATCTTAAAGGCTTAACACACACACACACACACACACAGGAGCATGTCATTCACTAACTCTGGGGGTTAGGAGGACCTTGATTTGTAGTGTTTGCCAATTTCTATAGTATAAATACTACCAACTTCAATCTACCAAGGTGATATCAATGAACATGAAGGTAGACAGAGATACCAGTAGAATACCATTATATGGTATTTCCACTACATGGATCCCAAAGACATAATATCTTCAAGACATAGAATCTTCAGAGATAATAGCATGATATAGTATATTTGATATTTACATTTGCTTTTAGTATGATTTCCTTAATTTTAAGTGTATATAATTAATATTTAATAGTAACTTTAAGAGCTGACTAGTAAATTCCGAAAATGTAACAGCTAGCTTTTATAAGTGTGTATGAGCCATCTCCAGCAGACCACTGGAGTATTCACCACTCTAAATATATACAATGACATGCATATTCTGCTTTTTTGTACTGGTAAAACAAGCAGGGAAAAGTCATGGTTCTCAGCTCAAATATACAATAAAGAGTAACTCAAAAAAAGATAACGGGAAGGGGTACACTTTTACCATAAGCATTTCATCTATTATACTATACATAAAACCATTTAAATTATTCCTCTTGTCTGGTGTCCTTTGTGATCCTCATATCTTTTTATTCTACATTGTCTCATCAGGAAATTTAATCTATTTCCAACATTTAGTTGCTGTCTATGGTGATGATGCCAAATCCTTTACCTCCACTCAGATATTGTCCCTCAGTTCCAGATTTAAATGTATAAACACCTATTGGATATGGACACTTGATTGTGTGAAAGGTGTCTAATACTTAGCGTGTTGTAAAACAAACCAGTTTGGGTTCTGCCTAAAAAAGCTCCTCTTGTCTTTTGTATTCACGGCGAACAAACGTAAACACTGAGAATTATTCTTGATTTTCTCTCTTCATGCATCTCACTTAATCACTAGGTCACTGCAGTTCTATGCCTCAATTACATTTGGAATCCCATTTCCACTTCTGCACCATAGATCAGGTCACTGTCATCTGCCTGGATCAGTGAAATTGTCAGTGGTTTGCTTGTTTCTACTCCAGTTAGAGTCATTTTATACAAAATAATTAAATCAGATCTCCTAGCTCATATCTTTGCTCTTTACCTCTCCGTTGGAACAGTATTTTATACATAATAAAATATATAATCTTATAACAAAGACATCATCTCATGTGCATTTGGATCCAGGTATCTCCTTAGTCTTTATCTTTAATCAAAGCTATTTGGAATATGGAAATCCGAATACAAACTATGTGACAGACAAGGGATTAGTCTTCAACATTTACAAACAGCTTTTGCAGCTTAATATCACCAAAACAAACAACCCAATCAAAAAAAAAGACCTAAACAGACATTTCTCCAAAGAAGACATACAGATGGCCAAGAGGCACATGAAAAGATGTTCAACATTGCTAATTATTAGAGAAATGCAAATGAAAACTATTGATACAATGAGATATCACCTTACACCAGTCAGAATGGCTATCGTCAAAAAATCCACACTGGAGAGGGTGTGGAGAGAAGGGAACCCTCCTACACTGTTGGTGGGAATGTAAATTGGTGCAGCCACCATGGAGAACAGTATGGAGGGTCCTTAAGAAACTAAAAATAGCACTACCATAAGATCCTACAATCCCACTCCTGGGCATATACCTGGAGAAAAACATGGTCTGAAACGATACACGCACCCCAATGTTCATTGCAGTGCTGTTACAATAGCAAAGACATGGAAGAAACCTAAATGTCCATCAATAGAAGAATGGATAAAGAAGATGTGGTACATATATATAATAGAATATTTCTCAGCCATTAAAAAGAATGAAATAATGCCATTTGCAGCAACATGGATGGACCTAGAAATCGTCATACTGAGTGAAGTAAGTCAGACAGTGAAAGAGAAATAGCATATGATATTGCTAATATGCAGACTCTTTAAAAAATGATACAAATTAACTTATTTACAAAATAGAAACAGACTCACAGACTTAGAGAATGAACTTATGGTTACTGGGGGGAAGCATGGTGGGGGAGGGATAGTTATGGAGTTTGGGATTGAGATGTACACACTGCTATGTTTAAAATGGATAACCAACAAGGACCTACTGTATAGCACAGGGAACTCTGCTCAATATTAACATTGTTAATCAACCGTACACCATATAAAAATGAAAATTAAAATAAAAAGTTAAAAAAAAAACAAATACAAAAAAATGACCTGATCTACTACATACCCTTTGCATAGTTTCCTTGTTTTCTCTTTATAGAAAATTAGGCTACAGTTTCCAAGAGGTCAGGGTTGTGTCCTTTCAAGTTTGTGTCTACAGTGATGAGCATAGTCCTTACATACAGATGGAAAACAATTTAGCTGAATACGTGGCACTTAATGAGCAATCTATATTTATTTTCTAACTTCTAAGGAAAATGTCCAATGAGAAGAGGGACACTGATGTGGATTGAATGTGTCCTCCAAAATCTTATGTTGAAGCCCTGACCTCCAGTGTAATGGTATTGGGAGATGGGGCCTTCTGGAGGTAATTAGATTAAGTCATGAAGGTAGGGCCCTCATGGTGGGATTAGTTCCCTTATAAAGAAGAGAGAGACAGAGATCCATCTTTCTTTCTGTGCAAACACTCCTAGAGAAGCCCATATGAGCACACAGCTAGAAGGCAGCTGTTTACAATCCAGGAAGAGGGCCCTCATAAAGAAATGAACAAGGCAGCACCCTGATCTTGGGCTTCACAGCCTCCAAAACTGTGAGAAATGAAGGTATGTTGTTGAAGTCACCTAGTCCATCACATTTTGTTATAGCAACCTGAGCTGACTAAAACAGAAATGCAGCAAGTGACGTTTCAAGTGAATTCTCTGGCAACGTTGCTTTGGATACTCAATAACGTAGAGCAAATCCATGAGCTAAGCACAGCCATCTCCCTTAAGGGGAGAGAAGTATGCAGCCATCACTGTATTCAAGGTATGACCAAGAGCCACGCAGAATAAACACTGTGCTCTTAGAACACTGAGAATAGAAAAAATAATTCTAACTAGGAGGGCAAGAAAAAATTCACTTGAATCATAGAGTAGGCATGACAGCAATGGAGAATGCAGTGAAGGAACGGAGGCTGAAAAACCTGATTGAGTTTCCTCAGCAGAAACTTAAGCTGTAGGACTAAAAGATTATGTAGCAGACATGCTCTAGAATTTAAAAAAAATTACCAACATGTAAATTATTTTTTAAATTTTCATCAATAAATTCTCATAATATTGAACTGCCTACCTAATGAAATTTGTGACTTTTAAAATCCACAGTGAATATATATATAATTTATATGTATACATGTGTATGTACATATGTATTCATATACACACACATGCATGATGCAATAAAAAAATCTGTCTGCATTATCCAATCTTCTGGAAGAGAAAATCAAAATAAAATGACATTTTGGGGGCTATATTGCTTTTTTCCAAATGTAGGTTGAAAATTGCTTACTTGGATGTGTTTCACAGATTTCAGGAAAAACCATTCAAATACCCCTCTCCCTTCAAAGAAGAGGTGAAGATTTTAAAGAAATGTAGATGAGAATAGCCATATATCATGGAAAATAAGAAAAACTATGATTTGTAATGCTCATGTCACAATGCTCTGAAATAGGCATTGAGGAAACTGAGTCACAGAGAGGTTAAGTGATGTACTCACACACACTCCCAGTCAGCTCCCAGTTAGGTACATAATATCACTGTGGCTATAATTAGCCAACTCTGAAGACTTAGCAGTTAAATGTCCTCATTTAAAAGTTATGTTTTTGGTATTCAGAGAAAAATTGTTTCATGACTGAAAAGTTTGCTTCTTTTACATACACCCTTATCACATTTTATTATTCAGGATTTTTCAAATATTATCTGTGAGGTGCCTGCATAGAGATTCAAAACCCAAGTATACATAAAATATAATTTCCACCACTATCGAAAAGATAAAGACTATGAGCAAAACATAAATGCCAGAGAAGCTTTTAATGCTAATCTGTAAAATGAAATGCTCTACAGTGCATCAACTTAGATTTATTGAACTTTATCTCAAACATTTTGGATTCTGTTATTATTTTTTGAAAAATGAGCAATCTCTAAGACACGTGCATCTAAATGCTTCCTATGTTTTCCTGTGATAAGCCAAGAGAAATAATAAATATTTATTATTTATCTCAATGACAGGACATATGTTTATTAATAGTAAATCAGTTAAAGTAACAATCAGTAATTTCCTCTACACATTCAGGGGCATAAAGAGCCCAGTTTTACTAATGGGCTTACATAAATGTATTTTGAGCTGGAGACAAGTGTAATGTGCCCATAACATGACAAAGCTGCTTTTCCCAAAGTCACTGGACTTAATAAGGGTGAATCTTTGCTCCTCCCTTAGACTAACATGAAGTGGAGGCAGTATGTGGCTTCCTGGCAGGTGGGGGAGATTGTGTGGGTAGCTGTGCATTCAACCAATGACCCGTTTCAATAAATTTACCCAGGATTTTTCCTAAACATAAATAAAATACATTATTAATGCAACTTTCTTCCCTGAGTTTGGTTGAATTAAAAAAATACTGTAGACCTAGAGTTTTCAAAGGAGGTTCAGAAAGATATAAAGGAGAAAAATATTGGCCTAAAATTTTTTGAGATCCTTCAGGACGTAATAAAAACCAAGAGAATAATATGAAATGGAAATACATATTTTAAAATGATTTTGACAGAAAAATGGGATTATACAGATTAATGTGTCATCGAGAAATCGACCAGTTACAGACAAAAACAGAACATTAGAAAATGTATTTTGTTTTACTTAACTTTGACTCTTCATCCTGAAAATAGTATTTCCCTAATCTACAATTTGTCCATATCCCCTTTCATCCAAATGTAAGGAATCACAGAAACAAGCAGTAAGAAAGCCCCAGATGTAATGCATCATTAGGTACTTGTAACAGTGGTTCTCAGGGTTTTTTGCCCACCCTCCCCCAGTCCACTGGAGATTTGCTTTAGAAGTTGGACTGGTATCTATAACATTTCTTTTAATAGCAAGTGATCCTGAGGCACGTAATAAGAGAACCATCACTTTCAAGTATACTGCCTGAAACTAACTCCTTTCTGCAATAACTATTTCAGTTTACCAAGATTTATTTAAATGTAGAGCCTGCAGATTGAAGGTTCTGATGATTGAAACAAAAGCAGAACTGAAGGCTTCCCTGGTGGCGCAGTGCTTAAGAGTCCGCCTGCCAATGCAGGGGACACGGGTTCGTGCCCTGGTCCAGGAAGATCCCACACGCAGCGGAGCGTGCTGGGCCCCTGAGCCATGGCCGCTGAGCCTGCGCGTCCAGAGCCTGTGCTCCGCAACGGGAGAGGCCACAGCAGTGAGAGGCCCGCATACCGCAAACAAACAAACAAACAAGAAAACAAAAGCAGAACTGAAAGGCCTCCTTTGTCCTGTCTAAAGTAGGGTGGTGGTAGGGATTTGCAAGGAAGATTTGCTTAAGTCAGTTGATCTCAAAATCCCCTAAGGAGCTCTTAAAAACTAATGATGACTGGAACCAAACCAGAAAGAAGTTGTTTTAACAGGTCCAGGGTGAGTCCCAAGTATTAGGATTTTTTTTTAAAGACACATCCCAAGTGATTCTAATGTACAGGCAATGTTGAGAACTACAGACTTAATTTCTGAAAAACGTATCCACTTTTGTAAGGATTGTGGTTATACCTTAGGAGAAAGTATTTTCCATATTAGACCTCTGGTGTATACTGGAATGTAATACAAGATATTTTCTTTTAACTATTGTAAAATAATAATAATCCTGCCTAAGAAACAGCTGGCTTTCTACTAAAGAAAAGTTGTTTTCCAACATTCTCCAAGTGACTATGAAGACTTTACAAACTGGGTTACTATCTCCCATTTACTTCCTGATTTTTCAATGAATCTGATATCTTACTTGGATTCACTTTGATGATAATACAGAATGAAGTAAAGTGAGTACCTTACTCGATTTTACTTTTCAAAGCACAAATAAAGTGTACCTTGCTTCTTGTCCTTGCATCTGCAATCTTAGTGTCATTTGGCATGGATGGAATTGATATCCGAGTTGGACTAGGCTTGAAGAGATTCAAAGGGGGAGGAGGTTGATCATGGAAAACAGCTGAGAGGCAGAGTTGTACCGTCTCTTTCATTGCTTTCAGCTGCGAAGCCTATGAAAACAAGAGAGATCACAACACAATGTTTTCATGTGGTTCTGGTCATCATTTACCTGATTAGATTCTCCCTTTCCTCCTAGCCTACACTTGTTCCCTACACAAACACGTATTAATTTTCAAACACAATTGCCTAACATAAATTCCATTATGATGTGCCATTTAATACACACTCAGTCTGTTTTTTAGGAGCTAATGTGTTTCATGATATATTTTGAACACTGGAATTCAGAGACATATCTTACATTTTCCCCTTGAATTGACATGATTTCAATCATGATACTTTGCTGGCAAGGAAATATACTCTAGGGTCACTTTAAAGTGGAACGTGTCCTTCTTAGAAACCTGCCATCTTTCTATTAGCAACAACCTTTTTTATTACAAATCACTCCTCTTGTGATGTAGGCTTCTGTGTTTCTCAGATAGGCCTGTACCTCCACTCAATTTCTGATACAACTCTTATTTCCTCTGGGCCCTGTTAAGTGGTAGGAGTTATTTGGATGTGATTGTAAGTGACAATATCAACATTTTCTGTTAACATAGTATATCATAATATTCTAAGCACTTTCACAAAATATAACTTTATGCTTTCAAACATCTGTGAAACTGGCATTATTATTTCTTTTTCACTATAAAGGAAACTTTTCTTAATTTTTTAAAAAATTTTATATTGGAGTATAGTTGACTTACAATGTTTTAGTTTCAGGTGTACAGCAAAGTGATTCAGTTATACATATACATATATCCATTCTTTTTTAGATTCTTTCCCCATATAGGTCATTACAGAGTATTGAGTAGTGTTCCCTGTGCTATACAGGAGATCCTTGCTGATTGTCTACTTTATATACAGTAGTGTATATATGTTAATTCCAACCTCCTAATTTATCCCTTCCCCCACCTTTCCCCTTTGGTAACCATAAGTTTGTTTTCTAAGTTTGTGAGTCTGTTTTTATTTTGTAAATAAGTTCATTTTATCATTTTTTTAGATTTCACATATAAGTAATATCATATGGTATTTGTCTTTCTCTCTCTGATTTACTTCACTTAGCATGATAATCTCTAGGTCCATCCACGTTGCTGCAAATGGCATCATTTCATTCTTTTTTTGGCCGAGTAACATTTCATTGTATATATGTACCACATCTCTTTATCCATTCCTCTGTCAATGGACTTTTAGGTTGCTTCCATGTCTTGGCTATTGTAAATAGTGCTGCACTGAACACTGGGGTGCATGCAACTTTTCGAATTACGGTTTTCTCCAGATATATGCCCAGGAGTGGGATTGCAGGATATGGTAGTTCTATGTTTAGTTTTTAAAGGAACCTCCATACTGTTCTCCATAGTGTTTGTACCAATTTACATTCCCACCAACAGTGTAGGGGGGTTCCCTTTTCTCCACACCCTCTCCAGCATTTATTGCAGACTATTTTTTCTTTAGGTTTACATTCCAAGGCAGACAACCATCTCTAACGTCCATCTAACCCCCAAATCCCACTGCTAAAAATATTTTTAATTGTTAACAAGGTTTAAAAATGATACAAAATTGAGTAAAAATGACAGAGACATCCCCAGATGCAAAAATGAAGAGAGACATACAACCTTGGGAAAATCTCATGGTAACTCAGTGGTAACTGGGGACATGCATAGACCCTAGTAAGACAATAACACATAAACATCCACTTGAAGATATGAAATATGGTCTTTGGGGTGAGAGAGATGAAGACAGAGATTAGGTGCTAAAGCCATATCCCTGGACAAACTGGCATATGTGGAGTTTACCCTTTCACTGTACCCATGGACCAATGAAGCAGCAAAGTCTGTTGTCTCTTCCTGTGAAAGTAATATACTCCCAACAAAACTACTGCCTTTTATATATGATATCAAGAATACACCTGCATATTGCATCCCATCCTATTTCTTGTCTCCTATAAAGCCCTTGTGGTCAATTTCTTGAGAGTAGTGACTATGACTTTGATCCTTACCAATGCCCACCTCTGTGTTTTCTACTCATAAGTGGTATAAAATTTATCCTTAAGATGAGATTGTCTATTGCTAGAATAGCAGTTAAAGAAATCTCTCTCTGGTCATATCAAGAGATTTTTTTAAAAGGCAACAGTAAGAGCAGCAACTGGCAATATATAAGCAGTAGGACAAACAAGTACCTCCTTCTCATTAATCTTGCCCTGTCAAGTTGTCCAGGACAAAATAAAAATCTGATAAGAACTAGAATGGAGGGGCTTTGTTAAGTGGATGAGAAGGAGCTAAGCTGAATGGTAACCTTATATTCAAAATGGTCCCTTTTATTTGCTTGCCTGAGTTGCTAGATTCTTGCCCTTTCCCCACTTAATTACTTTCTATGATTGATCCTGTTTGTTTCCTTCATACAATTTATCATTAATTTTAATTTATATGTATACACATATGTATAAGTTGCCTATTTTGTTCAGAACTGTATAGCTAGCACATAACACAATCCCTGACACATTAGAAGGAACACACACAAAAAAGCTTTTTGAATAAATGACTTAGGTGAAAATGTTGTTTCTCTTTTGTCAGGGAAAGAAATTGACAAGCTATATCAGTAAAAATAAATGAAGTAATGGCTCAGATTTCCCTTCCTATTGATTCTTTGTTATAATCTTGGATGACCCTTCCCTTCTCTCACTACAGAATAAGAGATCATGGCACTGGGTACTTTGTCAGGAGTGAAATATTCCAGATGGCATTGAACAATTTAAATATATTTTGTTTTCTTATATTATCATTAGACAATGGAAATAGAGCTAACGTGACGAGGTCAGGCAGGTCTTGGCCAGCACTCAAAGCTAACATGGCTTTGAAATGTAGCTTTTCAATGCTTAGATAATGCAGGAAGTAATGATAGTTATTTTTCACTGCATTCTTATCATGGCTCCTCTTACAGTATATATGTAAAAGTTGGATCTATAACAGTCACAAAGTATATGTTGACATAATATACAAATTCCTGAGTAATGGCTGAACTTGGATGCCGAAAATAAATAATGAACAGCATCAAGCTAATAGTTCATTTTCAGTAAATATTGTTTAGGCAAGACAAATTTTCCAATGGAACAGTCAATGGGATAGGCATATATGCTACAATTTTAATCATCTGAACTTGGTGCAATCATCTCTTCTGCTCCTACAGGGCTCCTGACATTCTCAGGGTCACCTTGGACGGTAGTGTCAACAACACATAGATATAACCTCCAACTCCTCACCTTTCATATCCACTGCAGTGTAGTAAGTTATCTTTCCTCTTATGTTTCAACCTATTATTAATCTCTTAGCTTTTGATTTCATTTCTTTTTTTTTTGGATCACAAGCCTATGACTTGGCCTCCTATATTAGATTCTGGCTCCTCTCCTTCATTATATTGTAGATTTTTCCTACTAGAGACCACAGGTTTCTGTGAGCAATGCTGTCCCAGTTTGGTCATCTTTCTACCAAAAAAAAAAAAAGTCCATGTCTTTCTAGTTAGTCCCTCCAACTTAATAGAGCCTGTTCCTGACACTACTCAGGTTTGGCTTGACCCATCCCATGAGCAGGACCCAGATAACGATTTTTCCACCAAAATGGCCGTTACATTTTAATTTGTACTGCTAGCTGTAGTCTGTTTTAAAATTGCAGGTAAGGTCACTGTTCACTTTGAAGTTCACCGGAACAAGATGTCACCTAATGAAATACAATGTAAACCATATAAAGTATACTTTGCTCTAGATCTTACAACCTATTCCCTCTTAAGATCAGCCTTACTTTTGCCCTTGATCTTCTCCCCACACCAAAACACTTTTCCCACTTCCTTTGCCGCATGTTAGTAAAATGCAAAGTCTTTATGAAGATCCTGCTTGTCACAATGTCCTTTATTTATAGCCCACTGAACATTCCAAGTTCATTCCCATCTTAGGGCCTTTACACTTGCGGTTTCTTCTGCCTGCAGAACCCACTTTCCAAATATCTACATAGGAAATTTCCACTTGAAATGTATGTTTCAGCTCACATATTATCTTCTTCAAAGTCTCTATCACATTTCTTAAATTATGTCCTATGAAGCCGTTGTCATAAATGCATATTATCTTTTCGTTATATCTATTCCTGTTACAATGTAATTTCTTTGAGGGATGGTATTTTAAAAAAAAAATATTTTATATTGGAGTATAGTTGATTTACAATATTGTGTTAGTTTCATGTGTACTGCAAAGTGATTCAGTTAGATATATACATGTATCTATTCTTTATCAAATTCTTTTCCCATTTAGGTTATTATACAATATTGAGCAGCATTCCCTGTGCTACACAGTAGGGCCGGTATTTTTTTGGAGAATCACTGGTTTCTAACTCAACAGATACTTGTTAAATGAATAAATAAAGCAAACCCTCCAGAGGATATGTTTTATGTGAGAAAATAATGAAATATTTCTCATTTTATCCTGTATATTATATAACACAAAAAAGTATTATTTTAGACATTAAAATACTCTGCTTATCTGTATAATATGTAAAGCTTATAAGAAATTTTTGTTTATATATATGATCTTGAGATGGTGGGAGATTTAGAAGGCAATTTTGTGTGTGTGTCTGTATGTGAGTACTTTTCTCAGAAAAATGCATTTTTGGGGGAACAAGAAGATATATATTGCAAAGACAACAGTGTCCCTAATTTCTCACCTCCTGACAAATAGAAGTTCACAAGGTAATATTCACGTCTACCTTCATTTATTTACATGAAGATGTGACGTCCTCAGAGAGATCTGGGTGCATCAATGACAGCTGGCTTTGGAAAGATCGTGAAGGACTGTGAATCCAAAGCCTTTCCCCTTACCTTTATTTCACCATGAAATTAGCTCTATGAATCCTATAAAGTCATTCAGCAGTTTTATTTTTTCTGCTCTAGGTGATCTCTATGTCCCTTGTATGTAGGATGAATAAATAGCATGTGTGTTAACTTATGAAGTTATATTACCTTCATTTATCTATTCAATCAATAACTATTTATTATGCTCTTGCTGTGTGCCAGACACACTGTGGCAAGAACAGTTCTTGTTCTTTTACTACTTTGTCCTGGGAGTCTGTGCAGATCACCTAACTTGTGTCATCTGTAATACAATGTAATAATGCATGCTGTCCTGGGTGAAATTTCGTGAGGGTCAGATGCAATAGAAACTTTTAACATAAGAATTTGAGAGATAGTTTCCAAACCACAAAGTTGTTTTTACATTCCAGTAGCTGAAGCTAACTATAATTCATAAGATATTGCCAAATAAATAATTGATTGTTTGGAAAACCAAGATTGATTCTTAGATCTTGAGATTATTATTGCTTTTATTGGGAGAGTAAACTGAGACTTCTTTCACGAGAAATATGAAATGAGAACCAAGTTAGAGTGTGAAGATATAGTTTTCATAATATTTATTAAGTACTTAAGGCTATTTGAAGCCCAGATATAACATACTTTGGAGCTAGACACCTGAAGAGAATTAAAAAGTCTCATAAAAAAATGATGGGGAGAGGTGAAGAGCAATTTCATTAAACTGTAGTTTTCATCGATTTTGAAGTGAGCTAGCATTTCTACCTGACTTTATGATTGTAGTTTACGAGCCTCAAACATACCTTACATGAGATTTGTTGAAATCAACCTCCAGTAACATGCAATGCTTTTATAGTTCACTGTAGCAAAAGGAGTGACAAGATCCTGAAGGTCAAAGAGAAAAATTATCACAGAGATGCAGTCTCTCTATGATCTCATTCACTAATAATAATAATTACTATGCTTCCTGAGTGTTTTTTATGTGCCAAGAATTCCCAGTACTTTACTTTTTTTGATGAATATCATTTTCTCATCACCCTTATAAAGTGAATTTTTATTATTATTCCATCTTACAGTGAAGTATAAAGAGTATGAGCAATTTGAATATGGTCATTCAGTGACAGAGTTATGATCTGAACAGACAGACTGACTGCGGGGACCTTTATTTAAATACTACAACATATAATCTCTCATCCTGAATCCAGTCTGGCATTGTGAGGGCTAAGCACATAGTGCTCTTGGTAGAAGTGGGGAGGAGGAAGGCATAGGATGGATAAGACAAAGGAGAAAAAACTATATTATCTTCAAGTTCTGTGACTCAGGACAAACTACAATTTGCCCATGAAATGTCATGTGACAAAACCGGTTTTTATAACTCACATGTACTTAAAAATACACATATTCACTTTTTGTGTTTCTCTGAACTCCTGGTTCAATGTATAATTATTTCCTAATTTTTGGTGCCCAACAAAATTGTGAGAGATGTGGGACCCAAGATTGTGTATCATGAGTGTTTTCTGTTTCTCATAGCACCTGGCACACAGTGGTCACACAAACAGCATTTCAAATCCATATAGTCATTCACTGACTAAATGGATTATCTGAAGTTAAGTAAGGGAAAAAATTTAATGTAAGGAAGAACATTCCAACAGTCATAGTTGTTAAAAACTCAGAGTGGGAGGGCCTGCCTCAGAATCGTGGAAATTCAACGTCTTTCTAGAACTTAAAACAGGGATAGCAAAGAAAGGAAAAATAAAAACATGATCTAATTGAACTTCAGGATTATACGTACCTCTGATTGTCTGATTCTACCAATTCTATAAAGAGTCATTTCCTTTTTAAAAACTAATAGGTATAAACTTCTTTTATAAATGAAAGAAATCTCATAAAGTGGAATCTTGGTAAGATGAATTATATTTGACCTAGTCTAGAAAAAAGCAGGCAGGTTTCCCTAAAATTCTTAAATATTATATTAATTACTTGGATAAATATAAAATGAGACAATCACAAAGGAGCAAAGTTGTTAAAATATCTTATTCATTCAAAAGCCATATTTATCCCAAAGATGTAAACCTTAAGAAGGAAAATATTTATAATTCACAAAATGTGCTTACAGTTCCCCTACTGCAACACTTTCTAGACATCCTGTTTGAAATGTTAGTTATGCTAGCTATGAAGAGGTTTCGGCCGCATATAAATGAAGAAAATGCCTATGTGAGATCCAAGTCTTAAGGAAGTTGTGGTCTTTCACAACCACTGCACAGTGAGAAGGAGGCAATGAGACCTCCAAAATTAATCCACCTTAAATGTTCCATCTCTTCTATTCTGTAGGTTCTAACTGGTGATTAGAAGGCAACCTCCTTTCTTTACAAAGTTGCTAAATGTATACAGATATTATTGCAAAATAAGTTATGAATGTGATCATCTTACTTTCTTATTATTCCAAATAAAATGATTGCTAAGTTTTGATCACAAAAATAGAAAGCCCTTGACAGCAGAGAGAACCTTTCATTTTTTAAAACTGCTTATTTTGAAAAATATAGGGGCATACAGAGAAAGACATAACGAACATCAGGTAAACAGCAACCTGAATTAAATGTTAAAAAGCATCATTTTAATTATATGTTATATATAATACTTACATAATTATATTAAATACATTTATGTGATAATATATGCATATGGATATTTTAATATGCATGTACACATTTATTACATGTGACTAATGTATATATACAAAACATATGCAATATAATGTATGTATATAATGCATGAAATATACATATGCATATGTGTAAATTAAAGACTGTGTCTATACAGCTTTAAAAGTATAGAACATTTGAGAAACAGTAGATGTATCTGTAAGCATCCTTAGTGTTATTTCACTCCATCTTTCCCCAAAGGCGATTGCGTCCATAAATTTGATATGAGTATCTTTCTACTCTATGTATGATATGTAATCAAAACAAAATATGTTTCATGTATTTGAACAATTGTTAAATACTGTACATAATAATTCTGACATTTTTCATTCCACAGTGTATGTTATAGATATATCAATATTGATACATGTATCTTTATATTTATCAATATTAAATTTTGATTACCATTTGAAAATGAGTATAGTAAATATATGGATTATATATATTAATTTTAACAGCAAATATTTAAATTATTTCCTTTTATTATTAATACAAACACTGCTGTATTTAGTGTCCTTACGCACGTTTCCAGGTACATATGGATAAGTGAAAATTCTAAGGTACACACTTTTAAAAACTGATTGTAATAATTACTTCCATTACTAATGTATCAGAATTTGGTATCACCAGACTTTAAAATTTTTATCAATTTGATAGTGTTGAGATGCTATCTCATCGTTTTTATTCACATTTCCACTTCTCTGGTGAGGTTAAGTATTTTTTTAAAATAAACTATTGAAATATAGCAGATAATGAAAAAATATATGGGTCTTAAGTGTACTTTTAAAAATTTATGTACATTTTAAAGAAATACTGCTGTATGCATACTGATTTAGGATTGCAATATTCTTCTCCGGGACTGATCCATATGAGACTCTCCTCTTATCACTAAAAAGCCTTTACTTCAAGTCTACTTTTAATGATGTTCATGTTGATACACAAGCTTTCTTTGTATTACTGTATACAGAGTTCATCTTTTTTCCCCTATTCTCCTACTTATAGATCTTTTGTTTCTTTATATTTAAAGGTGTCTTTTGTATAAATCATAAAGTTTTTGTTTAATGTAGCCTTATAATTTTAGCCTTGTACTTGGAATATGTTAACCATTTAAAAATTTAATTACTAACATACTTAAGTTGATATCTACCATTTTACTATTCACTTTCTATTTTAGCTCATCTTTTTATATCCAACAATTTGACTATGAAGTGGGTTATCTTTGTGTTTAATCTGATTGTGCATTATTTATATTTTTGAATCTGTGGTTGATATCTTTCAAAGTTATTGAAAATATTTAGCCATTATGTCTGAATATTGCTCTGTTTGTCACTTCTTCTGGCACAACAATTATATAATTTAGAAATTTTGAAATTGTCTTATACATTTCTTATACTTTTTCTGCTTACTTTCCATTTATTTGTACTTTCTATACATTAGTATAGGTATTTGATATTAATTTTCCTTTCATTTCACTCGTTTTCAGTTCTACTATGTCCAGTCATCCATTCTGCTATTAAATACATGAGTTAAATTCTTAATTACATGAATTATATTGTTCTAATTCTAGAATAGCTAGTTGATTTTTTTATAGATTCCAAGTCTAGTGAAAAGTTTTGTCTTTTTACCTGTTTTATATTTCTTCTATTGTAATATATGTAATGCTATATACATGCCCATAGAAATATTATGCATATATATGTATATATGTATATAATAGTTGTTAAATTTTTGAGTACTTATTTTCTTATTCCAATATCTGAATCAGCTCCAGGTGTACATCTCTTGTCTTCTTTATTTATATCGGCCAGATTGTATTCTCTCTTTACATGTCTAGAAAATTTTTTTTTTTTTTCGGTACGCGGGCCTCTCACTGTTGTGGCCTCTCCCGTTGCGGAGCACAGGCGCCGGACACGCAGGCTCAGTGGCCATGGCTCACAGGCCCAGCCGCTCCGAGGCATGTGGGATCTTCCCGGACCGGGGCACGAACCCGTGTCCCCTGCATCGGCAGGTGGACTCTCAACCACTGCGCCACCAGGGAAGCCCTAGAAATATTTTTATTACATGCCAAATATTGTGTATAAATGAACCAAAAATTCTCCAGATGATATATAGAGAAGGTTTATTTTTCCATTGTTAGACCGAATGATGGCTAACTCCAATCTAATCAAGAATTAATCTCAGGCAGGGGATGCATTGAATGTTTGTTAAAATGCAGATTACTCTTGGATTGGCCCTGTTGCTACATCATAGACTTTTCATGTTTCTGACTGAGAGCAATGTGGGTGTTTTTTGTCTTCTCAAGTCTGAAATACTATGATTTCATTTTCAGATTTAGAGTTTTTTGTATTAATATTTTCTAGATATATGTTCTAGGAATTAGAGAAAACTACATTGGATTCAATAAATGGGTTGCTGAGTGAACAAAGAAATAATTTTAAAATCATTTTACCCTTTTGTTCTGAGTGAACTAAAGAAAAAAGGAATATTTACTTCCCACAATTTTATATAGTTGATTTAAAAATGAAAGGAGGCATTAAGAAATTTTGCCAAATACTGTAACTATAAAGAAGCAGAACCATAATTCTAAATTTTATGACTAATTCCTTCCTCCATATTATATTTCCCTTTTCAAATACCAACTCCTTATTCTCCATGCATGTCTCATATGAAGAGTATTGATAGGCAAAGGTAGGCATCAGATGGGAGTTGTGGTTTATTCTGAGCATGTACAATTGTAACACAATGAGGCATTAACAAAAATAAAATGAAGTAGATGAAATGAGGTAAAAAGAGGCAAAGAAAACCTTTTGGAATTAATGTTGATGATAGTACACCTTTGTGAACTTTAAAAGTGTGACTTTTATGGCATGTGAATTTTATTTCAATAAAGCTGTTATAAAGATGGAATGTCAGCCACTCTTGCATTATCTTTGTATAAACAGAGTTGCTTAAGAGAGCTACTTTCTTCTTTTAATGGCTCTTCCTCCAGGACTTTAAGATTTCCAAAATAAAAAGTGTCAATGACTACTTCCATTTGCTTTACAACTCATTCATACAAAGTTAATACATGACATCTTTGTTGATGCTTTAAAGTATGTTTGTTCACTGTATTATAGAGCAAGTGTACCAGTAAAGTGAAAAATAAAGCCATGCAATCACAGAGCCTCAACCTTGAGTAGATTTACTATAGCAGCAAAAACAAGAAAAGAATTGGGTTCCAAAGAAAGTATCAAACACTCATGAATTCTATCACCATATTACATGCACAGCATCTGGAATTGCATTGATAAATCAAGAGCAGCAATGAGTACACCTAGCTTCATCTTCTGCAACCAAAGTCTGATGGCTCATGGATGTCAACTTACCCGGTCAAGAGCTGCTTTCTCCAGTTCATTTTTCGCCACAGCTAATTTTCGTTCCAGATCAGTAAGCTGTTGGGCCTGTAAAATGAAAGAGAGGTACATCTTTTCAGTAAATTCTATAACCTTTCCCCTCCACTTTAAGTATCTGTCATTCATTGCCAAAGAATTAGAAAAACACAAAAACCTTGTGAAATTCATTTAGAATGCAAGTTAAAAATACTCTATTACATGGTCATTTGGTTAAGCTGCAGAAAATGTTGTTCTGGATGAATATACACTAAATGTTTCACTGGGTCAAAATGTCTAGTTGCAAAGTTCCAGCTCATGTCCCAGAAAATATTTGTGGTATAAATCCATCAGTCATGTTTCTAGTTGCTATGGACTAAATTTTGTCCCCCCCTAAAACGCATATGTTGAAGCTCTACACTCCTCCCACACACCATGTAACTGTGTTTGGGGATAAGGCCTTTAGGGAGGTAATTAAGGTTAAATGAGGTCATAAAGGTGAGGCCCTGATCCCACAGAATTGGTGTCCTTATAAGAAGAGGAAGAGACACCAGAGACCTCTCTCCACCCTCACACAGAGGGAAGATACAGCGAGAAGGCACCATCTGCAAGCCAGAAAGAGCTCTCATTAGAAAATGAATCTGCCAGCACCTTGATCCCAGAACCATGAGAAAACAGATTCTGTTTTTTAAGCCACCCATTCTGTTGTATTTTGTAAAGGCACCCTGAGAAGCCCAATACAATAGTATTCACTCTTTTTCTATTTTTATTTTTAAACCAGTATAACTCTATCCCACCGTATCTCTGTATCTTTGCCAATGTCACAACTGTACTGCTAAAAGAAAAGAGCCTCAGATTTGGAAGATGTGTTTTAAAGTCCTGCCTCCACCAATGCCTAGCTACTGTATATACTATAGTTATATACTGACAGAGAGATGCTCTGCAGGCTCACACAGGATCTGCAGAAGGGCCAGCCTCCCCTCATGCCTCAGAGCCTCGCTACACCTCTGGCTTTCGTCAGTCTCCTACATTTAGCCAACGAAAAGAATTTAAGTCTGGAAGGAACAGAGGGTCGTTCTGATGGTCTTGTGAGGCAAGGGGATTGAGTTCGCCTTCGCCTGGGAGAAGTCAGCAGAGGGGCTCATCACTTCTGCAGTGACCAGGACGTCCCCATTCTGGATCTCCGTCCTGGGTGTTACAATGCTGTGGGCTTGCAGCAAGGCTGTAGCCAACCACCAAAGTGCCTACTTGTCTTTTGCTCTTCCCTTCTCTCCCTCACGGTCTGGAAAATAGCGCCCTGCACCATTGTCCTTGAATAACCTTTTTTTTTTCCTTTCCTTATGGTAAGCACCTAGGCAGGAGGAGAAGGTGAGGATATTTTTCTTGATTATGAAAACCTATATCCATTCTTTGTGTCCATGCATAGTTTTCATCCCCTAAATCGATCTGTGCTACTTTCCACACTTGACTCTTGTGGACAATAATTTTCCAGTAGGCAATTGTTGCCCTTAAGCAGTAACCTAATCATGTACATGAAATATATATGTGCACTTCTAAATATACAATAATGTTTGAAAATAAAATCATTGTGAATGAGGGAGAGAGAGAGAGAGGACTGATGAAGAGGGTTGTTTGCAATTTGAGGGCACCTCCAAGTGAGTGGACTCTCATAAGCTCTGAACCATGGGCCCCCCTTGGCCTGTCTGTCTCTGTCTTTCTGGCCACCTGCCCGCACATCAGGAGGGCTTCAGGACCATAGGCCTCAGTTTTGCATTCCTGGCCCGGGCTTGGGCCACTCTGCTGGCCCTGCATTGCAGCTGCCCTGGGTCCAGCTGCATTCCTCAACCACGGAGCACTCTACTTCCCCTGTGACAATCCCTGCTACTGTAGGCCCTGCCAGAGCCAGCTTCTGTCCACGGGACTGAGGCCCAAAAGAAGGAAGAAGAGTGGTCCTTCTGTCTGTCCCCAGCCTCTAGGCCTAGGACAGGAGTTAGGGAAGACAGGGAGGGGCAGCGCGTGGGCCTTAGTGGGATAGTGGCCATCCCCACACCCCTGGTGGCTGTAGGCAAGTTCCTGGGAACTCCTGTGGGAAGAGGGCAAGAGTGTCAGCACGAGCCTCAGTGCCAATCAACATTCTCAGTCACCAGCTGGAAGGGAGTTAGTGCTGCCCCGAAATCGCCTATGTCTTGAACACCTTTCTACCCCCGCAAAGCATGTCATGATATCTTCATTCTCAGGGTCCTTTAGGTGGGCAGCCTCTCTCCTCAAGATGCTATCATTCATTATCTGCAGTCCAGAGGGTGGGGTCGCATAGTTACAAGTCCTCCTGCCTCCATCCCTCTCCCTGTGTGTGTGGGTTTCAGCCTAAATTCTGTCATCCACACCAAGGGACTCCCACAAAACGATGACTTCAGGGTGTGCAGCCATCCAGGAAGCCTGTATCAGGACAGGTTGAATGAATTCCAACAGAAATAGCGTATATGCCTTTGAAAGCTCATTGCCATTAGTTCCCAGGATTTCAAGCATTTACCTCTTCTAAGAACTCATTGAACTTGGTAAAATCTAGCCAAGAGGTCTTGGGATACAAAAGGTTACAAAAACAGTAAGAAAAGTAACCACAGGAATTGCAGATTTGGACTCATATTATCATACTTTAGTCTTAGTTTTGAAAGGATCAGTTACTGGATTAAATCATATATCGGGGCTTCCCTGGTGGCGCAGTGGTTGAGAGTCCGCCTGCCGATGCAGGGGACACGGGCTCATGCCCAGGTTGGGGAAGATCCCACATGCCGCGGAGCAGCTGGGCCTGTGAGCCATGGCCGCTGAGCCTGCGCGTCCGGAGCCTGTGCTCCGCAACGGGAGAGGCCACAACAGTGAGAGGCCTGCATACCGCAAAAAAAAAAAAAAAAAGAAATGTAAACATTCCAGTCCCATTCCAGAGCTAATAAATCAGAAGCTACATTAAAAAAAAAAAAAAAAATCATATATCGTATTTATAAAATTATAGAAAATAAAAACAGGTCTGTGGGTTTTAAAGCATGAGAAAACCTATGAAAGACAGGAGGGTTTACTGGATTGTGAATTTTGTCTGTTTTAAGTCATTTATGTGCTTTGTCAATTTAATTCACATGAAAAAAAGGATAGGGTTATTTCAGGGGAGGTAGTCGTGAATCTAGAGTAGCTTTCACTTACATCCAATCTTTGAATAAGTATCTATAAAGTGATTAGTTTTGTTCAGATTAAGAAGGAAACATCATCTGTGTACATAGGTTGAAAATACACGAGGCAGCAAGCACGTAAAGTGAAAATCTCAATATGAGACTCTAACTGCTAAGCTGAGAGTGTGTTAAGCTGCAATAGAGAACACAGGGGGCCTGAGAAGTCAGAGTATTCTTCCTAATAAGAATAACAGCAAAAAAACCTAACATTTAATCTTTATGTAAGTATATTTTCTCATTTGAGATTTATAACATGAGAGGCTAGAGTCCATATGATAATTTTTAATTTATTCAAAAAATTGTGAAGCTCCACAGCTCCAAGTTTTTATAGACCACAAAACACTGGAGCCTGGCTTGGCTCTGCCGTCTGGTCTATCAATTCTGGAGCTGTTCCTTGCTGTTTTTCTCGAGGATCCACCTTAAATTGGGCTAGATTATGAAGGATGAAATCAATGCTGTATTTAATGCAAAAACTGTCTTTTTTTCCTAAGCAACCTAAATGTATAGTCGTAGCATGAAGCAAACAGAAAGGACATAATGTAGACAGTTAAATTTTATCTGAAATTTTAATGAACCATTTTACAAAATTTTGGCAAATGCATACATCTGCAAGGTTCTAATTCATTATTCATACATTAGGTGTGTAATTCAATATTTCTGAAACCTCACTGGGACAAGGATTATCTTAATCCTTTTCTACTTCCCCTCTAGGTGAGAATATCCAGGTATCTTCTTTCTAATTTTCTGGTGAATTTCCCTGAGATTTGTAGCATATGAAAACATTTATACCTAAAAAGGACCTGAAATGAGTTTAACACTAAATGTATTAGAATATCAAACATAAATTAAACACATGAGATCTACGGAAAGCATATATGTCTTGTGAATGGGATGTGAAAGTAGATTATGGGTAGCGACAGAAGAAGGAGGCACTGATGATGAGGCCATGAAGTTCTATCCATTTGTTTTGACTGTGCTGCAAATTTGTTCCAAGACTTCCGGCAGCCAGGTATTAAAAAAAAAAAAAAAAAAAAAGTTGGCTCCAAAACTATCATCACCAAAGAGAGTAAACACACCAGAGACACACATGCGGCAGGGTTTTTCCAAGCAACAGGTTCTAATATAAAATTATAACAAAAAGATTTTATAATTCAACTCGGAGAATCAATTTGTTTTTCAGGAGCCAAGAAAATGTGGCACAAAATCACAGTTCATTTTAAACTAAGTATAACACCTAGGCTACATTGATGTGTGTGCGTGTGTGTGTTTTTCCACCGAGACACAGAAAGCAGTAGGAGCAAGTCAAAATATTGGCTTTCCCAGAAAGAGAAAGACAAATGCCACATGATATCACTTATGTGTGAGTCTAAAACATGACCCAGATGAACTTATCTACGAAACAGAAACAGACTCCATGACATAGAAAACAGATTTGTGGTTGCCAAGGGGGAAGGTGGATGGGGGGAGGGACGGATTGGGAATTTAGGGTTAGCAGATGTAAATTATTACATAGAGAATAGATAAACAATAAGGTCCTACTGTATAGCACAGGGAACTATAGTCAGTATCCTGTGATAAACCATAATGGAAAAGAATATGAAAAATAACATATATATATGTGTGTATTACTGAATCACTTTGCTGTACAGCAGAAATTAACAAGACATTATAAATGAACTATACTTGAATAAAATAAATTTAAAAAAAGAAAAAATATATTGACTTTCCTCTAAGGATATGCACAATAATTCTTCTCTTTCTCACATACTCTATAAGAGTGATTGAAATACAATTGGCTGATAAATAGCTTAGATGCCAAGATAAAGAAATTAAACCTTTTTTTTTTTTTTTTTTTTTGTCACCATGGAGTCTTATCAGTTAGCAATGCCGTAGACATAATGAGTCAACAACATTTAAAGAAATTAAATCCCTGACTATATTGAGTTAAATTGAGAAGAGATGAGGGACAGTACAGACTTCTGAATGCTAATTAAGGTCTCAGCTCTTTAATCTTCTGATAAAACATAGGAAGAAGCACCACAGGGGTATCAGCATAATGATGTCTAGCCACACTCGTCTCTGGCATGGGCTTCTTGCTTGGAAAGACTAACCTGGACATGGTCCCAGCTAGGGCCAGATCAGGGAAGCGTTTATACAGACTCTGAATACGGAATTCAGAACAGAGCCATCTCCTAGTGTTTTAGCCACTACAGAGTTATAATAAGCAATCTTACAAGACTGCTGTGACTCATTTGTTGAGGATATAACTCAGTAGAGAACTAGATTGGGAGCGGGGGGGGTCACTGAGGGGCCTAGAAGTAACAGCCAACATTACAATAAGCTTTTAGGTGGCATCAGCAAAACAAGGTCAGAAATCTTTAAAGTTTTCTAACAATATGTTTGCTACTTTGTTATTAATAAGATGATACTTGCTGTACATTTTGGTACCAATAAGAACCCTCAATCAGGCTTGTTGAAGCAAATTTTGCAGAAATAGGGATAGTGAGTACAAGTTCCATTGGAGTGTGGGAAGAAAACGTTAGAAATTCTAAATTTTAATTTAGATTTAAAAAATGTAAAATAGGTAGCATTATAAAATACTCTGTAGTCTACATTTTTATTCTAAAATATTCCGTGGTTGTTCTAATATAAAAATATTAGAACTTATTTGTACGTATTTTGTTTCACCACTGCTTTCCTTTCATTTTGTTTATGTTTATAATGTACATAATATAGAAGTAAAATAATAAGATGATAATAAAAGATAACAACAGCCTAAACTTGTGAGAGAGATATATATTCCTCATAACAACTCTATTTGGTACATAGTATGTCTTTCATCCTTTTTAAATGAGGAAGCTGAGACACAGATTTATTAAATATCTTGCTCAAGGTCACACAGCTGGGGAATGTCAGATCTGGAACTCAAACCTAGGCAGTTTGGATCCAAAGCTGGTCCTCCTAACCACTAAAGATGTGAGTGTATATAATTTATAACCAATACATATATCGGATTATATGTGTTTAAAGTTTATTAATATGCTTTATGGTTAGAAATGTTTGGAGACCACTTAGAAGACTGGTGGAATTTTGTGTGTTTAAGATTATTCATCCAACGAGGATAATAAATTCATAACAGAGATGTTTTCAAATACTCAGTAGGGTGTACTAGGTATTTGGTGAAAGGATAATAATAGGATTGCTTTTTTGAAATGCATGATTCAATGCATCTGTTAGTGTTTATGAAGCACATGCTCCCTGATTGGCAGCACTAACCTAGAAGCTGTGGATAATACTCAAGAGATATAACACAGAACCAAACACCAGCACCGTCATCTCTACGTTACACTTTACCACTCAGTAAAGGAGGCAGAAAGTCAAAAACTCCTGCCTGCTTCTACTCACTCCCATAAAAGTATAAAGTTTAGCACCAAGATTATATTAGGCCATCGGATTGTTTGATGCAGCACCTGTTCATTTCAACATTAATAACTTGGTTATAATTCTGAGAGACTTGGAATTGAATGACTAATATATGTAAAAGGAACAAAGATCTCAAATTGCACAGGAATAGTTTACATAACGTCTGGTTATAAGTGCTATTAAAAGTCAATGCTAGGGCTTCCCTGGTGGCGCAGTGGTTGAGAGTCCACCTGCCGATGCTGGGGACACGGGTTCGTGCCCCGGTCCAGGAAGATCCCACATGCCATGGAGCGGCTGGGCCTGTGAGCCATGGCCGCTGAGCCTGCGCGTTCGGAGCCTGTGCTCTGCAACGGGAGAGGCCACACAGTGAGAGGCCCGCGTACCACAATAAAAAAAAAAAAAAAAAGTCAATGCTAATATGTAAAAATTATAAAGTTCAGCAAGGCTTTTCACTGGGAAATAAGAGCAGAAATACATATTTTTTCTCAAAGTTAAATTCTTATAAATATCTTATTGCCATTATGTGTATGTGTACATGCATTGTAGTGATTATGGTCACTAAAGAAAACTTATCGTGAATAAGTTTTTATTATGTTCTCGATATCGATTCCCTTTCTCCCCTCAAAAATGCCTAGACTTTGGAGGTGACTGCTTCACACTCTTTCTCAGCCATATTATTTTAGGAGAAAATATCTCAACACTCAGTTCCAGAGATGAGGATGCAATTTCTTAAAGCAATTACTCTATATCAACTCCCTAGTCAAACGATTGTATTGGGTTTGGACATCTAATTAATGTCAGGCCAGAGACAAGAAGATATTTACTGGTGGCTTCTGCAGTGAAAGATGCCTCTCTTCATCTGAGTGAATAAGAAGTATATTCTCTTTTTCTTGGTAGTATAGTATGAGGATGTTTAAGTCTAAGCTCTAATAGACATTATTTATAAAATAAAAGAGGACAACATGAGGTTAAACTTGTCCTGTAGACGAAAGCAAAGCATATAAAATAGATAGGATAGGATCTGGTGACTTAGAAAACTTCACAGTCAAACCACACCTGAAGTCAAATGAATTTGTATTTTTGGTTATTTGTATTTTTGGTTATTGTGAGTAAATAAAATTCATTTTTATTAATTAAATTATTGTTAGATATTTATATTTTTGTTACTTAAGAATAAAAAGATTAAAGGTTCTTGACATGACACAGTAACTGGTTTTGGACTAGTCCTCCTCTCATAAACAATTATGAGCTAATCATGCCCAGCTGTGAACCTTGAAATAGTGGAACCTCACTAGGTAAGACTCATGACTACTCCAGCTTTCTACTTGAGGACAATTTCCTGACCTAAGTGCAAAGGGCTGTGGTCCAAGCAGATCACTGTAGTTGGACTGAACTGTGGAGGCAGAGATCAGAGTCTGGAGCAGATTAAATGGCTGGAGTATATAGGGCAGAGCAGCAGAGAAAAGTGAGGTGAGCAGGGCAGGGCCTCCAAAAGTCCGGTTGTTGGGAGATGTTCCTGCAAGTCCTTGGCTGAGAGCTGGACTGCACATACACAGAGCAATACATGACACAAGGCTACTCACAAAGAAACTGTTATATGACTCACAGCAGAACAGAAACCCTAGAGGTTGAGCACTGCAAAAGGATGCCAGCATTCTACAGACATTCATAAATGTTATCAACACCACAGGCATCAAAGCGACAGCCTTTAGGTTAACAGCCTTGCACAGCAGCAGTGGCTGGCAAACTACAGCCCAAATTCCAAATCTGGCTTACTGCCTTTTTTTTTTTTTTAACATGTGCATGTTTTTTTTAAATTAATTAATTATTGTTTTTTTTTTGGCTGGGTTGGGTCTTCGTTGCTGCATGCGGGCTTTCTCTAGTTGCAGCGAGTGGGGCTACTCTTTGTTGTGGTGCACGGGCTTCTCATTGCGGTGGCTTCTCTTGTTGCGGAGCACGGGCTCTAGGCACGCGGGTTTCAGTAGTTGTGGCATGCAGGCTCAGTAGTTGTGGCTTGCAGGCTCTAGAGCACAGGCTCAGTAGTTGTGGTGCACGGGCTTAGTTGCTCTGCAGCATGTGGGGTCTTCCCGGACCAGGACTTGAGCCTGTGTCCCCTGCATTGGCAGGCAGATTCTTAACCACTAGGCCACCAGGGAAGTCCCTGCCTGCTTTCATAAACAGAATTTTATTGGAACACGGCCACCTTTATTTACTTATGTATTGTCTAGTTGTTTTTGTGCTACCATGGTGGAATTGAGTAGTTGAGATAGAGACCATATAAGTTTGCAAAGACTAAAATATTTACTGTGTGATAATTTACAGAAAAAGTTTGCTGAGTCTTGCCCTAGTATAAAGTCCACTTTTAGGCTTGCCTTAAGAAAGTCTAACTCAAAACCTAGATACGATTCTGGGAGGTGGGGCTGGGGGAAGATTTTTGGAGATTTAGCTCAGTTAAGTGAGAGAAGCTTAAGCTTTATCACGGACTTTTCACATATCTGCAATGACAAAATATAAAGTCAACTCTACATCGAGGTAAATATCAGTGTTTAACTGTATTATTGGACAAAAATTAATTATCTTCTTCTGAAGATAAAATCCAGAATCTCTGTGATATGTAAGTGACAGTGTCTAGCACAAAATAAAATCTTACTGGTATGCAAAGAAATGAGATGTATGACCCGAAGTTAAAAGAGTAGACAATGGTAGCCAATATCTAGATGACTCATATGTTGGATATAATATTGTAAGGCAGCTATTAAAAATACTATCAAAAAATTAAAGGTAACATGTTCTTAATTAGTGATGAGATAGGTAATTTTAGCAGAAAAACTGTATTACAAAAAAGAACCAGGGTTTCCCTGGTGGCGCAGTGGTTAAGAATACGCCTGCCAATGCAGGGAACATGGGTTCAAGCCCTGGTCCGGGAAGATCCCACATGCTGCGGAGCAACTAAGCACGTGCGTCACAACTACTGAGCCTCCACTCTAGAACCTGTGAGCCACAACTACTGAAGCCTGCGCACCTAGAGCCCATGCTCCACAACAAGAGAAGCCACCGCAATGAGAAGCCCGCGCACCACAATGAGGAGTAGCCCCGCTCGCCGCAACTAGAGAAAGCCTGCGTGCAGCAACGAAGACCCAATGCAGCCAAAAATAAATAAAATAAATAAATTTAAAAAAAAGAACCAAATGGAAATTCTAGAAAGAAAAATTTCACTGGATAGACTTATCAAAAAATGCAGATGAAAGAAGAAAGAGCTACTAAATATGAAATGATATCAACAGAAATTATTCATTCTGAAAAGCTGTAAGGAAAAAAAGCTTGAAAAAACATGAATGGTGGGGGTCTCAGAGATCTTTAGAACAATATTAAAAACACTAATATGTGTATTGGAATAATGGAAGAAGAGTGTGAAAAAAATGGAAAAAAAACATTTAAAATTATTAGAAAAAATTTAATGAAAGATGTGAAAAACCTGTATGTTGTAAATTATGCAACATTACTGACAGAAATGGCAGAAATTCTAAATTAGTGGAAAGATATACCATGTCTATGAATTGAAACATTAAATCCTGTTAAACTGAAATATTCAATATTCTTATGATACCTGTTCTCCCCATATTAATCTATTAGATAAAATGCAAACCAGGTTAGCATTCCCGTAGGATTTCTTTTTTTTTTCTGTAAATTTACTAAACTGGTCCTAAAACTTGTATCTAAAATAATATTTTAAAAAACACTGGAGTGTAGGAGTTAACGTTGTCTGATTTCAAGACTAACTCTGAAGCTACATTAATAAGGACAGTGTAGTATTAGCATAAGAATAGACATATACTGAAATAAATTAAAAGAGAATCCAGAAATCTACTCAAACAAATATAGTCAATTGAAAACATACATAACCATTTGACTTTTGAAAAAGATAAAAATGTAAATAATTCAATGTGTAAAAAACAATAACTTCAATAAATGGTGATAAAGGAATTGAAGATTATATATATGTGTGTGTAAAATCAAACTTGACCTTTTTTTTTTTTTTTTATTTTTGCGGTACGCGGGGCCTCTCACTGTTGTGGTCTCTCCTGTTGCGGAGCACAGTCTCCGGACGTGCAGGCTTGGCGGCCATGGCTCACGGGCCCAGCCGCTCCGCGGCATGTGGGATCTTCCTGGACCGGGGCACGAACCCGCGTCCCCTGCATCGGCAGGCGGACTCTCAGCCACTGCGCCACCAGGGAAGCCCAATAATCTTTATACCCCTCTAAGTAGAGGACCTCTCACCCTTCCTCCTTTCCTCCCCACCTTCACTCCTTCCTCCCTTCCCTTTCTCACATTTTCATTTACCAGATATTATTTTCTGTGCTCTGATATGAGATCAGTTACAAACGCAACACAAGGCAACATCTCTAACTTTATGAAGCTCACAGTCTAAAGGGCTTCTTAAACATTTCTGTATTCACCACTAAATCTATCAATGTGCCTTCCACATAGTGAGACAACAAAATTATACTGGCATTCTATGCAGTGTCTCAGGAACTCCAACTTTACTAGTAGAATTGCATGCATTTTACTAGGCTGTCAGAAGAGAAGAGATACCTTGACCTAATGGACTATATAATGTCTCACTGGCCTTCTTTATAGTTCACAGAATGAAGCATATTCTTATACACCTCAGGGTCATCACGTGTACCTGTTCTTTTTGCCTGGAATCATGGAAAATTTCCCACTACTTTGTTTCCCCTGGTCAGTTATTACTCACCCCTTAGATTACAGTTGAAATGCTAATTCTCACCAAGATCCAGTTCTGAATTGCAAACATAATTTTAGCATCTTTTTTATATTCTCTTGTGAGATACTATATTTTCCTTTCTAGTACTTTCACCAGTTGTGATATTCAAAATATAAAATGATATGGTACAGATATGAACCAATAAATGTGACTCTACTCTCAATGCTGGAGCAGCGTCCTGGGAATTTTCTGCTTGACGGGTGTCAAGCAGTCACGTAGTCTCTAAGCAGCAGCACTGTGACAGCTCCTAAGAGACTTGCCACAGTCTCATAGATTCAGCCAGGAAAGAGACATGAGCCCAAATCAATTTGGACAGCTTATTACGCATACTTAAAGCATAAGGAAGATCAGCATGGCATTGGCAATCCACATCTCTAGTATCAGTGGATGACATGAAACATGGGGTGCCACATGACAGACAACACAGGTGGTGGTTCTCTCTGCCACTGTGATTCAACTCTAAACTACAGGAAAGCAGTTTCATAGCTTACAGTTTTACCCAGAGAAGGGGGAGTGGTGTGATATGGAAAGTTCCATGCCTCACTGGCATTAGGAAGACAGGAAGTTACTCCATCACAGCCTCCTGCAAGGTACAGAGGGAAATGAGAAGCAGTCTTTCAACAGCTTCTAACAAGACTACCTATACTTCTGTGTCCCACGGAGGATCACAGGGCATTCCACCAAGACTTGGGTTACACTTCACATTAGCCTTGCTTTTGTGACTTATGTGGAGATATGCAAGGCTATCAGGTGGTCATGGCAGAGCCATTTTGCTACAATAAGTGTTAGCCATTTATCCATGAATGACAGCTTAGTGTGTGTGTGGGGGAGGTACAGGATTCCAGGAGAAGGACCAGGATGAAGGAGACAAAGGTTATTCTCCAGTTGGTACATAAGTGCTTTAATAGTTAAACAATTTACACACCTCTATTAATGTATACCGGTTAAATTTAATCCCTACTTATTATAGTTGTCACCCATCCATTTATCTGATTGTTAATGTCTCATACCCTCACTAGACAACAGTCTTGTTCACAACAGGGACTGCTTCCATTTTGCCAACCACTGAAGAGATAATTGTTAAAATTGTGCTAGGTACCTGGTGGATGTGTAATAAACATTGGATCGACACATGGGCAAATGAGTAAATTTGATGCTAACACCACATACTGTACTAAAATAACAGGTTTCTTATCTTTCTCCAAGCACTTTTATTTTTTTTCCTGATGTGTGTCTGAAGAGCCTCCGTGTTTACAAAAACTCACTATCTAGTTGAACATTTTGAGGATTTCTAGTCCTCACTTTAACAGTCCAAAGAATGCTCCTCCAGGAGCCCATTCAGGCCATCACGTAAATCTCTTCTCTCTGGCAGTCAATGGACATGACAGACAATGGCTGCACTTCCTTCTAACAGGCACAGGAATTGATGGTTTATTAACATTACTGACAGGAGTGCTGAAGGGACAGTGGATTAAATCCAGCACAAAATTTTGCAGGTGTCAGGATTAAGTCCGTGGTAAATATTCTGAATAGTTTTTTTTTTTTTTTTTTCCCTACGTGAATCTGCCTGAATGTCATAGTCCCCTCTATTTGTGTAAATCTTCCTGCCATTTGAAGGCTGGATGAAGCCAGTTGTTTAATGTTGTCACTGCCGAAGTACAGCAGCTGCTCTGGATACATGTTCCAAACATCCTTTCAAAATTTTTATTCCACTAAGTGAATTTTGTGGAAAGCAGCAGGTATTGAAATGCCTACATACCAGCTTGTCAAATTCCCTGCTATTCTAGATGTGTACTTTTTTTTTCCCCCTTTAAACTCATTTTAATGCATTTTAGTAGGGAGTCTTAATATATTTCCAAGGCCTCTTTCCCAACAGACCTATTTTGTTCTTTCCACTTGAATTTAAAAGTGGAACAAAAGACACAGGATTTGGCATTTACAGGGTAAGCTACACTCTAGGGAACACCCAAAGTCCTAGAAGTGTGGTATTCATCCAGAAAGGGAACAAAGAGCTTCACAACCTACGGCAATATCTCAGCCCTCATGCAATTATATATAACATGATCCACATTTTTTAAGCACCTTCTGTTTTTAAAACATACATTAAATAGTGCTTATACATGCAGGTCAAGTTCTAAACAATTTATACCTATATTTAATAGGTAAAAACTAAACAAAGTAAGTGTTCTTTACTGGTTTTACTAGATGCGCAAACAAGTTTGTGGAGGTCCAGCAAACTATATAGGTAATATGTAGAAGAAATAAATTCAAACTCAGATTTTGATGATTCCAAAGCCCACTCTTATCTCTCTCAAATTCTTCACCTCTTTTAATTCTTGGCTCAAGTGTCACCTGCTTAAAGAGTTTTTCTAGACTTTTAGCATTGCAAACTACCTTACTTCCTGCCTGAAATTCCCCATCCTCTATTTCTCTCTACTTTTCATTTTTCCTCTAGCACTTAACTTTCCAATATACTACATAAATTATTTTTCTATTTATTGAGTGTCGCCTGTCACACCTACTTGAACATATGCTCTAACCAAGTAGGAAACTTCTGTTCACTGATGAATCTCATAAGCACCTGGAAAAGTGCCTGGTAATATTAACCTCTCAAAAAAACTTGTTAATCGAATGCATTATCTTTATACTACAACATGACTTAGAAGGTCTTTGTAAGGATTGGAAACACTTATAAATGTGATCAAGGCACATAGTTGGTGTCCAACAAAAGAGAAAGATAATGATGATAACAATAATAATTTATATTATGATTAAAGAGAGATATTATCATTTTTTAGTCAAGCTACTGCTGCATTATTTAATATTTAGTTTTCTTATTAGCAGATCTAAAATTCTCCCCAGTCTCAGTTGCCAGTACAAATGCCAAATTGTTAACAAAATGATGACTTTTATTCAAATCAATTCAATTTGATTCCACAAATATTTATCATTCATCCTGTAGTAGTCAATATGCAAATTATGAGGATTATGAAGATGCATAAGATACAGACTCTGCCCTCCAAGAATAGGTACTGTAGGGGGGATATCATGCATAAACTAGCAATTACTTCCCATGTGAATAGGGTATGCACTACAATGGAGGATGGCATAAGGTTCTGGCGGCGGTTTTCAATTTTGAATTACTTTTATTACGACTGGCAAGAAGGATGTAGAGTTTCTTTCCATGCTACAAAAAAACTGGCTTCCAAACTGTACTACTGGGTGAAAAAAGGAGACTGAAAATTTTCTGTAATCTAACAACACAAATTTTATTTTCCTAATGTTTAAATATATTTTACTGAGCTAATTAGGATAATGACTAAAATCACCAGTGAGGATCAAATACAGTTGGCTCCGAAGCACAAATCTACAGGAACAGTCACATAAACTCCTTTATCCAATCTTTACTATTAAATGTTTATAATTAAGGGTATTGATAAGCGTTCTGAAATATAATTTAAAATACTTGTGTTTCGTTTTTCCTTTTCTATTTACTAGCTCTAAGATTATCACCAATACCCTTATTTTCTCAAATCTTCAGTTTTTTCATCTGTAAAACGGGAATAATAGTAACAGTGAAAATTTATGGAATATTTACCATGTGCTAAGAATTGTGCTGATACTCAC
Source organism: Stenella coeruleoalba (assembly GCF_951394435.1). NCBI lineage: Eukaryota > Metazoa > Chordata > Mammalia > Artiodactyla > Delphinidae > Stenella > Stenella coeruleoalba. The sequence continues at coordinate 32,291,695 of NC_137154.1, forward strand.
ATGTTATTTTGTTAAACTTTGCAAAGCTCTTTAAGTATTATTGTTACTACCACTCAGCAAAGGAGGCAAGAAAACCTTAAAAAGGCTTTACCTTTATGGCCCAAAGTTACCTTACTAGAATCTGGCAGTAGGTACTCATATGCCTGATTCCAAAACCTTCACCTAATTAAGACTATTGATCTGAGGTTATATAAGAAGATAATGCACAGCTTTTCCCCCATTAATTACGCTGTTCGGGGCTTCATTGTATCCCAAATGATAGTAAACTGTAATGGGACATTAAACTTGTTCCTTCCCTCTATATGACTAAGAACAAAAATGCTGAAATGCAAACTGGATTTTTCATGTGAGAAATGTTTCACGAAACCACAACATATAACACAGAAAGAAAACAAGAAACTTTCAAATCAATGTCTTGATTAATCAAATTTTCTTGTGAGGATAGCATAGTCTTAAAAATTTTGAGCTACAAAGAACCTGACAAAGATAATTAACTTAATCCCTCTGTGGGATTTCCTTTCTAGTAAAATAGTACTAGGATGTTTAACAACGTCAAAGTGTTCTTCTAAAGTTTACATAAGGTAATGAATGCAAAAAATTGATGCACAACTTTTTTGAGGGGTCTTTGGAATAATTATCTTGTAGAGCTGTCACTTTGGTTTCAGCAGAATTGGGCTTTGTAGCCCAATTAATTAGCTATACAGCTTCTCTAAACACAATAAAAAAACCCTCAAATTTTCTGTTGGCCTTCTTAATATGTCACTGGTCTATCCTTACAGTTAGAGAGGTTACATGACTTGTAATTGTAGCTGTCAAAATGGGGGTCAAAATGTGTATTTCACATGTCTTGAAGCTATCACTTAGCTTTATCTGCTTAGCCTCCAGAGGGCTTAGTGTATTCCTGTGTCAGTGATCACCATCTAATTCTGAGAAACTCATATCTGGATAATGAATGAATGAATAAATGTCTTCTAAATAACACGTTTTATGGAACATGGGAAAATTTTTTTTCTGGGCAATTTGGTAAATTAAACTTTGCAAGGAGTTGTTTTAAGGTCTACTGTTCCTCTTCCTTAGGTGTCCCCTTATGTGGCATTCATTCACTCATCTCATTCATCAATTCAGCTACTAGTCACCTCATCCACTCATCATTTATCCTTCCACTTGCATACCCCCTATCCTATTATCCATGCATTCCTCCATTTACCTACTCATCCATCCATCCACTTGTCTATCTCCCAAATCATCCATGTCTCCGCTCATCTATCCACCCATTATGCATCCACCCATTCACTTACTCAATCCAGTAATCTATCCAAACGGCTCAGGGTGGCATTTGAGACACAAAGGAGAGTTACATTAAGCTCATCTCAGAGAAGGAAAGAAGAGAAACTTAACCTCTTTCAGTTAGAGAATCAAAAAGGATATTCAGATTATTTCCAAAGATCTAATCATTTCTTATTCCTACACATTTAAATCAGGAATCCTTAGAGTACTGTGACTGTGTATGAAAATAACTGCACTCCAGCCCCAATCATCTGAGGCAGAATCTCAAGTAGCTTAGCATGGGCTTCAGTGTTTTGAATATCTACACGTAAATTTCAATTCAAATCCATCATTAAGAAGCACTGCCTCTGAGGCGGTACAGTGAGGCTTTCACTGAGGATCGTGATTCCCTTGGCACATGCCCCAGTAGGACACACACATTCTTACTCATGCTTAACAGTAGTATAAATCCCATACGTTCCCAAGACAGAGGTCATCTCAACATCAGTACACTCAAAATGTTTCATAAATGTAGCTGCTTAAATTAAACCAGTACAACTGCTGGTGTCAGTGAAGAGAAAAACAATATGTTTTGGAACTGCCACACTCTGTGTTTGTCAATTGAAAATAAACCAAATCTGCATGTGTGCGTGCATGTAGGTGTGGGTGTGGTTTCAGAAGGAAGCTTCCCCTTTAGTCTCCAAGAGTCAGGAACACAGAGGGAGTAGTTGCCTGGATTTTCTCTCCACTGTTTTTCATTCAAGGAGTGGGGGAGGTGTGGATTTTATGAGTGGTGAACTGCGAAACTTCTAAAAATTCACTTTTCTATACTCAGCAGGATTAAGATCTGCTTCCTGTTGTCCTGTTACAGCCTTTTATAAACCTTTCTACCCTGTGACTGCTATGCTTTAGGAAATGTAAGGCCCAGGGCCTGGTTTTCGTAACCAATTGTGGAGCCAACCCAGCCCTGCTCTTGGGATTTTATACATGAAGATGTGGTTTGCGTTGTAGCTAGCCTAATATCTGCCTCACACACCAATTTCTCTTATGCAAGTGTGACTTTAGGGAGTGGCCTGGGGTGAGGACAGTATTAAAGGTCTCATATTTGGCTATTGGTAATCATAATCCCACCCTCCAATCCTGGAATAAGCATGCTATTAGATTTCCATTCTTCTGATAGCTGTGCTGTTTTTCAACTTGTTCAGAACATAAAAATGAAAAGTATCATTTTAATATTATCTTCAGGGAAACCTCCAAGTTATATTTGTATACATACACATAGGTATATGTGTGTGTGTGTGTGTGTGTGTGTATATATATATATATATATATATATATATGCATATCCAAACTAAATATATATTCATATACATATATAAAATTTCAGCACTTCTTGAAATGTGACATGACCAAATTGATCATGAGATACTTGCTCCATCATCTGTTTATTCTTCAGCTGGAATTACTATGGAACTGTAGAAGAGATCAGTTTACCAACATCTACTCATAAGCCAGATTCCTGCATAATCCTTGGTATCTTCTTACCCTTCACCTATCATATCCAGGTCATGGCTAAATCATCTATATGTTACCTTCTAGGTATCTTTCAACTCTGCCCATTCTCTCCATTTACACTTCAGAAACTCCGTCCAAGTTACTACCATCTATAGTAATGCTGGTAGATGGTCCAAGTTACTACCATCTGTAACGATGAAAGGAAGAATAAAATGGAAGGCAAAAAATCACATAGGTGTTGCTTTATCTACAGAAAATCCACCTCAGATCCATTCGACAAGAGTAGTGCCAAGGTATGGGATTGCTGAAAGCAGGCTGTAATATCTGTTGCTCCTCAAAATGATATTTGTCCTCCTGGTAACACATAGCCTATGAATGCAGTGGCTATAACTGCTAGAAAGGTGTAGGATCCATAATATAGGCCACATCCTACGTGAATGTAAAGGCAGATAAAGAATATGGAAGCTCCATTTGCATGTATGTATCGAATGATTCATCCGTAGTTAACATCACGGCAGATGAGTGTTACTGATGAGAAGGCAGTTACTGTGTCTGGTGTGTAATGTATTGCTAGGAACAAGCCTGTTAGGATTTGTAGAATTAAACAAATACCTAATAGAGAACCAAAGTTTCATCATGACGAGATATTTGATGGGGCTGGGAGGTCAATAAATGCATTGTTGATGATTTTTATTAGTGGGTGTGATTTTCTGATGTTGGTCATTGGTGTTCTTATAGTTGAATGACAACGATGATGTCATTTTCATGCCATTAGTCATGGTTAGAATCCACATGGGAATGATGATGACATGCATGTATTTTAAGTGTTATTTCTGTGATTAGTTTTGTGGGGTTTTCTTCAAAATCTTCACCTATTTATGGGGGCTTTGGGTTGACTGTGGGTAGTGGTGTTGGGTGCGGCACTGTTGAATTTTGGTGGCTCATTTTTAGTCTTGATGGTGTTTTTGATTTATTTAGGGGGGATACTGGTCGCATTTGATTGCACGACAGCTATGGCTACTGAGCAGTATACTGAAGTTTGGGTTTCTAATAAGACTGTTTTGGGGGCATTTCTTTCAGGATTGATAATAGGTTTTTTTGTTGTTGTTGTTTGTTTGTTTGTTTGTTTGCCGTACGCGGGCCTCTCACTGTTGTGGCCTCTCTCGTTGCGGAGCACAGGCTCCGGATGCGCAGGCTCAGCGGCCATGGCTCACGGGCCCATCCACTCCGCGGCATGTGGGATCTTCCCGGACCAGGGCACGAACCCGTGTCCCCTGCATCAGCAGGCGGACTCTCAACCACTGCGCCACCAGGGAAGCCCGATAATAGAGTTTTTAATGGTGCTGTATGTTTTAAAGGATGAAGAGGTGGAAGTCGTGTTTACGTTTAATGGGCTGGGGGACTGGGTTATTTATGACACCGGTCATTCTGGTTTTTTAAGGAAGGAAGCTATGGGGACTGCAGCATTATATAGTTATGGTACTTGGTTGGTAACTGTTACTGGCTGATCGCTGTTTATTGGTGCTGTGGTTATCATTGAGATTACTCGTGGTAATTAAATAAAAGCATGCTAAGGATAAGGATAATAAGGAACAACAGGAAATATAGTTTGATAAGGCCTTTTTGGCTTGAGACTAGCGTAGAGAGCTTTAATTGAATAAGGGATATGGTTTTTGGTAAAATATTTTCTAGCCAGATTAAGTCTAAGAGGGAGGATGCTGAGTTTTGGCTTATTGATAGATTTAAGTAGGGAGGTAAGCGGTGCATGGTAGTGGGGAAATATCCTAAAAGACTAGAAAACTTGAGGGTATTTGAGGGGCAAATAAACTTTAAGTTTTCTGTGTTAAGAAATTTAACCTGCGTTAAGGTTAATTTCAAGTGCTGGTACAAAGGGCACTGTACCAGCACTTGAAATTAAGGGCAATTAATTTTAGGTATGGGGGCATGGTTATTAGGGGGACTGTTGTCGGGGGGATGTTGTTGGAGATAATGAATCCGGCAAAAACACTTCCAATTAGTAGGCATTTGATGGAGTTAACTAAGAATGGGTTGTTTTCATTGATTGAGGTTAAGGGAGAGAAACGAGGCTGCCCTAGTAGTGGGAAGAAGATAACGCCAGCACTATAGACAGCTGTGAGGGTGGTGGCAGCTAGCGTTATTAGCAGGGCTCAGGTGTTGGTATAAGACGTGTTAGCAGCTGGTGAGGAAAGGCATTCCCGTCAGTGCTAAACTTCCAATAATAAGGGCTGTTGTGGTGAAAGGTATAGCTTTGAATTGGCCTCCTATTTTTTGAATATCTTGTTTGTCGTTCAGGCTGTGGATAATAGATCCGGAGTATATGAATAGTATGGCCTTAAAAAAAGCATGTGTGCAGATGTGCAAGAATGCTAGATAGGGTTGGTTGATGTCAACTCTTACTATTATTAGGCCTAACTGGCTTGAAGTGGAGAAAGCGACAATTTTTTTAATGTCATTTTGGGTGAGGGTACCTATTGCTGCGAATAGGGTGGTGAGGGCTCCTAAGCATAGTGCTATTGTTTGAATGTTTGTTGTTTCCTGTTAAGGGTAAAATCGAAAGAGCAAGAAGATTCCTGCCACAACTAATGTGCCTGAGTGGAGTAAGGCTGATACAGGAGTAGGGCCTTCTATTGCTGAGGGGAGTCAAGGGTGAAGTCCAAATTGAGCTATTTCCTGCCTACAGCTAGTACAAGCCCTATGAGGGGGAGATTTGAGTGATGTTAGTACAAGCCCTATGAGGGGGAGATTTGAGTGATGTAAGTCGAATGTAAAAATTTGTTGCAGGGGGCTTGTGGCACAGTGGTTGAGAGTCTGCCTGCCAATGCAGGGGACACGGGTTCGAGCCCTGGTCTGGGAGGATCCCACATGCCGCAGAGCGACTAGGCCCGTGAGCCACAATTACTGAGCCTGCACATCTGGAGCCTGTGCTCCACAGCAAGAGAGGCTGCAATAGTGAGAGGCCCGCGCACTGCGATGAAGAGTGGCCCCCACTTGCCACAGCTGGAGAAAGCCCTCGCACAGAAAAACGAAGACCCAACACAGCCATAAATAGATAAATAAATAAAAAATAAAAAGGGAGATGGGTCTAAGAAAAAAGAAATTTTATTGCAGGTCTCATGTGTTTAGGTTAAATAGGAATCATGCTATTGACATAACAAATCCAATATCCCTGATGAGGTTATATAGGATTGCCTGGAGAACGGCTGTGTTTGCGTCTGTTTGCCGGTATTACCACCACCCAAGGAGCAGGAAAGATATAATTCCGACCCCCACTCACCCAATAAAAAGTTGGAAGAGGTTGTTGGCGGTAACAAGAATTAACATGGTGATAAGGAAGAGGAGTAGATATCTGAAGAACCGATTAATATAGGGATCCGAGTGCATGTATCATAGTGAGAACTCCATAGTAGACCATGTGACAAACAATGCTACGGGTACACATTTTATTGAGAAGTAATCTATTTTTAAGCTAAGTGTTAATTTAAGAGTTTGAACAGTGATCCAATGTCAGTTTGAAATAATTATTTCTTGGCCTGTGTGAACAAATATTGTGGTTGGAATTAGGCTGGTAATGAAAGCACATGAAACAGTGTTTTTTTTACATATGATGGATTTTTATCGCTTTTGTAAAGATTGGTGTTAATTATTATAATTGGGATTGTTAATATAAGTAGTGTGACTAGAGCGAAAGAGGATAATACGTTTATTACTTTTATTTGGAGTTGCACCAATTTTTTGGTTCCTAAGACCAACGGATAACTACTATCCTTTAAAAGCTTGAAAAAGCCACACTTAGGCATGGGAGCATGAATTAGCAGTTCTTGTATACTTTCCCGGTAAATAAGAGGTTTCAACCTTCTGTTACTAGATTCACAATCTAGTGGGGTTTTTTTTAAACTATATTTACAATACAGGGGGCCTAGGATGATTTGGGGATTTAGTGACGATAGTAGGAGGGGTAAGATGTGAAGGGTTATAAGGGCATTTTCTCATGTGAAGGAGGGTGTAATGTTATTAATATGGTGTGTGTATTTACCGCGTTGTGTTGTAATTAGTATATGTAGAGAGTATAAGGCTGTAATTACAATGTTGGCTCCTATTAAGATAATGGTAATATTTGATTATGAGAAGGACGATGTAACTACAAACAACTCTCCGACCAGATTAATGGTTGGGGGTAAGGCCAAGTTTCTTAGGCTTGCTAGCAGTCATCAGGTGCCTATTAGTGGGAGGAAGGTCTGTAAGCCTCAGGCTAAGATTATTGTTAGGCTATGGACTCACTCATAATTTGAGTTTGCTAGGCAGAATAGTATGGATGATGTGAGGCCATGGGCAATTATTAAAGCGGTGGCTCCTATATAACGTCAAGGTGTTTGGATAAGAATAGCGACAATGACAAGTGCTATATGACTAATGCAAGAATATGCGATAGGTGATTTTAGGTCTGTTTGGCGCAGACAGATTGAACTGGTTATGATTATTCCTCATAGGAAAAGCATAAGAAAGGGGTATGCTATGAATTCTTTTAGTGGGTTAAGTATCGCTGTGATTCATAGTATGCCGTAGCCTCCAAGTTTTAGTAATATGGCTGCAAGGACTATAGAGCCTGCGATGGGGGTTTCTACATGTGCTTTGGGTAATCAAAGGTGGAGATGAAACGTCATATGAAAACGTTGGATCAAGAATTGGGTAATGCTTTGGTTCAACACTGCAGTGTTAAGAAATGTAGAGAGCCCGTAGCGTTTTTTTGGTTTTTTTTTGCAGTATGCGGGCTTCTCACTGTTGTGGCCTCTCCCGTTGCGGAGCACAGGCTCCGGACGCGCAGGCTCAGTGGCCATGGCTCACGGGCCCAGCCGCTCCGCGGCATGTGGGATCTTCCTGGACCGGGGCACGAACCCGTGTCCCCTGCATCGGCAGGTGGACTCTCAACCACTGCGCCACCAGGGAAGCCCCAACCCGTAGTGTTTTGAATATATACTAGTGCTACTAGAAGTGGGTGACCCGACAGGTGTGTAGAATAAAAAATAGAGTCCTGCATTAAGGTGTTCTGTCTGGTTAACTCATCAAGTGATGATAATGAGTGTAGGAACTAGTGTGGCCTCGAATATAATGTAAAATAAAATTAGTTCTGTGACACTAAATGTTATAATTACAAATGTCTGTAATATGATTAGTATAGTGATGTATAGTTTTTTTCGGATCAGTGACTCTTTGAGCAGGTGAGATTGGCTGGCCATTAATAGAGTCATATTGTTAAGATCAATAGCAGTGTAAATAAGGAGTCGGAAAAGAACATTAATAAGAAATTAAGGCTATTATCATTAAACTGATTAAGAAGAAGCAGGCTTGTGAGGCTAATTAGCAGGCTATGGGCTGTAGCATTAATTCAAGCCATATTATTTTTTGATAAACAAGTCACGGGTATTAATATAATCACAGGGACAATAAATTTTAGCATTGGAGGAGGTTACGATTTTGTACGTAGTTGGTGCCATGTGTGTTCGATACTATCACTAGTAAGGATAATCCGAGTGCGGCCCCCCAGGCTACGAACACTAATAGGACGATTGGTATTATGCTGGCTAAAGTGAAGTGTGAATTTAGGATCATTAGGGTTGCCATTACGAATAGTGATAATGTTATGCCTTCTAGAAATAACAGTTAGGATATTAAGTGGGATCGACACATTAGCAGCCCTACAAGAGATACTGTAAAAGCTATAATAATATTCATATATACTAAAGGCACTTGGTAATTATGAATTTAGTCATAATCTAATGAGTTGAAATCATTTGTTTTGTTTTAAACTAAATACCATATTCAGTTCATTCTAGTCCTTTTTGGGTTCATTCATAGGCCAGGCTAATTGCCAATAATGAGAGTAAGAGCAGGGCTATGGTGAGTATTGTTTTTAGACTATTTGTTTGAGTTGCTCAGGGGAGGGGCAGTAGAAGGGCAATTTCTACTGCAATAGAAATTTCTACTTCAATTGCTGCAATAACCTCACGTGCAGAAAAATAGTTACAATGGCAGGACTGAAACTGCTACACTTAAAAACGCTGGCTGGCTAGGTTGGCTCTTGACTTCCATCTGGGAACTTGGATTTTGGTAAGCTTCCCACCACTCCCTGATAAGAGTGGCTCAGAGTTACTAAACTCTTTGTGCAAACAATATGGATTATGCTGAAAACCCGCTTTCCTTCTGGGAGTTTGGAATTACTGTATGAACTAGGCAGAGGTGCACATGCCTATGTGTCCAGCCCCCAATAAAAACCTAGGACTCCCAGGCTCAGGCAAGCATTTCTAATAGAAGACATTTCACGTGTATTGTCACACCTGTTGATACAGGAATTAAAGCATGTCTGTGTGACTTCACTGAAAGAGGACTCTTGGAATCCAGTGCTTTGTATCCTCTAGGTTTTGCCTCATGCCTTTTCCCCCTTTGCTTATTTTGCTCTGTATCTTTTGGCTGTAATAAAACCATAGTCATGAGTATGACTAGATGCTGAGTCTCATGAGTCTTCCTAGCAAATCATGCAACCCTGGGATGGTCCTGGGGACTCCTGACTCATCTTTGAACTGGTCTTCCTTCCTCTAAGTTGTCCTCCCTCCAAAAACAAAACATGGCTATGTGATTACATGCCCTTTAAATGTTTTGATTCAAACATTTCAGTATATGCTACTACTATAGGGCCAGGGTTGACAAACTTATTTTTGTAAAGGGCCAGATTGTTTGGAGGGCCATATGGTCTCTATCATGACTACTTAACTCTGTCCTGGTAGCAAAAGCAGCCATAGATAGTACATAAACAAATGAGTATAGCTGTATTCTAATACCAGGGGTTTTTTTGAACACTGGAATTGAATTTCATATAATTTTTACCCATCCTGAAATATTATTCATTTGATTTTTAAAAAGTCATTTAAAAACGTGAATTCCATTTCTAACACACAGGCTATACAAAAATATGTAATGGTTTAGAATTGGCTAGGGAATTCCCTGGCGGTCCAATGGTTAGAACTCCGCACTTCCACTACAGGGGACCTGGGTTCGATCCTTGGTCGGTGTACTAGAATCCCACAAGCGGCGAGTGCTGCAGCCAAAAACGAAAGAAAACAAAACAAAAAAATATTCTCGAATTTTTTCAATCAATACTTACTACAGAACTACAGGGTCTGCACTTGACTGAATCAGCGAATATAGAAATGCGGATGTGGAGGGCTGACTATAAAGCTACAGGTGGAGTTTTGACTGTGCAGGGTTGACACCCCCAAGGCCCATGCTGTTCAAGGGTCAACTGTACTACCTATCACTCTATCTCCCGCTCTATCCCTCCTTCACAATGCCTGTTCCAGCCACTGTAAACTCTCATATCCTAGAGTTCTGTGTTCACTCTACCACTGGGTGGTTGACTTGTGCAACTCTCTGCTTTGAACTCTTCCCCCATTGATCCTATTTCCCTAGTAAAATAGCATTTGCTTTTTTATTTCATGTCAGTCATCACTTCCTCATCACAACTCCAAGGACATCAGATGATATTATTAACTCTCTGAACATTGGGTGCAGGTTCACCTCAGTACTTCTCATTTTTAAAATTCATTTGTTTAACTGTTTACTCAATACCTGTTTCATCTGTTAGGTCATATGCTACATGAAGTTCGGTATAGCATCTGTTAGTGTATACCTTTGTCTTTCCAATACTTTGTACAGTATTTGGCACATAGTTTTCTCTTAAAAGGCATGTGTTGAATTAATTCATCAGTATTTACTATGTGTCTGGTGCTTGCCTAGATACTAGAGGCACAAAGAAAATAAAATGTAATTGAAAAGCTTACAGACAACTAGTGAGGTGAAAGAAATGTATAATTTCAATGTAATGTAGTAAGCACTGAAATATACATATGTGTATATATTTATATTTATATGGCTTATGGAAAATAGAGGATTATCTCCAGACTGGAGAGCCAAGAAAGAGGAGAGAGTGCTGATGAGTATGGAACTTGATTGCATTTGGAAGGCTAAGTAAGGGTTGGTGAGCTAGATGACTAGGAAAAATATTGAGGAACTTAGAACTTGAGAATAGAAACATTAAAAAAAAAAACAACAAAAAAAAACGCATTCAGTATAATGTAGGAAGAGAGAATGGCCCCATACCTCAACCTAGGGAATAAAGAAAGGTTTCTGGGAAAAGATAACACCTGAGTTCTAGTTTTAACAATGAGTAAGAATTGAGCAAATTTTCCAGAATACTGGCGTGATGAGTTCTGTGACATCTTCAATGAAGTAGTTATCTGACAGGTGAAAATTATTTTTAAAAGAGCCATTTAAAGTCACCAGAGGGCTTCCCTGGTGGCACAGTGGTTGAGAGTCCACCTGCCGATGCAGGGGACACGGGTTCGTGCCCCGGTCCGGGAAGATCCCACATGCCGCAGAGCAGCTGGGCCCGTGAGCCATGGCTACTGAGCCTGCGTGTCCGGAGCCTGTGCTCCGCAACGGGAGAGGCCACAGCAGTGAGAGGCCCGCGTACGCAAAAAAAATATAAAAAAATAAAATAAAATAAAGTCACTGGAAGTCATCCTAAGGGCATACAGAAAATTAATAAACATATATTTTAAAAAATGACTAAATCTTGTTCAGAATAGCTAGGTCTGTGGCAGTTGAACCACCCTCTTCTAATCCTCCCCAGCTCTGTGTAATGGAAACTCTAAGTGTGCTAATTCAGAAGAGTAAAGCCAAGAAGACAGAGTTCCCTCCCCTCTAAGCTTCCAGTCTATGACAATGGTTTCACCCCATCAGGGGCAGGCAAGCAGTGTTTCTCATTACCCTGTAGGACTGTGTGGTAAAAGCTCTATTTTGAGTATGACAAAGCAAGAATGCTGGGGCTTGATCTTCCCCAACCCCTCCACCTTAGCTCATTTGTAACACAGAGGTTCTATCCAGGGAGAGACAAGCCAAGAGGACCAAATGCTACTACTCTCAGTCACACCCACTTGTAGAGCTAGGATGTCACTCAGGGAGAAAAGGGCAGTTGTCTTCACCTCCAGCCCAGGTGTAGTGGTACACAGCTCCTGCCCAAGGGGAGAGGCAGGCCTTAAGGATCATGAGCTCTGCAAATATACCTGAAAGTGCTGATTTCAGAAGGGAGCTAAAATAATTTCATGCCCAAAGCCATTGTAGAAAATAATGAAGAGGTTTAAAAAGGAATTTGTAGCCTCCTGATACTCCTAAGAAAAAGGGAAACAGCAGAGCAGCCAGAAGTTTCACAAAGAAAACCAGGGAAAAGACAGTCTGAAAGAGTCCTCCTGGGATTACAGACAAATCTGGATGTCAAGGCTATATACGCATGTATTAGGCTACACTGACTCAGGAACAATTAGAGTGGGATATAGAAGATCGGAAGCATTCCCTAAGCCACAAGCAGATTCCTCAGCCAAAAGCAGAATCCTCAACGGCACAAAGGACTTAGGTACAACTTCTGACCAAACACTAAAAAAAAATGACAAGCTACTCTGACCCGGGGACAACTCCTAGGAAGCAAGGTTTATGAATAAATCATAATCATCACTGATGATCTGGAACGATGGAAGACTGTCCATGCTAAAGGCTATACCCTCTCCAGATGAAGTAAAAAGGAAACTTCCAAGGTACTAGTTCTTGGATGAACATGAGACAAACTTTGAAATTCCTTGAATTATGAACACAGTTTACAAGTTACACATTTTACAGGTTCAACAGTAAAGGGTGAACATCTTTAACCAACAAGTTCATTATGCTAAACCAGGAGTGGCCCCTGGGTAATCAATCTAGAAGAAAAATCTGAGCAGGAACATCCAAGGCTGCACAGTGAGGGAGGAAATAGGCTTCATAGATTTAGTTTAGCAAAATCACTAAACAAGGAAGTAAATGAACAAGTAAACAATAGCAGCAAGCCTTAGGAGAGGAAGGGAATCAATACTGAGCTTTGGCACAATATATTATCTAAAATGTCTAATTTTCAACAATAAAATTGTAAGACATTCAAAGAAACAGGAATGTATAACTCATACATAGGTTAAAAAAAAAGGCAATAGGAATTGCCTTTGAGGCAGCCCAGACAGTGGACATAGCAAACAAAGAATTCAGAAGAGGGATTATAAATATGTGAAAAGAACTAAAGGAAACAATGCTTAAATAATTAAATGAAAGTATGATGACAATGCCTTATCAAATAGAGAATAGCAATAATAAGATTGGAATTATTCAAAAGAACAAGATGAAAATTATGGAGTCAAAAGTACAATAACAAAATGGAAAAAAGAAAATCACTAACAGGCCCAATATTGTATTTGACCTGGAGGAAGAAAATAATCAGAAAAATTGATGGTAGATTGATAGCAGTTCTACAATTTAAGAACAGAGAGAAAAAAATGAATAAAAATGAACAGAGCCTTAAAGAAATGTGGGAAATAATTAGGCACACTGGCATATATATAAATGAAATACTGTAAGGAGAGAAAGGAGAAGAAAAAATATTCAAAGAAATGGTAGTTGAAAATCTCCCAAATTGGAAGATAAAATTAATCAACACATCCATAAGCTCAACAAACTTCACATACAATAAACTCAAAGAGATCTAAGTTCAGACATATCACTGTCAAAATCTAGAGAGGCAAACATAACAAGAACTTACCAAAAGTACCAAGAGGAGAACAACTCATCAAGTACCAGAGACCACCCCAATAAGACTAACCACTGAGATGCAAGAGGGAGGAGATTGAGGATATATGTATATGTATAGCTGAGTCACTTTGTTATAAAGAAGAAACTAACACATCATTGTAAAGCAATTATACTCCAATAAAGGTGTTAAAAAAAAAAAAAAGGAAATAATGAAGGCCAGAAGGTAGTGTGATGACATATCCAAAGGAGTGAAGGAGAAAAAGTCACCCAGAAATCTTATACACAGTAAACCTATCTTTCAAAAATGAAGGCAAGATATGCACATTCCTGGATAAAGGGAAAACAAAGAATTTGAAGAATTTGAGCTGGCACGTCTGCCTTATAAGAAACACTAACGGTAGAGTTTTAGACTGAAAGCAAGTGATGGAAGATTTAAATACACATGGGGAAAAAAAAGAGCACTGGTAAAGGTAATTAGTGATTATAAAAGAATATATTTGCATCTCTCTCTTTTCTTCTTTTAACTAATTATAAACAATTGCTTAAACTATACAGGTATCCCTCACTTTTCAAAAGTTCACTTTATGCTACTTCACTTTTACAAAAGACCTGCATTAGTACCTGCTTTTCCTAAATGAAAGAAATGTGAATGCTTTATCTCAATTAATTTTGTGCATCCACTGGCAAGATGTGTCCTAAGGTAATTGTTTCTTTGCTCAGAACAGGTTTCATAGGAATGCTCTACTTTCAAATAGCAGAGGAAACCTGTATACACACACACAAACATATATACATTATATATATATGTATATTTGTAAGATTTGTAAGATTTTCCATATATACATATTATATCTATAAATTGTATTGTTGCTCCTGTAACATATAGAAATATAATACATTTGACAATAATAGCATACAAGAAGAGTGGAAACAAAACTGAATTTTAGTAATAAAATGACAACTTTGGTAACTTGAATTCACAGGAAGAAATAATGAGAATAAAGAGAAGCAGAAATCTCATATAAGAAGGCTAATAAAATACATTCTAAAATTCTTTAATTGCTCTACTTTCTCCTCTCAACTTCTTTGAAAGACAAAAAGATAACATGTATAGTCATGACATGAATAAAAATAATAGAAAAGAAAAGAGTGTTTGTGGAGGGAGTGAAGCTGTGTAGGTATAAGATTTCTATCCCTCACTGGAAATAAGTTAATATAAATCTAAAGTAGATACTGATAATTTGTGTATATTGTAAGCCCTAGAAGAAGCTTTAGAAACATAGATCAAAATATAGTTAAATAATAAAAAGGAATTAAAATGTTACATTAGAAGACATTGCATTATATAAAAGAAGGCAATAAAATAGTATCAAAATAGTCAAAAGAGTAACAAAAGAGTAACAAAGTAGTCATGAGACATACAGAAAACAAAAAGAAAGGTGACACACACTTAAATTCAACCATATAAATAATAATACTAAATGTGAATGGATAAAACAATTCAATCAGAGTGCAGAGATTGTCAGACTGGATAAAAAGGAAGAACAAAATCTGTTGTGTCTCAGCATTATTCATAATATCAAAAAAGGGGAAGCAACATAATGTCTACAATTTGATGAATAGGTGTGCAGCTAATGCCTATTAACATGAATGAACCTTGAAAACATTATGCTAAGTCAAAGAAGCCAGGCACAAAATACCAAGTATTATATGATTCTATTTATATGAAGTGTTCAAAATGTGAAAATCAACAGAGACAAAAATTAGACTAGCAGTTGCCATGGGCTGGGGGGAAGGGGAATATACAGTGACTATTAATGAGCATAAGTATATTTTGTAGTGATGAAAATGTTTTAAAATTGGAGAGTTGCAGAAGTATGTGAATATATTATAAAAACCACTGAATTTTTCAATTCAAATAGATGAATTTTATGCTATATGAAGTATATCTCAATAAAACTTTTACAAATTGTTAAGAAAAACAGAGGTAAGAAATGGAAAACTACAAGAAATGCAAGACTTTCATGATTCAGGGTTTGATGTTGATGAGACTGAAGAGATAGATACGTAGAGATGAGCCTTGCAAACCATCTAAGGAGGTTGGACTTAATCCTATAATGACTAGACAGACAATGATGGATTTAGAAGTGGAATAATGGGAAAATTTAAACTTTAAACAGACAACCCTTCTTTTGACAGTGTGGAAGATAGACTGAAAGAGTAAAATGTTGAAGTCAGGGAACTCTGCCAGTGATTCTAGAGAGGTGAAGAAAGTCTGAACCAACACAAAGAATGTGAAAATGAAGAAAAATATTTAGAAGGAAAATTTTACCATTACGTTTTCTGTGTAGTTATAAGTAAATGTGTAGTCATGCTGGAAACATCTCTCTGCCTATTCTTGTAGGATTCTGAGTTCCAGAATTAGGCAAGCAAGATCACCTGCTTCATTCCTTTTAGGTTTTCCTATTATAAAAACAACAATGAGGAGTGGAGAAAGATGTGGAAAGGATGCATTTTGACATCCAGTTATATTGTTAATCTCTGGAACTGGCAAATAGGAGTCTATTCAGGGAAATGTGTTTCTTGCCAGTGGCATCTGGCAATTAATGCTAAAATGTGCTTTCCAGCCTGCAAAGAACTTAGGATTTCACTGCAAGATTTAAAGAGAAGTATTGGTACTCACGCCTGTCTATAGCAATGTACTCAAAATCAAAAATGCATAAATGTAGATATGAGCATATGATGTGCATTAATGATGACTCTACCCATATTAATCTTCAATTAAATTCAGCAAAGCTAATAAATGGTAAAGTTTAAAGCCCTTAACCTGCAATACAAGACACTCCAATACCTGACTTAGGTACCTCTTTCAGCTCTGACTCCATGTCTCAGCTTTTCCCAGGTCATTTCTAGCTCCTTTTACTATTTGCCAATTTCAAACTTCCCATGCTCTCTCATACCTCCGGCCATTTAGCCAAGTCGCTCCACACGCCCTCAAAGGAACTTCTCTAATTTTATACCTGTATAACTACTTCTCCTTCCAAACTCAGATGAAACTTCAACTTTGTCTTCAAAATGCTTCTTAAATGCTCCAACCGCAACAGGACCAACCATCGCCAAAAGCGATATTAGGTTTTCCAATTTTCCTATTCTCCACTCTATATCAATTCTCATATACTTCTAATCTGTTTTTATATTTGCACATATACATACTTTATAAGTATATTTCTGTGAATATATGATCTTACATGTGCATAAATCTTATGTATATATCTAGAGTTTTTAACTAAATTGCAATTTATGTAATATAATGTTTGAGTGCATGGGGTCCTGGAGTCAGAATGCCTTAATCTCTTAGAGACACACAGTTACTTCATCTAAAATCTGTGGTTGATAATAGCAGGACTAACCTTAAAGCAGTGGTTCCCAAACTTGTCTGCTCATTGAAGGTAACTGGGAAGCTTCAAAAACTTCTTATGTCTCTGTTCCATCTCCAGACATTTTATTTAATTGGTATGGAGTGATGCCTGGGCTTTAGAATTTTTTTTAAAATTTTCATCTGATTCTAATGGGCATATAAGTTTGGAAACCACTGCTTTAAAGGGAGGATTATATACAGTCATGCATGTGTGTTAGCAGCATATTGGTCAATATTCGACATTTAAAATAGTAATTGCTATTATTATTTGTGGAATTTTTGATTGAAAGCCATATCTTATTTTTTTGCCCATGGCACATAGGTGAAGTACTTAGTACCGGGATAGTGGCACTCAATTTCTTTACTAGGTAAATTAGAATACATCAATATTAGATGAATTCCCCTCACAAAAACAAAGGAGCTTTCAGTTCTATAAAGAAAGGTGGCAGACACACAGGTAACTACAGTAAAACCCAGCATGGGACAACTGAGCTCAGAGCACTACATTGTAGTAGTGTAGAGGAAAATTGGGCAAATAAATTTTCCCTGATTTAAACAAGATGCTAATGAAAAAGATGAAGGAGGAAGACGAGGAGGAGAAGAGGAACTTACATTTATTCGGCATTGCACAAAACTATGAACTTTCCCAATTTTACAGATGAAGAAATTAAGACCCAGAAGTTGAAATAATTTGACTAAAATCACTCTGGTCAGCGACTCCCTAGCTTCAGAGTACTTAAGCGTTGTGCAGCAGTGTAAGAGCAAGGAGTCACCACATACCTCTAATCAACAAGTTGTATATGGACTTCCTATGTAGGAACCCATGGATTAAGTGGTGTTAAGAGTTTGTGCACGACTCTGGGCATGCTTCTATACAATCAGTTGGTCAATTCTCAGCTCAGTCATTACTATGTTAAAAATAAATTAGGGTGGGGCTTCCCTGGTGGCACAGTGGTTGAGAGTCCACCTGCCAATGCAGGGGACACGGGTTTGTGCCCTGGTCCGGGAAGATCCCACATGCCGCGGAGCGGCTGGGACCGTGAGCCATGGCCGCTGAGCCTGTGCGTCCGGAGCCTGTGCTCCGCAACGGGAGAGGCCACAACACTGAGAGGCCCGCGTACCGCAAAAAAAAAAAATAAATTAGGGTGAAACTGAAACGACTGAATATCAACAAAGAAAAAAAAATCTTCCCAATCCACTAATTCATACTTTATACAAAGCTTAATGAGGTGGACCATAGATATAATTATAAGGGCCAGAAAATATAAAACATCTAAAAGAAAACACAAACCTTGTCAAAAGAGGCAACACTTTGGGACCTTAGATCAGGCAAGTATTTCTTAGATAGACATAAAAAGTTCTAATATCAAGGAAACACTTATAACTCTGATTTAATTAAAAAAGAATATTTTTTCCTCTATGAAAGTCCCAGCTAAGAAAATGAAAACCAAACCACATAGTGGGAGACATCATTTGCAAAATATACATCTAATAAAGAACTTATACCAAGAATATATAAATAACCATTATGATTCAATTATTAGATAACAATCCAATACAAAAATAAAATACTTTTTTAAAAAGAATAAAACATTTAAATAGACATTTCAACCATGAAGATATATAAATGTAAAGTAAGCGTATGAAAAGTATTCAGCATCATTAACCTTAGGGGAATGCAAACTATAAATACATGCTTGACCATTATACATGATTAGAAAAGGTAAAATTTAAAAGACTGACCCAGCCAAGTACTGGCAGGAAAGTAGAGTGCATTGATATCTTATACTTTGCTGGTGGGAATGCAATTGTACATTCAATTTAGAAACAATATGGCAGTTTCTTACAAAATTAAACATACCATGTGACCTAACTATTCTACCTCAAAATTTACGCATGAACAGTGAAAATATATGTGCACTCAAAGAGTTCCGTTTGAGTGTTCATAGCAGCATTATTCACAATAGTCCCAAACTGGAAACAACCAAAGTAATAATTAGCTGGTGATTTTTTTTAAAATGTGGTGTATCCATCTAGGAAAATTAAATTAGATGAAATGAAACTAAAAAGGAACAAATGATTGACTGATGCAACAACAAGGATAAATTCAAAAGCATTATACTATTTTTATTTCTATGACATGTTAGAAAAGGCACAAACAATAGTTTGGAGGTGAGGGAGAGGACTGACACTAAAGGAGCCTAAGGTAACTTTTATTTTTGAGATTATGGCAATGGAATATGTCTTGATCATGTTGACAGTTACACAGTATATATTTCAAAAGTCAATGAACTGTCCAATAAAAATGATGAATTTTGTTGAATGCAAGTTATACTTCAATAGACCTAATTATGAATACATAAATAAATAATAAGAAATTTTCTTTTTTGTGGGAATTCACGGTTAGAGGTGTGAGGTTCTATCACAAAAGCAGAGTACAAATGATGTTGCTTTGGAATGCCAGCCATTACCCAAAGCCTCTACTTGTCTGAAATAGACATTAACCCCCTGTAGAAAGTATTATATTTGGATTGTTTCCTGCTACATAAACTGCATCTAATATAATGTCTGACACATAGATTTTATTTGAGAAACATCTGTTGAATTCTTTAATTTCTGCTTGGCTCTAGTCGATTAGCTCTAATTTAGAGACTGGTTTTTCTTTGTCATACCTGTGCAATTAGCAATTGAGATTAATATACTTTTTGCTCAACAGAGAGATTAAAGAGGTAAACTTCAAAATAAGAACTATTATAATTTACTGTATAAAATTTTGAATGAAAATCTTAGCGCTCTTTTGGAAAATCATAATTAGCAAAGTAAAACCCAAATGTGATATGAGAAAAAGCTTGGTAGAATTAGGAAGTATAATGCATTGATTGCTGACACCTCAGGGTGCCACAGCACTGTCATACATGAATACTGGGGGGAAAAATTGACTTTCCACATTTCCCTTGAGGTAATGAGAGAATAGAGAATTCATGATGCTGTGCCCAGTGTGAACCCTGAGGATTCCATTTATGTCCCTCCCACCTAAACACAACGGTACCTCTCAATCTTCTCTCAGGCTTGCTTATGAGCAACATCAAAAACGGGGACAAAAAGTTTATCTTTATATTTCTGTCTGCATATATTAAAAGAAAATACTAGAAGGGAAGATGAAGGCAATCAGCACTTGCTGATTCACATACACTATCTATACAACCACCACTTCTATAGTGTAGTAATGATTACCATTTTGCAGCTGGGAAAATAGCTCAAAGAGTTTATTCAACTCAAGAGTAGAAAGAGCCTGGATTCTATCCAAGTTAGTGTTAGAACTACAAATACTTGGTTATCAATATTATGAACAAAAATAATGATCCTTTTTTTTAAACAATAATAGATAATACTTATTGTGAATTTAATATGTGCCAGACACTATTGTAAGTTGATAATTTACTTGTATCAGTTCACTAGGTTCTCAAAATAACTGTATTATACAGAAGCTACCTCATTAATCTCATTTTACAGGTGAGAAAAGAAGAGACATATGTTTCTTCTCTTGTCCAAATCCATACTGAAATTGACAGTATTAAACACAGAGGCCTGGATCCAGAGTCTCTGCTTTTAATTGATGCACAATCCTTCCTCTTATATGGGTTGGAAATGAAGATATAAGAACAGTTGTGAATAAAATACAGGCTTAATAAATGCCTAAAATAGGTAAGACCAATCCAAGTGCTCCCATTTTTTCCCATTACTCAGAATATTTGATTGTGCTTCTCTTTTCACAGCCTAGTAGATAATTTTAAATGAGAAAATGTTTATGCCCCATTAAGTAGCAATACAGTTTCCATTTTCATTAAATTGCTTATTAAAAAGAAATATGAAAATTTTAGATTGTAATGTGGGTTTTTTTTTTTTTTTGGTGTACTGTCTGAGAATAATGCTTCTATATCACCAGCCTCCTTTCCTCTCTCCTTTTGTCCTATATTCACTTTAAAGTCAAAAGACATTTAAGTTGGTAACTAGTAAAAGAAAAAAACAAAAGTGAAAACAAAAACAGAACCAGAACCTGTGGGCCTGCTGATGAGTCAGAAGCACCTACATGGTGCCGAGTAGTTACTGACATATACCTTGCTGACTGGAAAGATAAGCCATGCCCAGGCCCCATGGAGGAAAAGAACGAATCAGAGTGGGAAGCTGATTTCCAAACACAAGTCAGCAGGAACTTGAACATTTTTCCCACTAACAAAGAGAAGAAACTATTCATAAAATTATTGACACTTTTCTCTCGAAATTATTAACATCACCGTTAATGCCCCTCATGATTTGGCACCATTTTTTCTTTCCCCAGTATCTTCTGGCCTCTTTCCACATTTACCATACAGTTCAGCAAGTTCCTCTGACAACTTATTAAACAGTAATGCATGTTAGACTGTTTTCTCAAGAAAGACAGCATTCCTCACTTACTCACTGACTCTTCCCTTCTTTCCTTCTTTCCTTCATTTCTACAAATATTTACTAACTACCAAGTGTAGACTTTGATGCAATGCCCTCAAGATCTAACCCAGTGTCACTCTTGCATGAAGCTGGTCCCAATGTAGTAATTATTCTATTGATCTTTGGCCCTCCTTCACGACCCCTCCCCCAAGAGTGGTAGATAAAGTGCTTATACAACACTTACCATAATGTATTAAAATTAATTGTAAACTATCCTATCACTGTTACTGACAGGGCATGGCAACTTACCATCCAATTTTTTTTCCCTGTGCCTGCTACAAAATATCAGCTGTGATGAGTGAAAAAGAGGGCGGGGTGGGGGGGGCCGGAGATGTTAAATAACAGATGCAAATACCCTCTTTCAGAGGTCCATATACAAAAGAAACATCAGTAAGTTAAGTGAAAAGTCTGAAAGGGAACTCAAATCACCTCATTTCAAATGCTGCTTTTCACAACACCAATGTCTATAGAATTTTTAAATTGAGAAAAAGAAAAGTTTCACATCATTAATTAAATGCCCTAGGGCCTTGTAATTTAAAGTGTGGCGCATAGACCAATACAGTCAGCACTGCCTAGGGTCTTGTTTGAAATGTGGAATCTCAAGCCCCATCCCAGACTTACTGAATCAGAATATCCTTTCAAAAAGACACACAGGTGATCCCTACACATGTTAAAATGTATGAAACACCAACAGACCATCCTCATTCAGTAAAGCTGGGTATTATTATTAAAACAGCCAAAATTGAATAGGCAGTCTATAAGACTGTTCTTGATTGCTACCAAACTCTTACACGTTAAGATAACATTAAAATCTAAGCAGTATGCAAATAAAAGGGCTCAAGTGAAAACATTAAATATAAGGTAGCTGTTATCCACAATGTATCTAAAGTAAAAACAAATTCAATACCTGAAGAAAGGGGGAGAATTGTAATATTAAGTTAACATAGGTTCTGCCCAGCTTGAAACAAAAAAATCCAGAGGGCTATTTTCAATATAATTATTTTAGAAGATTTTACAGATTTTAATGAATAAATTATCAGTATATCGGCATATCAAATTTGTCCAAGATAAACCCAAGCACGAAACCAAATTATTATAGCAAAGGCTTCTTACACAACTAATTAGATTAGATTAGAGACAATTTCCATTTATTATTCCTGCAAACAATATGTTAAAGGCAGTTGGAAAAGAGAATGTAATCTTTCATCTCTCTGACACCAGACAATGGTCAACTGCAATTATATTAAGAAATTGCATCTAGCTCTTGGCCTCTATATCCATCTTTAATAAAAAGACTCATGTAAAACTTTATTAGGAAAAAATATATATATACCCCAACAATTTCATTTCTGAAAAGCTATTATGCCTTTAGTCCTTGATTGCTATATAAATACTAAAAAGCATGAGCTGTTTTCTCTGTAGAATGTTCTGAAGATCCTTTTCCTTTGTTTATAAATAAAATTTTAAAATATATATTTGCCTAAAATGAAGGAGATGAACTGATCTGCGCCAGGCTTCCAAGTCAACTCTGTATCTTAAAGGAGAAATAAAAGGGCCTGGAATACAGTTTTATATATCCCAGAGACTGCAAAGTATGAAGGCCTGAGTTGAAAAGATGTGACACATTTCTTGAATGAGACTAAGAAAAATATTTGTTTAGACTCTGAAAAAGTGACCTGGTATTATCCTAAGAAGCATACTTCCCTCTGGAAAAACAAAAACAAAAACAAAATAAATTCATTGATAATGGAATGTGTGTAAAATATTTCGCAGAATTCATTTGCATATATAATCTCATTTGATTCTGTTAAATAACTTTGAAGTGTGTGTATTGACATTATCCATAGTTTACTAAAAGAGGAATTGATAACCAACAAGGCTAAGTGACTACTTAACCTCAGTTTGCAGGTAAGAGAAAGATAATAAAGAACCCAATTCCCTGACTGCAACCACACATTCTTTTTGCCACATCAAGCTACATTCACTAAGGAAGAAGAAATGGACAAAATATTCAGTAGATGATGGCTTAGGGTTGATATAAGTAAGACTTTTTACATATAGATTAGGCAAAGCTGTGAAATAGAAGTGCCTTTCCCTTTCTCTTGCAGCATGCAAAGCACTCTTAGGTCCCATAGTAGGTGCTTCGTAATTATGCTATAAGTTTTATCTGACTTGCTGCAAGAAGCAATGATGACGCTAAAAGATTTTACCCAAAATATGATCATAGAGTTTCTGCACATCATATAATATATCCCATATGGATTTTCCCAGCCTTGGGGAATTTTCATACTTCTGCTTCTAGAGGAGTTGGAGTAGCAATGGTTGGAGCAGGGTGGGAGGATATGCTAGTTGTGACTTTCACAAAAGAAAAGATTATTGCTGGTTGCCCGAGGCAGTGGGTGGGAGGTGGATGAAATAGGTAAAGGGGGCCAAATGATACAAACTCCCAGTTATAAAATAAATAAGTCATGGGGATGTAATGTACATCATGGTGATTATAGTTAGTAATACTCTATTGCACATTTGAAAGTTATTAAGAGAATAATCTTTCTTAAAAGATCTTATCACACATATCCAATTGTAAATATTTATGGTGATGGATATAACTAGACTTACTCTGGTGATCAATCTGCAACATATACAAATATCAAATCATTATGCTGTACACCTAAAACCAATGTAATGTTATTTGTCAATTACACCTTAATTTAAAAAAAAAGAAGAGATTATGCGATTGGGAAGACTGAAAAATGTGTGCTGGTGACTGTAAATTTTGGTATCTGGCTAAGTAGCATGAATTGCAAGCATTGAAATGATTTTCATTGCCTACTCAAATAATGCACCCCACTTTGCCTTCCCAGGTTATTTCATCATTAGGAGTAAACTGAGTTCTACTCTTGGCTAAGAAACCACAAATGTTCCTGGGACTGAAAAACAATTACATCATGTTAAATTCTCTTTGTGAAAGGGTCTCATTGGTGTGGGCATGAAGAATAGAAAGGGCAAAGAATACAGAGACAAAGAATAAAGAGGGAACCAAAAGAAGAGACTGTGGGGAAAAACACATTACTTTATAGAATGAGCTTGGAATCTCTGTGGGAATCAGATAGATATACAAAAAATCAACTATAATTGAGCGTGAGAAGGGGATTCTTCATCAGAATTTTGTAAGAAGGAAAAAACCCTGCTTTAGAATATTGTGAATCTTAATCACTGAACATTTACAATCAGAGACAATGTGGTCAGGGAGATTAGCCAAAATTGTGCAAGAGACTAGAGTTGGAGGTATTACAAGATCCTTCCAATGTGAAGGTTCTACATTGTTGAAAACTTATGTAACAAGTTGATCTGACTTGTTTCTCAAATGGGGTTTGTTAAATTCAAATTATAATGGTAGGGAAGAAGATAAAGAAGAAATCTTTAGAGACATATCAGGGTCAATGATTGAAGAGATAGTGTTGCCATGGTAAAAGACTCCCAGTGTATAGTACTTACGGATTCTGCTCTTGCCGTCATAAGCTGTACATTCCTTTCTATAAACTATGAAATTTATGGAGAACTGTTCTATTTAAAATTCCTCTAAACTGTATCGGTTGCAGCAGCTTTCCATGCAATTACCTTCAGTGGTAATTGCTTTCTTCTCTTTTATTATGGGTAGGTCAACAAACACGCTTGTAACTGAGTAAAAGCAATGAAATGAAATGAAGAGTAAAGTAAATTCACAAATATGCTTCTCAAATGTCTCCTGCCAAGACAAAGGAGAACATCTAAATATGTTACCAAAAGAAGAAGTACTCAAAGGAGAAAAATAACTTGCCCTTGTTTTCTGAAATTATGGTTGGCATCACCACTAAGATAAAGGATATAGAAAACAAGGCATTTAAAAAATGTATGAGTGAAATTGCTGTGTGTTTTCTTCACTGTTCTTTCTTTTAATTTTATATTCAAAATAAAGAATTATGTTTAGAATAGAGATCTTACTGTAATTGCTTTCTATTTTAATTAGAGATGAAAAGCTATCTGAGGATGTAATATGTCCCTGAGCAGTGCTTCTAGGTGCTCAAATTTGACTCTACAAAAGGTCATAATTTCTAATCTATAATTTCAGAACCGAAGACAATTTCTGCTCAGAAGCACATGTTGAACTTTCAGTGTGCCCAGAAGAAACATGTTTCTCACTGAAAAAAAAAATGTTTTAATGTACTAAAAAATAGAAGCATTTAGGACCTAAAGAAACCAGTGCATCAATTAGTGGCTGTTGTGCCTAGAACTGAAATAGCAGTATACCAGGCAAGTCCCACGAAAAGAGTGACTTTCCCCAAAGGTCTCACGATGGCACCACTGCTCTATATATGCTCCAAGCAAGGACCTGTGCAAAGTCAGCTGAACTTAGTAAAGGCTGAGGGCCCCTCAGAATGGGAGGACAGCTGGCTAAGCCAAGACATACATGCAACATGATGGACAGGAGAAGAATAGGTAGAAAAGGTCAGCAACACAAGGCTCATCCCAGCATCTCAGACACAAGGAGAAACATTCTAGGGCTGGTCTAAAGTTAATTGTCGAGCTGTTTGGAAGATGGCGGAGGAGTAAGCCATGGAGATCACCTTCCTCCCAACAAATACATCAGAAACACATCTACATGTGGAACAACTCCTACAGAACACCTACTGAATGCTGGCAGAAGACCTCAGACCTCCCAAAAGGCAAGAAACTCCCCAGGTACCTGGGTAGGGCAAAAGAAAAATGAAAAAAAAAAAAAGACAGAGACAAAAGAATAGGGACAGGACCTGCAACTCTGGGAGGGAGCTGTGAAGGAGGAAAAGTTTCCACACACTAGGAAGCCCCTTCGCGGGCGGAGACTGTGGGTGGCAGAGGGGGGAAGCTTCGGAGCCAGAGGTGAGCGCAGCAACAGGGGTGCGGAGGGCAAAGCGGAGAGATTCCCGCACAGAGGATCGGTGCCGACCAGCACTTACCAGCCTGAGAGGCTTGTTGGCTCATGCACTGTGGTGGGAGGGGGCTGGGAGCTGAGGCTCGGGCTTTGGAGGTCAGATCCCAGGGAGAGGACTGGGGTTGGCTGCAGGAACACAGCCTGAAGGGGGCTAGTGCACCACAAGTAGCCGAAGGGAGTCAGGGAAAAAGTCTGGACCTGCCGAAGAGGCAAGAGGCTATTGTTTCGGGGTGCGTAAGGAGAGGGTATTCCTTCCCTGTGTGCCCACAGAAGGCAGAGCACCGCCCAAGTGAGCTTCAGAAACGGGCGTGAGCCGCAGAAATCAGCTTGGGCCCCAGAGATGGGCATGAAACGATAACGCTGCTGCTGCAGCCACCAAGAATCCTGTGTGCAAGCACAGGTCACTATCCACACCCCCCAGGAGCCTGTGCGGCCCACCACTGCTAGGGTCTTGTGATCCAGGGACAACTTCCCTGGGAGAACACACGGCGTGCCTCAGGCTGTTGCAATGTCATGTTGGCCTCTGCCGCCGCAGGCTTGCCCCGCATTCCAATTATGACTACCGTACCCCTCCCTCCCCCCAGCCTGAGAGAGCAAGAGAGCCCTAATCAGCCGCTGCTTTAACCCTCTCCTGTCTGGGCAGGAACAGGTGCCTGAGGGCAACCTACATGCAGAGGCAGGGCCAAAACCAAAGCTGAACCCCAGGAGCTGTGCAAACAAAGAAGAGAAAGGGAAATCTCTCCGTGCAGCCTCGGGAGGTGCAGATTAAATCCCCATAATCAACTTGATGTACCCTGCATCTGCGGAATACCTGAATAGACAACGAATGTTCCCAAA
This sequence comes from Stenella coeruleoalba, assembly GCF_951394435.1. NCBI lineage: Eukaryota > Metazoa > Chordata > Mammalia > Artiodactyla > Delphinidae > Stenella > Stenella coeruleoalba. The sequence continues at coordinate 32,318,841 of NC_137154.1, forward strand.
ATTGAGGCAGTGGACTTTGGGAGCAAAAGTAGACTTGGGATTAGCTGTCTGAGACTGATTTGTTTCTGATTTTTATATTTATCTTAGTTTAGTTTTTAGTGCTTGTTATCATTGGTAGATTTGTTTATTGGTTTTGTTGCTCTCTTCTTTTATTTTTTTATCTTTAAAAATTTTATTATTTTTATTTTATTATTATTTTATTTTACTTTATTTTATTTTTTTTTCTTCATTTTTTTTCTTCCTTTTATTCCTAGCTGTGTGGTTGGCAGGGTCTTGGTGCTCCAGCTGGGTGTCAGGCCTGAGCCTCCAAGGTGGGAGAGCCCAGTCCAGGGCTGGACCACCAGAGACCTCCCAGCCCCATGTAATATCAATTGCTGAGAGCTCTCCCAGAGATCTCCATCTCAACACTAACACCCAGCTCCACCCAACGGCCAGCAAGCTCCAGTGCTGGACTCCCTATGCCAAACAACTAGCAAGACAGGAACACAACCCAACGCATTATCAGAGAGGCTGCCTAAAATCATTCTAAGTTCACAGACACCCCAAAACACACCACCAGACATGGTCCTGCCCACCAGAAAGAAAAGATCCATTCTCACCCCAGAACACAGGTGCAAGTCCCCTCCACCAGGAAGTCTACACAAGCCATGGAACCAACCTCACCAACTGGGGGTAGACACCAAAAACAACGGGAGCTATGAACATTCACACTGTGAAAACAAGACCCCAAACACAGTAAGTTAAACAAAAGAGAAATATGCAGCAGATGAAGGAGCAAGGTAAAAACCCACCAGACCAAACAAATGAAGAGGAAATAGGCAGTCTATCTGAAAAAGAATTCAAAGTAATGATAGTAAAGATGATCCAAAATCTTGGAAATAGAATGGAGAAAATACAAGAAACGTTTAACAAGGGGCTAGAAGAACTAAAGAGCAAACAAACAATGATGAACAACACAAATACATGAAATTAAAAATTCTCTAGGAGTCATTAGCAGAATAACTGAGGCAGAAGAACGGAAAAGTGACCTAGAAGATAAAACAGTGGAAATAACTGCCGCAGAGCAGAATAAAGAAAAAAGAATGAAAAGAATTGAGGACAGTCTCAGAGACTTCTGGGACACCATTAAATGCACCAACATTTGAATTATAGGGGTCCCAGAAGAAAAAGGGAGAAAGGAAGGGTCTGAGAAAATATTTGAAGAGATTATAGTTGAAAACTTCCCTAACATGGGAAAGGAAATAGTCAATCAAGTCTAGGAAGCACAGAGAATCCCATACAGGAAAAATCCAAGGAGAAACACGCCAAGACACATATTAATCAAACTATCAAAAATTAAATACAAAGAAAAACTATTACAAGCAGCAAGGGAAAAACAACAAATAGAGTCTGTCATACAGAGTGAAGTAAGTCAGAAAGAGAAAAACAAATACCATATGCTAACACATATATATGGAATCTAAAAAAAAAAAAAAAAAGTGGTTCTGAAGAACCTAAGGTCAGGACAGGAATAAAGATGCAGAGGTAGAGAATGGACTTGAGGACACAGGGAGGGGGAAGGGCAAGCTGGGACAAAGTGAGAGAGTGGCATGGACATATATACACTACCAAATGTAAAATAGATGGCTAGTGGGAAGCAGCTGCATAGCACAGGGAGATCAGCTCGGTGCTTTATGACCACCTAGAGGGGTGGGATAGGGAGGGTGGGAGGGAGGCGCCAGAGGGATGGGATATGGGGATATATGTATACGTATTGCTGATTCACTTTATTATACAGCAGAAACCAACACAATATTGTAAAGCAATTATGCTCCAATAAAGACATTAAAAAAAATAAAGTTAATTGTCTTCATTTTGATTCTCTGCAGAAAAATTCACACTTATGCCTTATTTCCTAACATTTCTTAGCCTTTAGACCATTTCTCTACAAAGACTTTGCAAATATATAACATTTATCATTTGCTACAATGGTAAGACACTGGTGAGCAAATACTGCAGAGTGTCCTTCTAGAGACTGAAGGCTGGCTATAGGCAAAATATTTAGAGCTCATTCAGGGATGGCAGATAGGTACCAACCATGACTGACTTTTAGGAGCTGCTTGGAATGAGGATGATGTCAAGCCTAGACCCAAGCTCAGTGGAAAATAACCCCATGACCCTTTAGCAAGGTATTGGATAGGCAGGCACAGGGTATGGGGTAGGGACACACAAAGATATTCACTTTTTAAAATGTATTTACAATATCTGGTTTAAATCACTTAACATGTTTTATTTTCCTATGGGAAAAGTCATAACTTTTTTTTCAAATCTCAAATTAATGATAAAATTTCATTAAAATGGTAAAATTTAAAAACATATTTAAAGTTATAAACATTTTCTAAAAATAATTTCTGACACAATCATCAGCCTGGCAGTTATAGAATACACCTCAGTTTTCTAATAAGTGAACAGAGTAGGAAAGAAAAAGACAGAAACTTGAAACAAGCACAGTATTCTCAATAACAACCAGAGAAAACTCTGCTTACCGTTGCCTAAAAGTGCTTAGCATGGTAGAAGGTGAGGGCCAATATGTAAAGCAATGATTCCTAAACTGTTAAACTTTGGATAGGTATAGACCATTTGATAATCTGATAAATTATATAAGCTCCTCTCCAAGAAAAATGCCATATGTAAACCTATAAAAATATTCTGAGGAGTCAATATCTTCCTGAAATTCAACCATTGACTTCAAATCCCTTGCTAAAGTGTGAAGAAATCCTGGTGAAATGGGAAAAAAAAACAAAAACAAAAACAAATAAAACAACACTTTGCTCAGTGACTGACAGATAACACGTGCTCAATCAATAATTTTTGAGAAATGAACAAACATGAAGTCAGGAAGCTTAGATTGAAGTTGTGTTATCATAGATAAGTCACTTTAAAGCTCTAGGCTTGGTTTCTTAAGAAATCTTGTACTTTTAGTGATTTTCAGTATTTGGAATATTCTCAACATTTTCAGAGAAAAATTAATGTTTAATAAATTTAAATTTGCTATGACTTCTGATAAGAAGCATGTCCTTTTAAAACCTGCATATATACTCCATTATCTGGTGAATAATAAGAAAATAAGTGAGGCTAGTTGGCTTTTGTGCTTTAAAACATGGAAGGAGCAAGCCTGAAAAGTTGGGTTGATTTGGACAAGGTCAGTTAAATTTCTCCTGTTTCTTACCACAGAACATACCTCTATACTATAGTTTTAAAAACGAGTAGGTTAGATAATAATAATAATATAGGGAGTCAGAAAAAAAAAAACCTCTGTTTCAAGCAGTTGCAAATTCTAAACTGAAAACAGCCTATTTTTGTACTGAAAATGCTTGTTTTTTAAGCAAATGCATTGAATATTAGTTACCAACAGATTATTTTTTACATCAACAAGTTATATTTCCGGCTAAGCATATTTGCCCTTTTAATCTTTGAATTAGTACAGTAGAAAATATTTCTGAAAAGTATAATCCATAGATTCCCCCTAAGAAGCAAAGTAGAAATATAACTGAAAAATGTGATATAGTGGAGTCACAGGACTTAGATTAGAATAAAACGCTGCCACTTACTAGTTCTATGATTTCAGATAAGTCTTTTACCTTCTCTAGGCCTTGTTTTTCTTATACACGCTAAGGTGACAGTATCAGCTGCCCTGACTGACTCATAAAATTATTTTGAGGCACAAATGAATGTGTTTTGAAAATTAAAGTTTGTTAAATCATGGAAGAAAATAAAATCAGTACCCCCTTTAACCTCCTGTAAGGTGTCTATATTTTTAAGGCCAAAACTCACTTAACTGGAGATAAATTGACACATACCAAATGAGTGGCACTGAAAATGCTTTTGCTCATTAAAAAAAATGGTTTAACACGTGGATGAGATAAATGTAAGTTAATGAAAGACAGATGCACAAAAATTATCTTAATTTATACAAGGGTTTAAAAATTAAGTGACAACTGCTTCACAACATTCCTTTATAGAAGACTCAAATCATCAGAAAATAATCTGACACTTGTTGGATCCATACTTGGGAATTCATGTGGCAATATTCCTGTTTTCAGAAGCAGATACCAGTTGAACACATCTGGTTTCTAGAGAAAATACCAATGAGAACACATGCCATTTTGATGTCAGAGTTTCAAAATGAGTGTTATCTGGTCTATCACCAAACGCGGCAGAATAATTGTCAGAATTTTGATACAGTGGTATAACTATGCTATAGAAATAGTTATCAAAGGAATAACTATAAATTTCTGTCAAATATACTTGAGCCAAGAAACTCTAAGTCAGTTCAATTTTAAATAAATAACTAAATAAGTATTAAAATAAATAAAATAGTGATGGTTTCAATCTGTTAATAAATTAGCTTCGCAAATAAATATTTTGGTGGCCTGGAGTAATTTCAAACTTCTCAAGGCCTCAATACCCTTATGGTAAAATGGATTCTACAACTTCTCCTCTCTGTCTCATGGAGATTGTAGTGAGGATCAAATGAAATAATGTACATCACAGCACTGGGTACAGTATAAAATGCTAAATACATATAAGGCTTTATTTTTATTGATAGGCTATAAACTTCATGTAGGCAGTAATTTAAATAATTCATTATTGTATTTGAAACACTGAATAACATATAGTTTTTATGAAGTTGGTTTCATTGAATAACTAATAGAAATAGTTGCAATATCGGTATCCCTCACTGGAAATCTAATATGTCATAGTTCTTTTCATAAAACAGCTAGATGCATCCAAATAGAATGTCTCAGAAGATTGGAACGCAGGGAAAAAGATGGATACTGGGACCAAAAACGTCTATGCATTTGAAGGTCAGGACATCGGCAAAGATTTTGCAAGTACCAGAGGACAAAGCAAGATGGATTATTCAATATGTGCTACAACTAGTAAGCAATAGAAAGAGGGTCAGGAGTTTAGAGAGTGAAGAACAGACAAATAACAAAATGAAGAGCCAGTCACCAGGGAGACCACAGGAAGTAAGAGAAAGAAAGATAAAGAAAGAAAAAAAAAAGGCAGGGGAGAGGATTAGACCCAGACTGTGAACATGAATGTATATGATAGATGTAAATCCTTTCTCAGTTATACACAATATCTACTCTATTGATGACCTTGGACCATTAACTTTTTGGCCTCACTTTACACACACACACGTCCCCCCCAATACACACATCATGTGTGTATATACATATACGCACACAAATACTCAATGCATCATACGTATATACCTAAGTTGTTTTGAGGAGTAAGCATGTTTAGTGCTCAATATATATCAGTTGTTATCATTACTAGAGATTTTTTAATTCTACAGATTCAAGGTTACATATCTAGAATGAAGCAATAAAAATTTTTTAAAGAAACACATTCTTTGGGCATATTTACCATCAACATATCATGTATCATTTTCTGTATATGTACTATAAACACAATATTAAATGAGGATTGACGTGATACTTATGATGCTCTTTAAAGAGACCAAATGTTAGCAACATGACATGTGGAACAGAACCTTCAGCAAAGGCATAAATATATTGGTCTCCACACAGGAAAAGTCAGTCCAGGAAGCTGTCATGGCCAAAATATACGTTCAAAAGGCTTCCCACCCAGAATGTATCTATTCTTTAGCCTATAGAACATGAAAGTGAGTTCAGAGATAATTTCCATTTAAACTCAGTAACGTCTCCTTCTGAAAATCTGGTATCAAAACTCAAACAGTCTCGCATTCCCTACCTCCATAGGCAAGTTGATAAATTTAATTTTTGGTGACTAGGGAGCATTACGTAAATTGTTTTGAAGTGACCAAAACAACAACAAAAAAGTACGTAAGTGAAATTGAGTGGCTTACGTTTTAAAATAAATGTTTAAGCTGCCCAGTAATCATATTTAGGGCAAATTAAAACAGTAATTTTCATTTTATAATTTCTCAAACAACAAAGTTTGTTACTGCTTTACTGCATGTATTATTTAGTTAATTACTGCGATGAACTGAATTGTGTCTCCCCCCAAACTCATAAGTTGAAAGCCTACCCCCTAATGTGACTTTACTAGAAGATGGGGCCTATAAGGAGGTAATTAAGGTTAAATGAGGTCCTAAGGGTGGGACCCTGATATTGTAGGATTAGTGTCCTTATAAGGAGAGACATAAGTGAGCTCACTAGTTCTCCTCCGTGTGAGGACACAGTGGGAAGGTGGCTGCTGCTAACCAGGAAGAGGGCTTTCACTAGAAACCAAACCCTGCCAGACTTGATCTCAGACTTTCCAGCCTCCAGACTGTGAGAAAATAAATTTCTGTTGTTTAAGCCACTGGGTCCATGGTATTTTTTTATGTCAGCCTGAGCAGACTAACATATTTATTTACCTATTCATTTATTCTTGTTTCTTTAATGAGAATACCCAGTTCTCTGGGTATTCCTAAAGTCTTAATTAAACACAACATTTTTTTTTTTTTCTTACTACACTGATGGGTAGTCAACTGTTATAATTTTCTTAAGAAAGTTGACCTCAGCAAGATGAAGGACTAGGAGATCCCAACACTTTTCTCCTCCTCTCAAAAAACCCAGCAAAAATAGTAAAGGAACTATAAGCTGATGAAAATATCTCAGGAAAAGCTCTAGACTACAATGAGGAAGTAGCAAAAACACTGTAGAGCTCAAAAACTGATGATGGTTGCATAGAAAAGCATAGGAAGCATTTTACCTTCAGCACTCCATCTCCCAGTCTAGAGCAGCTTAGTGCCAGGAGGGGTCCCCACAGAAGAACTTCACCGCATAGGTAAAAGGAGAGCAGGAGAACCCCTGCAAGCCTCACCACTGTGGATTCGTATCATTTTCACCAACACTGATCCTGATGATGGAGCATCTCAGAGTCTCTGCTGCTGAATCTCCTCCCCAGGGCTGGGGCTATTGTTGCATGAGACCTGCCCTCAAAGGCCCCCAGGAGCCATTCTCTGGGATTGGGATGCCCCAGCATGTTGCCTCATATGAGACCAGAGCTTCTATACTGCTCTGAGATCTGCCTCGCTGGGTTCTCAGTTCCCAGCTCTCACTCATCATTTCTGGGGACTGGCTGACTGATGCTCTGAGTCCCACCCCAGGGTCCCAGGTCATAGCTCTGACCTGTTAGTGCCAGGGCTATGCTGCTGCTGGTCTGAGCCCCATCCTCTAGGTCCAACACAGATTTAATGGACCACCACCAGGGATATGTTACTGCTCTTCTGTGACTGCCCCCTGGGGCCAAAGTTGGGACTTTGTTCCATCATCCCAAGACTGTGCTGCTACTGTACCCTGACCCCAAGCCATTGCACACCCTACCACCCCAGGGTCCATGCTGCTGCTGTATCCTCCCTGCCTACCCCCAATCTGAGTCACTGTGGAGAGTCCCAGAGACTCAGACTACAGTTCCCCAGAGATCTGCAGATACTTACACAATGGACTCCAATGCCATTGCTGCACAAGTGTACCTGTGCCTTAGGATCCTGGTACTGTTGTAGTTCCACATACATCTGATCCTAGGACTCTGGCTCCACTACTTCTCTGAGTGCCAGCACACCAGACCAGCCAATAAGAGGGATCAGCTTGGCTAGAACGTGTTCTCACAAGTGAAAAAGGAGAATAGGAGAATCTCAGCAGTCTTTGCCACTCAGAAAGACAATAACCTTAGCCACCACCACCAACCACAGGACCTCGGCCGTCTTGAGCACAGTGGACCCCTATAGTCTATGCTAACATTGACCTCAGCTGATGGAGCTGCATGGAGACTATTCTGCTGTGCTCTTTCAGGAATAAAAGGTACCCTCACAACCACATTTGGGGAAAGTCTTTCCTTACCAAAGCCAGGCCATTTGTGACAACCTAAGTGAAATAAGCCAGACAGAGAAAGAAAATACTGTATGTTGTCACTTATATGTGGAATCTTCAAAAAAATAAAAGGCTGATTTTATAGGAACAAAGAATTGAATGGTGGCTGCAAGGAGCAGAGAGGAGGGAAATGATGTGACGGATGTCAAAGTGTACAAATTTGCATTTATAAGAAGAATAAGTTCTGAGGATCAAATGTATAGCATGGTGACTGTGGTTAATAACGGGGTATTTATCATTCAAAATTGCTGAGAGTAGATCTAAATCTTTCTCACTACACACACAAATAGTTAACTACGTGAGGTGAGGGATGTGTTCATTATTTTGATCTTGGTAATCGTTCCACAATGTATTTGTACATCAAATCGTCATGCTGTACACTTTAAATATATATGATTATATTTGTCAGTTATTCCTCATTCAAGTTAAAAAATCCAAACTCCAAAAATAACGTCTATTAGGTTTCAATAACGTTAAAATTTTTCAATAATTTTAGTGAATTACTTTATAGTTACATACACATTCAATAAAAAACTACACTTTGAGATAAAAATAAGAACACATTTTTCATCAGAGCGTTAATTAGAATCATCATACACACACTTTTTTAACTTTTTATTTTATATTGGAGTATAGTTGATTAAAAATGGTGTGCTAGTTTCAGGTGTACAGCAAAGTGATACAGTTATACATATATGTGGATCTATTCTTTTTCAAGTTCTTTTCCCATTTAGGTTGTTACATAATATTGAGCAGCATTCCCTGTGCTATACAGTAGGTCCTTGTTGGTTATGCATTTTTAAATACAGCAGTGTGTACATGTCAATCTCAAACTCCCTAACTATCTCTCCCCTGCCACCCTTGCCCCTGGTAATCATGCGTTTGTCCTCTAAGTCTATGAGTCTATTCCTGTTTTGTAAATAAGTTCATTTGTATCATTTTTTTTAGAGTCCACATATAAGCGATAACATACAATATTTGTCTTTCTCTATCTGACTTACTTCACTCAGTATGACAATCTCTAGGTCCATCCATGTTGCTGCAAATGGCATTATTTCATTCTTTTTAATGGCTGAGTAATATTCCATTGTATATATGTGCCACATCTTCTCTATCCACATATATTCATAAGGAAAAAATTCACTTTTGGCACACATATCATAAAATTACACTTTTAAATTTTTATGAAGAAATTATAACTAAAGGATACTTTTATGTTTTAAAAAAGCAGAATATGTATAATATATAATCTATATTAACATACATGTTAATCACAAAGCAGATTATGCCTAATACAAAAGGAACTAAACAGAAATACAAAATATTTCAAAACATTGAGTGTGCTCCAAGTGATGGGATTTTAAGTGGTTTTTTTTTTTTTGGCCTTATACATTTAGACATGTTTTGAAATTGTTCTATACTGAAAAAATAATTCTTCTGAAATTAAAAAAATAATTATATGTAGAAGTAAAATAGAGGAGCAAAATGGAGGGTAGGTATTTCAGAGAATATCAACTCCAAATTGAATCAAGGAAGATAAAAAGTAACTCAAGTCCTGGGCAAATAACAATCCGCAGGGCCTCAATTCTTTCCTTAGTACAGAATGTTTACTGCGGCTGGCAGCCTTCCCTAATCAAAAGCCAGCTCTCAAACATTAATAAGGACACTGAATTTATCAGTATGTCTTGCAATTGTCAGCACATGCCATTATTTTTAAGATAAATTCACGTGCTTTAGCAGCAGGCATTGCTCCTTCAAAGATTATCTTCACTAAAAGCCATCAAATCTATTCAAAACTGAATAGATTCTCAGGAAACTACTTTTAGGGAAATAAAATATTTTGCTACTTATCTCAGGATTCAGCAAGTTATTGCCAAAAATATTTGTGGACTCATTTTAATAGGTGCATGGATGGATTCCTGTGGTCACAGACATTAGCTTCTACTCTCTACTGCCCTGACCTATCTATTTATGTATCCATGTACATACGTATGTATGTATGTATGTATTCATTCATTTATTTAACATATGTTTATACAATACCTAAAATGTGCACTGTTGATATAAAACTAAGCAAATGAGATGATATAAATGTAAGTTGTCATCAAGATGAGTGGATGAGTACATTATAGCAGAAATTTTTGGTTGCCTCTCCATTAACAATTAGATTTCTTTACTTCTAAAAAGAAGCAACATTTCACAGTAGAAGCTGAAAACACTAAAGTCTCACTTTTGCATAGGGTCATGCCCAAGTTTGGGGAGACTTCTCAAAAAATGTTCCTCCTTTACAAAAATTATGACACTCAAGGACAAGCGTCTCCCCCCGCACCCTTTTCTTTGACTTTGTACAGAGGTATATAGCTCTTTAGACACTATCACTCTATAATGAGGAATCAAAGCTTAGAACAGGTCAGTTATGTGAGGATCATGATATGAAAAAGTCTGAAACACAAACAAACAAAAAACTCTGGGTCCTGGTTGACATTGTTTAGCTACTGAATAAGTTAATTTAACTACTAAAATTGCCATGCTTCTAGATCTCATGTTATTGGAGTTAATAAAAATTAAACAGTGTTTTGGGGAGAGAATATGGGAAGACATCCTAATTTGTGCAACTTCATGGTCTATTCATACACAATTCACTTGATTTCATATAAAAGTGCTCTTCTCAAAGTGGCCTAAAATAACAAGGCTTACAAATAATGTCTCATTTTTTCAAATAATACAGATATGCAACAAATCTTAATTTTGGTAATTTCTGAAAGTTGATAAATTACTAATCTATATTTAACAACTGTCATATTACAAAGAAGTAAATCATGGAAAATTATTGGATCTCATTCTTTTCTCCCAACTTTTCTTTCTATAACTCTTCAATTTGAGAAATGAAATTCAAAAAATTTAAAAAGCCTCATATGATCTTCTATCTTTACATAAATCTCCCAGCCTAATACCTAAAAGTTATCAGCTCTAGAGAGCTTGGAATTCTCTTATTATATTCCTGATCTTATTAAGTTAACCAAATCAGAGAACTAGACATTTCTTTGCAAATATGAACACACACACACACACACACACACTAGGTTTTTTGTTTTTTTTTTTTTTGCCAATTTCAATTATTTGTTATTGATGACTGCAAAAAGCTAAGGCCAAGCTGAATGTAAAAGTTAAGATACCCTGAGCTTAAGAGTCTCAGTATGAAAGATTGAAGGTACACAGGCAAATATCTTGGATTTTATACTTTTATCTTATCTATTTATCACATGCAATGAGCAGTGCTGAGAGTCAGTAAGCATTAATGAGAATAAATTCAAAGTTTTCTTGGTGTGCTGGAGAATATCTTGTTATAGATGAGATTAAAGGAATGGCAGGAAGCATATTTATGAAAGACTAAATGGCAAAATGTGCCCAGATTCATGACTTGCATGGAATAAGGATTTAATAGATATTGGTTTACATAACAGGAACACCTTCCCATGATTCTAAGCCAAAAATAAATGTGTCAAATAAGAGAAGTCATTTCTTACTGTTTTAATCAGAAAAATTAAAGGATTTTCCAACCATTAGATAACACGAAGAATTTTCTGTACTTTAAACCTGATATTCATAGATTGGGATGATCATTGTAGTGAACACATTTTTGAAAAATAGATATTACGCACAAAGTAATTTGCACTTATTTATTAAACAAATTATTATTCCTACTACTAAGAGCCTAATACTCTATCACTCTACTGCATTTGGGAACGCAGATGGCACAATTAAAGGCACCTGCTTCTATCTCCTCTGCTCAACGGAGATAAAAGGAAATATCTCTATTAGTTTCTTCTTGCTACTATAACAAACTACCATGAACTAAGTGGCTTAAACAACAACACAATTTATTCTCTTTTTGTTCTGAAAGTCAGAAGTTTGAAATGAATTTTATGGAGCAAAATCAAGGTGTTGAAAGGGCTGTTTTTTCTGGAGGCTATAGGGGAAAAATCCTTTACATTGTCTTTCCGCCCCCAGCTTCCATGGTTACATAATCTTCTTTTTACTTAGGCAGTTCTGTCTTACTCCTATTAAAAACTTGTGCGATTATACTAGATAACTTGGGATAATCTTCCCATCTTAAGATCCTTACCTGAATCACCTCTTCAAATTCTCCTTTGCCATAAAATATAACATTCACGGGTTCCGGGGATTAGCAAGTGGATATATTTGGGAGGCCATTAGTCAGTCAACCATAACCATAGTCTGTGATAGATGTCTACCTATACATAGGCATTGATAGTCTTATAAAGTATCAATAACCAAAATCAATCAACCATGATTAAACATGAAGACTATAATAAGAAGATTTATATAGGCATCTCTGGAAGTCAAGAATGTAAGTCACCAGTGGACCTCATCTGTGGAAACTTGTTCAGTATATGCTCTCCTTAATGTAAATATTCTGAAAGACATGCCTCAATGTTGAATTAAAGTAATTGAAGCTTACAAAGGGACTTTAAACACTTTGGAATGAAGCCTGCCTTTGATTAAGAATGCACCTAGGAAACCATAACTGTATTTATCTCCACTAATTAAGTATGCAATAAAATGAACAAACCTTCAATTCAGTCAAATACAATTTAATTCTTGTGAAAATCTGGAAATTAAATTTAAGCTAAATGATATTTTAGATAGTTTAGGTATTGAGCTAGCCAGTTGGAGGGGGTAGGGAGGAAGATGCTTACCTTAAATAATAAATCCTTCTTCCCATAACGAAGCTCCTTCAGCTGGGCTTGGATTTTTTTTGACTGTAAAAAAAAAAAAAAAGGATTAATGACTTAATTTCATTTATATTTTCAAACTTGAAGATTAAAATTCTTTTAAACTGCATAAGAATGAATTTTGCAGCCAAAGTAAAAAGAGCTCAACTAGTTTGGAAATGGTTTAGTCAGTTTGGGAAACTGTTTGGCAGTTTCTTATAAATATAAATTATACAGAAATTCTTTCTAGGTATTTACCTAAGAGAAATTATAATATATACATAAATGTTTACAGTATATTTATTCATAATAGTCAAAAGCTGGAAATATCCCACATGTCCATTAACTGATGAATAGTAAACAAATTATGGTACATCCATGAAATGAAATACCAAAATACGGTTAGGCGTTTCTTAAAATAAATTAAGTCTGAAACGTAACAATATAGATGTATTTCAAATGTGTTAGAGTATGTGAAAGAATCCAGTCACAAAAAGCTATATTTTGTATAATACCATATATATGATATTCTAGAAAAGACAAAAGACTAGGGACATAAATCAGGTTGGTAGTTGACGTGGACTGGGGGTTGGTGGTAGAGATTATAAAATATCAAGTGGGAACTTTGTAGGTGATGAAAATATCCTCTATCCTGAATACTGATCAAACCCATTAAAGTATATATGATGAATTCTATGTAAATTACATCTCAGTAAAATTCTATGTAAATTATATCTCAATAAAATTTAATTTTAAAAGTTGCTGGCCATAACAGTTACATGTAAAAAATGAAACTGAACATTTTCTAGCACCATATACAAAAGTAAACTCAAGATGCATTAAAGACATAAATATAAGAATGGATACTATAAAACTCCTAGAGCAAAACATAGGCAGGACATAAATCATTGTAATAATTTTTTGGATCCATCTCCTAAAGCAAAGGTAACAAAAGCAGAAATAAACAAATGAGACCTAATTAAACTTAAAAGCTTTTGCACAGCAAAGGAAACCAACCACAAAACTATAAGACAACCTATTGAATGGAAGAAGATATTTGCGAACGATATGACTGATAAGGGGTTAATATCCAACATATACAAATAGCTCATACAACTCAACATCAAACAACAAAAAAAACAACCTTGTTAAAAAATGGGCAGAAGACTAATGAGAACCTACTGTATAGCACAGGGAACTCTACTCAATGCTGTGTGGTGACCTAATGGGAAGGAAATCTAAAAAAGCAGGGGTATGTGTATAACTGATTCACTTTGCTGTAGAGCAGAAAATAACACAACATTGTAAAGCAACGATACTCCAATAAAAAGTTTTTAAATAAAGGGCAGAAGAATTGAATAGACCCTTTTCCAAAGAGGAAATGCAGATGGCCAACAGGCACGTGAAAAGATGCTCAACACTGCTAATCATCAAGGACATGCAAATCAAAACCAGAAAGAGATATCACCTCACACCTGTCTGAATGGCCATCATCAAAAAGTCTACAAATAACAAATGTTGGCAAGGATGTGGAGAAAAGAGAACCCTAGTACACTGTTGCTGGTATTTTAAGTTGGTGCAGCTACTACGGAAAACAATGTGGCGCTTACTCAAACAACTAAAAATAGAACTACCATATGACCCAGCAATCCCACTGTTGGGTATATATTTGAAGAAAATAAAAACACTAATTTAAAAAGATATATGCACTCCAATGTTCATAGCAGCATTACTTCAATAGCCAAGATATGGAAGCAACTTAAGTGTCCATCAACAGATGAATGGATAAAAAGAATGTGGTATAAATATATATAATGAAACATTATTCGGCCATAAAAAAAGAATTAAATTTTGCCATTTGCAATATGGTGGATGGACCTAGAGGGTATTATGCTTAGTGAAATAAGTCAGACAGAGAAAGACAAATACTCTATGTTATCACATATGTGGAATCTAAAAAACAAAACAAATCTAAATAACAAACAGAAACAGACTCATAGATATAGAGAACAAACTAGCAGTTACCAATGGGGAGGAGGAGGTAGGGAAGGGCAAAACAGGTGTATGGGATTAAGAGTTACCAAATACCATGCATAAAATAAATAAGCAAAAAAGGATATATTATACAGAACAGGCAAATATAGCCATTATTTTGTAATAATTTTAAATGAAGTATAATCTATAAAAATATTGAATCCCTATGCTGCACACCTGAAACTAATATAATATTGGAAATCAACTATACCTCAATAAAAAACAAAAGAGGAGAGTAGAATAAATCAAGTACACCTTCAGTTTAGATGTAGGATTTAATACAGTATTAATTTCTTGGCTATTTTTTGAACTTAGCTTTAAAAACATGTATCTTGTAATAAAATGGTTGCCAGACTTTAATGTGCACAAGAATCACCTGGAGGGCTTCTTTTTTGGCTCAGCAGCCATGGCTCACCGGCCTAGCCGCTCTGCGGCATGTGGGACCTTCCCAGACCGGGGCACGAACCCGTGTCCCCTGCACTTGCAGGCGGACTCTCAACCACTGCACCACCAGGGAAGCCCCTGGAAGGCTTCCTAAAACACAGAATAAGTCAATGAAACTATTCTATACGATACTGTAAGGGTGGTTATGTGTTATACGTTTGTCAAACTCTATAGAATGTAAACAACTAAGAATGAAACCTAAACTCAACTAGGGACTCTGGGTGATGATGATGTGTCAATGCAGTTTCATCGATTATAGCAGATTTACTGCTCTGGTGGAGGATGCTGCTAATGGGGGGCTGTGTGGAGGCAGGGAGTACCTGGGAGCTCTCCAAACTTTCAGCTCAATTTTGCTGTGAACCTAAAGCTTCTCTAAAAACAGAAAATCTATTTAAAAAACAAAAAATAGAGGAGGAGCTTCAAGATGGCGGAAGAGTAAGACACGGAGATCACCTTCTTCCCCACAAATACATCAGAAATACATCTACATATGGAACTGATCCTATAAAACACCTACTGAACGCTGGCAGAAGACCTCAGACCTCCCAAAAGGCAAGAAACTCCCCACGTACCTGAGGAGGGCAAAAGAAAAATGAAAAAACACACACAAAAGAATAGGGACGGGACCTGCACCAGTGTGTCCCTGCACAGCAGGAGCTGTGAAGGAGGAAAGGTTTCCACACACTAGGAAGCCCCTTCGCGGGCAGAGACTGCGGGTGGCGGGGCGGGGGGAAGCTTCGGAGCCACGGAGGAGAGCACAGCAACAGGGGTGCGGAGGGCAAAGCAGACAGATTCCCGCACAGAGGATCAGTGCTGACCAGCACTCACCAGCCCGAGAGGCTTGTCTGCTCACCCACAGGGACGTGCGGGGGCTGGGAGCTGAGGCTCGGGCTTCAGTCGGATCCCAGGGAGAGGACTGGGGTTGGCGGCATGAACACAGCCTGAAGGGGTTAGTGCGCCACGGCTAGCCGGGAGTGTGCCCGAGAAAAGGTCTGGACCTGCCGAAGAGGCAAGAGACTTTTTCTTCCCTCTTTGTTTCCTGATGCGCGAGGAGAGGGGATTAAGACCGCTGCTTAAAGGAGCTCCAGAGATGGGCGTGAGCTGCGGCTAACAGCACGGACCCCAGAGATGGGCATGAGACGCTAAGGCTGCTGCTGCCGCCACCAAGAAGCCTGTGTGCGAGCACAGGTCACTATCCACACCTCCCCTCCCGGGAACCTGTGCAGCCTGCCACTGCCAGGGTCACGTGATCCAGGGACAACGTCCCGGGAGAACGCACGGCGTGCCTCAGGCTGGTGCAATGTCACGCCGGCCTCTGCCGCCGCAGGCTCGCCACGCATCCGCACCCCTTCATCCCCCCGGCCTGAGTGAGCCAGAGACCCCGAATCAGCTGCTCCTTTTTAACCCCGTCCTGTCTGAGCAAAGAACACACGCCCTCAGGTGACCTACATGCAGAGGGGAGTCCAAATCCAAAGCTGAACCCAGGGAGCTGTGTGAACAAAGAAGAGAAAGGGAAATTTCTCCCAGCAGCCTCAGGAGCAGCAGATTAAATCTCCACAATCAACGTGATGTAACCTGCATTTGTGGAATACCTGAATAGACAACAAATTATCCCAAATTGAGGAGGTGGACTTTGGGAGCAACTATATATATATATATATATATATATATATATATATATATATATATATTTTTTTTTTTTTTTTCCCTTTTTCTCTTTTTAGGAGTGTGTATGTGTAGGCTTCTGTTTCTGATTTTGTCTGTATAACTTCACTTTTACCATTTTTCCTAGGGTTCTGTCTGTCTGTCTTTATTTTCGTAGTTTTTTTTGTTTTTTTTGTTGTTTTTTTTTTTTGCGGTACACAGGCTTTTGCGGAGCACAGGCTCCGGACAGGCAGGCTCAGCCGCCATGGCTCAAGGGCCTAGCCACTCCACAGCATGTGGGATCATCCTGGACTGGGGCACAAACCTGTGTCCCCTGCATCAGCAGGTGGACTCTCAACCACTGTGCCACCAGGGAAGCCCCTTTCTTTTTTAGTATAGATTTTAGTACTTGTTATCATCGGTGGATTAGTTTTTTGGTTTGGTTGCTCTCTTCTTTATTTCATTATTTTTTTGTATTACTTAAAAAACATTTTTTTTAATAATTAGTTTTTATTTTATTTTATCTTCTTCTTTCTTTCTTTCTTTTTTTTCTCCCTTTTATTCTGAGCTATGTGGATGACAGGCTCTTGGTGCTCCAGCCAGGCATAAGGGCTGTTCCTCAGAGGTGGGAGAGCTAAGTTCAGGACACTGGTCCACAGAGACCTCCCAGTTCCATGTAATATCAAACAGTGAAAATTTCCTCGAGATCTCCATCTCGATGCCAAGACCCAGCTCCAATCAATGACAAGCAAGCTAAGGTGCTGGACACCCTATGCCAAACAACTAGCAAGACAGGAATACAACCCCATCCACTAGCAGAGAGGCTGCCTAAAATCATAATAAGGCCACAGACACCCCAAAACACACCACCAGACGTGGACCTGCCCACCAGAAAGACAAGATCCAGCCTCATCCACCAGAACACAGGCACTAGTCTCCTCCACCAGAAAGCCTACACAACCACTGAACCAACCTTAGCCACTGGGGACAGACACCAAAAACAACAGGAACTACGAACCTGCACCCTGCGAAAAGGAGCCCCCAAAACAGTAAGTTAAGCAAAATGAGAAGACAGAGAAATACACAGCAGATGAAGGAGCAAGGCAAAAACCCATGAGACCCAACAAATGAAGAGGAAATAGGCAGGCTACCTGAAAAAGAATTCAGAATAATGATAGTAAAGATGATCCAAAATCTTGGAAATAGAATTGAGAAAATACAAGAAACGTTTAACAAGGATATAGACGAACTAAAGAGCAAACAAACAATGATGAACAACACAATAAATGAAATTTAAAATTCTCTAGAAGGGATTAAAAGCAGAATAACTGAGGCAGAAGAACGGATGAGTGACCTTGAAGATAAAATAGTGGAAAAAAATATCACAGAACAGAATAAAGAATAAAAGAATGAAAATAATTGAGGACAGTCCCAGAGACACCTGGGAAAACATTATACACATGAACATTCAAATTATAGGGGTCCCAGAAGAAGAAGAGAAAGAGAAAGGGACTGAGAAAATATTGAAAAGATTATAGTGGAAAACTTCTGTAATATGGGAAAGGAAATAGCTAATCAATCTAGGAAGCACAGGGAGTCCCATTAAGGATAAACACAAGGAGAAAAACACCAAGACACATATTAATCAAACTATCAAAAATTAAATACAGAGAAAAAGTATTAAAAACAGCAAGGAAAAAACAAAAAACACACAAAGGAATCCCCATAAGGTTAACAGCTGATTTTTCAGCAGAAACTCTGCAAGGCAGAAGGGAGTGACAGGACATATTTAAAGGGATGAAGGAGAAAAATCTACAACCAAGATTACTCTAACCAACAAAGATCTCATTCAGACTTGATGGAGAAATTAAAAACTTTACAGACAAGCAAAAACTAAGAGAATTCAGCACCACCAAACCACCTTTACAACAAATGCTAAAGGAACTTCTCTAGGCAGGAAACACAAGACAAGGAAAAGACCTACAATAACAAACCCAGAACAATTAAGAAAATGGGAATAGGAACATACATATCGATAACTACATTAAATGTAAATGGATTAAATGCTCCAAATAAAAGACATAGACTGGCTGAATGGATACAAAAACAAGACCCATATATATACTGTCTACAAGAGACCCACTTCAGACCTAAGGACACAAACAGACTGAAAGTGAGGGGATGGAAAAGGATATTCCATGCAAATGGAAATCAAAAGAAAGCTGGAGTAGCAATTCTCAAATCAGACAAACTAGACTTTAAAATAAAGACTACTACAAGAGACAAAGAAGGACACTACATAATGCTCAAGAGATCAACCCAGGAAGAAGATATAACAATTGTAAATATTTATGCACCCAACATAGGAGCACCTCAATACATAAGGCAAATACTAACAGCCATAAAAGCATAAATCAACAGTAACACATTCACAGTAGGGGACTTTAACACCCCACTTTCACCAATGGACAGATCATCCAAAATGAAAATAAATAAGGAAACACAAGCTTTAAATGATACATTAAACAAGATGGACTTAATTGATATTTGTAGGACATTCCATCTAAAAACAACAGAATACACTTTCTTCTCAAGCACTCATGGAACATTCTCCAGGATAGATCATATCTTGGGTCACAAATCAAGCCTTGGTAAATTTAAGAAAATTGAAATTGTATCAAGTATCTTTTCCGACCACAATGCTATGAGACTAGATATCAATTACAGGAAAAGATCTGTAAAAAATATAAACACATGGAGGCTGAACCATACATTACTAAATAACCAAGAGATCAGTGAAGAAATCAAAGATGCAATCAAAAGATACCTAGAAACCAATGACAATGAAAACACGACAACCCAAAACCTATGGGATGCAGCAAAAGCAGTTCTAAGAGGGAAGTTTATAGCAATACAATCCTACCTTCAGAAACAAGAAACATCTCAAATAAACACCCTAACCTTACACCTAAAGGAATTAGAGAAAGAGGAATAAGAAAACCCCAAAGTTAGCAGAAGGAAAGAAATCATAAAGATCAGATCAGAAATAAATGAAAAAGAAATGAAGGAAACGATAGCAAAGATGAATAAAACTAAAAGCTGGTTCTTTGAAAGGATAAACAAAATTGATAAACCATTAGCCAGACTCATCAAAAAAAAAAAGGGAGAAAATTCAAATCAATGGATTTAGAAATGAAAAAGGAGAAGGAACAACTGACACTGCAGAAATACAAAGGATCATGAGAGATTACTACAAGCAACTATATGCCAATAAAAAGGACAACCTGGAAGAATTGAACAAATTCTTTCAAATGCACAACCTGCCAAGACTGAACAAGGAAGTAATAGGAAATATGAACAGACAAATCACAGGAACTGAAATTGAAACTGTGATTAAAAATGTTCCAACAAACAAAAGCCCAGGGCCAGATGGCTTCACAGGCGAATTCTATCAAATATTTAGAGAAGAGCTAAGCACCTATCCTTCTCAAACTCTTCCAAAATATAGCAGATGGTGGAACACTCCCAAACTCATTCTAGGAGGCCACCATCACCCTGATACCAAAACCAGACAAAGATGCCACAAAGAAAGAAAACTACAGGCCAATATCACTGATCAACATAGATGCAAAAATCCTCAACAAAATCCTAACAAACAGAATCCAACAGCAGATTAAAAGGATCATACACCATGGTCAAGTGGGTTTTATTCCAGGAATGCAAGGATTCTTCAATATATGCAAATCAATCAATGTGACACACCATATTAAAAAACTGAAGTAGAAAAACCATATGATCATCTCAATAGATGCAGAGAAAGCTTTAACAGAATTCAACACCCATTTATGATAAAAACCCTCCAGAAAGTAGGCATAGAGGGAAATTTCCTCAACATAATAAAGGCAATAAATGACAAACCCACAGCCAACATCATACTCAATGGTGAAAAACTGAAACCATTTCCAGTAAGATCAGGAACAAGACAAGGTTGCCCACTCTCACCACTATTATTCAACATACTTTTGGAATTTTATACCACAGCAGTCAGAGAAGAAAAAGAAATAAAAGGAATCCAAAGCAGAAAAGAAGAAGTAATGCTGTCACTGTTTGCAGATGACATGATACTATACATAGAGAATCCTAAAGATGCTACTGGAAAACTACTAGAGCTAATCAAAGAAATTGGTAAAGTAGCAGGATACAAAATTAATGCACAGAAATCTCTGGCATTCCTATACACTAATGATGAAAAATCTGAAAGTGAAATTAAGAAAACACTCACATTTACCATTGCAACAAAAAGAATAAAATATCTAGGAATAAACCTACTAAGGAGACAAAAGACCTGTATGCAGAAAATTATAAGACACTGATGAAAGAAATTAAAGATGATACAAATAGATGGAGAGATGTACCAATGTCTTGGATTGGAAGAATCAACATTGTGAAAATGACTATACTACCCAAGGCAATCTACTGATTCAATGCAATCCCTATCAAACTACCACTGGCATTTTTCATAGAACTAGAACAAAAAAATTTTAAATTTGTATGGAAACACAAAAGACCCATAATAGCCAAAGCAATCTTGAGAACAAAAAACGGAGCTGGAGGAATCAGGCTCCCTGACTTCAGAGTTTACTACAAAGCTTCAGTAATCAAGACAGTATGGTACTGGCATAAAACAGAAAGATAGATCAATGGAACAGGAGAGAAAGCCCACAGATAAATGCAGGCCCATATGGTCATCTTATCTCGGAAAAAGGAGGCAAGAATATGCAGTGGAGAAAAGACTGCCTCTTCAATAAATGGTGCTGGGAAAACTGGACAGCTAAATGTGAAAGAATGAAATTAGAACACTCCCTAACACCATACACAAAAATAAACTGAAAATGGATTAGAGAGCTAAATGTAAGGCCAGACACTATCAAACTCTTAGAGGAAAACATAGGCAGAACACTCTATGACATAAATCACAGCAAGATCCTATTTGACCCACCTCCTATAGAAATGGAAATAAAAACAAAAATAAACAAATGGGACCTAATGAAACTTCAAAGCTTTTGCACAGCAAAGGAAACCATAAACAAGACGAAAAGACAACCCTCAGAATGGGAGAAAATATTTGCAAATGAAGCAACTGACAAAGGTTTAATCTCCAAAATTTACAAGTGGCACAGGCAGCTCAATATCAAAATAGGAAACAACCCAAGCCAAAAATGGGCAGAAGACCTAAACACATTTCTCCAAAGAAGATATACAGACTGCCAACAAACACATGAAAGAATGCTCAAGATCATTAATCATTAGAGAAATGCAAATCAAAGCTACAATGCAATATCACCTCACACCAGTCAGAATGGCCATGATCAAAAAAATCTAGAAACTATAAATGCTGGAGAGCGTGTGGAGAAAAGGGAACCCTCTTGCACTGTTGGTGAGAATGTAGATTGATAAAGCCACTATGGAGAACAGTATGGAGGTTCCTTAAAAAACTACAAATAGAACTACCATATGACCCAGCAATTCCACTACTGGGCATATACCCTGAGAAAACCAAAATTCAAAAAGAGTCATGTACCAAAATGTTCATTGTAGCTCTGTTTACAATAGCCAGGACATGCAAGCAATCTATGTGTCCATTGGCAGATGAATAGATAAAGAAGAGGTGGCACATATATATGATGGAATATTACTCAGCCATAAAAAGAAACAAAATTGAGTTATTTGTAGTGAGATGGATGGACCTAGAGTGTGTCATACAGAGTGAAGTAAGTCAGAAAGAGAAAAACAAATACCGTGTGCTAACACATATATATAGAATCTAAAAAAAAAAAAAAGGTCATGAAGAACCTAGGGGCAGGACAGCAATAAAGACACAGACATAAAGAATGGACTTGAGGACATGGGGAGGGGGAAGGGTAAGCTGGGACTGAGTGAGAGAGTGGCATGGACATATATACACTACCAAATGTAAAATAGATAGCTAGTGGGAAGCAGCCGCATAGCACAGGGAGACCAGCTCGGTGCTTTGTGAACACCTACAGGGGTGGGATAGGGAGGGTAGGAGGGAGGGAGATGCAAGAGGGAAGAAGTATGGGGACATATGTATGTGTATAACTGATTCACTTTGTTATAAAGCAAAAACTAACACACCATTGTAAAGCAGTTATACTCCAATAAAGATGTTAAATAAATAAATAAATAAAGTAGCTGGCCATAGTACCTAATAACTACAGGATCCTCATGGGATTATTATATCCTAGT
This sequence comes from Stenella coeruleoalba, assembly GCF_951394435.1. Taxonomy (NCBI): domain Eukaryota; kingdom Metazoa; phylum Chordata; class Mammalia; order Artiodactyla; family Delphinidae; genus Stenella; species Stenella coeruleoalba. The sequence continues at coordinate 32,341,855 of NC_137154.1, forward strand.
AGACAGTACTGGTACAAAACTCCTCTTTGATATGTAAAGCCCTCTCATATGTTTAAAATATTGTACTTTTCCAAGACTACATGGAATGTTTATGAGTCTTCCAGTGAATAAACTGCAACTGTGATTCAGTTTCTTATTACATTCAAAATGTTTTCAACTATGCAAGGTAGTGGATTTTGCAAAGTGGGGGACTGTGTTATGATAGTGTTATAATTACTAAATCATCATCTAATGCTGGAACCATCATCAATTAGAGTATACTCTTGTAAGTGTTGTAAATGATACACCCCTGAGAGGTTCAAACATTAGAAACACAGTTTTTCACAGATATTCCTGTCAGGAGCCAACTACATTGGCCTATTAAATCAAGAAGTTGAAATAAATAAGGAAATAGAGCAAATGAATAAATTATAATGAACATACTTTAATTTATTTTAACGTTATACATTACTGATCTATGAAAAGTCTAGGAATTCATAAATAAGAATGCAGAAATAATATGTCCTCTGAGAAATTGAGATGAGAAATATGAATCTTTTTGAATTAAGGGGCTAAAAAATATAGGTAGCTCCAGGTTGTTGTTGCTGTTTGTTTTTTCATTCTTCTGTTTGTTTATAAACACCACAGACACCTTCTCCTAGGAGACACCTCTTTTTCCTTTTTCCTGGGTGCTGTGGGGATCTGGGAACATGTCAACCATCTCAGAATACAGCTTCAGTCCAGGTGGTTTCAAAACTCATATCCACTTGCTTACGCTCTTACAAGTAACATTCAGAAACTGCATGCTACATACGCAATATTTCTAGAAACCTAGCAAATATCAACAATATAAAGAGTTTATTTATATCCAAATACAAAAATACAATGAAAAAACAACACTGCACAAGCTCATATCTATATGCCATTCAGTTTGATTATTCATTTATGGGGCATCAACATTTAGTTTCCATGTATTAAAAAGTTCTATTCATTTCATGTATAATATTATTGTAAAGATATTATAAATGGATTATTATATTGCATGTTGACTCTAACTCCAGCACTCATAATAATGATTTTTTTTTTTTTTTTTTTGCGGTACGCGGGCCTCTCACTGTTGTGGCCTCTCCCGTTGCGGAGCACAGGCTCCGGACGCACAGGCTCAGCGGCCATGGCTCACGGGCCTAGCCACTCCGCGGCATGAGGGATCTTCCCGGACCGGGGCACGAACACGTGTCCCCTGCGTCGGCAGGCAGACTCTCAACCACTGCGCCACCAGGGAAGCCCAGGAAAAGGCTTTTTGAATGAGAGGCGGCTCCATATTTAGGAGATGGTAGAAGTAGTTCACCAGCACTGTACCTTGCTTCTAGTCTGCTATGGGAAAAGGGGTAAACTTGTGTAAGACACTGTTCTTGTTCTAACTAAACCTCTTTCCTTTCCCCTTCCTTCACAGGCATCAGGTCTTCATTGAGGTTTGAAGGCTAACATGCCTGTTCCTTATCATTCACAGGCTTTTCCACTAAAAAAAATTTGCACGACTAATCTTTTCTTCGTGTATGCTTCTTTGAGGCTCCAGCTGATACACTGAATGCTGTCTGCTCGCCTTGAGGTATAAAGAATCACTTACTATGGCACTATTTCTACTATGTCTTTACTATTACTAAGAATTGTTGACTATGAGCTATATTTCTACAACATTAAATAAAGTACAGATTGATTTGGAAGATCAAGAGGACAAAAAATTGATTTTAATTAAACCTGGACTAAACAGAATGACTTTTTTCCCCCTGAGAAATGTATGAGATGATATTCTTGTCCAGCAAATAGAACCAATGACTCTATTTGTTTCTTAAGTTTTATGGTCAGTCCTAGATCCTCATTTTGACACTTGATTGTCACTGCAAAACTGTGTAGACATCACATAGAAGGTACCAAAAGTGAAAATTTCATGGCCTTCCAGGTGTTTGCTAGTGAGGAAATCCTGATAATCCAGTTAAGGAAGGAATCCAGAATATCATTTAGGAAAGTGACACTTAACTGGCTTAAAATTTTTCTTTTTCGTTTTGGAGATGAACTGTCAAAACATCCAAAAATACCTAGAAGTTTAAAATGTGTTTTTATTTTCTTATTCCAATGTTTGCATTTATGTTTTAGGGGAAAACCGTCACCAGATATCTGGGTTTAACAAAAAAAATTGGCACTAATATTGTTTCTATTCAGTTGAAACTATAAGAAGTGAAAACTTACCTCTTCTGCATGTATTCCACATAGCTTGTTTCCTGACAAGAGTTTGTGTTTCAAGCTTTTATTCTGAAGAAAGAAACATAGTTTTATTGCTAAGAAGTTATAAAATATTAAAAATTTCCTTAAATATGTCAGCAGTATTTCTCTATGTCTTGTTCACAGATAAGTCCTTCATGATATGAGATGTAGTGGATTTGCAATAAATTGAGTTGAATCTGTAATGTAAAAGAATGTTTCCTTTATTTAATAAAAAATCTGACATATTAGCATTAACACATTTATTAGAAAATATGGAACTTTCTTTGGTCTTACATTTAACTCTGTTTTATTATATTCATGTATGTTGTCTTATAAAATAATTTTAGTTTCAAATGTGTAGTTGGTACTAGTTTCTTAAAGCACCCTCTAAAGAGCAAACATTTATTTCTACCATCATCTGGATGCTGGTCACCTTGGAATCTAGTCTAATATAGTCACAGACACTCTAGGGTCTGAATTTCCTTTAAATGTTATGGGTTTAGAGTCCACTTATATTCCTGACACCTGTGCATTGCACTCAAAGTGCTTCTTGATGCTCAGAAACTATTTCTTCTTCCAGGCCTCAAAAGTGTACTCTATTTGCTGGACTTTCATAGAAAGAATGTTACTTGTTACTTTAGAAATGGAAGCAAAGTGTTAGCCATCTGAATCTAAACCCTTACAGTGAGTCAATTATATATCCCTCATTACATTCAGGCTTTTCTTTGTCCCATAACTGAGTACCTACTCTTCTTTTAGACAGGCAGGCTAAAGGAGAGCAGAAAACTTTGTAAAACCCACAGGATTTAGACTTTGTACTGTCTCTACAGGAGCAAACAATGTAATGGAAAGTACATCTCATATATAATGGCTCTAAAGAGAGTCAATTTGATGAGCATCATAAGCAAATTGAATTAAATTTATGCAGCGTGAATGAATAACTGAATGAATGAATACATCAAATTTAAGACTTCTTCTTCATCAGTACCTTTTTTTTTTTTTTTTTTTTAGGTTCCGTATACATGCGTTAGCATACGGTATTTGTTGATCTCTTTCTGACTTACTGCACTGTTACTGATGAACCTAGTGGCAGGACAGGAGTAAAGACATAGACATAGATAATGGACTTGAGGACACAGAGGGGAGGGAGAAGCTGGGGCGAAGTGAGAGTAGCATCGACATATATACACTACCAAATGTAAAATAGCTAATGGGAAGCAGCAGCATAGCACAGGGAGATCAGCTCAGTGCTTTGCAACGACTTAGAGGGGTGGGATAGGGAGGGTGGGAGGGAGGCTCAAGAGGGAGGGGTTATGGGATGTATGTATGCATATGGCTGATTCACTTTGTTGTGTGGCAGAGGCTAGTGTAGTATTGTGAAGCAGTTATACTTCAATAAAGATACATTAAAAATAAATAAATAAAATGTACAAAAAAAAAAAGACTTCTTCACACACAATTCTCACCTGATTATGCACACCATTTCCTATTTTATTCTCCTGTCATGCAGACAGTGGGTACAGCTGCCTCAGTTTGAAAGAATCCTTTGTCTAACTTTTCCTCCTTAGCTAAGAGTTGAAATTGTAAAAAACTTACTTAGAATTTTAATACCTTGAAATGTTTTACACAAATGAGGAGTTATCTTGATTCACTTAGTAATGTTATTTTTGCAAATATTTGTACTCATTATACAACAAAACACAAGATTAAGGTTTTTAAAGAGTATTTAATGTACAGTATTCCTGTATTTAAAAGCTCATAAACTATAATAACGAGATACATATTGATGTTCTAACTCTGCAGTGTTGCTCAGTCTGTAGGTTAAAAAAAATACCCTAAGTTTCCTTCTGTACATGTCTATTTATGATATTTTCGACATGTGTAATCTTAATATTTTTTCTATTGAAATTGTCTATTTTTCTTTTTTGATTTCTCTTATTGTTTTTGTACATAAGGGATATATCTTTACTATCTCTAGAGATCTGTTATTCACTTTGATTTTCATCATTTTTATGGTTATAGTTTTTTAGTGGAAAGATGGGTGAAATTCAAATAAGGTCTATAGTTTGTTTACTAATATTGTATTAATGTTAATTTTCTGGCTTAATAATTGTAGTATCATTGTATGATGTTACATTAGAGGTTTGGGGTAAAGGTACATGAGAACATTCTGTATTAATTTGCTACTCCAATGTTTGTAATGTCTTTTTGGATCTGACAGTTAAAGCACAAGCAAAAAAATAGCAAGTGGGACTGCATCAAACTAAATAACTTCTGCATAGCAAAAGAAACCATCAACAAGTAAAAAGAAAACCTACGAAATGGTGAAAAAAAAAAGTTGCAAACCATATATTTGATGATAAGGGGTTAATATCTAAAACATGTAAAGAACTCATATAACTCAATAGCAAAAAAAATAGTAATAACCTAATTAAAAAATGGACAAAGGACCTGAATAGACATTTCTCCAAAGAAGATATAGAAAAGGTCAACAGGTACATGAAAAAATCCTCAACATCACTAGTCATTAGGGAAAAGCAGATTGAAATGATAAAATATCACTTCATGCCTGTTAGAATGGCCATCATCAAAAAGACAAGAGATAAATGCTGGCATGAATGCAGAGAAAAGGGAATCTTTGTGCACTTCTGGTGGAATTGTAAATTGCTACAGCCACTATGAAAACAGTATGGAGGATACTCAAAAAATTAAAAATAGAACTACCATAAGATCCAGCAATTCCACTTCTTGGAATATAACCAAAGAAAAAGAAAACATTAACTTGAAAAGATATCTGTACAGCCCCCCCGCCCCACCCCGTGTTCATAGCAGCAATATTTACAGTAGCCAAGACATGGAAACAACCTAAGTGTCCACTGATGGATGAATGAACAGAGACGCTGTGATATATATGTATGTAAAACAGCCATTAAAATGAGGAAATACTACCATTAGTAACAACATGGATGAAATCTGAAGGAAGATAAGTCAGATAGAGAAACTAAATAAAAAAAAACAAACTCACAGACTTATGATTACCAAGGTGAAGGGTACAAGGAGGGGTAAGTGGAGGAAGGTGGTCAAGAGGTACAAATTTCCAGTTATAAGATAAATATGTTCTAGGGACGTAATGTCCAGCATGATAACTATAGCTAACACTGATGTATGATATATAGAAAAACTGTTAAGAGAGAAAATCCTAAGAGCTCTGATCACAAGGAAAATATTTTTCCTTCTTTCTTTCTTTGCTTTTTACTGTATCTATATGAGAAGATGGATGGGCTAAACCTACCATGGTCATCATTTCATAATATATGTAAATCAAACCATCATGATATACGCCTTAAATTATACAGTGATGTATGTCAATTATTTCTCAATAAAACTGGGAGCAGTTATCTCAAAATAGAAAGTTAAAATAGCTAAAAAATAAAATTAAGATAAATAAATAAAATTGAGACAAGATTAGTGAAGTACATCTAATATGAGGCCTTATGTGTTAACACAAACCATCCATACATGAGTAAATTTATTAGAAATGATAATAAAGTTAATAACATACCTCAGAATTGGTGTATGTAATCTATACTACTTAAAATTTGCATCTTCAGTTAAAAGTTTTTATTCCCTTTTTTCTTTTTCCTTTCTTCCTTCCTTTCTTTAATTTATTTTTCTTTCTTTCTTTTCCTTTTGTTCATTCTGTTCAATGCTGAAGTGATAGATAAAGCAGTGAATATTTCTCTTCAAATATGTGTGATAGACTTGGACCATGGAACTGGATTAGCACAAGGAAGATTGTCCTGCATGGATATCCTGTGGCCACAACAAAAATGAGCAGTGATTATGTTGTGTGTCCACAGTCTGCTGTGGCAGTTGATAATTCTGGGCAACTGTGTAAACAATATGTTTCCATTAAGATAAATGTCATTTCCAGAGCTTAAGAATTAGACTATTTCACTATTTTGAAATAAATCCAGAAATGAGGATAATTAACTATAATCACCCATAATGGGGCCAATTGTCAGATACAAGGAAGACTTATCAAGGCCCTTATTGAGATAGTTCTTAGCTGGCATGTTTTTCAGAAACATGGATGGCACAGAACATTGGAGAGGGAATGCTGATTCTCAGACAATTCACTGATTTAACCTTTCTACTCAACGTTAGTGATCATATTCTTCTTTAATCCCAGAAAGAATTGACTTGTTATCATTTAGGCATTAAGATCATAGTCTTGGGCTTCCCTGGTGGTGCAGTTGTTGGGAGTCCGCCTGCCGATGCAGGGGACGCGAGTTCGTGCCCCGGTCCGGGAAGATCCCACGTGCCGCGGAGCAGCTGGGCCGGTGAGCCATGGCTGCTGAGCCTGCGCATCCGGAGCCTGTGCTCCGCAACAGGAGAGGCCACGGCAGTGAAAGGCCCACGTACCACAAAAAAAAAAAAAAAAAAAAGAAAAAAAAAAAGAACATAGCCTTTACAGTTTAATCAGACTTGTATCATTTTATCTACCTTCTAAACAATGGATCTCATCCCTATCAAACTTAATGGTACTTTTACAAGGTCTAAAATAACAATGTACACATGTAATTATGCCCCAAATGCTAGGATCCAATAATGATTATGCCTCGCTTGAGGGGACATAAGAAAAAGTAGATTAAAAGAATTATAAAACGTTTAGATGTCTGTTTTTCTTGCCTGTCATACTTCTACTATCCCTTCTTCTAATAACTGTACCTTGCTTTTTCTTGTGAAAAATATTTTTCCATGCTAATTCCACGTGGCTTGTGTGACACTAACTTTACCCACTCTATCAAGGCAAAGGATGAAACTCAAGCTCAGCCAATCAGAGGCTTGATCCAGAGTTGGTAAAGTTAACATAAAAGTTGCTGGTGAGACTCAAATATAAAACTCTCATTTTCAAGAATTATTGAGGAAAATGTGCCAAGGGTCATCACTATGTCAGAACTCACCTGAGACTGAATATAACATAGAAAAAGAACACACGAGTATAGAGAAATACTGAATTCTACTGATGTTCTTGGTCCTTCTCCCCTGTTCTACACTTGCCTGAAGCTAGTGTGTATACACCTGGATTTTCCAGCTACATGCTTCTAGCACCAGCTGCTCTGTTCTCTTGACACCATACTTAAATCTTTTTTTCCACCTATCCCTACATAATCGTTAATTCTCTCACTGCCCTAAAATTCAGAGTAGCCTCCCTCCAACAAAAAAAACAAACATCCAAGCTTATATCTAATGCTCATGCTTATCAGGATGTGGGCAGAGAATATATCCACCTATTTTGGCTTCTCTAAATAAAAGGCAGGCTCTGCTTACTACCCACTAAAGAAATGTCTCTCAGTTGGATTCTGTACAAATTTGGGGTGGCTTAAAACAAATGTCCCTACAGCCTTCTTAGGAACCCAGCTTCTTGGGAATATACCTAAAATGCCATTTAATATCTCCCCTTATCTCTATGATAAAACTCAAACTCAAATCTGATAGTAACAAAATATTTTTAATAGTTAGATCTGCTAATCTAGCTTTGATTTTTGCCTGGGAACTTAAAACATCACATTTTCAGTACAGCTTACTTGGTAGCTCAAACCCAACAGACATTCTGGGTTCCAAAACAGAAAGAGATATAAATCTCTATAATCTTGCAATACGTAAATGTAAAAATTCCAAAATTACTAGGAGTTTCCATTTTACATTGTTCTTTCAAATGAAATTAGGTATTAATCAGGATTTTTGCTTGCAAATAATAGAAACCAATAATGGCTAAATCAAGCAAAGCATGAATTTATTGTGAAGATTTCATGTAGAAAACTTGGGGAATAAGGTTCAGAAAATAGGCAAGAACCAAGTAGGAGGAGGTATCCATAATTATAAGACAGGAATAGTTACTGTGACAGTTGAATGAGAGGTTGTAAATCAGTGTACTTAATTACAAGGTGGGTTGATGAGGTCTCAATGAATTTTCATGGTAAAAGTCAAAATCTGGGGACACTTAGGATTGTCAAATATAATAAATAATGTAAATGTGTTTGTCACATTATTTTCTGGACTTAAATAAAATATACGACTGCTGCCAGGCAGCTGAAAACATGTGTTAATGTCTCCAAAGTGCAATTAGGTATAAACCAAAAGTAAAAACACCCGCAAGTGGTATTCAAAATAAAACCAGAGATTTCTGCGTCTCACTGCAGGAAGCATCTCCTATTTTAAAACTTCCTAAAACTGTGCATAAACCACTATATATGAATGCTTCAGAGCCACATTTGTTTCAATTTAAATGTGTTTTTAAAATGCCTGAAAAATGGACATGTCCTTTCAAATACGGTTGCAACTGGAAAACTTACAACCCATATAAAGAAAAGCAATAGAGTTTAGGGGTAAGATGTGACTTAAATACTTTGCTTCTAAAATATTGGCAGATGTTATAATATTTTATAAATTCCCTAACAGTCTCCTTCTGAGAACAGCTCAGGAAATGGATGGGTTACTGGACTGAAATCTAAACAATGAATGCGTATTTCATCAATTCTTGGGATGCACAATTTTTTCTCTTTTTAATGTTTCTAAAATCAGGACGTGATCTACAACATTATGCACTTTTCATTTAGTATTTATGGTTCCCTCTACCCCAAGAAGTTGTTAAGTCACAATCCACTTTAACGATTGATGACTCCTTAAAATTTAAAGATTATTTCTGTTTTAAAATAAGGGGTGAAGAGATCAATAAAGGGGAGAAACACTCAGCTGCATAGGAACTAGGGAAAATAAGAAATTTGTATAAGGTCTTTTTATTTATTCTAAGCCACACAGAAGGAAAAAGTAGAATTTCAAAATGGATAAAGATAAAATTGTCTATAAAATAGTTTCAAGTCGATAATGGAGAAAAAGGCCAAAGGGAATCAGCCACCTATATATATTAAAATAAAAATACAGAGCTTTAGGCCTTTGGTCAAAAAAAAACCCTTAGATATTCTCTTTTAAATTATAGTAAAATATAATATAGGCAGCAAGAAAGATACTTCGTTGAAAACCAAATATTTACACTACTTTTTAAAAATCATTCCTTTGTTTAAATATAATGTTATGATTTAAAATCTATATGTGGACTCGTTTCTACTTTAATTAAGATTTACATTTTTACAGAAAGATTTAGAATTGAGTAGACATGAGTGATAGGATCATCCTATAAACACTTAAAACCACCCTACAGCCATGAAATTATCCAAGTGATGGCAGATACCCCAGACGAGTGTTGGCCTTGCCAACGTGAATTCTAAATTTGTTGCAGGTGTAACAAAAGTTTTACAAGTGCTCAAAGATTTCCTCATTGAGGTTATCTCAGGAACAGGTTGAGACACTGAACTCGGCTCTAATTCATTAGAAAATTTAAGAGTGATTCATGAGAGTTTTATTCTTAGCACAAAACTAGCTCTAATATCTAGTGTAAGTCCTTTAACCCCTAGACACTCAGTGTCAACATGTGTGAAATAATGAAGAATATCTCAGATTTCTTGCAGCTTCAGGACTATTGAGAGGGGACATGAGGGACGTGAGATGATGATTTTTTCTGATGTCAGTTAAAATATAGTTATAATACAGTCTAATTTACCAAGTATAGTAATTATTCTCTGTGCCAGTCAGCACAGAGAATATCCCATACCTACAAGAGCCCTTTTCAAATACTATGGATATAATATGGCACAGTGGCTGGGCTCTTAGGACAGAACAACTGTATTGAAATCCCACTTTTTCATAAGCTCTGTGATTTTTGATGCATCTCGTAACCTCTGGTGCCTCTGTTTTTCCACTCATAAAATGAGGTAACTATCATGACAAATGGGGTGGTTGTATTAAGTGAGACGATATAAACAAAACATTTATAACATGACTGTCACATGGTAAGTGCTCAATAAATATTAGCTCTTATTATTTCAATAAAATTCAGTTTGTCTTGCAAAAATAGAGAATACTCTTTTTGATGATTATGACAGCATTCCAAGAAGATTCAGAGTTTTGGCATCTCAATTTTTATAGATACTATTATTTTAGAAGATGACAGATAAGATTCTAGCTCTTGAGCCCTCTAATTTCTCATACAGATAAAAGTTTATTGTGGGAGTCACTGCTCTCAGTAGTATTTCTCTTTATGTCTGATTTGGTCTTCCTTTAAAATAGACAATTCTCTTGGAAATAGAACCTGCTTCTGCTGTCATTAAAACCCCCTTCTCTTATCAGAGAGCTCTCATTCTAACGGGTTAAAAATTTTTGCTAAATATATGAAATGCCATTCATTCCAGAAATAACTTCATGAAAGAAAGCATTAATATTCTTTTTTTGTTTTTAATAAATGTATTTATTTTTGGCTGCATTGGGTCTTCGTTGCTGCACGCGGGCTTTCTCTAGTTGTGGCGAGCGGGGGCTACTCTTTGCTGTGGTGCACAGGCTTCTCATTGTGGTGGCTTCTCCTGCTGCGGAGCACAGGCTCTAGGCATGGGCTTCAGTAGCTGTGGCATGCGGGCTAAGTACTTGTGGCTCACGGGCTCTAGAGTGCAGGCTCAGTAGTTGTGGCGCACTGGCTCTGTGGCACATGGGATCTTCCCCGACCAGGGCTTGAGCCCATGTCCCCTGCATTGGCAGGCGGATTCTTAATCACTGCACCACCAGGGAAGCCCAGCATTAATATTCGTGTCAAGTTATACAAACTTTTTATGTACTAGTAATGGAGCTAAAACAATCCCTCTCTTCAAGGAGTTCACAATCCATGAAGGAGTCTGGCAGTGGCACTCAAAGTCTCTAGAGAGGCACCTACTCAGGGAATGATATTGAACTATCTTTAGAAGTGTAAAGGAGCAGCCAAATAATAAGAAATGGCAAAAGAGAGAGAATAGTATGCGTGCTAGACCACAGGATGCTCAAAAGAATTGAGAGATAAGATGGGAGAGGAGATTTGGGGTTAGTCAAACAGGGCCCTGTATGCCATTGAAGCCATGGCACTGAATGTTTAGCATGAAAGTCACATGATCAGATTTACTCTTTAGAAAAATAAAGTAGGAAGAATTTGGGATTTCAAATTCAGTAACATCTAAAGATTGTCACCATATAGGTTTACTTAGCAGTTAAGTTTTAGGCAATATTTTGTACAGAGAATTAAAAACTCATACAACTCAGTAACAAAAGAAAAAATCTGATTAAAAATGAGTGAGTTCTGATATGGTTAACTAATCTATGACAAAGGAAGCAAGAACATACAATGGAGAAAAGACAGTCTCTTCAATAAGTGGTGCTGGGAAAACTGGACAGCTACAAGTAAAAGAATGAAATTAGAACACTCCCTAACACCATACACAAAAATAAACTCAAAATGGATTAAAGACCTAAATGTAAGGCTGGACACTATAAAACTCTTAGAGGAAAACATAGCCAGAACACTCTTTGACATAAATCACAGCAAGATCTTTTTTAACCCACCTCCTACAGTAATGAGAATAAAAACAAAAATAAATAAATGGGACTTAAAAGCTTTTGCACAGCAAAGGAAAGCATAAACCATAAACAAGACAAAAAGACAACCCTCAGAATGGCAAAAAATATTTGCAAATGAAGCAACTGACAAAGGATTAATCTCCAAAACTTACAAGCAGCTCATGCAGCTCAATATTAAAAAAACAAACAACCCAATCCAAAAATGGGCAGAAGACCTAAATAGACATTTCTCCAAAGAAGATATACAGATGGCCAACAAACACATGAAAGAATGCTCAACATCACTAATCATTAGAGAAATGCAAATCAAAACTACAATGAGATATCATCTCACACCGGTCAGAATGGCCATCATCAAAAAATCTACAAACAATAAATGCTGGAGAGGGTGTGGAGAAAAGGAAACCCTCTTGCATTGCTGGTGTGAATGTGAATTGGTTCAGCCACTATGGAGAACAGTATGGAAGTTCCTTAAAAAACTAAAACTAGAACTACCATACTACACAGCAATCCCATTACTGGGTATATACCCTGAGAAAACCATAATTCAAAAAGAGTCATGTACTAAAATGTTCATTGCAGCTCTATTTACAATATCCAGGACATGGAAGCAACCTAAATGTCCATCAATAGAGGAATGGATAAAGAAGATGTGGTACATATATACAATGGAATATTACTCAGCCATAAAAAGGAATGAAATTGGGTCATTTGTAGAGACATGGATGGACCTAGATAGTGTTATACAAAGTGAAGTAAGTCAGAAAGAGAAAAACAAATATTGTATATTAATGCATGTATGTGGAATCTGAAAAAATTGGTATAGATGATCTTATTTATAAAGCAGAAATAGAGACACAGACGTAGAAAACAAATGTATGGATTCCAAGGGGGAAAGGAGGGGGTAGAATGAATTAGGAGATCGGGATTGACATATATCCACTATTGATACTACGTATAAAATAGATAACTAGTGAGAACGTACTGTATAGCACAGGGAACTCTATTCAGTGCTCTGTGGTGACGTAAATGAGAAGCAAATCCCCAAAAGAGGGGATATATATATATATATATATATATATATATATATATATGTATAGCTGATTCACTTTGCTGTACAGTATAAACTAACACAATATTGTAAAGCAACTACATTCCAATAAAAATCTTTAAAAAAAGAATTAAGAAAAAAAGACTTGGGGAACTGAATAGACATTTTTCCAAAGAAACATATAAATGGCCAACAGGTACATGAAAAGGTGCTCAACATTACTAATTATCAGGGAAATGCAAAACAAAACCACAAACCACAATGAGATATCACTTCACACCTGTTAGAATGGCCATTATCAAAAAGATAAGAGATAGCAAGTGTTTTTGAGGATGTGGAGAAAAGGGAATACTAGTGCACTAAAGCTGGGAATGGAAATTAGTGCAGCCACTATGGAAAACAGTATGGAGTTTAAATAGAATTACCCTACGATCTAGCAATCCCATTTCTGGTATATATCCAAAGGAAATGAAAACAGGAGATAGAGAAGATATTCCCAGGTTTACTGCAGCATTATTTACAATAGCCAAGATATGGAAACAACCTAAGTGTCTGTCAATGGATGAATGGATAAAGAATGTATCATATTGAGTATAGATCTAGATGTTGGGTTGGCCAAAAGGTTCATTTGGGTTTTTTCCATTAGACCTTACAGAAAAAAACAAACGAACTTTCTGGCCAATCCATATATACACACATACATTTTGGAATATTATTCATTCATGAGAAAGAAGGAAATCCTGCCTTTTGCAACAACATAGATGGACCTTGAAGGCATTATGCTAAGTAAGATAAGTTAGATAGAGTAAGACAAATACTGCATAATATCTCATATGTGGAATCTAAAAAAGCTAAACTTGTAGGAAAAGAGAGTAGAATAGTGATTACCAGGAACTGGACAGTTGGGAAAATGGAGATATTGGTCAAAAGATACAAACTTCTAGTTAGAAGATGAATAAGTTCTGGGGATCTAATGCACAATGTTGTGGTCTATAGTTAATGATACTGTATTATATAATTGAAAGTTGCTAAGAGAGTAGATCTTTTTTTTTTTTTTTTTTTTGGCTGTACGCGGGCCTCTCACTGCTGTGGCCTCTCCCGTTGCGGAGCACAGGCTCTGGACGCGCAGGCTCAGCGGCCATGACTCACGGGCCCAGCCGCTCCGCGGCATGTGGGATCTTCCCGGACCGGGGCACGAACCCGTGTCCCCTGCATCGGCAGGCGGACTCTAAACCATTGCACCACCAGGGAAGCCCGAGAGTAGATCTTAAATGTTCTCACCACAAAAAAAAGAAATGGTAATTATGTGAGGTGATGGGGGTGTTAGCTAATGCTATGGTAGTAATTATACTGCAATATATAAATGTATCAAGTCAACATGCTGTACACCTTAAACTTAGACAATGTTACAATTATTACTCAATAAAACTGGAAAAAATCACTGAGTGTTGAGTGTGTGTATTTAAACTAGCATTTGTTAAATGCTTATTTTGTGCCAGGTATTGTACAACGTGCTTTACATATATTATTTCATTGAATCTTTGCAGCAGCCCTACAGGCAAAACATTCTTAATCATTTCCATGTTAGAAATGACCAACCTAAGGCTTAATGACGTTATTTAACCTGCCCATGTTCAAGCAGCTACTAAGTGGTAGAGCTGGGATTTGTCCGGGTTTAACCTCTACCAGAACCCATGATCTTCTGGTAGAAGTTTTTACTAATTCTCTGCTTGTGGAAAAACAAACAAACAAGCAAAAAACAATAAAGACAAGTCCTGGATTTCTACTGAATAATGCATGGGCAATAACCAAAATGTACATAAACATTGAATTAGTCTTTGAGTTTTTAATTCCAGGCACATGCACTTTCACCAGCCAGTAAAACCCCTCCAGGCAATAAAATAAATTATGGTTTATAAACTAGCTTTGCCCCTAGAGCAGTAACAAGGCAAGGTAAATTTGTTGTGAAATCATTAGGAAAGATCAGCTAATTCACTTGTAATTACTCCTGAGAATATTATCTTCCTGATTTGCCCAGTTAAGACTTGAACACCTGCCACCCTCTCTTTGCAATTCTGGGAATTCCCAGCCCCAAAAAGCCAGTTCATCCTAGGAATCCACCTGAGAGACTTATAGCAATTGACTAAAACTCTGTTTTTGGAGTTTTACAAAAATTTATTTTACCATTTCCTCAGCCCCGGGATTTAAAAAAAAAAGTGTTGGAACGTATTTCCACATTCAAATACAAGTGGTACAACTGCATAAGACATATCAACACTATGACATTTAAAGCTAATGTCATTAACTTTAAAAATTGTTTTGTTCCATCTTTGCTAATCAGTCACCATTGCATTTGTAATGACTAAAGGTCATCAAATCTTACTTACAAGAATAAATTTGGACCCAGTTTATTATTTATGATTTAATTGAAGCTTGCCAAATATTGACTGTTGTGAGCAATTCCTTTTAAAGTTAGTACTAACAAAGATCTGATGTTATAGTTCAAGCCGGACAATAAAGTTTAACTGTTAATTTCAAAGGAAGATAATTTATTTAATACTTGGGGTTTCTGTTTTCCTCCCAGGATCACTGGAAAATTCCTGTGAGGTGTGGCAGGAAGAATAGGATTACCATTTGCTTTTATGCTCCAAGCTGACATAAATTAGTCCTGCTGATGGTTTTATACACTGAAGTGATAGGGGCATTGACAGAATAATTATCTTGTTTTAGTATTACCATAAACCTGACTCCACTAATAAGGGATGTGTCTTATTAAAGTGAAAAAGAGACCAAGTTTTTTTCATATATTTTAGCCTGAGTTTGGTATACAATTCAATATGTATATATATCCATAAGCAATATTTGCACTTTTTAAAAATGTTTGATCTCACTGCTGCTAAATTCATGGGGCAATTCCTGGTTTTGTCGTTTTTGTTTTATTATCAGGATCTAGAGAGTGTCATACAGAGTGAGCTAAGTTAGAAAGAGTAAAACAAATATCATATATTAACGTATATATGTGGAATCTAGAAAAATGGTACAAGCAGAAATTTCTGAGACACAGACATAGAGAACAAATGCACGAATACCAAGGGGAAAGGGGTGGGGTGGGAGAAAACGGGAGATTGGGATTGATACATATACGCTATTGATACTATGTATAAAATAGACAACTGATGGGAACATACTGTATAGCACAGGGAACTCTACTTAATGCACTGTGGTGTCCTAAATGGGAGGAAAATCCAAAAGGGAGGGGTTATACGTATAGGTATGGCTGATTCATTTTGCTGTGCAGTAGAAGCTAACACAACATTGCAAAGCTACTATACTCCAATAGAAAATAATTTTTTAAAAAAAGGTTTGACACGTTCCCCCTTCTTGAGATATTCTTTTTTCAACTTGTCTTATGGAATGCCTCATTCTTTGTTTTGTGTTCTTTCTTTCTTTTTAAGATTCTCAATGGTCTTTTGTCAATCTCCAACGCTTCTCACACATCTCAACTCTGGAGTAACTCATGGCTGAGTACTAGGACATTTTCTTTCTTTATCCTCACTACCTCATTGATTTCATCCACGATCATGGTTTTAAATACAATCTCTTCTCAAATCAAACGGCTAACTCATCCATCATATGTAGTCATCTCAAATTTGAGGTATGCAAAATTAGCGTCATCTTTTCCCCAAGTCTTCTTCAACTACAGTCTTCTCTCTCTCAGTTAAGGATGGTACCAACTTTCTGATTTTTCCTGCTAAAATCTTGGAGCATTCTTGACTCTTCCCATTTTGTCACTATGTACGTAAGTTACTCAACACATATAATTGGCTTCATGATAAGATACATATACAGAATTAAATATTGCATCTGCATCATTCTCTCCAGTCTCTTTTTCAAGAACTCCTGTTAGAGACATATTACAGACTCTCAATCTTTTATCCATGTCACTTATACACAGACACACACAGACACATACACACGCACAAACATACCTTTTTATTTGTGTGAAATTCTAATTCCTCAAATTATGCTATGAGTTACTATTTCTCTTTTCAAACTTGTCCAGACAAGAGTATTTGTTTCTAAAATAGTTTTATTTTAAATTATTCCAGTGTTTATAAGCATATTTTTTCAAGGTTAATAACTTTTAAATTTTATATCCACCCCCTCCTTTATTTTCTCTTTTAACATTTTTACAAAGAATTGATATTTTTCATATTCTTGCATTTATCTTTTAGATTTACCTGAAACACTTATTTTAGCATTTTTATCTGTGCAGCCGATTAAGGCAATTGTACTTTTTCCCCATAGAGACCTGGGTGCAAAGGCTACAAATAGTAGTGTATGTAGCCTGTTGCTTATACAGGTTGCCCTAAGGGACAATGGAAATAGCTCTTTCCAGTGGACATCCATATGTGACCTCATGCTGTTCCCAATCTAGGCTTTAGACAGGTATGCAGGATGCCTTTGGAAACCACCAGGGCACAGTGGCTAGGATTCACATTGACTAAGACATCATGTCCATCCACACCAACGTGCATAACGAGAACAATGTGACTGAGGCTCTATGCAGGGCTAACTTCAAGTCCCCTGGCTGCCATAAATTCCACATCATCAAGAAGCAGGGCTTTACCAGTTTAATGTGAATGCATTTGAAGAGATGGTGTCTGAAAAGTGGCTCTTCCAGGAAGGACCTCGAGTCACACATATCCCCAGTTGTGACCCCTTGGACAAATGGCAAGCTCTGCACTAGTAAGGGCTTTGACACTGCCCCCTCCTTACTCACAGCCACCAATAAGTCCTCTTCATGTAAAATAAAATGAAATAAAATTTTTGTCAGATTCTTCTATAAAATTATCTACACTGAATTCTATTTGTTAATTTTTTTTACTGTCTTTCTTAGCACTAGGATTTTTATGTATTTTGGAATTTGGTATGCAGATTCATTTTGTGATGGAGTATTTATTTATTTATGTTTTAATTTTCTTTATTTCTGCTCATCAGTACTTGCCTAGTAGTTGACCAGTTGGCTCTACCTATTCTTCAGGTTCTCTAATATTTATAACACTAAAAGAAAGTATGCTTTGAACTCATGATCTTGTGGCTTAGATCAAACATGTTAAGGGTGTTCACAGAAGGACAGTTCACAGAGGGACAGCTCCCCTACTTATGATTATCAAAACTATTTAGAGTGCAGGTGAATGAGTATTCTGTTCTTGGAGGAAACGTCTGTGTTCAGAGTGCACTCTGAATGCTGTGAACAAGGCAGCTGCTCACATGATGCTGCTGAAGGATTTCATGTCAAATTTACTTCTCTCCGTCTCAGTTTTGGCCCCTAGTGGTGTCAGAAATTTCACCACTAAAGTCAGAACCTTGGTTTTGATTTTATTAATTTAATCATTCATCTATTTATTCTTTAAATATTAAATAAGTGCTCCTGTAACCCATGTATGGTAGGTAAAAAAAGGCATTAATATATGTATCGATGTTCTACGTCATATATCATTAGGGAATTGCAAATGAAAACAGCAGTGAAATTCCACCGCATATCTATTAGAATGGCAAAAATTCAAAACACTGAGTACACCAAATGCTGCCAAAGATTTGGAACAGCAGGAACTCTCATTCACTGTTGTCAGAATATAAAATGATACAATGACTTTGGAAGACAGTTGGCAGTTTCTTATAAAACTATATATATTCTCTAACATATGATCCAGCAATTGTGCTTCTCAATGTTTACACAAAGGAGTTAAAAACTTAGGTTCACATAAAACCTTCGCAAGGATGTTTATAGCAGCTTTATTCATAATTTCCAAAATTAGAAGCAACCGAGATATTTTTCAGTAGATGAAAGAATAAATAAACTGTGGTATATCCAGACAATGGAATATTATTCAGCACTAAAAAGAAATGAGCTGTCAAACCATGAAAAGACATGGAGTAAACTTAAACGAACATTACATGTCAATCTGAAAAGTATACATTCTATAATATTCCAACAATATGACATTCTGAAAAGGTAAAATTATGGAGACAGTGAAAAGATTTTTATTTGCTAAGGGTTTGAGGGAGGGAGGGATGAATAGGCAGAACACAGAAAATTTTTAGGGGAGTGAAATTATTCTCTATGAGACTGCAGAGATAGATTATGTAATTATACATTTGTCAACACCCATAGAATATACAACACCATGAGTAAACCCTAATGTAAGCTTTGAACTTCGGGCGACAATGAGGTTTCAACGTGGGTTCATTGATTATAACAAATGTGCCACTCTTGTGTGGGATGTTGATAGTGGAGGAGGCCTCAGGTGTATGGAGATATAGGGTATATATGGGTATCTGTACTTTCCACTCAATTTTGCTGTGAAACTGAAACTACTATAAAATATAAAATCTATGAAAATGAGGAAACAAATCTGTTCAACTTTATTAAAAACAATATCTGACCTCACAATCAACAAAGCAATAGACAAATAATCGGTATATTCACCACTTAAACCAAGTATATTGGATCTTCCATATAAAATATATATTCCTTGAGGAATATCAGCATGATTGTGTAACTGGATGGTTATTAATAAAAATATTTTAAAACTTTATAATAAAACTACCTTAATATTCATAAAGTGGTTTTATACCATAGAGAGCTCTTTGAAAGTTCCTAAAGTAGCAGATTAATAGTTAAGAACTTAAGAACTATTGAAATAATGGACAGTATAACAGAGATCACAAATTAAACTATAAATATCATTTTTGTTGTTTATTAAAAATAATGAATAAGCACACTAAAGAAAATATTAATAGTTTTTCAAATTGAGATATTTTTACAAATGTACATTTTTTTTTTTTTTTTTGCCGTACGCGGGCCTCTCACTGTTGTGGCCTCTCCCGTTGCGGAGCACAGGCTCCGGGCGCGCAGGCTCAGCGGCCATGGCTCAGGGGCCCAGCCGCTCCACGGCATGTGGGATCTTCCCGGACCGGGGCACGAACCCGTGCCCCCTGCATCGGCAGGTGGACTCTCAACCACTGCGCCACCAGGGAAGGCCCCCAAATGTACAATTTTAAGCAAGTAAAATTTTACAATTGATTGTATTTATCTTCTCTGGTCGTTATGCACATACCAACAGCCCCCCTACACATTACTCACTCATCCTGCCCACCTTATAGACACAGAGAGGTAGTCAGATCTAGCTTCATCTCTGTTCTATTGTACAAACCTATCTTGATAAGACATCTGTTCCACCCCTATTTTTTTTGCAAGTAGCCAGTCATTCCTTTTTATTATTGCTAAATATCTTCACCAAGAATAACTTTTATTTCCCTTAAACTAGAACTAAAAATCTTTCAGCTGAATGAAAATATAGTTGAACTTTAAATGCATTAACTCATTAAGTATTGATGTATCATTCATAAGGTAAGTTATGAATATTCCAAATAATAAAACCCATGTAACAGTGAAGTAAGGACACATAGAATAAGTGAATCTCTTAACTCACAGGGCAAATAAAAAACAAAGCCAAGATTCAAACCCAGGTTTTGACCTCCATCAGATCCCCTGTCTCCATGGGCCAGGCTTATAAAAGGCTTACCCCTGCCTCTGACCCCAAAATGCAGCTATGAACATAGCGTGAGGAATTCTCTCCTGTGAAGCAATTACTGTCATGCTATACAGAGCACTTTCCACAATGCAGACACGTTTGAAAGAACGTACTGCTGCCTGGTAAACATACTGTTGCCACGGTAAAGGAGAAGAAAGAAGGCAAAAAAAATAAAAAAATCCCTAAGTAGCTAAGAAATGTCCAGTGCTAGGCAAAGGCTGAGTTACGATAACAAACGAGCTGCAGTCTTCACCATCTAGGATTTTACAATCTAACCCCTATGTGGGTAGAGAATGAGGGGAACCTTACGACCTTGAAAGATATCATTACCTACTTGCTTACCTACCAAACCTTACTAGAGACTTCCTATAAGCCAGGGGGTCTCAAAATATGTTTTCACCAGCAGCAGCATCACCTGGATACCTACTGGGCCCAAACTGACCCAAACTCACAGAATCAGAAACAGAAACTCTGAGAGTGGGGCTTGGCTATCTGCATGTTAACAAGCACTTCAGGTGATTCTGCTGCTCACACAAGTTTGAGAAGCACTGCTGAAAGCAAATGTAATAACTCACCCCCGATTTATACAGACACAATCTAGCGGGCATTCCATTTCTGGGTTTGTGCTCACAGCTAAATCTCTCTCGTTCACATCATGTAGAAATATTTTAAGTTGACTACTCCCATTCTTTCACCTTCACCACCCCACCTTGAATGATTTTAAATAATACAGATTATCTGAGTGACACGTGGCTACCTTCAAATGCTACCCTAGTATTGTTACTGAGCAGCCTGCTCAAATATGGTGAAAGCACACACGTAAATCTTTCTGGCTGCAGTACTGTGATGGGGTTATTTTTCACGATGACGGGAATATGATTCAAAAAGCCTTTAACATAAACCTTGCACTGTATACTCTCCATGAATAGTAAACCAGCCAGCCAAATAACCTTTCTAGTGTCCACTTTCACAGACATTCCCTTTGTATTTTGTAAGGGTCTTGAACCTCAACATTGCCCCTGCTTGACTTGCAGTTATGTTTTCCAGCAAACTCATCAGGGGTCTGATGTCAAATGTAGACTGGGCTAGTGTTTCCCACTCAAGGTGTTTTGGCTTGGAGTTCACTCAAGTCTCAAAGCTTAGAGTTGAAGGTAGTTTTTTTTCTATCTCAGTTACTCTACTAACCATAGTATAGTATCTTTATTATAGAGTCGATGACTTATAGTCATAAATAATGATTTATAAATTACTCAGTAGTAATAAAAATCAATATAAGACTGTTCACTTAGAAAGTCATAGGCATTTTATTATGCAATTTGCATGCATATTTTTATCTTGTGGTTCTTCTAATAGCCTTAGGAGGTGCTAGAATATTCATTTTGCAACTTAGATAACTAAGACTGTGCATTTCACACTGTGATGTTGCATTGCCCTAATCCTGCGTGCTTATTTGATGCATTTATTAGAATAAACTGGGTTTAGCTCTGTGTGATAGAGACTCATAATAGCAGAATCTTAAACAAGATAGAAGTTTCTCTTCTCTGCCTTTCTGACGCATAAGTCAAAGCCATGTGATTCTATCCCTTGAAGGTGTTAAGGGCTAGACTCCTCTCACTTGATGTGTTGCCACTTCTCTGATGGTGCCCTTGACTGTTTGGTCCATGATGTCTTCACCTCTATATTTACATTTTACCATCAAAGGAGGGGGAAAAAAGAGAAGAGTAAACTCATTTCCTTTATGGATACAACCTGGAAGCTATCATATATCTCCTTTGTTTATAGAACAGTGGCCAGAACATGGGGCTGGGACATGGCCCAGACAGTTGAAAAGGAGGTTAGGAAATGTTTATTCTGGGTGTCAATTTGCTCAGATTAAAGTAGAGTATCTTTTAGACAGGGAGAACAGCTTTGGGGAAGAACTATCAATATTTGCCACATTTAATCACCCTCTCTCACCTTAATTTAGAACCTGGATCTTAACTCTTAAAATAGGAAGTGAAACTGGTAAATAATAAATCTTTAGTACTAAAGTTATTCAGCAGAACACATGAGAAGCACTTTTTTCAGCTGAAAACATTAGTCCACCTACTGCCTCATGCTCTATGAGTCTGCAAAAATCAATTAATTATGAATTTTTCTCCTAAGCCACTTATTATCCATCTGGTGAGAAAGCATCATAGGTGAAGGCTTTAGTCAATATTCCTCACATTAGGGTCCTCAAGTCACCTTCAGAACCACATAGGGTATTTAATGATAAATCAATCCTGGTTCCTTCCTAAACTGGGTGAATCAGAATCTCTGGTAATGTGGCCCAGGAACTTACATTTTAGCATTCCTCCCAGGAGAGTCTTATGCACACTAAACTTTAAAACCACTGCAGAGTGAGAGGAAGAAATAGATAGATTTAAAAAATATTTTTATTGGTGTATAGTTGATTTACAATATTGTGTTAGTTTCAGATGTACAGCAAAGTGAATCTGTTATACATATTCATATATCCACTCTTTTTCAGATTCTTTTTCCATATAGGCCATTACAGAGTATTGAGTAGAGTTCCCTGTGCTAAACAGTAGGTCCTTGTTAGTAGAAATAGATAAATTTAAATTCTTTTCTGGCTCTGTCTTATGACCTCCTATTACTGTCCTTCTGCAGTATCTGCGGGTTGGTCTTCCTATGCTTATTAATTCCTGGCAGGTGTTAGAGCTCAAACATTATGGTAGGAAATTACATAGACTCACTAAAAACAGTCAGACCTTCACAGTTATTAACTTATACAAGCTTCTTAATGATGTGAGGTAGCTAGCAAAATGCAGTATTACTATTCACCAGACAAGTCAACTAAACTGACATTCAGAGAGGTCAAGAGATTTGTACAATGACACACAGAGGTGGATGGAGATCTTTATATGACTGTAGGTTCTTGCTATTCTGCACCTTCTTACAGCTGTCTCCCAAGTAATAAGAAGGTGGAGGGCATAGCCTCAAGCATAACCACCAGTTGGCTTCAGCTTTGACACGCTAGACCCATGAAGATGTTCATCTTGACACCTCTTTCCTCAGTGCCTGTACTTTATCCCAACCAGAAGTCCTACGTAGCATTTTTTTTTTCTACGTAGCAATTTTTAATGTTGAAAATAATATCTAAGGTCTAATGGTTTTCCTGAGGGAAGATGGAATAAAGTAATACTGAATGCCTGCCCCAGGCACTAATCTAGGCTCTTCACATAATATAGATATAACAGCTAGCACTCTAAAGACCAAGGCTTTTGTCACGCTACCATTCTGACTTATCTCATGCAGGGCTTATAGTAGAAAAATAATCAATGAGCCTGCATTTACCTTTATTTTTAAAAATTATATTCAACAATGTAAAAAATATTCACTACTTAAGGAAGTTATGAATAGATGTAGAATTTCAAAATCACTAAATGCCGCTTCACTTTCAAAATTTGGAAAGACCTACAGCTTGTACAAATCTTGTGCCCACATTTGATTCTTCTTGTAGTATGCCTGCTGTGCTCCGTGCTTTTAGACCAGCACTGGGGTTTTAAAGCATTAGAGTCTGTGAATAAACTGTCATCACATCTGTTTTAATTGCATTTCCATCTGCTCATGCAGTGTGCACCTGTGCTTGGCTGATTAGACTAGAACAAGGGAAAAAAGTCTTCTAATATGGTTTGCCTTAGAGTCAAAACCAAGATTTTTCACTTTTTATTTGATGGAGTGTCGGAGAGGAAAAAAGAACACGGAATGCAATTCACAATGCATGTGTTTTAGTCCTGGGTCTCCCGTTTGTAAGCTGTCACTGTGGACATATCTGTACTGTGACATTTCTGAACCTCTGTTTCTCCATCTGCAATTATGTCTGCCTCGTCACTATGTTAGTGTGAGAATAAAAGGAAATAATAAAGGTACAAGTGCTTTGTAAATATAAAAAATGCAATTTTGCATATGCCATATAGTCATATGTCATTGAGACTGAAGCAGAAACTAAAACAAGGTGTAAGATTCTTCTCAAATACAGAGTTTGCTGGTTAATTAAAAAAATACATATGTTCTTCTACTGCTTCCTAATGCTGAAATTACTCTCCATTTTCGTGAGTATAAAATGGGAGATCAGAGCAGGAAGAGAGGAGTGTTGAAGAATTGATATGTAATTAACATTTTAAATATGCCTTTTAATCCTCCAAAATGTTTTAATATCCTTAAATAGTTTAATAGGTGCGCTACTGAGCTGCTGCAGCCAGGGCAGGGAACAAAGTGCTTAGATTAGGGAATACAGCTGAGACTGAAGCAAACAGAGCAAGCAAATACAGTGTGAAATCATTCCAGATGGAAATAAGTACCTATAATTAGTACCAACATTGTGCAAGGCATGTTAGAGGGAACAAACCTCCTTCAGAATGCTACTGAATCAGACTAGCACTGGTATGTAAGGTGAATTTTCAGTAATTTTAAGTAAAGACTGAGAAAAGTCTGCAAACAATAATACTCAGAGATAAGAAATCAATAGCCCAGTTCAGAGTGATGTGGGGAAAAACAGTGTCTGGACACATGAAAGGGAATCAGAACATCTTTGATATTTATTATAACAAGGAGGAAGAAGGTAGAAGAGGGGGAAGAGGGGACAGGAAGGGGGGAGGAAGTAGAAGGGGAAGGTAAGCAGGAAGAGGAGGAAACCGTAGAACACCAGAATCAGATGTAACTAATGGAAGTCCAGGTTTCCATCACTTCCTTAGCAAAGTAGGATAAGGAATGAAGAGATAATTGTACAAGTACCCGTGTATCATTACAGTTTGGGAAAATTACTTCCTAAAGTAATTACACATTACAAAGTTCACTCAAAATGTGGGTCAGTCATTCTCAAACAAACGTTTACATTGACTTCATAAAGTTCTGAATTAGTCTTTCCAGACGCTATTAAACAATTCTTAATGTGGGTTCTATAGAATACTGGCCCTATGGAATAATAACTGTGATAATATCACTAACAATTCTATGATGAAATAAATTTGAGAAATATTTCTCTTTACTGAAGGACAGCCCAGAATCTGATTTAAAGAGAGTCTGGTGAGTCTTCAGGGGCAGTGTAGAGGTCATGATACTTCTAGTGGAACTCAGGCCTTTCTGGTAATTAAATTAAAGAATGGTGTGTCCAGAGGGCACAAATTCAGGTTGACAGCACAACTTAAAGAATGAGTGCTTCCTGGAACAAAGTATACATGACAACTGGTTGATGGTAGCAGACTGATGAGAGAGATGACTAAATTTCAAGAGACTAATTATAGCCCGATAAAAAGGAACACTGTCTTAGTGGTTTAAGGTCATTAATCAACCATTTCCACAGAGGAGACTGTGGTGGTTGACAACCTCACTAATAATCAACGTAATTCAAATTCCCAGGATAGCACTTTTATGCATCAAATTTGTTTTATAAAAATTGAAGAGAATATGAAACACTTAGAAAAAGTGAAAGTATAATGAAAAGGTAGTTTTAAAAACTACTAAAGAGATAATAAATTTGTATAACCCTTTTGCAAAATAATTTGACAATATATTTAACTGTCTTACAATTCTTATTACACTGTAACTCAGTATTACCATGTTTTAAAGAATGAGCCTAAAAATAGTATAGGGAAAAAGAAGCAAAAGGCAAAAAGTTGTTCATTACCCAATATTTTATAACAATATAAAACCTAGAGGTAACAAAAATGTTTTCCAGAAGAGATGGTTAACTGAATAAACAGACATTCATCCCATGGCCAATTTATCTCCTTACTGTTTCCCTTACATTTAGATTGTAATCTGTGACACGAATGGAGAACAACAGCTATTGGATTTCTTACCAAGAAAATGATCAGGATAAAGACTCCGATCACATGAAGCTTTGTTTTCAATAAAATATATTATCTAACAGAAATCCCCTTAAGGCTTTTATATAAATGATAGTCTGTGACAGAGATTAACACAGACCAAATTTATTGGGTAATTTTTCAGCCAGCAGCATCAAAAACACAGAAAATTTAGAATAATTTTGGGTCATTTATTGTAAGTTTCTTCACTCAAATCCTTACTCAAAAACCAGGAAATTCTACCTTTGATAGACAGGTTTCTGGGTTGCAAGTAACAGAAACAGATGCTTGCTACCCTACAAAAAATGTTTGTATGTGTGCATATATACGTATATTGATACATATATATAGGGAGAGCTATACTCAAAGATTTTGATAGGTACAGGATGGTTGCAGGATGAGGGTTAGAAATCAGGCACCAAGATTACATTACAGCTACTCTTAAGGGATCCTCCAAAATATTCTCTAAGTATTCAAAATTCTGGCAGAACAGGTATGATCAGGAGGTTTAGGTAATGTGATTGTTCAAGAGACAAATAGCAGAAGGGTATGGCCTACCTCAGCCCCTGTAAACAGAAGGCAGCAGAGGAGGCAGTAAGACTACAACCAAAGGAAAATTCCTCCAGATGGGAGAATAAAAGGCAAGTGAGATAATGAGAGACAGATTAAATGTTCTAAAGCCAAAAATTGACAAAGTTTACTACAATAATCTCCAGGGCTGCTTTGTACTCACCAAGGGCAATCACCAAAGCCATAAAATATGCTATTACAGGATAATGTTCTTTGTAACAATAATACAAGCTCTCCTCCCCTTTATCGGGTGTCCCTGGTCACTTCTACCCCAGATTCATATCCACTGGATCATGCTTACATGACTTGCGGGATAATTCTACTTAGGCTGCTTCTGTTTTACCAGGTTTTACCAGCTTATACTTAATTATACTTAATTTATCATTCCACTCCCCATTTGGATTATTCTTTCTGGTTTCTGCTAAGCTGTCTCACTATGAATGACAGTCATTGAGTCCAGGGTGGTATTATCCTTTAAGAGGAGACACAATTCTCTCACTCTCCTTTTTCTAGTCAACTAGCAAATTCTCAATATTATTTTCTACTTATTTAAGATATCCAATGTCTCTTCTTATCACTGATGACTATTAATAATTCTGAAAATGTCTGTAAAGAAAATTTCCCTAAAGAGATGACATATCTGGAATACTAGATAGATAGACTGTGTCACAATCTGCCTTTAGTCCCCTCTAATTCCAATAACATTTACTGTGATTCTGCTATATACCTGATTGGAGCTACATTGTGAAGATGAATGAGGCCTGCCATCTGCCTTCAACATGCAATACACTGAGAAATACAGACATAGATTGAACATGCTATACTACTGACACGGTAAATGCTAGTTATTGATATCAGCTAGGTTTTGTGGAACCCAGGGGAGGGAAAATTGGCATTTCTGGGAGGCTGGGAAGGCTTCTCAGAAAAATTACTATTTATATTTTACTTTGAAAGTCACAGTAGGCCTCTCTCTCTCACATACACACACACACACACACACACAGGGCCATAATCTAAGTATAACCTAACTGGTGTTTAGCCTCTCCTTCAGCCAGAAAAAGGTCTTGAACTTTAACTCAGGCTAGCGCTGAAGCTGAAATTAAGCATGGATTAGAGAGGACTAGAGAGAAATTTAGAAAAATTTGCAACCTGGGCAAAAGTGGCTCAGGGATTAAGAAATTATCTGATATGTAAGGCTTGATGAGGCAACAATAAGAGAAAACAACAGCTTTTGGTAATGACACACAGCCTTGTCCATGGGCAAGGAGGGAGATTTAAATATGTCAGGTTAGTTTGGGGAAAAAGTATGGGAGGGGCTGTACTTAGAGCATAAAATGTTAAAACAGACAGGGTGGGAATGTTTTCTTAAACAAACAAACAAAAAAAGAAACTTCAGTTTCACATAACAGATCAATGAAATAAATACCCTTCTGTTTAAAAGACTCTAATGTAATATTTGCTCCCATCCAGAACTGATGCAATTTTACCCTCTGCAATCTCTGCTGTCCTCTCATTTGCTTTGCCAGTATGTGTGGGGCTGAGTGCTTTCAATTCTACATCTGCTCGCATTACCTGACCAGCTCTCAAAACTCCCAAAGGTAGACTTTGTCATAGGGTGGAAAATCTTCCATTTGTGGAGTAGGTACTCAAAGATGATTTGGGAAAGGTCCCAAAGATGCTTGGCAAATATGCAAAAAACACATGGCCAAATCAGTGGTATCTGTTATGTGGACAAGTTCTTGGATGGCTGTTGGCTCTTTTTTATAATTCCCTCTATTTTGGTGCTCTTCCATTCTCCCGATTACATCTGGGAGAAATCTTCAGTTAGGTAGCCATGATCTTTAATACCCACCGGACGCCTTTGACAAGGGTAGTGAGATGAGTCCATGGGAGCAAGAGTTGGAGGCAGAAAGGTTCAAAAGAGCTATAGCAACAGCTACAGATAACAAGTGGTACTAGAGCTTAAGAGCACGTTGGGGCAGGCTTTTAATTCACCCTAAAATTGCTACACTTAGGTCCAATCATGGCAAAATATTTGTAGCATTCCATTCTAGATTTTGTTTAAATTATGATGGTGGTCCCAAAGGTGTAGGAGGAGTACAACTAGAAACCCTTTGTTTTTGAGATGGCTGGACAAGGTTTAATCAGAACTGTGAGGATCCTTGCCTTGCATCTGAACAGGAAGATTTAGATTATAAATACAATATATAATGTGATAAAATATATATATTTCTCAGAGGGTGGTATCATCTTTGAAGGAATGCCCTGAGGTTCTTGTTTACACTGATATTCAACTGAGTTCCCACATCAGAACTGGTTACTTGTAATGTTGGGGAATATGGAACCAAATTTACATTTTAAAGAGAATTCCCAGGTGGTTCATTGTGCCATGGTTTGAGAACCACTGATACAGATATGTAGAAGGTAAGATGTTGGCCTTCCTCTCTGTGTGTGTGTATGTGGAAGGAAATTCTGAGGTAAGAAAACATCAGATCTCCTGGAAACTTTCAGTCCTGAGAATTTGCCCCAAGTCCCCTAACCAACAAGTATCACAAGGAGAGCAGTGAGACTATGTCTCACAGGGTACCTAAAGATAACAGGAGGCTTTCAAGTCTCCATGAGAGTAAAGCAGTCTTGTCAAAGGAAATCTGAGGAGCTTGCAGTCTATAGCCACACCTAAAGTAAGTTTAAACCTCAGTAGAAAGGGTAGGTGAACCTGTGAACTGTTAGAGTTTCTGATTAATACCAGGGGCAGGTGAGAGAACACTAAAACTTGAATGGCACGGCTGAGAGAGAGAGAGAACAGCTTCAGATACATACATATATATATATATATATATATATATATATATATATATATATAATCTATATAATATATTATCTATATAATATATTATGTATATAACATATTATATGTATTATATATATATATATATATATATATATATATATATATATGTAAAACCCAGTGCTTCTTTGAAATGTTGCCAAAAGGAAGAATATAGCAAAACCTAAGAATAGCCAGTAACCCAGACAATCATGAAAGTTATACCTGAGACATTCCTGGGAACTTCAAATCTAAGTTCTCCCCCTGTCTGGAGCCTTGTTTTATCATAAGAGGAGAATGCAAGTGGTTTCTATTGGCTAATAAAAGGAATCCTTCCTCCTTTCTTTGGTGGAAATGTACTATTTTATTCATTTATCCTCTTAAAGGAAAAGAAGAAGAAGTATGGTCCATAGTTTATACTCTCTTAACTGAGTTGCCTACTAACTCTTCAAAAGAATTTTTGAAGCCAAGAGATGTTACTCAGCTTCTGTTGGTGTGCTGCTTTCCTGGGAAATAGGTTTTAAGACGAATTAATACCATTAGCAGCAACTGTCCACCTCAGCATGACCTCAATCTAGCTCCAGGCTCATCTCTCCCCAAACTCCTGGGAGTTTTGAGAATCTCATCTTCTAATTAATCTGAGTATTTCTCAGGCATTGTGGTTGTATTTCTGCCATTTCCTCACGTTCTACACTTCTGCACTGATTGAAATCCCAGGAAGTCCCTCAAGCTTAGCAAAAATATCACCATTTCTATGAAGCCTTGCTAGATTTCCAAAGACCCCCAAACAACTTCTCCCTTTTTTCACCTTACACATCATGTTGACATATGCACCTAGCTTCCCAACTGCACAGCTATAAGTGGGATACTAGATTCCTTTTGCTCTATTCCTCACTGCATGTAGCACAGTGCTTTGCACACAGTAGTGTTTGATAAACATTATCTACTACATCTCCTCTTTCCAATGGGTTTGTTACAGAAAAATGCGGTTGTACGTACGTTACTAAATGGATCATTAAATCTGGCAGATGTCACTTTGCTTCTAAAAGAAACTTTTGAACAGTTTCCCCTCAGAACATCTTGTTCCAGGCTGGTTGTCATGCCCAACAGAATAGTCACTGCAGGGTTCAGCAAGAAATATGTCTAATTTCCTTCCCTGATAGGGAGGTTATACAGAGAATTACCTTCATGGGATTATTTCTTCTTGTGAGCCAGGAATTGAGAGGAGCTCTTTAGTTATAGCCTTGTGAGAACATTAGGGGAGAAAAAAGAACTCAGGAAGGTTCATGACAATTTGTGAAGAATAATAAAAGGGACACTAAAAATAAATCAGTATCTGATTTGAGCACTGATAAGGATTAGACGAGAAAATGGATAACAAGGGTCTAGCCCACGGCCAAAAATAAATCTAAAAAATATGTCATTCCACAGGGCTAAAGGAATTACTAGAAATGTATGGTAAAGACATTTAGTGTGAATGAGGGGGAAATAAGAGAGTGCTGGTGGCAGCGAAGGGCGGGGTTGGCTTTGGATAATCCCAGAGCCTGAGTGTCGAACTATGCTACACTTGCTGTGCCCCACAGCCTGTGCTGGATGGGCAAGCCAGGGACATTCAAAGGGACTAGGAAAGAAGCAGCAAAATGTTTGGACCTTTAGATTATAATCTTTAAAAATTGTTATTTACTCAATATTTGTCATGGGCAAACTGACCAGGCCAAGTGTTTACACGTACACTATTATCAAAACTTCTCAACAAATATTTTAAGGTAGATTAAATTATTCTACTTTGGAAATGAGAACAATGTTAAGTATTAACAAAAACAGTAGTTAACATTTAGTAAGAACTTTCTAAGTTCTTGAAATTCTGCTGAGTATCAAACAGTGATTTTCAGGTGAGATTATCTTAGAGCACCTAACCCAGAGTTTTTAGGTCACAGAAGTGGTATGTGCCAAAGCTATTGGTCAAACTCAACTTGTTCTTGTTCCTTTTACCCTCTTCAGTGTGTCCCATCTCTGACACGTTTGCTCCAATTTTGTGCTAGCATTTCTCTGCTGGACTCCTGGACTTTCACAAAGAATCTTTCATCCATGGGTGATGGTTTAAATTCACATTCTTCTGGGAGAAGATGATAGAAAACTTATTCCACAATAACAATATTATTCTCCTCCTCAGTGTGTGTGGTTTTTTAAAATTTGTTTTATTTACTTATGGATGCATTGGGTCTTCATTGCTGCACACAGGCTTTCTCTAGTTGCAGCGATTGGGGGCTACTCTTCGTTGCGGTGTGCGGGCTTCTCACTGCAGTGGCTTCTCCTGTTCTGGAGCACGGGCTTTAGGCACTAGGGCTTCAGTAGTTGTGACACACGGGCTTAGTTGCCCTGCAGCATGTGGGATCTTGCCAGACCAGGGCTTGAACCCGTGTGCCCTGTGTTGGCTGGTGGATTCTTAATCACTGTGCCACCAGGGAAGTCCCCTCAATGTGGTTTTTATTTATACTTCCTTAATGCAAATTTTTAATATCCTTGTTTGTAATTTGCTTATTTTCTTTGAGGAAATGCCTATTCTTTGCCCATTTCAAATTGAGTTATTTGTATTTTTATTATTGAAGACGATTTATTTATATATTCTGGATACAAATCCTTTATTTGATATGATTTAAAACAGTTTATCTCATTCTGCAGCTTGTCTTCTTACTCTATTGTGTTTTCTGAGGAAAAACATTTTCAATTTTGATGAAGTACAATTTATTTTTCTTTTTTTACTTATTCTTTGTACTATATCTAAGAAACTATTAGCTAAACCATGGTCACAAGTATCTACTCACAGGTTTTCTACTAATTTTTTTAGTTTTAGCTCATATACACATCTACAATCCATTTTGACATAATTTGTGTATATGATATCTAGCCACAAGGAATGAGGTAGTTCTTTTCAGTGTGGGATGAATGCCAAATCAGAGTTTTAATGAATAATGATGTGCTACTATACTAAGTCAGAAGACATGCTTCCGATGGACCCACTGTGGGAAGTCCTCCAAGTTTCATTTAGATCCAGTGCAAACACGGTACACTTAGCAAGTGTCTTCCTGTGAATGCGCAAATCTTAGAACATGGAAAACCATTAAAATCCATACTAAAATTACTTTCTTTAAAATCATTTAGTTATAGATTATAATTAATACCTTTTAAAAATCACATTATTTAATCTCAAGTGACCCTTTCTCCCAATGTTTCCAATCAAAACCTACCCTTTATTCACTTTCAAAAATGTCTTAGACACCTACTCTGGGGCAAAGCACTATGTTAGCTGAATGGGGTGAGAGGTAGGACACTGAGTGAGATAAGCAGGGGAGACAAGACGTTCAGGAAAAGTAATATGTATGGTCAGATGTGGTAACCTCTAAAGTGAAGGTGCATACACATAGAAGGTGATCTGGAACAAAGAGTAATTCTTTCTGTTTAACTCCGTTTCCTCCTCTTCCAATATTATTTTAGGCCTCTATGAACTTTGTTTTATTTGACTTATAATTATGTAATTATAATCAATTATAATCTCTTAGAATAGATTTTGATCAACTCTGCACTATGTACTTATGAAGATTATTAGCTGGAAGTAAGGAAGCAGTGCGATAACAGTAAGAGTTAAAGTAAGCCATGGTAGATGTGGGATGATAGGGCGCACAGATAGGTGTCTACGTGTAACAGGACCGCAACACATGGAGCTCATTTGTACTGACTGGGTTCCTGGCTAATTAGTGGGCTGAGAGTGGAGGTAGATGCAATATATCTCAATAGAGTATAACAAGCCACATAAATGTGATTGAGTTCAGTATTATGATTGATGAGTGATAAATGTGCTATATCTCCCAAGAACATTGCATTTCAAAATGGATGTGAGAAGAGCCAAAGAGTAAAGCCCTGAATATGGACGTGCAGACATGGACTTGAGGCCATCATAGAAGATTTTGCTTCTTTTTTATATTTCTTGTTGCTGTTGCTGGTTGTCTCCTCCCCTCAAATAGTGCAAGCTCAGCAACACTCAAACTACACCTCATCCTACTTTGCATCGGAACATCCCTATGGATTATATTATTCACAGCCTTATTATCATTCAAAAGGAAAGGGTGTAGCAATATTTTCTCACTTTATACGGATCATTAAAGTTCTTCGCATTTCGCAACAGCTCTTTAGTTTTTCCAAATGCCCCTGGTGAGACAGTCAAGACAGGCAGAAATACAGAGCAATGAGGCATTATCTTAAATTCCAATTTCTCTAGATGTGATAATAACAACTTCTTAGAAACTTTCTCCCCCAGTGAGAAATGAGAATAACTTTGTCCTAGTAAGTTACTTGAGTTGCCTTGGAAACCATTGAGCTGTCTGAAAAGAATAATTTTATCTTTAAAGAGAGCATCTCTCAATATAGTGGTTATAATTTTTCAGGAAAAAAAGTAAGATAGAATGGAAAATTATATTTTCCATTCTGGGGAGGGAACAAGGCTTGGATGACAAAATTCAGTTTCAGAAGGACAGAGAAAGGCTGCTTCTCTAAGCATAGGCTCCTAAAAGTATACTCAACAACTGTCACTTAAAAACGGGTCCTCAGAGGATTTACTGAAGACAATTTAGATATAGGGTATGTGGAAGGTTGTGCTTCATTCAAGGCACGATTCTAGACATTGTATGCCAGAGACAACCTCCTAGATGGAATGAAAACTCTGGATCTTCTCTCTGAAAAAAAAGTGTATGCATACTTCTGGACAGACTACCTGAATCCCATGCATGAATCTTGGATTCAAAATACTTGAACTAGGCTATGCCCCAATGAAGACAAGCATAAGATTGCTGGGTCTAAACAAGGTTATATGAAGGTCTGATAAAGGTATTAAGGGTTTTAACTTTAAAATACAAGATATATATTGAAGGGGTGAGAAAGAGGAGGTGGTGGCTGGGAACATGCTAAATGACTTTAAACTAGAAGAGAACTATCTCATGGAATTTACATGAGTTCACCCCTGAACGCAGCTCAAGACAGCAAAATAATCATAGTTTACATTTATCAAGTGCTTATATTAATACTTTGCCAGGTACCATACTAAGTGTTCTACATATATTAACATTGTTTTACATTACAACAATTCTACAAGGTTCTGTGTCATAAGGCACAGAAAGAAAAATAACATTTTCAAGAATTTACATCCATAAAGGTACAATGGCAGGATTCTACCAAGAAAATTTGGCTTAGAAAGACCGAGATTTCACCTCCTTCTGCTGTGTAGTCTCAATAGTAAAATGCATGGGAAACAAGATTTTGACTCAATATAGAGAAATGTTTGATTATAATTAAGCTGTCTCGCCGTAATTTTCTTTTCAAACACTGTCATGTTTTTCATACTAATATTATGCTAAAATTGTTGGGAAGAATTCACTTTTATCTATCTTCTGAATAATTGTACAAGATTAAGGAAATTTGTTCTAATAAGTTTTGTTAAAACTTATTTCTAAAACCAAATGGGCCTTTTTTTTTTTTTTTTTTTTTGCTTCTTTTTGCTTTGGGAAGAATTCTAACAACTCAGCTTCTTTAGTGGTTATGTCAATTCCCTGTATTTTTTGAGTTAGTTCTGATAATTATATACATCTGCACATGTTTGTGTAAGTGTTGAAATATACTGTCAATATACAATTTTTTTCAGAGCATTCTCGTTTTATATTTTTAATATCTTTTGGCATTTGTAGTTACATTATAAGGTCATTTATTGTAGTCCTCTTCTTGACCAAAGCTTTAGAAGCTATTTTATTAGATTTTTAAATTTATCATTGTTTATTTTCCACTAGTGTCTTCTTTTTGTCTTTTATTTATTTGCTTTGGTTTAATTTATTTTTTTCTTTTCTAACTTTTCAAGTTGGATGCTTGGCTCATTATTATTTTATCTAATCTTTTTAATATAAAAATCTATTTAAAATTTTTAAATTGAAGTATAGTGGGCTTACAATATTATATTAGTTTCAGGTGTACAACATAGTAATTTGATATTTTTATTGAATATACTTCATACAAAGTTATTATAAAATATTGACTATATTCCCTGTGCTGTACATTACATCATTGTAACTTATTTATTTTATGACTAGTAGTTTGTAACTCTTAACTCTTGCCCTTCACCTATTTTGCCCCTCTTCCACCCCGTTTTATACTCTGTATCTGTGAGTCTGTTTCTATTTTGTTATATTTGTTCATTTGTTTTATTTTTAGGTTCCACATATAAGTGAAAACATGTAGTATTTGCCTTTCTGTGTCTGACTTATTTTACTAGGCATAACATCCTCCAGAACCATCCATGTTGTTGCAAATGGCAAATTTTCATTCATTTTTATGGCTAATATTCCATTGTATATACATACCACATCTTTACCAATTTGTCTGCTGATGGAAATTTAGGTCATTTCCACATCTTGCCTATTGTAAATAATGCTGTTATGTCCAATAAGGGTTTAGTATTCAAAATATATAAAGAACTCATATAACTCAGTATCAAAAAATAAAAAAGCCAAACAACCCAGTTACAAAATGAGCAGAGGACCTAAATAGGCATTTTTCAAGGAAGACATACAGATGACTAACAGGCACAGGAAAAGATGCTAAACTTCACTAATCACCAGGGAAATGAAAATCAAAACCACAATGATATATCACCTCACATCTGTCAGAATGGCTATCATCAAAAAGACAAGAAATAACAAGTGAGGATGTGAAGAAAAGGGAACCCTATGTACTGCTGGTGGGAAGTTAATTAATATAAAAATTTAAATGTACCTATCTCTTAGACTATTATTATAGCTAAATTATACCCATATTAATCTTGTATTTTAATTATACTTCCATTTAAATATTTTTAAAAATGTCACCATTGTTTCTTCTCTGACCAATGAGTGTTTTAAAAGTATTTATTTATCAACAAAAATATGTATTTTTGTTATTGATTTGTAGCATAAGGGTAGAGACTATAGTTGCCAGGTTACCAGTTTAAATTTATAGTTGAAAATAGTGTGTATTCTCTAACTGTTGGGTGAAGAAGTCAACATTTGCTTATTGAATTAATCTTGTTGACTGTGTTTTTTATTTGTTTTTGTTTGTTTTTGTTTTTTTTTTGTGTGGCACGCGGGCCTCTCACTGTTGTGGCCTCTCCCGTTGCGGAGCACAGGCTCCGGACGCGCAGGCCCAGCTGCCATGGCTCACGGGCCCAGCCGATCCGCGGCATGTGGGATCCTCCCGGATCAGGGCATGAACCCGTGTCCCCTGCATCGGCAGGCGGACTCTTAACCACTGCGCCACCAGGGAAGCCCTTGACTGTGTTTTTTAAATAGCATACATCTTTATTGACTCTTTTCTCTGATTGACCTATCAGATACTTAATTCATGAGTAGTATCTTAAACTCTAATAGCCATTCTGCTTTATAATTTATAAAGGTATTATTAGATTCATATATATCTGGAATTATTACATCATCCTTGGAATATATATTTTCACATTAAATAACGATTCTCTCTGTTAATAATGATCTCTGTCTTAAATATAATTTTGTCTGGTATTAATTTATTTGCCACGACCTTATTTTAGTTGGTGCTTTTCTGGTATATTTATATTTTTTTCTATCTTTTTACTTTAAATATTTTGAGTACTTACAGCATATATTAGTACTTTTAAATATAATTG
Organism: Stenella coeruleoalba; assembly: GCF_951394435.1. Lineage (NCBI taxonomy): Eukaryota > Metazoa > Chordata > Mammalia > Artiodactyla > Delphinidae > Stenella > Stenella coeruleoalba. The sequence goes on from NC_137154.1 coordinate 32,379,209, forward strand.
ACATTATTCTAGATGTTTTAGTCTATTTGCATTCATTGTATAATGTGTTTGGATTTACTTATACTATGCTAGTATTTACTTTATGGGCTTCGAAGCCTCAGGGGAGATATTATTGTTATTATCATCATTGTCATTACATTTTTGTAACCCAGAGACACTGCAGAGGCAGAAAGTTTTCCTTAGATGTCCCTTTTACTTACCCTCAGCCTACACACTGACTGTGGCTATAGCCCCTTTGAGTATCCCAGCTTTATTCAACAGCTTAAGTTTAGCTGCTGGGCTCAAGGCCTAGAACGTCTATGTGCCACTTAATTTTGTATGCGGCATTTGGCCCTAGGATACACTTGACTTCAGGTTCATTTAATAATTTTGTTTCAATTGTTTACCTGCACTTGGGAATTGATTTTTCTCTCTTGAGAGTTTGAAAAGCATCTACAATAATACATGTTTTAATTTTGGAAAAATTTAAATGTACTGAGCAGAAGAATTTTACTGAGTATAGAATTTGTCACATGGTCAGAAGCAGAATTCCTCCTGCTACTGCTTCACTTCTCTTTGAATTCTTCTTACCCCTCATATCTGCCCCATACAAAGGCCCTTCCCAACTCAAAGTCATTACCTTACTGCATGCTGCATTGTTCTCAAAGGAATTAAGGATATGCAATGGCATATTAAACCCAATGACAAATTCTGCAATAAATAACTGGTATAACTGTATTTGTTATCAAGGTGCAGAAGCATTGAGACTAAATTCCTAAAACTGTAGTTACCCTTTTTGAATGTATACATTTTTTTCCAGGAGAGAGTCCAAATCTTTTCTCATTCATTAAGTGTTAGTGGTCCTAAATATTTTTTAAAAATTCCTGATGTACTGTATATCTCATGATGCTATATGAATGCAAAGTGGAAAATAAACATACATTTACGCTGCTTAACTTAATAACCTGGGGAGGAAACTACTTTGAAAAAAACTGAATGGTCATACAAAATCAAAATTATCAGCCACAAAAGTGGATTGAAATGCTCTTAGCTTGTTTCCGAGGGACAACAGCCAAATGCTTTTCTACTACTCCCACAAACTATACAATGAGGTCTTAGTAATAAAGACATTAATATGCAGAGAAAAGAATGCATGGGAAAGAGTCGGAAGGTCAGAGTCAGAAGACCTGAACTGTGTCTCCGCTAATCTACAATCTTGGACAAGTGAGTGATTCAATTTATCTGAGTCTCAATTCATCTCTAAAAAACAAAAAAATAGGATAAACTGAGCCACCTCTCCCTCGCAAGGTTGTAAGAATACAATAACTTAGAATATATATGAACATTTCATGAAATATTAAATATTGAAAATTAGGATTATTGCTATAAATAGTAGTGGCAACATATACCCATTTCTCACAATAAGGCAGTAGAGTATAGTAATTCCTTGAATTCTGGGCATCAGATAGATGTAGTTTTATCTTGCTCTACTACATATTAGCAATGTGATCTTGGGAAAATTACTTAAATTTTCTTCCAAGCCTTAGATCACATGTTAAATGACAAAAATAATAACATATAATAAAGACGGTTGTGGTATACAAGGTGATTACAGTAGTGCCTGATACATACATGCTCAATATATATGACCTGTTATTATCTTTATTGCCCTTTTACATAATTATCTTGCAACTGTATCTACAGTCTACTTTCTTCATCTGGAAGAGATTCAATTACTACTCACAGGGGTGTTATAAAGATCAAGTACCCTGATAAGGAGAAAGCACAGTAAGATACGGAGCAGTGCGAGGAATTGCCACACATTGAGCACATAGGAGTCAAAATTCCAAGCAGATCATTTCAATCTCCAAGTCATTTAGCTTCAAAACAACCCACAAGTTATATCCATTTCACAGATAAAGACACCAATATAATGATAATTGAAACAATTTGGCAAATCTGGAGTTCAAAATGGTATCTCTCTGTCCTCAAGGCCTGAATCTACTCACGGCAAAATAAGCCACTGTGTTTTTCCAGGCACCTGGATTCCCCTGTTTGAGCCATTGTTTTCCCACAAGTCATTCTAAAAATGTAGAGCAGTTGTCATCCTGATACATTTTATCCACAGCCCAGATCATTATCTCATAACATTCCTACTTTTGTCCCCATTCCACATGTCTTTGGTTAATAATGGCCTCCTTTCAACAGCTTATCAGGTCTCAGACAATCCGTAAATACCAATTTGAAGGTGTATGTTCTATGCTTCCTGTTCGGAAGCCTTGGCCATCACTCTGCATCCTGAGTAACACCTCTTGTCCAAAACCTACAAACCTCCTTTCCTGTATATTCAGAGAAATATCTCTTATTTAATATAGTTTAATAAGTCAATTAACTAGAATTTTGTATATTTATGCCCATAAAGAAAAGCACAAAAACATAAATATGGTACATTTAAAGAGCTCTGCTGTATGTCAGAAATGGCAGGGGACAGGGAGAGAAGGGTAGGACACAGAGGCAAACTAGATGGAATGGACATTGAAGGATTTAAATTCTACCCACCATTCTTGATCAGTTGAAAGGCTGCCAATAGTTGGTGTTTTTGTTAATGTTGATGCTGTCATTATTTTTATTATTATTAATTTTATATTTTTAGACTCTGAAAGTAACACAAATTCCAAGCAGAGTTAAAGAAAAGTTGATTTTTCTTGAACAATTTGAGAGTCGGTTGCCAACATAATGCTCACAGATATATTTGTGTGCATTATCTACTAACAAGGATATCCTCATATAACATAAGCATCAAAAAAAAAAAAATCAGCACTCATACATTGCTACCATCTAACTTTAGATTCCATTCAACTTCTTCCATTTGTCCCAATAATGTCCTTTATTATAAAAACTTTCAGTCCAGAAGTACATTTTGCATTTGGTTGTCAGGTTCCTTTAGTGTCCTTCAATCATCCTAAGCCTTTTTTGTCAATTTCATGACCTCTATATGTTTGAAGATTATAAACTAGTTATTTTGTAGAATGTCCCTTATCTTGGGCTTGTTCGATATTTCCTCTTGCTAAGATTAAAGCTATGCAATTTTGGGAGAAATATCACAGAGACAATGGTATTTTTCTCATTGCATCCTATCAAACGGCACATAAATTTGACATGCCCTTTTACTGGTGATGTTAGTTTTGATTTAGGTGGTACCTGCCAGACTTCACTGCTATAAAATTATTCTTTTTCCTTTTGTAATCAATAGGTATTCTGGGGAGAAGTATTTCAGGACTGTGTTAAGCATCCTAATTCTCAAACTTCCTATTGGTTTTCCCTTCCTTCCTTCCTTCCCTCCTTCCTTCCTTCCTCCCTCCCTTCTTTCCTTCCTACCCTCCTTCTATCTTTCTACACCAGTATGGTTTCATGGTGGTACGGTTTCTATACCAGTACGGTTTTGTACTATCTTAATGGTTTATAATCCATTACTATCACTCTTTATTTTGTTGCTAGATTTTCCCCAATTTTGGCCAGCTGACCTATTCACACTGGCTTCTGTGTCCTCTTCTACGCCCCAATTATTATTTGAGCAATTTCTTATTTTCTAATACAATGAGATTTTCTAGGTTCTTCTTGTACTTCCCCTAACACCAGCACTGAAATTAGTTACTTCTCCAAGCAATGTTAGTTCTTTATAGTGGAAAATACTATTTGAAACTGAGATCTGGGTTCTAGATGGGCTCATAGAGGTGATCATCTATTGAGGATACCAACAGAGGGACTGAGGTGACCCCAGGCCCTTTTGATGGTAGAGCTAGGGGATATATGGATATGTACGCTTACTTATATACATTATATATAACATCTTTGAAAACACACATTTTATACATATGCATTTACACATGGTTATACTCCAATAATAATCTTACCTCACAAGTTTTCTCCTTTTCCATCTGTATAACCTCCTTCTCAGATAGTAAGAAACCTGCCTCCCTTTAACTTACATATTTAACTGTTTGAGTAATGCCCTGTATATAAGACATCTCCTGTTATTGCTATTGCCTGTCTACAGGTAAACCCTCTTCACCCCATGCAAGCTCCAACTCCCTACACTTTCTCTCCTCCTATGTTTTTACTCTTTTTTCTTGGCTCAGGCTCCAATCCCCTATGCTCCCTACTTTAGGATAACCCACTTCAACCTCCTTGGTCTCTACCAAGCTTGATATAATTTCAACATCACTAGTTGGGAAATCAGTATTTTTAAATACTACATTTTCAATCTGTTTAATTCTCCTTTAAATACTATTTGGTATAAAAAACTTTAAGGTCTTGATAATTACTGATAATGCAAACAACAGTGACTACTTAATGAGTGCTTACTCTATGCTTGACAATGGACTAAACCTTCGTATACATTTTCTCATCTAATCCTCACCAGTCCTCAAATCAGATACTGCCATTGTTGTTGACATCATCATTGTTCATATGCTAATGAGAATATTCAGGCCACATAACTCATACATGATCACCTTTTTAGGAAAAGGTAGAAAATAAGTATCTAGAAGGTTGTTGTGAATGGCAGTGTGCTGACAAAAATGCTTGAAACCTCCGTATTCATTTTTATAAGAAGTAAAGTTCAAGTGCTTCAGCAAAGGTTTTCTAATAGCAGAAGCATGCAGTTTCAAAGTTAGGACCACAGTCCTAACTTTGAAAGTTGAACAGCCAGCATTTGAACCAACTCTGACTGCAAAGCCCATATTATCAGCTACTGCAATACTGAGTGCCTCATGACATCTGCATACTTATCTGCAGGGTACTACGTCCTGATTAAGATTTCTTTTTTATCTTTCTTCAGAATTTCAAAGTGAAATTTTATGAATCGCTTCTTGATAATTCATGAAAGTGTTTGACAGACATAAAGTAGTAAAATTTATAATAGGTTAACATTCACTTAGGAGATTAATAAATGTCAATAAAATACACACTACTTTGGTATCAAATATGCAAAAACACATTCTGTATTAAGGAATTTAAAACACTGAGGCTGCTAATGTCAAACTTCCTAACAGTTACATTTCTCAGTCCTTTCTGTGGTAGGAAGATGAAATGCCAGGGGGCAACAGGGTTTAATGCGTAATGAAATGAGCATCCGGAAACTTGGACCCTGATCTAGCTCTGCAAATTTTTGGTTCTGTTACCGTGAGCAAGCCATTTTCACTCTCTAAGCCTTAATTTTCTTTTCTGCGAACTGCAAGGTTTGAAGTAGATTATGAAAGTATACGTAGCTTTAAAAATTCAACATTTAATAAAATGTAAAACTTTACTAAGTATAAAAGTGGTGGCACTTTTAAGGACTGTAAATGCATGTGATGAATGCAAATAATTTGCTTTCCTTTCTTATGGAATAGTAACTCAAGGAAAATGTTAAGGTAGAGCACAATAGCTGTCTCCACACTATTAGGGTTAGTGATAAGTATGAGCACGGTCAGTCTAAGCCTGAATTTAATCTTCTCCTCTGAATGAATTAAATGACTATATGAGGGGGACAGTGAGGTTTCAGTGGTTCTTCTATTTGCACAATGGAATCAAGTGGGGGGAACTTTAAAAAATATCAGTATCTGAGTCCCATCATCCACAAAATCTGACTTAGTTGGTCCAGAGTAGAGGCCAGAAATAAGTTTTTGTTTTGTTTTGTATGCTTGTTTGTTTCCATAGAAGAGTCCCAGTGATTCTGATTGATAGCCAAGTTTGAGTACCTCTGTGCGAGAAGGAAAGGATCTCTGCTTGGAAATACCTAAGTAGGAAACCAGATTATGAGACTCAAGCTTTGTAGAACTCTTAAGACTGAATAGCCTTAAGGGTGAAATGCAGAATATTTTTCTCAACAAACTAAATATCACTTACTGGAAACGAACTTTGTTCAGCAAAATTAGTAACAGTGATGTTTTGATTTTAGCAATTTTCATTGGCTGATAAATAATATCTTTCAGAATATATTAAATTCTCTCTCTTGTTATCCCATTAGTGTGGCTTTTTCCCCAGTTCTCTGATTTGCAAATATGATACCAAAGGGAGAGAGAGAGCAGTTTACAACGAAGTGTTCAGTTACTATCATTCCAAGACACCTTTATATTTTTTTTTTCCTGTTTTGTGTTTATCTATGCTATTGCATTCATTCTTTTCTTGCTAATAATGGTTGTACCCAGAAGATCACAGAATATTGCTACAGTATATCACTCAGGATTCCCCCGGCTCAACTGCTTCATTTTACAGTAAGGTCACTGAAGCCCAAGGAGGTGAATTTATTAGTCCAAAAATCACCCAAGGAGTTTGTCAGAACTAAAGATGAAATTGGAATCCAGATCTCTGGCCTCCAAGTTGAGTGTTCTTTCCATTAAGCCATGGTCATTACACAAAGTACAAAAGTACAACGGCTTCACTCTATTTTATTTATTTATATTTAATAGAAATATATGGTAAGGCATACTTCCAATTAAACAGTGTCTTCTTTCTACTCCGACAATATCTTTGAAACTTCTTTTTTAGAATTTACAGTAAGGCACTTTATAAAATGCAAACATATTCTAACTTCATTACTTTTTTTTTAATAGATCTTTACTGGAGTATAATTGTTTTACAATACTGTGTTAGCTTCTGTTGTACAACAAAGTGAATCAGCCATATGCATACATATATCCCCATATCCCCTCCCTCTTGAGCCTAACTCCCACCCTCCCTATCCCACCTCTCTAGGTCATCTCAAAGCACTGAGCTGATGTACCTGTGCTATGCTGCTGCTTCCCACTAGCTAACTATTTTACATTCGGTAGTGTATATATGTCAATGCTGCTCTCACTTCCCCCCATCCCACACACCCCGAGTCCTCAAGTCCTTTCTCTATGTTTATGTCTTTATTCCTGCCCTGCAGGAATAAAGCCCCATGTAGATTCCATGTATATGTGTTAGCATATGGTTTTTGTTTTTCTCTTTCTGACTTACTTCACTCTGTATAACAGACTCTACGTCCATCCACCTCACTACATTACTTTCTAATTATATAATTTTGTTTAAACCAAAGTATTTCTCAACCCTCAGTTGCTATGGATACTAATGACTTTGCATCATATGCCACTTTTGCATATTTTCCAAGTTATGTTTCACTTTTTCTGAATGAAAATAGAATGGATCACTAACATTATAGAAAACTAAGTTCTGGTATATAGTATTCTATTCTGCATTTCCAAAGCAAATTTTTTTGAAAGGGAAAACTCCCACTTGGAAAAATAAGAGCTGTTTTATTTATCATTTATAAAGCCTGTTCCATTACCTTAATGACATGTTTCCCTGTGAATAGCAGGATAATGTTATTTATTATTTCATTTTACTTTCGGTTGAGGGTCAGGGCTATTACAGAGGATAATACGATCATTTAATAAATCTACACCAAGTCAAATGATAACAATAAAATTTTCTAGTGTGAAATGTCCTCTCATATTTTGTTCTATTCATTACTCAAGGTTCATTTTCTCAATAATGACTTTCATTACCCCATAGATAGATTTGATTTATCTTTTCTTCTATTACATATAGCAAGTGCTCTGCTGTATTGCATCCAATTCTATTAAAGCAAAGCTCCTAGGAAATGCATACATTCATATTTTACTCATACATTAATTTATTAATTCTACACATATTTATTTTGCATCTAATATATAACTTCTAATACTCTAGGCACTAGAGATGTATCAGTAAGTATAGTGCCATGGTCCTCATTGAGACTACCTTCTACTGGACATCTATCTTTGTCTCTTCCCAGAATCCTAAGTGCCAGCACACACACAATACACACACTATTACACAGCAGAGATTTATGCATTACAAACACTTCTTCAGCAAACAGAAAAAAGAGAAAAGAAACTGGCTTTTACTTTGGCTTTTCCAGCAGTTTTAAAGACTTTCTCTTCTCACTACAACTGGTTTATTCCCTTAGTTTTAAAGATAATAGGTACAAGCAACAGAAATGCATTTATATATTATTAAATGGAATGCTACAGTACGCGGGCCTCTCACTGTTGTGGCCTCTCCCGTTGTGGAGCACAGGCTCTGGACGTGCAGGCTCAGTGGCCATGGCTCACGGGCCCAGCCGCTCCGCGGCATGTGGGATCTTCCCAGACCGGGGCACGAACCCGTGTCCCCTGCATTGGCAGGTGGACTCTCAACCACTGCACCACCAGGGAAGCCCTAAACTCTTCTTTATGTCTAATCTTATGAGATAGTCAATTGCAATCTGTACAAGTTTCTGGAATATTTAAGATCATCCACAATATATTTCCAAATTTTCTTTTGTTGTTTTTTTTTCAAGGATATGTACTATAGTGCCTGTCCTTTCTTTCAAAGTTCCCTGAAAAATATCTTGTTCCGATTTTACTAAAGCAAGCTTCTGACTTTTTCCAAACTTCCTTCTTCAGAGATGTTAGTCTCATTCAAGATCCTAATTATTATCAAGAACGATGCTTACAGAAGTGACTCCATAATGATCACATGAATTCACTGAACTTTTCTGCACCAAACCTCTACAAAGTTTACAGAATTGTTCTACCTTTTGAGTTCAAGAGCCAAACATTGTGCCACTTGATTAAGATATTGTTTTGCTCCTGAGTAGTTTCCACCACTAGAGATGATATATAAATAAATATTGTCAATATGACATAGTAAGTGCTAGATAGTCAGCCCTTTGACTGACTATCAGTCTATTTGAAAGGAAGTACAACATAATGGCTAAGAGTCTGGGTCTGGAAATAGACCACTTGAGTCTGACTTGCAGCTTTCTTACGACAGGACTTTGAAGAGGTCACAAAATCCCAGTTTATTCATTTCTAAAATGAGGATAAATATAGTACTCAATTTTTAGAGTTCTACACATTTGAAGTATTTAAACCTCATAACAATATCTGGCATGTAATAAGCTTTCTATTAATATTAGCTATTGCCATTTATTAAGTATTTTCTGTGTCTGTTATATGTCATTCACTGTACCAAATCCTATAGCCAGAGCAGATAGGTAAACTTGGCTTTGACCCTCAGTCAAACTGTTATTATAGCAAATAAATGGTCAATTACAATCCAGTGTTATTTTGTTTTTAATTAGGAAAGTTTGTTTTTATGTTAAATGACATGATGGATGAATCCATGTTTCCATGAGAAAATTTTCTCTCCATGAGCTTCAGTGCTTGCCTTCAACATTGACACCAAATGCTCTGGGAATGGAAATCAATGAAGTCCAAAGTACCATTCCCGGTAACAATAATAAACACAAGTAACAATGAGTAAGTGCTAACATTGTACTAGGCTTTGTGCTAAGAATTGCATAGGATGATCTCAGTTAATATCCACAGGAGAGAGGTCTTATGATGAATCTGTTATTACATAAACGAACAGGCAAAGAACTAAAATATACCCAAGATCACAAAGGGTTGGAGCCAAAATTTGGACCCAGTTTTTCTGATTCCATTGCCCAGGGTCTTAACTGTAGGAGTCTGTAGTCTCCCTGTGATTCAAATTCATGCAGGATTGGAGGAATGGACGTCTATGAGAATCGTTACAAGTTCAAAAGATGATCAGAACTTAGTGAAATGAAATGTAACATGGTTAACTTTTTAACGAAGATGCACTCATGTCCTAAAACTCCCTGTGCAAATACGGAAAGGGAAGATGGTGTTTACTATCCACAACCACAAAAAAGACCAGAGGTTCTAATTATTAGCATTTTTGAAGTGAGTCTACTGTGTTGATTTGGCTATAAATGCAAGATAGCATATGGGAAAATGTTTTTTAAACCACAAATCACTACACAATGTCTTGTGTACATACAAGTTGTGTTGTACATATTGATTCTGCTCTAAAAGCTGGAGACAACATATGGGAAAGTGTCTGTAAATCACAAATCTCTCTACTATATCAATTTGTACATATCTGTTCCATTGATAGATACTGACTTTTTTTTTATTGGAGTATAATTACTTTACAATGTTTTGTTAGTTCCTGCTGTACAGTGAAGTGAATCAGCTATATGTATACATATATCCCCTCCCTCGTGGACCTCCCTCCACCCCATCCTACCCATCTGGGGCTTCAGAGAGCACTGAGCTGAGCTACCTGTGCTATACAGCAGGTTCCCCCTAGCTACGGTAGGGTATTTATGTCAAACCTAATCTCCCAATTCATCTTACCCACCCCTTCCCCCCCAGTGTGCACACCTCCTTTCTCTATGTTAGCCTTTCTATTCCTGCCCTGCAAGTAGGTTTATCTGTACCATTTTTCTAGATTCCACATATATGCGTTAATATATGATATTTGTTTTTCTCTTTCTGACTTACTTCACTCTGTATGACAGACTCTAGGTCCATCCACATCTTTACAAATAACCCAGTTTCATTTCTGTTTATGGCTGAGTAAATTTTCATTTTTGCACGCAAATATAAAACACTATAATTTATTTTGCTAATATTATAATTCATAATTGAAAAGGATTTATTGTTCAATATCATGGTACTGTGCATGAACACAAAATGAGATTTTTGAAAGCATATAATTCATATTGTAATATCATAGAATGCATTTTCTAAAATTTCTAAGAATCAGATAATTATGTAAAATAAATATATTTAGAGCATTTGAAGGGGAAAGCTACTGGAGTTTGTAATTTATTTAATTTCATCATATTATAAGACTTTAGAGTTGGAAGTAAACTTTACAACCACCTAAATGAATTTACATGATTAAGATCAGTGTGATTTTGTGACTTATTTCTTACTACACTATTTATTAAGAAAAAGTAACAACCGTAACTCAGGTCTTCCGAGCTGTCTTCCAGGGCTCTTTCTCAAATATTACATGTCTTTTCTAAGAAAAGTACCTCCAAGTTTTCCCTGTCACAGTAAATGATACCATTCATTTGCTCAGTCCCCAAACTTAGGAAAAAATCATTAATTTATATCTGTATGTAAACGTCTCCCCTGTGCCTTCACTGCATACTATAGATTCTTTCTCCAGAATATGGTCAATTCTCTTAATCTTCACTGTTGCTAGCATAGCCTAGGTTATTGTCCTCCTCACCTGGAATACTGCAGAGGTCATTGAATTGGACCTATTGCTTCTGCTACTATCCCATGGTAAACTATACTTCACAAATAGGCATCATCATTTTGTTAATGCATATCTGGCTATAATAAATGCCTGCTTAAAATTATACTCAATACAAGTCAAAATGTTTAGTTTTCTATGTCCTCTAAGGTCCCGTATGATGCAAATCTTTCCCACCTCTCTGAACTCATCTTTCAATTATCTTTTTGTCAACTACTCTTCCATTATTAAGGTATTCCTAAAACACACCAAGACTTGCAATCTCAGTGCCTTTGAATTTGCTTTCAATTCTTCCTGACACTCATGCCCCACCCAAATTGTCATATGTCTGCCTCCTCTTCGTTGTTTAGGATTCAGTTAAAATCTTGTTGCTTGTTACAGAAACCTACTATGACAACTTGTCCCACTGATTATCCTGTATCCTGTAACCTGGCTGTATTAACTTCATAGCATTTATCTCTACTTGACTGTCTTGTTCCAACATAAGCCCCAGGAGAACAGAAATATTATCTGGCTAGTTCTTCACTGTATTACCAACTCTAGAAGAGTTCCTGACATGTATTGAAAAGGTATTAAAAAAAAAGTTTGCTGAATAAAAAATGATTGTGACCATATCTGTACAGCCAATAAAGAATATTTAATATTGACTTTTCTTCACTTAAAGGAAATAGGAGGAAACAAAAGGATTTTACAATACAAATTTTAAAGCTAACACACAAGCAAATAATAATTTTAGGATATATCAACAATCATTAAAACTACTGGAAACCCCATTCACCTAAATATAGGGATTTATGTTTTAAATCATGCTTATAGATTTATTTCTCAAAAGGGATAAGAAGTAATATGGAGAAGTACTGCCCTAGATTTAAATCAATCACTAGGTTATAATGAGCCAGAGAGGTGGACATGCTGAGACCCGTGACAAAAAGTGTCATCCATTGAATAACAGTCATTAGTGAAGAGAAGGCAACACTGCAGCATTAGCCACTTCCTGGGACTTAGGATCCTAAGAGAACAATAACCAACACAAAGCATGGGGAATGTGTAAAGAGCTACTTTGGTAATAATACTTAAAGCTAATACTCGAGTAAAATGATTTCCATTTAGAAAAACAAAAAACAAAAACCTTTCACTTTGACATAGTCCCACTTGTCTATTTTATGATTTCACGTTGACATAGTCCAGCTTGTCCATTTTGCTTCAGTGACTTGTGCTTTTGATGTAATTTCCAAGAAATCATATTCAAGACCAATGTCAAGAAGCTTTTCCCCTATGATTTATTCAAGGAGTTTTATGGTTTCACATCTTATGTTTAAGTCTTTAATCTATTTCAAATTTATTGGTGTATGGTTCGGATATGGATCCACTTTCATTCTTTTGCCTGTGGACATCTAGTTTCTCCAACATCATTTGTTGAAGATACTATCTTTTCCCCATTGTGTATTCTTGTGTCCCTTGTCAAATATCAATTGATAGTATGTATGTGGCTTTAATTCTGGGCCCTCTATTCTATTCCCTTGGTTTATACTTCTGTCTTCATGCCAGTACCATACTGTTTTAATTACTGTAGCTTCTACACAGAAAAGAAAATAATCAACAGAATGAGAAAGCAATGTAAGGAATAGAAAAAAGAAATTGCAAACCATGTCTGACAAGGGGTTAATATCCAAAATACATAAAGAATTCGTACAGCTCAACATCAGAAAGCAAATTATCCAATTTAAAAACTGACAAAGGACCTTAATAGACATTTTTTTCTAAACAAGACATTCAAATGGCCAATGGGTACATGAAAAGTTGCTCAGCATCATTAATCATTAGGGAAATGCAAATCAAAGCCACCATGAGATAACAAGGATAAAAAGATAAAAAGACAAAAAAAAAGGATAACAAATGTTGGCAAGAATGTGGCAAATTTGGGGCTTCCCTGGTGGCGCAGTGGTTGGGAGTCCGCCTGCTGACGCAGGGGACGCGGGTTGGTGCCCCGGTGCGGGAAGATCCCACATGCCGTGGAGCGGCTGGGCCCGTGAGCCATGGCCTCTGAGCCTGCGCGTCTGGAGCCTGTGCTCCGCAACGGGAGAGGCCAAAGCAGTGAGAGGCCAGCATACCGCAAAAAAAAAAAAAAAAAAAAAAAAAAAAAAGAATGTGGCAAATTTGGAACTCTTCAACATTGTTGGTGGGGATGACATAGCTGCTATGAAAAATAGTATGGATGTTGCTCAAATAATTAAAAGTAAAACTACCATATGATCCAACAACTCCACTTCTGGATACACATCCAGAAGAATTAAAATAAAGATCTCAAACAGATAATTGCATTCCCATTTATCAATACATGCCAGCATTATTCATGATTGCCAAGTTGTAGAAACAACACAAATTCCATGGATAGATGAATGGATAAAGAAAAAGTGTTATATACACATAATAGAATATTACTTAGACTTAAAAAAGAAGGTAATCCTGCCATTTTCAACAACATGGGTGAATCCTGAGAGCATTATGCTAACTGAAATAAGCTGGTCACAGAGGACAAATACTGGATGATTCCACTTATATGAGGAATCCAAAATACTCAAACTCATAGATGCAGAGACTAGAACAGTGGTTACCAGTTACCAGGCACTTGGGGAAGGGAGGGAGAAATAAGTTGTTGTTCAATGGGTGAATATAAAGTTTCAGTTAGGCAAGAAGAATTAGTTCTAGGAATCTGCTTTACAGTGTCATCTTATAATCAACAATATTTTACAATGCACTTAAAAATTTTAGAGAGTGGACCTCATGTTAAATGTTTCTACCATAAAAAAAGGGGAAGCAGCACTTGGAAATTTTGGAAGGTGGTATCACCTTGACTGTGGAGATGGTTTCATGAGTGTATGTGTACGTTCAAACTCATCAAATTGTATTTAATACATATGTGCAGTTCTTTGTAGATCATTTATACCTCAATAAAGCCCTTTAAAAAGCAGAAAAAAAAGAAAGCCTTTCACCTAATATGCACACACGTACACACACACATGCTCCTATTATAAGACTGTGCCATAAAAGGATACGTACAAAAACATAAAAGAAAGGAAACCTAAGTAAGAATGGTACACAAATGTGTGCCATGTTTGTAGCTGAGAAGGCTAAAAACAGCAAAAAATGCCTCTTAGGCTCCATTCAGATTAGGACAGGAGGAAAATGGAGGCTAGTTTTAAATATTATGAGATCACAGAAATATTATAAAAAAGAAAGAAAAAAATCATAATTTGACTTCTGTAGTAGAGGAAGTCATTTTCAAGAGAGAAATAATATCCATTGAGGATTTGCTCTATTCCACATTGTGTGAGGCACTCCACACAATGCTTTTGTATTTAATCCTCATAACAATTCTATAAAGGGCACGCCTTATACTAATCATCCAAAGGAAAACAAAAAATACAAAACCCCCCAAAATCCTGGGAGATATTAAATGATCTGTCAATGGACACACAACAAAATTCACAGTAAAACCAAGATGTGAACAGCAGTGAGTGACTCAACAATTTATATTATATTTGCTATTAATACTGAATCAACAGAATCCAAATATCTTTACTGATATTTCTGTCATATAATGTCATTATTTTTAATATGTGCCATGCAGTGAAACACTTTTGGAAGGACTACACTCTGCTACATTTCTCTGTGACTCACCTGTAGTTTCCATCATTTTTTTTTTAACATCTTTATTGGAGTATAATTACTTTACAACGGTGTGTTAGTTTCTGCTTTATAACAAAGTGAATCAGCTGTACATATACATATATCCCCATATCTCCTCCCTCTTACATCTCCCTCCCACCCTCCCTATACCAACCCTCCAGGTGGTCACAAAGCACTGAGCTGATCTCCCTGTGCTATGCAGCTGCTTCCCACTAGCTATCTATTTTACATTTGATCGTGTATATATGTCCATGCCACTCTCTCACTTCATCCCAGTTTACCCTTCCCCTGACCGGTGTCCTCAAGTCCATTCTCTATGTCTGCATCTTTATTCCTGTACTGCCCCTAGGCTCTTCAGAACCTTTTTTTTTTTTTTTTTTAGATTCCATATGTATGTGTTAGCATATGGTATTCGTTTTTCTCTTTCTGACTTACTTCACTGTGTATGACAGACTCTAGGTCCATCCACCTCACTACAAATAACTCAATTTTGTTTCTTTTTATGGCTGAGTAACATTACATTGTATATATGTGCCACATCTTCTTTATCCATTCATCTGTCAATGGACACTTAGGTTGCTTCCATGTCCTACTTATTGTAAACAGAGATGCAATAAACATTGTGGTACATGACTCTTTTTGAATTATGGTTTTCTCAGGGTATATGTCCACTAGTGGGATTGCTGGGTCATATAGTATTTCTATTTTTGTTTTCTAAGGAACTTCCATACTGTTCTCTATAGTAGCTGTATCAATTTACATTCCCACCAACAGTGCAAGAGGGTTCCCTTTTCTTCACATCGTCTCTGGCATTTATTGTTTGCAGATTTTTTGATGATAGCCATTCTGACTGATGTGACATGATACCTCATTGTAGTTTTGATTTGCATTTCTCTAATGATTAGTGATGTTGAGCATCCTTTCATGTGTTTGTTGGCATTCTGCATATCTTCTTTGGTGAAATGTGTATTAAGATCTTCTGCCCATTTTTGGATTGGGTTGTTTATTTTTTTGATATTGAGCTGCATGAGCTGCTTGAAAATTTTGGAGATTAATCCTTTGTCAGTTGCTTCATTTGCAAATATTTTCTCCCATTCAGAGGGTTGTCTTTTCGTCTTGTTTATGGTTTCCTTTGTTGTGAAAAAGCTTTTAAGTTTCATCAGGTCCCATTTATTTTTGTTTTTATTTCCATTTTTCTAGGAGGTGGGTCAAAAAGGATCTTGCCGTGATGTATATCATAGAATGTTCTGCCTATGCTTTCCTCTAAGAGTTTCATAGTTTATGGCCTTATATTTAGGTCTTTAATCCATTTTGAGTTTATTTTTGTGTATGGTGTTAGGGAGTGCTCTATTTCATTCTTTAACATGTAGTTGTCTAGTTTTCCCAGCACCACTTATTGAAACAACTGTCTTTTCTACATTGTAAATTCCTACCTACTTTGTCAAAGATAAGGGCACCATATGTGTGTGGGTTTATCTCTGGGTTTTCTATCCTGTTTCATTGATCTATATTTCTGTTTTTGTGCCAGTACCATACTGTCTTGATGACTGTAGCTTTGTAGTATACTCTGAAGTCAGGGGGCCTGATTCCTCCAGCTCCGTTTTTCTTTCTCAAGATTGCTTTGGCTATTCGGGGTCTTTTGTGTTTCCATACAAATTGTGAAATTTTTTGTTCTAGTCCTGTGAAAAATGCCATTGGTTATTTGATAGGGATTCCATTGAATCTGTAGATTGCTTTGGGTAGTATAGTCATTTTCACAGTGTTGATTCTTCCAATCCAAGAACGTGGTATATCTCTCCATCTGTTTGTATCATCTTTAACTTCTTTCATCAGTCTTATAGTTTTCTGCATACAGGTCTTTTTTCTCCTTAGGTAGGTTTATTCCTAGGTACTTTATCCTTTTTGTTGCAATGGTAAATGGGAGTGTTTCCTTAATTTCTCTTTCAGATTTTTCATCATTAGTATATAGGAATGCAACAGATTTCTGTGCATTAATTTTGTATCCTGCTACTTTACCAAATTCATTGATTAGCTCTAGTAGTTTTCTGGTAGCATCTTTGGGATTCTCTATGTATAGTATCATGTCATCTGCAAACAGTGACAGCGTTACTCCTTTTCCAATTTGGATTCCTTTTATTTCTTTTTCTTCTATGACTTTTGTGGCTAAAACTTACAAGACTATGTTGAATAATAGTGGTGAGAGTCAGCAACCTTGTCTTGTTCTTGATCTTAGTGGAAATGTTTTCACTTTTTCACCATGGAGAATGATATTGGCTGTCGGTTTCTCATATGTGGCCTTTATTATGTTGACATAAGTTCCCTCTATGCCTACTTTCTGGAGGGTTTTTATCAAAATTGGGTGTTGAATTTTGTTGAAAGCTTTTTCTGCATCTATTCAGATGGTTTTTATCCTTCAATTTGTTAATATGGTGTAGCACATTGATTGATTTGCGTCTATTGAAGAATCCTTGCATTCCTGGGATAAATCCCATTTGATCATGGTGTGTGATCCTTTTAATGTGCTGTTGCTTTCTGTTTGCAAGTATTTTGTTGAGGATTTTTGCATCTATGTTCATCAGTGATATTCGTCTGTAGTTTTCTCTGTTTGTGACATCTTTGTCTGGTTTTTGGTATCAGGGTGATGGTGGCTTCATCGAATGAGTTTGGGAGTTTTCCTCCCTCTGCTATATTTTGAAAGAGATTGAGAAGGAAATATATTATCTCTTCTCTAAATATTTGATAGAATTCGCCTGTGAATCCATCTGGTCCTGGGCTTTGGTTTGTTGGAAGATTTTTAATCACAGTTTCAATTTCAGTGCTTGTGATTGGTCTGTTCATATTTTTTATTTCTTCTTGGTTCAGTCGCAGAAGGTTGGGCTTTTCTAAGAAGTTGTTCATTTCTTCCAGGTTGTCCATATCATTGGCATATAGTTGCTTGTAGTAATCTCTCATGATCCTTTGTATTTCTGCAGTGTCAGTTGTTACTTCTCCTTTTTCATTTCTAATTCAATTGATTTGAGTCTTCTCCCTTTTTGTCTTGATGAGTCTAGCTAATGGTTTATCAATTTTGTTTATCTTCTCAATGAACCAGCTTTTAGTTTTATTGATCTTAGCTATTGTTTCCTTCATTTCTTTTTCATTTATTTCTGATCTGATCTTTATGATTTCTTTCCTTCTACTAACTTTGATTTTTTGTTGTTGTTGTTGTTCTTCTTTCTCTAATTGCTTTAGGTGTAATGTCAGGTTGTTTATTTGAGATTTTCTTGTTTCTTGAGGTGGGATTGTATTACTATAAACTTCTCTCTTAGAACTACTTTTGCTGCATCTCATAGGTGGTGGGTTGTCGAGTTTTCATTGTCATTTGTTTGTAGGTATTTTTTTATTTCCTCTTTTATTTCTTCAGTGATCTTTTGGTTATTTAGTAGTGTATTTTTTAACCTCCATGTGGTTATATTTTTTACATATTTTTCCTGTAATTGATATCTAGTCTCAGCATTGCAGACAGAAATAATACTTGGTACGATTTCAATTTTCTTAAATTTACCAAGGTTTGATTTGTGACCCGAGATACGATCTATCCTGGAGAATATTACATGAGCACTTGAAAAAAGTGTATTCTCTTATTTTGGGATGGGATGTCCTATAAAAATCAATTAAGTCTACTTTGTTTAATGTGTCATTTAAAGCTGTGTTTCTTTATTTATTTACATTTTGGATGATCTGTCCATTGGTGAAAGTGGGGTGTTAAAGTCCTGTACTATGATTGTGTTACTGTCGATTTCCCCTTTTATGGCTGTTAGCATCTGCCTTATGTGTTGAGGTGCTCCTATGTTTGGTGCATAAATATTTACAATTGTTCTATCTTCTTCTTGGATTTTGTGTTGTTCATCGTTTGTTTGCTCTTTAGTTCTTCTAGGTCCTTGTTGAACATTTCTTGTATTTTCTCCATTCTATTTCCAAGATTTTGGATCATCTTTACTATCATTACTCTGAATTCTTTTTCAGGTAGACTGCCTGTTTCCTCTTCATTTGTTTGGTCTGGTGTGTTTGTATCTTGCTCCTTCATCTGCTGCATATTTCTCTATCTTCTCATTTTGTTTAATGTACTGTTTTGGGGGTCTCATTTTCACAGTGTGCAGGTTCATAGTTCCCGTTGTTTTTGGTGTGTGCCCCCAGTGGCTAAGGTTGGTTCAGTGGCTTGTGTAGGCTTCCTGGTGGAGGGGACTGGTGCCTGTGTTCTGGTGGATGAGGCTGCATCTTGTCTTTCTGGTGGGCAGGACCGTGTCTGGTGGTGTGTTTTGGGGTGTCTGTGACCCTATTATGATTTTAGGTAGCCTCTCTGCTAATGGGTTGTGTTGTGTTCCTGTCTTGCTAGTTGTTTGGCATAGGGTGTCCAGCACTGTAGCTTTCTGGTCGTTGAGGTGAGCTGGGTCTTAGTGTTGAGATGGAGATCTCTGGGAGAGCTTTTGCTGTTTGATATTCCATGGGGCTGGGAGGTCTCTGTTGGAGCAATGTCCTGAACTCGGCTCCCCTACTTCAAGAGGCTCAGACCTGACACCCAGTCAGAGCACCAAGACAATGTCAGACAGCCACACGGCTCAGAAGAACGGGGAGAAAAAAAAAAAAAAAAAAAGAAAGAAAGAAAAATAAATAAATAAATTGAAATAAAATAAAGTTATTAAAATAAAAAAAAAATATTAAAAATAAAGTAATAAAAAATAGAAAAGAACATTAAAAATAAAAAGAAAGAAAGAAGAGAGTACGCAAATCAAAAAACCAATCCACCAGTGATAACAAGCACCAAAAACTATACTAAAAAATATAAATAAATAAAAATGGACAGACAGAACCCTAAAACAAATGGTAAAAGCAAAGCTATACAGACAAAATCACACAAAGAAGCATACCATACATGCTCACAAAAGGAGAAAAAGATATATATATATATATATATATATATACACACACACATATATATTAAAAAAAAAAGATGAGAGCAACTAAATCAATAAACAAACCTACCAATGATAATAAGCTCTAAATAATAAACTAAGGTAAACATAAAGCCAGAAACAAATTAGATGCAGAAAGAAAACCCCTAGTCTACATTTGCTCCCAACGTCCACTGCCTCAGTTTGGGATGATTCGTTGTCTAGTCACGTATTCCAGAGATGCAGGGTACATCAGGTTGATTGTGGATATTTAATCTGCTGCTCCTGAGGCTGCTGGGAGAGATTTCCCTTTTCTTCTTTGTTGACACAGCTCCTGGAGTTCAGCTTTGGATTTGGCCCTGTCTCTGCGTGTAGCATGCCTGAAGGCGTCTGTTCTTTGCTCAGACAGGGCAGTGTTAAAGTAGCAGCTGATTGGGGGCTCTGGCTCATTCAGGCAGGGGGGGAGGGAGGGGTATGGAATGTGGGGTTAGCCTGTGGTGGCAGAGGCCACCGGCATGACGTTGCACCAGCCTGAGGCACGCCGTGTGTTCTCCCGGGCAAGTTGTCCCTGGATCACGGGACCCTGGCAGTGGCGGGCTGCACAGTCTCCCAAGAGGGGAGGAGTGGACAGTGACCTGTGCTCGCACACAGGCTTTTTGGTGGCTGCAGCAGCAGCCTTAGCATCTCGTGCCCGTCTCTGGTGTCTGTGCTGATAGCCGTGGCTCTCGCCTGACTCTGGAGCTCGTGTAGGCAGTGTTCTGAATTCCCTCTCCTCGCGCACCCCACAACAATGGTCTCTTGCCTCTTTGGCAGTTCCAGACTTTTTCGCAGACTCCCTCCCAGCTAGCTGTGGCGCACTAGCCCCCTTCAGGCTGTGTTCATGCAGCCAACCCCAGTCTTCTCCCTGGGATCTGACCTCCGAAGCCTGAGCCTTAGCTCCCAGCCCCCACCCGCCCTGGCAGGTGAGCAGACAAGGCTCGTGGGCTGATGAGTGCTGGTCGGCACCGATCGTCTGTGCGGGACTCTCCCTGCTTTGCCCTCTGCTCCCCTGTTGCTCTGCTCTCCTGCGTGGCTCTGAAGCTTCCCCTCCCACTGCCAGTGAAGGGGCTCCCTATTGTATGGAAACTTTTCCTCCTTCACGGCTCCCTCCCAGAGGTGCAGGTCCTGTCCCTATTCTTTTGTCTCTGTTTTTTCTTTTGCCCTACCCAGGTACGCGGGGAGTTTCTTGCATTTGGGAAGTCTGAGGTCTTCTGCCAGCATTCAGTAGGTGCTCTGTAGGAGTTGTTCCACATGTAGATGTATTTTTGATGTATTTGTTGGGAGGAAGGTGATCTCCACATCGTACTCCTCCGCCATCTTGAAGGTCTCCCCTGGAAATGATTTTCAAATCGTGTTTTATGCTAATCTCACTGCCAATTCCCTAACTTTCATTTTTAGTCAAGTTTAACCCTAGTTCCCTTTCTGCCTAGTTCACTCCCCACATAAGTATGAAATTACCCTTCTGAGAACAAATCTAAATGCTGTACCTCTTTATGTTAAACTGTCTGGTGGCTTTACACTACTTCTGGCTCTAAAGTACCTTTTTATTTTCATCTCTTATTCCTTTCCTAAAACTTCTTAAACCTGTCCTCTTCTGCTAACACACATACACTCAAAGACACATTATGCTTTCTTGAACCTAACATATTTCCACTTATCCATAACATCAGACATGCTGTTTTCTGCACTTTCCTTTCAAGCTCTGCAAGGAAAGACCAAAAAGCACATGAAATGATACTTAACATCCTTAATTATTAGAGAAATGCAAATCAAAACCAAAATGAGGTATCACCCCACACAGGCCAGAATGGCCATCATCAAAATGTCTACAAACAATAAATGCTGGATAGGGTGTGGAGAAAAGGGAGCCCTCCTACACTATTAGTGGGAATGTAAATTGGTACAGCCACTATGGAAAACAGTATGGAGGTTCCTTAAAAAATAGAGCTACCATATGATCCAGCAATCCCACTCCTGGGCATATAACTTGAGAAAACCATAATTTGAAAAGATACATGCACCCCAATGTTCATTGCAGCACTGTTTATAATAGCCTAGACATGGAAGCAACATAATGTCCATCGACAGATGAATGGATAAAGAAGATGTGGTACATATATACAATGGAGTATTACTCAGCCATAAAAAAGAATGAAATAATGCCATTTGCAGCAACATGGATGGACCTAGAGATTATTATACTAAGTGAAGTAGGTCAGAGAAAAACAAATATATGATATCACTTATATGCAGAACTTAAAAAAATGGTACAAGTGAACTTATTTACAAAACAGAAACAGACTCAGATACACAGAACACAAATTTATGGTTACCAAAGGGGAAAGGTTGGGGGAGGGATAAATTAGGAGTTTGGGATTAACATATACACACTATTATATATAAAATAGATAATCAACAAGGACCTACTGTATAGCACAGGGAACTCTACTCAATATTCTGTAATAACCTATATGGGAATATCGCATATAGTTTATTATAACATGCTTGCCCAGGATGTAGCTCTGATGCCACCTCCCTGACGAAACTTTCTCTAAAGTACAAAGGCAAGTTCTCTTGCCATTGTTTGCTTTCACCTATTATAACAATTTCCACACTTTATTTCAAAGGTTTCTCCTCTTTGTCTCACTAGGCTGAAAACTCCTTGAGGGCACAAACTGTTATTTTTCTTGTGCATAAAGTGAATTAGTTTCATTCCTCCTCACAGTTTCCATGACTCCTTCATGCAGTCTTCCTGTCCACTTAATAAAATATGAATAATTTTAATTTCACACCTAAATTAAGGTGGAATTGTCATTCTCATTTTTTATACTTAATGTATTTTGTTTGTATGTTACTGTTTCAGAGGAAGAAAAAGAGCCACTTTGTGGCGAAATTATTACTGTAGAAGCATCTCAGTGTTAAGCAACTGTATTACTTAACTTTCTGATGTATATTGTTGCTTACTAAAAAGTAACCATTCTCTCATAAGTCATTGTGAGAAAAAAAAAAAATTCTCTTATGATTGTGTGCAGGGAAAATCTATCTTCCAGGCAGGTGACATGAATTTGATTAACAGAGAGAATCACACTATATACGATAATTGTTTTATGGGCTGTAAAATATAAAATGTGAAAAGTAATTCAGGATGGTGAAATGACAAAGCACTCTAGATAAAGCACAAAAAAATCAGAAAAGTTTGAAACATCAGACATTAATATAAATGCATATTCCCATGACAGTTTCTGGGCACAGACGTCAACAGAGATATATAAGTGACCTAACGGTCTTTGTGTTCCAGGCAAATAGTGTTTGGATATTTGAGGTCAGAAGTAGTTATTCCACAGGAGTGTTTTTATTCACACAAAAATTGAATCCTACCATTTCCCCACTTACTTTTTCAAGGCTCTCTCTCTCTCTCTCTCTCTCTCTATATATATATATATATAGTGTCTTTATATTTAGAAAACACTGGAAATCCCACAGGTGGTATCGAGAGCCCTTCAAAAGCTGGTTCCTACCACTTGCCTGGAATCTGGGATCATTTCCTGGCACTCTACCCCTCACTCTCTCTGCTCCAGTTGTAGTTTCCCAAACATGCTATGCTAGCAGACTTTCTTTTCTTTCACTTGCTGTTACATCTACCTCACCTTTTATTCCCAGAAACAAACAAATCTTATCTCAGAGTTACCTCCCCAATGATTTTTGACATTCTCAGACACTCAGGTTTTGCCTGCCCTGTATGCCCATTGTACTTCTTAACAAAATTTCACGTTTTCATTATTTGCATGTATGCCTTTTTAACATATTCAAAAAAATACTGAGCTCCTGCTATGAGCACTGGGGTTAAAGATAACAGATATAGCTCCTGATCTCTGCAAGATTGCAGACAATTGGGAAGGATGGACATTACGTAGCAATAACATTAAAATGTATGATTAACTATTAAGGGCTTATGAGAGTATATTGCAGTTGTCAGACCAAGTACAGGGGCCAAGGAAGGCTTTCTGTGAAAGTGATGTTTAAGTTGAAGAAGTAAGGATAAATAGAACACATAGCATGATGTGTAGCCAGCTCACAGTAAATATCTGCTGAATGAACAAGTCAGTGATAAAGTAGAACTTCTCCTAAACTTTCCACATAATTTCTGCAAATTTCTCACCCTTTTTTCTTTTAAAGAAATTGAATGTTTAAAGGCTCAGGTTTTACCTCTTCAATATAAAAATATTTCTTAATACAAATAACTGAGAGAAGAATCCTGTAATAATTGTGCCTCCTCTTGTCCTCCACCTCCCACCTCTAGGATACTGGTTATTAAAGCCAGAAGAATATGTGATATATCGACTCCCAGCACTATGCCAATTTCTAAAATCCCATTTTTTAGCTATGGTATAGAAAGAAAAGGTGTCCGGCATTTTTCAACTTAGCTAATAAACTTAATCATTCTCACAAAGGCAAAGAAAATTGTTCTATCTGAATTGTCTTGAAGATGCAGTCACTTTTGTTGTCTGCCTTCTTGACACAAAAACCTGGTCATCATCTACCTGCAAAACACATCATCCATCTTGTCATCTGTCTGCAAAGATTTTTGAATTTTTTTCCACTGATAGCTAAGTCTATTTTGACAATCTATTTAAAGGAATGGAGCTAAAGTTGTTTTAAGGAACTAAGTTGCTGCCATTCAAAGACCTTGGGGAATTTTCTAGCCTAGTGCCTTAATATCTTTATTTGAGTATAATGTGGCCCATGCCTGGCATTTTTCTAAAGCACTAATTTAGGGCTTCCCTGGTGGCGCAGTGGTTGAGAGTCGGCCTGCTGATGCAGAGCACGT
Source organism: Stenella coeruleoalba (assembly GCF_951394435.1). NCBI lineage: Eukaryota > Metazoa > Chordata > Mammalia > Artiodactyla > Delphinidae > Stenella > Stenella coeruleoalba. Next base: position 32,403,803 of record NC_137154.1, read on the forward strand.
GGGTTCGTGCCCCGGTCCGGGAAGATCCCACATGCCGCGGAGCGGCTGGGCCCGTGAGCCATGGCTGCTGAGCCTGCGCGTCCGGAGCCTGTGCTCCGCAACGGGAGAGGCCACAACAGTGAGAGGCCCCGCGTACCGCAAAAAAAATAAAATAAAATAAAGCACTAATTTAGTAAGCATATGTAATCTGCCAGGAGGGACCAGAAAAACATACTAATAAATCTTATTATCTAAACATTTGGAAAAATGACTTGGGAGATGTGTCCATAATACATAAAAAATACTACTCAGTGTATGACAGGCCTCTACTTGGAAGAGGAAAATCAGAAATTGTGATACACTTGCTAATTCCATTTCCTGAACAAGGATTTTTTTTATTTTTTAACTGCCATTCACTCTGCAATTGGAGAAAACTGCCATGTATTATTTTTGCTGAGGACAGAGATCTGGACGCTGTGCTGCAGACTTGAAAAGGTACCCATCCCTCACTTCATTTTCTCCAGCAAGATGAAGTCTCACAAAATCCTCAGAGATTTTGGAGAATCCACTTTGCTCTTCAAAATTTTGTATGCCCAATCTTTGTAGTTTAATTGAAAAGTCTGGGGGCTTTGAGGACAGAAATATCGTTTGAAATTTGTATTTCAGATTTAAACTCTGTACTTATTCATCTATAATATTTATTGCCCTATTTAACCTCTCTGATTGTTTCTCATTTGTAAATTAGAGATATTATATGCCTTCACATATATCCCTAGTTACATAGGTATAAGTGGCAGAGTTAGAATCTGAAATCCAAGTTTTAAAGATATTTCTGTCTTCTTAGTTATTACACTTTGATAAACCTTAAATAAAGTTTAATATTAATGACAACATTAATCTATTGCTTATAATAAAATATGTGAAATTAAAATATAAGTCAGATAATGAAAGTGATCATCAGGGGAGTATTATTACTTACCAAATTACCAAATGATCAAATCTGAATCCAGAGGTCTGACTTTATAGCACATAACCACCATGCTGTATTGTTCTCAAGTGATTTGGTAAGAATTTATCTTTCTAAATGTAATCCCTGAGGGCACGGATTTGTCTTAAAGCATATGGTAGGATGATAAAAATCAGTTCTTTCTTAGTTTTAGCTTAAATGTTAATATAATTGTTATAAAATACTAAAAAAAGTTTTAACTATACCACCATGGAAGAAAAGCAAACTTTTCTTTATCAGAAACTATATCAGTTACATGGCCTGCATTGTCACCTATCACCCTGCAAAGTTAAAATAGTAAGAGTACTTACTACTGTGGTTGTCATGAGAAGTAAAGGAGATCATTAATGTTTGTAAAGCACTTAACACAGTGCTTACCAAATTGCTGAATGATGAAGTAAACTCTGAATCCAGATGTTTGATTTCATAGCATCAATTTGTTTTTAATCTTTGATTGGGGCAAGATTTTTGCTATATTGTCATATTTTGTGGGAATATATTAACAGCATGTGTGTGTGTGTGTGTATTATTAGTATTATTAAATGAGATCAACATATTTTTCCAGTACAAAAAAATAAAAATACTTTAAGTGCCACTAAATTTTACAAGTTCTTGTCCTGATTTACCATGACTATATTGTTTCAAATCTTAATCATGCTCTAAGGAGCTTAAAAGCACTCACTTCCAGTTAATCCCACCATTCACTGCTGGAAACTAATTTTTTATCTCATTGATGTCACTAACAGAGGGATAAAAATGTTAGAGTTGAGAAGATAAAATATTTTAGAGCTGACACGGTCCAATCACTTTATTTGTAAATGAAGTACTGGGCTCATAAAACTAATAACATTTTTATTAGAAATAAAAGGAGAAGAGGAGGGAGATGTACCAATACAAACCAACCTCACCCCTGAGTTAGAGACCTCTGCATTCCCACTTGGCACCTAATCCATTATACTGCATTTAGCTATTAAAAATTTAAGTACATCTGGACTTTACCCTGTGGTTCTAACTGTTCTATCTGGGATGGAAACTGAGCATCACTACACTACCATTTTTTTTTTTTTTTTTCCTTTGCGGTACGCGGGCCTTTCACTGTTGTGGCCTCTCCCGTTGCGGAGCACAGGCTCCGGACGCACAGGCTCCGGACGCGCAGGCCCAGTGGCCATAGCTCACGAGCCCAGCCACTCCGCGGCATGTGGGATCTTCCCGGACCGGGGCACGAACCCCTGTCCCCTGCATCGGCAGGCGGACTCTCAACCACTGCGCCACCAGGGAAGCCCCTCATTACCATGTTTTTATGAAGGACATTTTGACAAGTTATTTTAATAATACACAAAGCTTTATGCATTTGAAAATTCATGATGAAGAGCTATGTCAGCCCTCCAGGAGGATGGTTCACTGAGCTAAGTGGAGGCTGAGGGGTCTGGCAGATGAAAACAAACTCTTCTGTCTTTACTTTGAGAAATGTTGCTATTTTAAGATGCTAAAGGGTGATCAGAAAGAAGCAAGAAACTTCTGGATACAGTCTACCCTCGACTCTTATTTATATGTTCCCAATGCTTGGAGAGTTACATTACTGAATCAGATAAAACTGATTACTGATGGCTTTTTAAAACTCCTCACAGAAGGCAAGTATTAATGTCTTAGGAAGTCTAATTCACTATTCTTCAAAATGCCTAAAGCTAAACTCTTGATTAAAACTTCTGGTTGTAATCTGAGATATATTTTTTGCAATTTCTTTCGGCATGCATCAAAGTCAATAGAGGAAATATTTATAGAAACAGTAAAAACAATACTGAGTGTAAGAATTAAAAATAGATGAGTGATTTGAAATTCTTTTACTTAAAGTTGTAGTAACAGCATTTTGCAATTAATTTATAGAAATAATGTTATAGACCCATTGATATGTCTTTTATTAAAAATATTGTGTGAGGGGTTTAATTATAGAGAATCAAATACATTTTCCACTGTTTAAATAACAAAGATTCTGTCTCCTACTCTCATCTCAAGTTAAGAAATCAATATGGTTCAGGAAATGCAGCTTAAAAAATAATCATTGATTTTGCTCTCATACTGATTCCTGAATAATGCTGAGAAATTCCCAACATACTAGAATCTAAATACTTCCTCTTGAGCAAACGTAAGCTAAAACTACCATAAGCTACATGGGACAATGTACTGAAGAAACTATTTTAGCTCTGTGGGTTAATGAAAAAATAAGTTGGAAGAAGGGGAGGAGTTTCTCCAGGGATAAACTGAAAGGAAAAGAGCTGCTCTCCACAGAAAATTAATTTCACAACACAAGAAAAGAGAATATCCACATGTGTCAGAAATAAGTCCATTTTTTCCATGATGCCTTTGAGGACCACATACACATTCTCCAGGAATGAAGAAGAGGACTCCTCTCTTACCTCTCTAGGCTTTTATGATAGAAACCACTTGATCTCACTTGCCATTCAGCCCTTCAATACATATTTATGAATACCTCTCATGTGTGAGGCTCTAGACCTAGAAACAAGGTTGGATAAATAAATGTTTTCACAGTCCAATGAACTAAACAGATACATAAACAAATAATTTTAATCATTAGTATTATCTGCAATGTAGAAGATTATGGCAAAAGAGGGAGTAATTAATTCTCCTCAAGTTAGGGGAATATAGATGTTTGAAAAGTTTCACAGAAAAGAAGCAAATTTTGATTCACACGATGTATAAATTGGAATTGGGCAAAATATAATAATAATAGTGTTACCAATTGTTTGCTAGGTGCTGAACACTGTGTGAAATGCTTTACAAACACTAATTATCTCAGTTAATCCTCATGACAGCCACTGGGGTGGGTGCTATTATTGTCTCAACTTTATAGGTGACAAACTGTAAAGCCATAGAAAAGTTCAGAACTTTGCCAAAGTCATGTAGTGGGAAGCTGGATTTGAACACAAGCCCAAACCTTTGCTCCTGTCTACTATACTTTGCTGTCCCACCTGTAGAAGGAAGAAGAGGTGTCTCAGATGATAACCATTCAAAAGCCAGACATGCAAAACAGCACTGAGTAATTCAGCATGTGTGGAGCAAAAGCTCTATTTCTGGAGTGACAGGCATAGGACTGGGATAAAGAAAACAGCGACCAGGCAAGGAGGACTGTGTATGCCATGCATACTGAGGATGCAGTAAAGAAATACAAGACTGTAGGCCAGGAGATCAGATGGGAGATGACAGCATTAGCCAACATGAAACACTAGTCTGAAATAAAACAGCATCAATGTGGCAATAGGTGATTAGCAAAATGCCGAGGAGAAAGAGTAGATAAGATTTGGAGAGGGACTGACTGTGGAGAGAAAAGAAGGAAAAGACTCCTAGGTAGCATGGTGTAATGTATACTACAAACCACAACAAAAAGGATGAAAGTTGTTTTCCAAAATCCAGATGTTTACGTTTACTGCAATTCAGGATTTCATGTGCATCTTTAAGATATGCATATGCCTAGTGAAAGCACCATCTATTCACTAGATTTTTCTCTGAGAATGAATGCCCCATTCCTTAATCTTTTCGTTAGGCAAAAATATATCATTTTGTTCCCTTTTGCTACCTGAAAAAAGTTACCTTCATCCCTAATCCATGCAAACCCACAGGAAGAATCTAATTTTACCTTTCCTTGTGTGACATTCAAATTGCTTTGCAGATGTTATCTCACCAATATCTACATTAGCCCTGTAAGCTGTGCCATGGGAAAACATAGCCCTATCTTTAAAGGGTAAAGAGAGATTAGTTGACTCATCTGGGGAGCTGGAAAATAATAGCTCACTCTCTGGAATCAGCTCATTATGTGTAAGAGCAACTGGCAAATTGTTATTGATATTTCATGTGGCTTGAGTTGTTGGAGTCTTTAGTTACTAGTAAACAATGAACTCAGGAGCAGAAGAGAAATTGAAGATGGCTTTTTTAAGACAGGCAGGTTTTTTTTTCTTAATTATTTGTAAGCTTTTCCACTGACCTGTGGACTCAATACATAAGAATTTCAAGGTGATATTCAACATCAATGAAATATCCACAGAAATGTGGAGAGAAATGTTCACTATATAATACACCATCACCTTTTTACATCAAACATCATCTTGCAATCCATCCCAATAAAATAACATGACAATATATTTTACAAATTTCTACCACTAAATGAAGTTATAAGGGCAGGTCTGTCATACTCTTTATTATAGGCTGGTAAGCAACTCTGATAAAACACTGTAGCCCACTTTCCCAGTGAAGTAATTAATAAGTCCTGGGGAAAAATGGCAAATGATAGCTTTCTTTTCCTTGAATCACCTTTTTCTTCGTTGTTTGGTTGGTTTTCTGTTGTTTTTCAGGTTCTCATGCTCGCTCGAATTTCTTCCCATGGCTCTAGCTCTTCCTTCTCGGTTTCCTTGGCAAGTCTCTGCATTGCCTGACCTTAAAAACTTGAAGTACCCTCTTGGATCCCTTCTCTATTTTATCTACACTCACTCCCTATGGATGATCTTACCTAATTCTAGAAGGACATGATGGTGGCTTGGGCCACAGTGGAATGCCATACAAGGGAAGAATAAAAGGCTGCATACTGAGTATATTGTAAAGGTAGACCCAACAAGATTCCAGAATGACAGACTAGGGGGTACACATAAAAGAGAAACATCAAAGATGGCTCCATGATTTTCGGTTAAATAACAGAAAGGATTAAGTTGGCTAAGACTGTGAAGATGACAAGTCTGTCCTAAAAGGAATCAGGAAGTGAGTTGTGGATGTGCTACAGTTGAGAGGTCTATTAGATATTAAAGGTTGATTAGTGTCTTAATTAGCATTCAATCAAAGAAGCAAAACTTATGGGGTTCGGACTTCATGAGAGCAAGTATATTGGCTATTCTGTTAAATAGTGTTTCGTAATTCAGGCACATGATAGTCATGGAATAATATTTGTTGAACTAAATGAAGAAGCACCAGTTTTATAATTAAATGAAATGGCTTAAAATTTTTCAAATTATATTAACCAGGTTTTATGGAATTCCATACACAAAGAATGACCCATATCTTGAGGTACATCCTTAAAACAACTGTGTCTATTTTATCTTTTTGGTTGAATCATATGAAATTTTAAGTTATTTTTAACCTACAAAAATGGCAATTTCATATGGCTTTACTAATATGCTAACTACCACTCAGGGAAAATGCACAGAAATTTAGATAAATCTATAAATAAAATTTATCTGTGTCGTGTGTTGTGTGTGTGTATGTATGTATGTGTGCTAATTAATTTTCTCCTTTGACTTCCTGAGGTTTACAAATATAGGTCCCAATTCTGAGATCTACAACCAAATGGATACCAGTAACTTCATAATAAGCAAAAATAAATTAACAAAAAAATAGGACTGTCAATGACCCAGAACACAACCCCATGTAAACTAGCTGTCCCTCTGCAGTTATATGCAGTTTAAATGCTGGCACTCAGTATTTTAGTGGGGAAAACAATTTGTGTGGACTCCACTGTGCTTTTGCAGCATTTAATAGCTATTTTCCCCACTGTAAAGAACGTAAAAAGAAACACTTAATACTTAAAATAGTGAGTCAAGTTCTCATTTTCACTCTTGTATTATATTTTTATAATTCATTTTGAAATAGTGGTCGCCTGAGCAAATCCAACTACTTCACAGTGACAAACACACACATACACACACACATATACAAAGACACACATGAGGAAAGTTTAAAAATTTCTATTTTGTCCCTTCTCACAGAGGAAAATAAAGAAAAAAAAGTTATTTAAACCCCTCATTTTAAGAATGCTAATTCTCACATGTTCCTCCTCTATTATTCATTCCCTATCTACCTTAAGGATTGACTGTACTATTCTTATGCAGTCTAGTTCTTCCACACACTTAAACATTCACAAATTAAGGGGAAATGATGAGGGAAGAAAATGTGTCCTTGGAATGTGAGGTGGCAGGTTCAGGTGAGATGCTGAAATGGGAACAGGAATGGGATGCCGAAAGAGTGAAGAGCTGGAAAAGAAAACCAACTCACTGATCACCTGTGACATGTCAACCAGTTGCTAGTTTGCTTCCTTAGCAATTCTGCAAGTTAAGATTATCCCCTTCTGACTCCACATTTGAATAGCTGGAGGTTTATAAAATTTTCCAAGGCAACATGCATTTTAAAAATTTATTCCCTCATTTATTTGTTTGGTTTTATTTTGCATTTTGTCAAAAAATGATTTGAAACAGCTTTAGAATCATACATTTAATAAGTGATAGAGCTCACATGGAAATACAGCTCTCTTTGATATCAAACTTTTGTTCTGCCATCTAAACCATGCCATCCTTTCTTAATACGAAAACTTGCTAATGACCAGGTAATAGATTAAGGACTTGTATTTTCTCTTTCCGAAAGGACTGATTTCACCTGTTTGCCAAAATAAAATGAAATGACTATAAATCACTAAAACAATATCTCATCTCTACTTTAAGCCAGAGTAATTCTAAATTAAATAGTATCTCTAGGAAAACTTCATAAAGAAAATCATGAGTAAAGTCATCTTTTAGTTCTCTAGCCCATTGGCAGTTTGTTCAGTGGTCATTTCTATAACTCAGTACGTCAGGGTTCATTTTGTTTCTTTAATTTTATTGATGGAAATTTCTATACAGATCTGGTTCTGCACCCTTATATTTTTCAACTTATATGTATGTTTTCCAAATCTTGATTGTGGAGATGCTTTTCTGTTTTTTAATAAGAAGGAGGATTCTGCGTAAAACTATTTCTTTTTGTGTAGACCTTTCTCAGCATATTTGTCAAATAGAGGGACTCCTTAAATGTAGAACATGACACTGAATGCTAACTGAACAAGTATATATTCTTATATGTAGTTGGCTATATTATAGCTGTTATTTTATATAATTGATTACTCTATATTGAAATACACACATATGGAATTTAAACAGAAAATCTTTTTCTTAATTTTAGAATTGATACCCAAGATTTGTTACATATGGCTGTTAAATATATCACGGGTTAAGGATTGTAGATATTCAAATTCCTGTTGAGTGGTAGAGGACATCTTACATAGTAAACACACGTTAAATTTTACATTGCAGACAAGTTTATTCCTGCACTATAGAGTAATTCTATATAAGAACTTTAATTAAATCAATGTATTAGATTTTTTTTAGCTCCACATCCTAAGGCTTATCTACACTAGAGAATGTGACATTGGGCTTTTGGAGTCAGAAGTTGGGTTTGAAACCTGCTTCTTCCATTCTATAGATTGGCAGAGAAAGAATTAAATTTTCTAAGCCTTATTTTATCAGATAATATCTACAGGAAAGGTTATGTGAGTATTGGAATTTGCCAACCTTTAGAACTGAGTACACTGCAAATTAGTCAGAAGCTTAAATAAATACAAGATAACATGTTAGTGACCTTCACAAAGGCATGAACTAAACATTATTGGCATTTATAGTGTCTAAACCTCCCCCAAATTATTTGAACTAGTTGGGTTGAGGACATGACAATAGTATCTGTATCATCTGTTTCCATGGTTAACTTTTTAATTTACAATTGGTGGTGATCACATAAGTGAAAGTGCTTTATAAAATCTAAGAGAATTCAAAAGATCCATTATTGTTTTGATTTCTATTGCTTGTATGTGAAGTTCTGTTTCACAACTAACCTACAAAGTTGACAATGCAAAGTATAAGTTTCCTGCAAACTCACACTTCAAAATAAGTAAGGAGTGACTTGGATTCTATTTAATGACAGTGCTTTTATTTCTCTTCTGACCTCAGCTCCATTTTTCAGGGTAAACCCTGTAACCACTGGGCTCCATCATCTCCTGTCAATGTCAACGACCTGGACATCTTAATGGGCTATAACCAAGGAGTGACTTGGTGTGAAGTATCCAGATCACCTCTCTCCTCTTTTTGGTCTATGCTCTTTGAAGGGTAGTAAGTCAGTCTGTTTACACTACAATATGTTTAATAAAATTATCAATGAAATGTCTGTTAATTTTTTATTGTTTTATTATTAAGCCAACCCCTAGCCTTCAAACAACTCATATGTGATTCCATAGAAGACTGTATAAGGAGCCTATCTTATCAGAAGACCCTTCTGAGGAGAGGACTAAGGCTTTTTGATAAAGTTTGTCTTGGGCAACTTCTTCTATATTCCAAAGTCTTGTTTCAGGAAACAAAGCTAAAGAAATAAAAACTACTAGGGTAATTTAAATTGATTAAAAAAAAGAAAAAACATAAGAACATTGTCAACAGGGTTATAAATATCTTCTGACTACATAATTTGGATCCACATGTCTTTACCTCTTTTTATGTACAATGGAAATTTTGTTTTTAATGAACAAGTCACTATCAACATATTCCTCATTTGTAAAAAGCAGCAATTGGATTTGGTCAGTGAATTCCACACAGTACACTGATCCCGTACAATGTTCCAGTAATTTAAGTGTTGATTGTCTAAATAGTTTGAGATAATCTGCGTGATTTTGGTGATGTGCTGATAAACACATCTGGGTGTGATGAAGGCCGATTTCTGACATTTGCCAATTTCTGTGGTGTCAATATTTCCACAGTACCCAATTTCAAGCTACCAACAGCTTAATAACTGACTCAAAAAATTCCTGAATATTTAACAATCAGCTCTCATCAACTGATAAGAGCCAGCTCCAGCATACCATTGAATGTTCCTATGCTGAAGCTACACAAACACAAATGATAGAAAAATAAAAGTCTTGGAGTGTAACCAGCTTTTTCTCAAAGATTTTTGACCGTTAAATACTCTTTATAAATTAGTATCAATGTAACTCATGTTTACAGATCATAATGTCAGCCTATCTGTATCTTCTCATCCAGGTCTTTCCATGCAAATCAATCCACCATCTGAATCCTACTACCTGTATTTCTTTGTTGGGGGGCTTTCTGCCAAGGCACCCTTTTCTTGCTTATGTTGCAAGAGATGAATATCATGGAATTGAAATCTCTGGAATTAGCCTCAGCCAATATCCAAGAGAAGTTTTACAATGTCCTCCAAAACTTTCTCTAGGATGATTACATTCCATCACTTATAACTGTCTACCTTCCCTTCTTTGTCTTACTTCTCCATCCCCTGACACTGTTTCTTTCTAAAATACTTAGTTTTGGATTTTTGTCTCAGGGTCCATTTCAGGAAAAATCCAGACTAAGACACACAGTTTAGAAAATGGTGAGCTAGAAAATCTCCACGACCACTTTGGCTCTAATTTTCAAAGATTAAGATAACATCCAGAGATTTTTTCTGACATCTTCAGACTACAAGCCTCAAATCCCTTTTATCACTGTGCCTGGCCTATGTGGGTCACTTAATAAATATTTGCTGAACTAATTCTTTCTGAGAACAAAACCAAGAGATGTTGACAAAGGAAAGAGTATGAAGTCAGGAGGTGCTTCCTAAAACCTTCCTATCTTTGGGGGACTAACTAGAAATTTAGGCTTTCTCTGAATAGCCTGTGTACCCACGACCTCCTCACTTTGCCAATACTTGCCCTGCTTCTTGTCTCTTCTTTCGCACCTGCCTTGTGTTTGCTTCAATATCTCACTATTTTTCTCAAACCTCTTGATAGTTTCAAATATTCAGTGATTAAGAGATACTCGTTCCTCATAAATCCTTCCAATTCACCTTGAATACTTGTAGGAAAAGATTTTTATACATCCTATTATAATGTCACTTACTGAGACATTGCTAGACACTTGTATACATTATTTAATTTAGCACTTACAAATACAATTTGGAATAAATATTATTAAACCCATTTTGTAAGTGAGTAAACAGGCTCAGAGAAGTTAAGTCATTTTCCAAACTTGGAACAGTTATTAAATGGCAGAACTAGGTATTCTTCCTAGGCTCTTTTCATTAGATCACACCCTTTCTTACATTTAAAAAATAATAGAGTTAAGAAAATTGTGTGTATATCCCAGGATTCAGGTAATAATAGTCTAGTATGGGATATACAAACATCCAAAGTAGCATTTTTTCTTTCTCCTTTGTGAAACAATATAGACTCGTCCCAGAACATCTCTTTCATTAGCTGTGTTACCCTGGACCACATGCTAAGCCTCATTTATTAAATAATAATATTCATCATTATAATAATAATGACATGTATTCCACAAAATTGTTGTAACAGTCAGTTAAATTAACATGTCAAGAATATTTAACACAGTTGAGAGAGACCTTCAAGATGGCGGAAGAGTAAGACGTGGAGATCACCTTCCTCCCCACATATACATCAGAAATACATCTACATGTGGAACAACCCCTACAGAACACCTACTGAAGGCTGGCAGAAGACCTCAGACCTCCCAAAAGGCAAGAAACTCCCCATGTAACTGGGTAGGGCAAAAGAAAAAACAGAGACAAAAGAATAGGGACAGCCCCTCTGGGAGGGAGCTGTGAAGGATCATGGCAAAGTCAATTGGAAATCTTCTGGAAAGAATTCAGCATTCTAGATGCTATTAAGAACATTTGTGATTCACAGGAAAAGCTCAAAATATCAACATTAACAGGACTTTGGAAGAAGCTGATTCCAATCCTCATGAATGACTTTGAGCAGTTCAAGTCTTCAGTGGAAGAAGTAACTGCAGATGTGGTGGAATAGCTAGGAGAACTATAATTAGAAGTGAAGCATGAAGGTATGATTGCACTGCTACAATCTCATGATAAACTTTAATGCATGAAGAGTTGCTTCTCATGGATGACAAAGAAAGTGGTTTCTTGAGATGGAATCTACTCCTGATGAATATGCTATGAAATGACAACAAAGGATTTAGAGTATTACATAAACATCACTGATAAATCAGCAGCAGGCTTTGAGGGGACTGACTCTAATTTTGAAAAAAGGTCTACTCTGGGTAAAATGCTATCAGACAGCATTGCATTTACAGAGAAGTCGTTCATGAAAGGAAGAGTCAATCAATGTGGTAAACATCATTGTGGTCTTATTTTAAGAAACTGCCACAGCCACTTCAGCCTTCAACAACCATCACCACTATCAGTCAGCAGCCATCAACATCGAGGCAAGACCCTCCACCAGCAAAAAAGATTATACCCCGCTGAAGGCTCAGATGATGTTTTTAGCACTTTTTAGCAATACAGCATTTTAAAATTAAGGTGTGTACATTGTTCTTTTTTAGCTGTAAGTCTATTGCACAGTTAATAGATATAACTTTTATATACACTGGGAAACCAAAAATTTCATGTGACCCTATTGTGAAATTCACTTTATTGCAGTGTTCTGGAACAGAACATGCAGTAACTCCAAGGTATGACTGTACAGGTTTTATTACTATTACATCATTTTATTGTGTTTTGAGAAATCTTTCCCATACAAGACTAAAATTTGGAAAAATCAAGGCTTGGAAAATCTTACTGATTTTATTTCCTCCCTGCTGAGTACGGTGCCCAGAACCAAAGTGTGTAATAAATAATGGTTTAAGATAAAACAGATGACTATTTAACCATCACCTATAAAATGGATCATGTGGGTGAATGGAATTCTTGCTAGAGCTTCAGTTCAGTTTCAAAATTAATAGGAGAAAATGGAATCTGCCATCATATGATACACTTAAGAAATGATTGCTAATAATAACCTGGAAACTTGCCTCATCCAATCCCTACCGTCTTAGCTTTCTGAGGCCACTGTAAGAAATTACCAGAAATTGGGTGACTTAAAACACGAGAAATTCACTGTCTATCAGTTCTGGGAGCCAGAAGTCACCAGGCTGACATCCTGCTTTCAGCAGGGCTGAGCTCCCTCCAGAGGCCGTAGGAGAGAACTTGTTCCTTGTCCCTTCCAGTCAACTCATGGCTGTAGGCAACCATTGGCTTGTGGCTGCATCTTTCCCATCTTCAAGGCCAGCATATTCAAATATCTCCCTGCTCTGTCTTTGTACTGCCTCCTCCTCTCGGTGTGTGTCAAATAAGGGCAACTGTGATTGCATTTAGGGTCCACGAGGATAATTCAGGATAATTTCAGTATCTCAAAATTCTCAATCACATATGCAAAGACTTTTTCATCATAAGGTAAAATAGGTACAGGTTCCAGGAACTGGGACCTGCTATCTTTGGGCCATTTTTCAGCCTACTTTGTGTATTTTCCATGTAATAACTCATTAAAAAATATACCATGAGTAATGTTTAATTTGTGAAAGCCATATATTAAGAGATAACATTTATTAGGAAGAACAAGGAAGCACACAATTACAGCTGTTCTCATAACTATTATCTCCTTGGACCATCATAACAACTGTGGGAGTGGATGTGAGCATTTCTACTTATATGATGATAACATCTAAGTATCACAGATAGTAAGTGTCAAAGATATGATTTGAAGCTGGTGTGTTTTAGTACCACTAACTTTTTTAGTACTGTGACACCTATTTTTGTCCTAAGCACTGGTCTTTTCTACACCTCTGAGGGGAAAAATAGTTTATAATTGCCTAAGTAATTGTCTTAAAATATTTCCAACATTCTGTGAACTTGTACACTCACTAGAAATAAACCTTAAAATAATGATTTTCTAAACCAACTTTCTTTAAAGTTACATTTTACCACTAAAAATATAGGTTAAATGATGAAAACATTTTTAAAAAAAATCTTGCTTGATGGTCTGATAACTATGCATTTTACATTTATTTATGACATGTACTAGAGAACTGCTTACTTTGGTGGTCAATATTTTTAAACACTCCTAGAATAAAAAGCTCTAAGTAAATCCAAACACAATTTACAGCTATTTAGGGATTTGTTTGAAATACTAATGACCATCTTCTTGGAATTTATCCTGAGTATAGCACTTAGATATTAACTCACAGCTTATGAGTTACTGTTTCTACAGATTAAGAATTTATAAACTTTGGAGTTTAAGGAATCAAGGGGATCATTTCATGTAAAACCCTTATTTTACCAATGACACACATAGAAGTAGTGACTTCTCCAAGGTGACAAAATCACCAGATGCTGGTAAAAACTCCACTCTCTCAATAATCAGCCCAAGTCAAGTTACTTTTCTCATGCTTTCTTCCTCTCTCACTTCTTTCCTTCTTCCCTTTCTTTTTCTTTTTCTTTTTGTTTTTGTGGTTTTCTTCTTTCATGCTTTTATTCTTTCATTGCAGCACGTGAGGGAACCAAAAGTACAATACCCTGCCTTCCAGCTCCATATGAAAAAACTTGGGATAGCAAGCTTTAGCAGCTTCTAAACAATATGAGGTTTTCTGATTCTCTAGGACTTTCAAAGTCATTTCAAGTTGGTTTAAGGAATATCTCTCGTAAGTTTGGGGACTCATTACTATGAATTATGGACAGTGGCCTATCCCATACAAATTACATAAATATAACCTGTTGAAGCAATATTTATTATTCACTCAACAAATATTTATCAAGTTCTTACTATTTTCCAGAAAGGATACAATAATAAATAAATATAAATAAATAAACAAAATAATTTAAAAAGTAAATATAACTTTTCTGTTCTTATATCTTTAAAAAACAAATACGTATATGGTAAATAATACTCTGTACACTTAAAATTTTGTTAATAGGGTGAACTACATGTTGTATGTTTGTGTGTTATTTTTAATAGACTTCATTTTTAGAGCAGTTAAATAGCAAAGCTGAGAGGAAAGTACATAGATTTCCCATATTCCACCTACCCCAACTCAGCCATAGCTTCTACCATTATAAGTCCCCCACTAGAGTGGTACATTTGTTACAAGGTTCACTCTTGGTGTTGTACATTCTAATAGTTTGGACAAATGTATAATGACATGTATCACAATTATAGTAGCACACAGAGTAGTTTCATATGCGTAAAATTTTCCTTTGTTCTGTCTACTTATCTATCCCTCTCTTCTATCCTTTGACAACCACTTATCTTTTTTTTTTTTTGGCCGTGCATGCAACATGCGGGATCTTAGTTCCCCAAACAGGGATCAAACTTGTGCCCCCTACATTGTGGGTGTGGAGTCTTAACTGCTGAACCGCCAGTGAAGTCCCCCAAAACCACTTGCCTTTTTATTGTCTCCATAGTTTTGTCTTTTCCAGAATGTCATACAGCTGGAGTCACACAGCATGTAGACATTTCAAATTGGTTTCTTTAATTTAGTGATACACACTTAAGTTTCCTCTACGTCTTTTCGTGGCTTGATAGCTCATTTCCTTTTAGTGTTGAATAATATTCCATTGTCTGGATTATCACAGTTTATTTATCTATTAACCTACTGAAAGAAGGTTGCTTCAAGGTTTTGGCAATTAATGTACAAAGCTATTACAAACAGAGAAGATCATTTACCTAATGCTATATGACTAAAGCTTCCCTAGGTCTTTTTTTTTTTTTTTTTCCGGTACGCAGGCCTCTCACTGTTGTGGCCTCTCCTGTTGCAGAGCACAGGCTCTGGACGCGCAGGCTCAGGGCCATGGCTCACGGGCCCAGCCGCTCCGCGGCGCGTGGGATCTTCCCGGACCGGGGCACGAACCCATGTCCCCTGCATTGGCAGGCAGACTCTCAACTGCTGCGCCACCAGGGAAGCCCTCCCTAGGTCATTTTTACTAAGAATTTGAATGTAACAATAAATATAAAATGAGAGAAGTAAAGATCCTTAATATGTTTGGAATGAGGGTGAAATTATATGCAAGGGAGCATTACTAACAAAGATATGGTGATGCAAATACATCATGCATGACTTGGGACTTGAAATGATTAAAGTATTACTTACTGCTCTGATCTGAGGGTTAGAAAATGGGTGAGGCTAAGAGGGAGTAATAGAAGTGTTTGATGGTTTTCTTTATACATTTTATGTTATTGGTCCAATATCTAGGGAATCTTTTGCAATGAACCTTTCTTTCCTGTAGCAAATTCATCCAAGTTTTGAGTCGGGTTGCTCCCATCTAACAAAAGGATAGAAATGTGACTCAGACTTGGCCAAAATGCTCTACTCCCCTGTCCATGATGATTAACTCAGGCATCCAAACAATATAGGCTCTTTCCTGGGATTTTTCTGCTCATGTAATCTGAAAAAATGGTCTCACTTGGCTATTATTTCTAAGCGGGTAGAATATTAATCAGACAGTTCTTGGACTTCTTGTCTGCCATGTGGAGAGAGACACTATGAGAGATGGAATGAGACTGTTCAGTAGTTACAGAGAGTCCTGTCTTACCTTGGTACTTATATTTAAATGAATTTAAATGAAATATGGAGTTTTACTGTATTTGTTTGTTTGTTTAAGCAAATAGTTTTCCATAGTATTGCTTATTGATGAACAAATTTTACCTCAGAACCCAATGACAATAATAACTATGATGATGATAATAGTTTCCATTTGTTACAAGCTAACTGTCTAAACATGTGCTAAATGTCTCTCACACATTGTTTTCTCATTTATTAAATCAACCATATTCTGAGGTGCTTAAAACTTATAAAATAATGTTTATAGAAGACACAAAATTAAGAAATCAAACTTTCCCCTTTACCTGAAGCATGACAGAGAATACTAGACATTCCTCTATCACAGAACAGAAATAGTGATCCAGATGCAGCCAGGGGCTAAACACACAATTTCAACTGAAAACTATTCCTAAAATTGTGTACAATGTCAGCATCTATCCAACATTCTCAATTAGGAAATTAAAACTTGGTGGAATTAATTGACTGTAACAGTAAATAAAATGAGATTTTTGGTAGACCATAATCTCCCATAAGACAGCAGTCCTGGTTTACTTCAGAAACACTGAGTAAAAATTCTATGTCCTTGCAAACTAGAAAGTTTACTGATGTAATTGTATCTGACAGCGGTAATTTTCAAATTTAGTTTTCTGTTTATTACTCTTTGGCTGTGTCAATCTGTTTGGCTGTTCCAACCCATTTTTGTAACACATACTTACAGCATTCCTTACTCTTTGCAAGTCAACTGGCCTGAAATTGGATTCAGCTATACGCATCAAAATTAACTACTTTCTTCACAGCAATAAACATCTAACAGTCTTTTTTCACCTACAAGGAAACTTTTGAAGTATTCACTTTTTTTAATGTTTGCTTTCTTGATTATGAATAAATAGCCATAAGTTCTAATCACTTCACTCCTTTCAAAACCCACCCCATCAATGACACATTCAGTGGCCTGAGTAGGTTATTGCCTTCATCGGCCCCTTTACAATATGTTATTGTAAAATGCTTATTTCAACCTGTTTTTATTGTAGATATTTTGCGCAAATTGTGTGATTATTATTGTATCATAACATATTATATGGCAAAATATGTTACTTGTTATACAATATTAAATTCTGCTCCTTACACCCTTTATGATCAGAGATTGTTTTGTGTTCATTGAAATTTATAATATTTATATATCTCAGGAACTAGCAAAATGTTGAGATAATTTTGGGAATTAAGTTATATGTTTAATACAAATGAATACATAAACAAACCTTATATATGCATCTAAATAAGCAGTATTAAAGTACTTCCACAGACAGATTTATATCTAATAAAAGTCTTTCCTCTTTCCCCATTGAAACATTGGCTAAGACTTATACCTAATAAAATGTTCTCTCTTTGCCTGTTTAAAAAAAAAAAAATTGCCTAAGCTGTTTACCTGGAATATACAAAATGGCATTTGAATAGTATCACCCTAAAATTCACATCTACCTGGAAGCTTAAGTTGTGCCCCTATTAATAAAAAGTGTTTTTTGCACATGTAATTAAGCTAAAATCAGGTTATACTGGATTAGGGTGGGTCCTAAATCCCATAAGAGGTGCCCATAAAGAAGAGTAGGAAACAAAGAGATACATAAAGAAGGCCATAGGAAGACAAAGCAGAGAGTCTTGACAAGCCAAAGAATGTCAAGGATTGCCAGGAGGCACTAGAAAGTAGGAAGAGGCAAAGCACGATTATTCTCTAGAACCTTCAGAGGGAGCATGGTCCTGTGACATTTCTTTGATTTTAGACTTCTGTCCTTCAGCATGGTGAGAGAGTACACTCTTACCGTTTTAAGCCACCCAGCTTGTGTTACTTTATTAGAGTAGCCCTAGGACCTAGTACAAATGGGTTATAATAAACTTTAGATAATGGATACACAATTAACCAAAATAACCAGTTGGCCAAAATTTCTCAGAAATCATCATTTTAAAAGGTAAACCAGAAGGAATAAAGTAAGAAAGTTGTGATGGAATTATCTGAAAACATCTCAAGCATGTCCTGGACTCAGTACATATTCAACTCAAACTCTCACAAAGGTTCATCTGCAGGCACCATTTCAGAATGATGGCCCTGGAGCACTCTGTCACATTATGAAATATCCCATCATCTTCACTTGAGTGTCCTTATTGAGGCAAGAAGATGGAATAATTTATTTTACAGAGACTTACAGCCACAAGAATTGAACGAAAATGGGTTTTCTTAAAACTTACTAGAATTTTATCTAGATCAGAGGTTACTGACTTTATTATTTTTTTGTTTCAGTCATGGACTCTCCCTGAAAATCTACATCCTCACCTTTGAAAAATACACATATGCATCTATATTTTTTTTTTTTTTCTGTCATCTTAATAATTTCCAGATGGTCAGAGATTCTCTGATATCTTGCTGGGTCTCTAACTATCCCTGTTGTAGAGAATAGCAAATTAGGGAAACCAGCTTCAATCTCCAAATTTGGACACGGTGTCCAATGTTTATTTAATTTATTGAAGTCACTGGTGCTAAGAACGGACTTAAATATGGTTTTCATTTATCTTCACTGTACACAGAGTCCCGGCCCTGTGGTTTTTTTGTGTGTGTAAAAAAATCTGAATTATAATATTTTAGTAAAGGTAGGATTCTAACTTTGAAGAGTCAGCACCTAGTTGAGGAAATAGTTCATACAAAAGCAAAGCTAAAATCACATGTTAAAGGATAGGCAAGAGGCCATGTATACACACAACATATTGTAATATACACACATGCACAACTGGATACTCTATCAGTGTTAGAGCATGTCTCTCAACCACTCAGAACCCTTCAGTGATGACACAACATATACTAAAGCTGGTTACCACACTCTAACCCTTTTTTTTTTTTTTTTAAAGAAAAGTTGTTAATACACTAGCTACCAAATTTTGGAACATTGTTTCCACGATGTGAAAGTTTTTCATAGTGTTAAACCCGTATTCCCAAGGAAAAATGAAAGCAAACAAATTAGAAATAAAACAAATCCTCTCTGTTTCTAAAGTGCATTGCAGTTCTAGGGCAGACATGACTTAGACTTTGCTAATCAGATATGATCCCTTCAAAATGCAGATACAGCAATTACTTACATGGGAAAACAGGCTAGATGTTATCCATGGTCTGATGCACAAGGGATATGGCTATGTGATACCGGAGCTCCCTGTGATGGGAACATAAAGGTGGCTGGCAGCTTCCTGATCTTGGCAGAGGTAGCCCTGCCTTGAGACAAACAGCTCTGGGGTTTGTTTGTGGAGTTGTTCCTAAGCTCAGCCTACAAAATGCATATGCACCTCTCCTAACATTTTGTTGAGTCCTCTAAATGGCTTAATAAGTCATTTTCTTCTTATCAGAGGTTGCTTTTTGTCACAACTGGCACATTGCCCCTAAAAATCCATGTTTTATTCCTCATATACCTGGATATGTGTCAATGATTATTTGGAACCCTTTGGAAACCCACAGATTGGCCAGTGGCTTGACCTGTAGCAAGACTTTCCCCCCAGGCACTTATAACAACAGCAATAAAACAAAACATTAAAGAAGATTAAATTGCTTATTAGTAGGAGATAGAGAAGGCAGATTAGTATTTCAAAGTTGGGTTAAACTATACGAGCCATGCGAAAAATAGATGAGCCAAGTAACTGAGAGAATAGAAAGAAAGGAAAATGGAGCCGTGAAATAGTGAGAGGGAAAACCTGCTGTGGAGAGTAGTTCTGACAAATTTCTGATTTCTATCACTGGCAAAGTAAGGCACACTTTTATGGTTCCTGACTTTATTATTACCATTTTAGAAATGTGATTTCTTATTTTTTCCTTACCTCGAACTATCTTGAATGAGTCTCGGGAAAATAATCAATCATAAGAATCTATACTAAAACAAACCATCACAGAAGAGATTTGGGGTGGGGGTACTTCCCCGACTTGCCTGTCTTCCTCCTTCCCTCCCTTCCTTCCTTTATTTCCTTCTTTCTTTCCTTCCTTCCCTTCTTTCTTTACTTCCTTCTTTCCTTTCTTTTTCCCTCTCTCTCTTCCTTTCACTTTTCTCCCCTTCCCTTTGTTATCTCTATGTACTCACTAATTTAATATAGACTATGTTTTAATACTAATCTAATTCAAATATTTGTAGCTATGTACTCCTTTGAAAAGTCCTGAACATTATCAAACTCTCACATTTCATTAAGGAGTTTCAAACTAATCAGAGATGCTTGTCTCAATGCCTAATTTATCTAATATTTCAATACCTATGTATTACCCTACTTATCTCTTTCTTATATCTGGAACCACTATAGAGAAACTTATTTTATCCTAGGGGAAACGGTGGATAAAATTAAAGAAAATTAGAAATGACAATAGAGAGAGGGTGTTTTAAAAGTGCAAAGTCAAAGAGAATTCTAAGCTTTGGAGTCAATAGGATTGTCTATATCACATGATGATGCAGTTATGGAAGTTAGAGAAGAAAGGCTAAGTGTTTTTGTTTCTTTGTTTTGCTTTCTGGTACAACTTTTTACATTTGTTGAAACCATACAATATCCAAATACAAAATGCAAAATAAGTAATTGAATGCATAAAACGGATTACATAAGAGACATCAGAATTAGAGACAGATTAAGAAGTTACTAAAAAAAATGGTGAGATAGCTACTATAAATCAATTTTTGCACTGTGAGAAATCTCATATTCTGCAAATGTGTACTCTAAAAATACAGGATGTATGAGAAAATTGTGATTGAGGAAGACCACTTACTGTGTAATTTTGTGATCATAATATTAACAAAATAATGACAATAGTAATAAAAATACAACCACAGTTTAATATTTTCTAGCATTTATCCCCCAAATCATACTCAATCCTTTGCACAATCTTACACTTAGAATTTACTGTTCTCTCTTTTGAGATGTAGACCCTACAGGGAATTGACTTCTAATAAAGTAGATTATCAGAATTAATTTCTGATACATATTTTTTCACTAATCTCTTATTTTAATACTGGGGAATGCCTTAGAGTCTTCTATATTCACAGTTTAGTCAGATATCTTGGTGCAGTAGAAACATTTTTTAAAATGTTTTGAAGGCACTAAAACACAACTACATGTACTAAAGGGAGGTCCTTTTGCATATTTTCTTTTGTCTTTGTATGATAAAAATTTTCTCTAAAATTTGACAAGGCTTTCCCCTGATTGCTTCAAACCTCAACATGTTGGGAAAAATTACATATAAACCAACACAATTTTTCAAACTTTACTGACATCATTCCATCATTTATTAATTGCTAATAAGGTGATTTGGTACAAAGAAATACACACTGTGGCAGAATAGATTTGGCTTGCGTGTTCCATGAAAGAGAATATAAGCAGAAAAGCAGAAGGCCTAGACCTGAAATTTGGAGACCCCCTAAATCTCAATAAAGCTTCTGTGAGTAAAAGCAATCCCAGACACAGGTTAAATGTGATGTCCATGTGAAGACATAGATACCCATAGAGACAGGTAAAATAAAGGAGCTTGAAATACTGTGATTAACTCATAGCTATACTCTTTTCAGTCTCACTCTTAACTTTCTTGGTTTAAAAAAAAAAAATTTCCTATTTCTTTTTCTCTTGCATTCTCACTTTGCTATCCATATTCTCCAAATATTCTCCAATGTTCTTTCCCAGTTATGAACACAGTCTTTGAATCACGGGGTCCCATGTATTCCATTCCAGATATGACTGCCTGGATGGAAAAATCAAAATGCTTTCTGCCCTACACAGCATTTGCCTAAAAATAAAATCTAAATATTTTCCCCCTCCAAGGGATGAGGTAAATCTTAAAAACTAAATGCCTAGCTTCTAACATAAAAGTGCCTTTTAAGATATTTACCTTCACATATGAAAAAAGTACCGATCATTCTTTAATAACTTTTCCAAAGTCCCTTCTTAAATTGGGACTTCCCCAATATCCTCACTCAGAAGTCATTCAGGAGATTTTGATCTTCTCCCAGAAATCTCTTTATACCTGTATGATCTCCCTCACCTCTCTGTATTTTGTTTAGTCAATTTGCCTTTTTATTTTATTACTCCTGAACAAAAATCTTTCAGGTAGTGTCCATATATTTTTACTGTGCAGAGTATGGGCCAAGTATTTTGTTTAACCTCTACATACTGATTATTTGTCAAAATAACAAATCTAAAATTTCAATGAATTAATAAAAAGGAGTCAAATTAAAAGCATTCAGTTGATAATATATGTTCACCATTAGGTTTTGTTAGAGAAGTCAAAGACTTTTCTGGTTATCAAGTATCATCTTGCAGATTTTCAATATGATGAAAGTAAATAGTAGCAAATTTAATTACAAAGCTTACATTTGGCAGCCATTCTGAAGAGTTGTATTGCTTTTTTAATTATTCTAGCCTATACACTTAGAAAATTAATATTAAACCATGGAAGGAAATAAAATATTTTATTAATCCTCATAGGTGCCTGATATGAATAATTTATAGTTTGGTTTTAAAAGAGCTTCCTCCTTAAATTCTAGATTTTTAAAAAATTATGTAAGATGAAAAGTTAACTGATAATACATACACAGAGATATAAATTAGCCCATAATCCTCTCATTCTTATACAACGGGGTTCATGCTGTTGTTGTGTGTGTGTGTGTGTGTGTGTGCATGGATGTGTGTGTACACGTCTAAATGTACTTTCTTTCCTATTTTAATACTGGCTTTACCATTGTTTTAAACATTCCCTTTGTCTTAAATGATCCATGGAAAGTTTTAGACTTGAGTAATCGGGCCCTCTCTGAGCCCCAGAGAACAAGAAATTATCTAGTACAACCAGTATTTCGGTAACTCTAGTTTACTGACATTTTCCACCATAAACAGTAAATCCAAGATTTAGGCCTCAGGGAAAACATTATCAAGTCCATCTCATTAGACTTTCTTAAGAAGACTCAGAAGAAAAAATCATTAGAAAGAAATGAAAACACAATAGAATCATAAGAAAGACACTTAAAACTTTTCTTGTTTTCCTTTTTTCTATACATCATTTTGCACATTTGATAAACCATTTTAATGTCATGATCAGAGTACAAATGCTGAATCTTGATACCAAGGCATTTGTATAGTCTATTTTTTAACCTGGGCATCAAGGTGGAAATGATATAGGAATAATGTAGCTCATCTGTATTTGAAATGTCTCAAAAAATTGAAGGAAAGAAGGGAGGGAGGGAGGGAGGGAGGAAGGAAGGGGAATAAAGGAGACTAGAAATGGCTAAAGCAGTTGATTTGGGATTTAAAATCCACCTTAGTGGGATTGATAAAAGAAGATGTATCTTTAATTAATCATGGTTTAAAAGTTCTAAATAACTAATTTCATTCAAGGAAAAAAAAAGAAATAAAAAGGTGGAAATACAAATGTGATGGAGAAATTTTAGAAAATAAAGTAGTTATGTAACAGGGTAGACAAAAAGTCAAAAGGAGGAAAAATCATACAGCATTTTATAGGATCCTTACATTTTAAAGGCTGTAAGCAAAGCGGTTACAGCTTATTTATTTCAAATCTACATCACTCTAAGATTACCTCACATAAATTTTTCATTCTAGATTGACTTTTCCTAACATAAGGTCCATTTCTAACTAGCTCTCTTCTTCAGTGCCTGTGATGTCATTTGGTAGACAAATACATTTATAAAATAAAAATAAATTTTTAACATTGCCCAAGCAAAATATAATTAGAAGGGAAAATGACCTGGAGATGTATGAACTAATAACGTTACCAAATATATGTTACAGTAGGGATTATATACTCAAGTTTTAACCTTATAGTTCCTCTCCATTAGTACTTAACTAAAGGACATATTTGCATGTGATCATACCCCAGAGCTTATGGCAAATCAATATGTTTGTTTCTGTATATTCTTTGACTTGTAAGAAATTTTCCTGAAATATGTCTTACCTCATTTTGGAGATCTCGGATCATTTTGTTCTTTCTCTCCATTTCAGTCTTTAAAAAAGCAATCTGAAAATAAATAGAATATCATGTAGGCATATTTCAAATTCATTTCTATAGCTTTTATAAATTTATTTTCACAATTTTTGAAGTATAATAAAATTATCTCTTTGTCAACAAATACTGAAAAAGAACAAAGGGTTAAAATTTTCATTATCCACATTTTTATTGCCAAATTCATAAATATATCAACTAGTTATATCACATAACTTTTTCTTATGTAATAAAAGATTATTATTTTTTTTTAATTTAGTCTGTTTCTGTTTTGTAAATAAGTTCATCTGGGGGGGCAGGGATAGTTAGGAAGTTTGGGATTGACTGTGCACACTGCTATATGTAAAATAAATAACCAACAAGGACCCACTGTATAAAAAAAAATGAAGAGGGGACAAGAGAATGATATGCTTGAGATGAGATTGGTCATGTGTTGTTAATTCTTGAATCTAATTGATGGATTCATGGGGATTTATTACACTACTCCTTCCACTTTTGTGTAAGTTTGAAATTCTCCATAATTAAAAGGTTTAAAAAAAATTTTTTAATTGAGAAATGCACGTTATGACTGTGATTCGCTTACTTGTCTAAACTTCAATTTTTAAAAATGTGGTTCTTAAACAAAGCTAAATTCTAGGGTTGGGCCTAGGAATCTCTTTTCTTAAAACATGCTCCATGTAATTTTTATATAAGGCCAGGATTGAGAGCAATTGCATAGTGATGCTCCTGACCTCAAAAGCATGGAACGTTATAACTGTACCAGAGAAACCATGATGTTTCCTGCTGAATATGATATTGTCAGAATCTGTACCCTTAGGCCAGTTATTCAAACTGTATCTGTATAAACATTGCATCTTTATCTGCCTGACTGCTTTGAAAAAGGTCAGTATAGCACAGTAGCTAAAATATGAGACTCTATGGTCACTGAGGGTTCACTATTTATGTGAATGTATGACAGATGAAACATTTAATTTCTCCAATTTTCAATTTTCTGCCGGTAACATCTTTTTAAAAAGTAAAAGGAACAGGTAAAATTAATTTTACTGATATATTTTATTTAATTCAATATATTCAAAATAGTATCATTTGACATGTAATGGATTAATAATGATAAATTGACTTTTTTTTTGCAATCTATCTTTAGAATCCACTGTGTGTTTTACACGTACAGCATATCTCAATTTGGACTAGCCATTTTGTAATGCTCAAAAGCCTCATGTATCTGGTGGTTATATATTGAATAACATAGTCTTAGAGGATTCCTGGAATGATGCAAAAGAGACTGGCAATGTGGGTTATCTCTAGAGATAGATTAAGTCAGTAGAAATCAAATTTAGGAGTAAAGTTAATTTTTACCATATATATACACATTAAAAAAATAGTTCTGAAACCTTTCAAACATAAACAAAAGAACAAGAGTAATACTATGTAAAATGCTTCTGGGCCCACCCTAAGGATAAATATATATAAATGCTTTGTCCAATTTTCTTCAGACCTTGTAAACAAAATGTTATAGTACTATTAAAGCCCCACCTAATTTTTCTCCCTCCCCTCCCCCCAGAGGTAACCACTATCCTGGATTTGACATGTAATAGTCTTGTTCACTTTCTGTACATTATACTTGTTGTGCGCCTGTAAAGCTTTACAATACATATTAACACCTTGTCTTTTCTGGCTTGTGTAGGTGTCCTTGTATTACCATTTCCTCAAAAGGTAACAAAACCTAAACCTAACAATTTTTGATGGTCCAACTACATGTTGAAGCAGAAGCAGAAGCCTGAGAACCACTATGTCCATCATTTTGGTCATAACAATTTTCAAGCTTACATTTGAATTATGAATATCCTCGGAGCAACCTGAAAATTTGAGTCATACTCATTGTCCCATTAAGGAGATAGTTCAATTTAGTAATTAGATATATAATCAAGGGCAGCACATAAGAGTATCTGCTCTTAAATCTAAAATAGCACAATATTTACAGAATCAAATCTAAATGTTTTCCCTCTGTTTGAGAGTGAGCAATTACAATTATTTCATTCTCCCCTTCTTATCCAACTTTCAACTACATCAACTATAGTCTTCCTAGCAGAAAGAGTAATTGTTGAATGATTTGCAACAATTAAAATATATACTTATTTAATCCTTAGTTAACATAGAATCCTCAAATAGGGAAAAAAAGGCACAAACAGTTTGAGTCTTTACCAAAGTTTGGAAGTGATGAGTCCCAGTACTATGAAATCTATCTTTTCCTAGATTCCACCAGATGCACATTAAAAAAAAATCATGCTTTTACTAAATATATGTTATTCCCATATTTGTTAAGCTTTCTGTCATCTCTTTCTGGACTTTGACTTAGAAAATATCAGTCATTCAACTCAAAACATAAACACATTCCCTCCAAAAGATAAGTATTATTTATTTCCGCAGGTATTTGCATTTATTGATCATGATGATATATTTTGTTAATATAGTCTTGAATTTGTTCTTATAGACCTTTTACATGTACATTCGTTAGTAGAAAAATAGCTATTAGTTTACACATACAGCCATTAGTTGATTTTGGAATCATAACTGATGAAGTTTTCAAAATGAGATGAAAGTTTTCAATTTTTTTCTATTTTCCAGAAAATATTTGCCTATATTTGAAGTCAACTGATCTTTAAAAATTAGTAGAAGTCACCATGAAAACCTTCTGGCTTTGAAATACTTGGGAAAGGAGGTCTTTTAGCATAATAAAATTCCAACTGTGTTCAGCTATTCAATTGTATCAGGGAACTGTTGCTCATAATACGTTATTTGTTTGAATTCCTATTACAATTATGACTCTTAGCTCTTTTTTTTTTTTTTTTTTTTTTTTTTTGCGGTAAGCGGGCCTCTCACTGTTGTGTCCTCTCCCGTTGTGGAGCACAGGCTCCTGACACGCAGGCTCAGCGGCCATGGCTCACGGGCCTAGCCGCTCCGCGGCATGTGGGATCTTCCCGGACCAGGGCACGAACCCGTGTCCCCTGCATCGGCAGGCGGACTCCCAACCACTGTGCCACCAGGGAAGCCCTTAGCTCTTTTTTTAATTCAACATTTTAAAATTTGAGTCTGTCTTTCTATTCTTAATCTTTCTCATATCTTAAAGTCTTTTATCATAGTCTTTTTAAATAACTTAAATATACCTTTTTTTGTTTTCTATTTTATTATTGTCTTCACTAGTCTTTAAAATACGCTCTTTATTGCACTGATGTTTTGCTTTTTAAATAACTTCTTGAATTTATGTTGCTAATCTTTTATTTTCTGAAAAAATGCATTTAAAGCTATCAATTCACCTCAATTATTATATTGGCATATAGTGTCTTCACTATTATTAAGTATTTCTTTATTTCTTTTATTATTTCTTATTAACCGAAGGGTTATTAGAAAATGTATTATATATTTTCCAAACATAAAGAATTGTTTAACCATTTATAAAAAGTTATTTTAAATTTTATAACAAAAGGATTGAATAACATAGTATATATGCTAGTCATATTTTTGAACGTATATAACTTTTTGTATTATACATATTATATTTCTATAAAATTTCTATAGATATCCTGCATGTACTTAAAAAGAATATAGTCACTTTTTTAGAGATTTCTATATATATCTAATATTTATTACTACAAGTTGTATTTTTAAGATTTTTGTATTTGCCTATTTCTCCCTTCACTTATAGATTGATGGATATGGAAGCTGATTTGTTAAGTACATTTATGTTTATGATGGTTATAACTATAACCACCTCATTTTATTTATTTATTTTTCTTTGCTAGCATATAATGCTCTCTCTTACATTATATCTGTGCTTTAAATTCTATTTGCCAGCATTAATATTGCTGTCAATCATTTACTTCTTTTATGTTGTTTTGCATATATTTTCCTGTATTGCTTACTTTAAGTATGTGGTCTTCTCAGTTGTTAAAATTAGCACATTTGCATATATTGTCCTAATTTCTTAATTGCAGTTATTCTGTGTCTTTTAAAAATTATTATTAAAATTAACCCATTTAAATTATCATTATTTCTAATACATTGAAACTTCTGCCAACAGTAATTCTTTTGCCTACATTTTTCTTTCAATTGGATAATTTATTTATTTTATTTTTTTCTTTCTATTGAGTAGATCAAATTTAGTTTAGATTCTACTATCTACTATATGCCAGATATAATTTTAGGGAAATTATGTATGTTATTTTAATTTTAATTATTCCCCAAATTCTTCAAATAAGGAAACCTGCAGAAGTTAAAGAGCTTACTCAAATTTACAGATAGTAGATTGTCCACTAGGAATTTAAACCCAGAATATTCTTATTCTGTAGCACATGTTAGGTTATGAATACATATAGGGTGTTCCTGGTTTAGTAGAGTATTTTGGGGTGCGAGAGGAAAATCCTCCCTCAAGATTCAATGCTGAACTTTAAGAAAAGCACTGCAAGGATTCTGAGGTGAGGATAAAGCTGACTCGGCCAGTCCTGTCTCCTCCTTCTTCCCAACTATGCATCCTTTGTCCCCACTTTTGCCATACTTGACTCTTCTAACTTTTGTTGAGCTCTTTCAAATGTTAGAGCTTTCTTCTTTTGGGATGTTAGACACACTGTGCATAACATATTGGAATAAACACAGGTTCATGCCTTGGCTTCTCCAAATGCTAGATGTGTAAATACAAGCAAGAGTTATTCATTTTCAGAAAAAAAAAAACAAACAAAAAAAACAACAACAGTAGTGTGCAGTTTTATTGTGAGAATCTGAGAAAACAGTATTGTGAATATTTCTATTCTGTTCTAACTGTCATTATTTGTGACTGGGCTATGAAGAAGTTGAGATTAAATGCGATAGATCAAGAAAGAAATGGGATTGCAATTAGGGTTGCTCCTTATGCTGGGTCAGATTCTGAGGGGAGGAATCAACATGATAGTGCTAAAAATATGTCTGTTCTTTTATGTAACACCTGCTGTCCAAAGAGCCAGACACTAGAACACCTTGTACGTTAGCAGTGAGTGTTGCCATGGCATAACAGAGAACAACAAAGATGCTCATCCTTACAGGTGGGCTGGACAGATAACAGTGAATTTATTAACAAGAAATAATCCTGCACCCAGAAGAATCAACAGCCATTATGACAAAGACTGTCTCCAAGAAGCAGGTACCCCAGATGACAGACAGGGCTAAGTTTCAGAAGCGAAACTTTATACCCTAATCCAGATTATTCAAGGAAGACTTGCAAAAGAAAGACAGGATGACAATTCTTAAAGGAGCTGGGATCCCAGGTAATCAACCTGGATGAAGACCTTGTATTAGTCCAGTTTCTAGCTTCTGTAAACTTGATGCTTTAACATCTACCTTACACATATACGCAGACTAGCCTTGTTATGGACAACCCAGTAATATGCTTGCATCATCCTATCTTGACCTCCTGCCTTCCTCATCGCTGCTCCTCCCCCACCCACTTCTCCTGGTGGTAAGCTTTTCAAATACACACTAACCAATACAGAGCCTAGAACTCCAGCCACCCCTTGTACTGAGTTCTCACACTTCAGGCGACTGTCCACCTGCCTTAATCACCCCAGGGCCGGATACCAGAAAAATAGTCCCTGTGCCCCAGAGCCTGCTGAAATAATTCAAATGGGCCAATCCTAGGCCTGCTTACCCTGCCTAGCCCATTCCTTCCCACAGAAACCACAGTAAAGGCTCTTGTGCACAGTTTCCCCACCTTCCTTTGCCTTGTGCCTGACCTGGTGCTTGCCTGCGTGGTCCCCGGTCATGTGGCATGCCTCCCTCTTGGGAACTGTGAGAAATAAACTATCTTTCCAAAGGTAATTGTTTCCTGATCTATTGGTCTTACTATACCTCAAATTTTCTATTAATATACTATATTTTGAAATAGATTCAGGTCCTCGAACAAGATAAAAGGTTCAATCTCCATAAATGGTACATAAGTGCATGTGGGGAATGAGGTAGAAATCTAGTTTTTAGCACTACTATCCAGAACACTATCTGTCCTGCCCGTGGTGAATATCAGTTATAAGAACTGAAACGTGAGGGTCAATAGAACATCATTTTGAGAGAGAAATTCTGGAGAGAAGTTTGATTCTTAAACTTTGGGGTGTCTCAGAATCACCTGTGTAGTTGATTAAGTAGGCAGATGGTGTGGCTCCACCCTTGGGAGATGTCTATTCAGTGGATGCAGGGTATGGCTTAGGGATCTGTATAGTTTAACTTAGTTCAAGGTCACACCCCAAAATTCAAGAGCCACTGATAGGGGGCCCGACACCAACACTCTTGCCCTGAGTTTTTCATCCATAAATAAGCGTTAGGAATCAGAAGACCCCTAAAAATCAAATACAATGAAAATATTTTTTTGAAATGATTGCTGCTAAGTATTTTTGTAATCTTGTTGATTGTGTTGTTTTCATTATACTTTCATTTATATTTGTCACAGGTGTATTTGTTCCATAATGATTTTAGGGAAAAAAGTTAACAATTTTCCAGGCCCAAAGCAAAGGACACAGAAGAGAAACACTTACAGTAGCCTGCTGTTTTTCTGCTTTCTCAGTTGTCTCTTTAAGCTGATTTTCCAGGGCCTCCTGGAGAGACTTCATTTGTTCTCTGTTTAGTAGAAAATAGAGAGCAAAAGAGAGACATCATATAAATCTCTTATTTCCTATTTACACGATGAAAGGAGGTTTTGCTGTATATATACATTTAGGAAACATAACTAGAATATATAGAGCCACGGTTAAACATACAAGATGTATCTCAGGACTCTGGTAATAAAGAGCCTTCTCTCCCATGCAAGCACTAAAAGCAAGCTGTATTTAAGGGAAATTGCCTTACTATTGTGTCTTATAAGAATCCTACTGTGTGAATCATCTGTGAGCTGCATAATGTGTTAAATCAAATCGATATAATAATTAGAGTTAGAAAGCTAATTTTAGTGACAGCATGCCAGGGTGTGAACATGCTGTTTAGAAAAAAAGTTAACATAGATTTGCTGATGGGATAAAATTATCATTCCCTAGGATGCTCCACATTAACTAATTCTAAAGCACTGTGCTTTAGACATCCTGTATAAGGTCTGAGACTTTTTGTAAAAACAAAGAGAAAAAAGACGTATATTTAATGCAAAAGCTGCCTCATTTATTGGAGATAATAAAAAATACACCTGCACATATATACAT
Organism: Stenella coeruleoalba; assembly: GCF_951394435.1. NCBI lineage: Eukaryota > Metazoa > Chordata > Mammalia > Artiodactyla > Delphinidae > Stenella > Stenella coeruleoalba. The sequence goes on from NC_137154.1 coordinate 32,435,231, forward strand.
ATTGTGTCTCAAGTTCAGTAGGACATAAGGACCCTGTCTCACATTAAAAATATAAATATTTTCATAAATATGAATTCCTCTCAAGGGTTTAGGATTTTCTCAATTATGACAAATTTTATTATATTACTGTGCCTTCATTTTATCACCTAAGCTATCACTTCAAAAAGTTCAGATAGGAGAGAGGGGGAAGATGGCGGAAGAGTAAGACGTGGAGATCACCTTCCTCCCCACAGATACACCAGAAATACATCTACACGTGGAACAACTCCTACAGAACACCTACTGAATGCTGGCAGAAGACCTCAGACCTCCCAAAAGGCAAGAAACTCCCCACGTACCTGGGTAGGGCAAAAGAAAAAAGGAAAAACAGAGACAAAAGGATAAGGACGGGACCTGCACCGGTGGAAGGGAGCTGTGAAGGAGGAAACGTTTCCACACACTAGGAAGCCCCTTTGAGGGCGGAGACTGTGGGTGGTGGAGTGGGGGAGCTTCGGGGCCGTGGAGGAGAGCGCAGCAACAGGGTTGCGGCGGGCAAAGTGGAGTGATTCCCGCACAGAGGATCGGTGCCGACCAGCACTCACCAGCCTGAGAGGCTTGTCTGCTCACCCGCCGGGGCAGGCGGGTCTGGGAGCTGAGGCTTGGGTTTCAGTCGGAGCGCAGGGATAGGACTGGGGTTGGTGGCGTGAACACAGTCTGTGGAGGTTAGTGCACCACGGCTAGCCGAGAGGGAGACTGGGAAAAAGTCTGGACCTGCCGAAGAGGCAAGAGACTTAGCACTTCCCTCTTTGTTTCCTGGTGCGCGAGGAGAGGGGATTAAGAGCGCTGCTTAAAGGAGCTCCAGAGACAGGCTCGAGCTGCCGCTAACAGCGCGGACGCCAGAGACGGGCATGAGACGATAAGGCTGCTGCTGCCGCCACCAAGAAGCCTGTGTGCGAGCACAGGTCACTCTCCACACCGGCCCTCCTGGGAGCCTGTGCAGCCCGCCACTGCCAGGGTCCCGGGATACAGGGACAACTTCCCCAGGAGAACGCACGGAGCACCTCAGGCTTGTGCAACGTCATGCAGGTCTCTGCCGCCGCAGGCCCGCCCTGCACTCCGTGCCCCTCCCTCTCCCCAGCCTGAGTGAGCCAGAGACCCAGAATCAGCGGCTACTTTAACCCCGTCCTGTCTGAGCGAAGAAGAGGCGACCTACACGCAGAGGCGGGGCCAAATCCAAAGCTGAACACCGGGAGCTGTGCGAACAAAGAAGAGAAAGGGAAATCACTCCCAGCAGCCTCAGGAGCAGCGGATTGAATCTACACAATCAACTTGATGTACCCTGCATCTGTGGAATACCTGAATAGACAACGAATCATCCCAAATTGAGGAGGTGGACTTTGAGAGCAAGATTTATTATTTTTTCCCCTTCTTCTCTTTTTGTGAGTGTGTATGTGTATGCTTCTGTGTGAGTTTTTTCTGTATAGCTTTGCTTTCACCATTTGTCCTAGGGTTCTATCCATCCATTTTTTGTTATAACGATTTAAAAAAATTTTTTCTTAATAATTATTTTTTTTTATTTTAATAACTTTATTTTATTTTATCTTAATTTATTTTATTTTATCCTCTTTCTTCCTTTCTTTTTACTTTTTCTCCCTTTCATTCTGAGCCCTGTGGATGAAAGACTCTTGGTGCTACAGCCAGGAGTCAGTGCTGTGCCTCTGAGGTTGGAGAGTCAACTTCAGGACACTGGTGCACAAGGGACCTCCCAGCTCCATGTAATATCAAACGGGGAAAATCTCCCAAAGATCTCCATCTCAACACCAACACGCAGCTTCACTCAATGACCAGCAAGCTACAGTGCTGGACACCATATGCCAAACAACTAGCAAGACAGGAACACAACCCCACCCATCAGCAGAGAGGCTCCCTAAAATCATAATAAGTCCACAGACACCCCAAAACACACCACCAGACGTTGACCTGCCCACCAGAAAGACAAGATCCAGCCTCATCCACCAGAACACAGGCACTAGTCCCCTCCACCAGGAAGACTACACAACACACTGAACCAACCTTAGCCACTGGGGACAAACACCAAAAACAACAGGAACTACGAACCTGCAGCCTGCAAAAAGGAGACCCCAAACACAGTAAGATAAGCAAAATGAGAAGACAGAAAAACACACAGCATATGAAGGAGCAAGATAAAAACCCACCAGATGTAACAAATGAAGAGGAAATAGGCAGTCTACCTGAAAAAGAATTCAGAATAATGATAGTAAAGATGATCCAAAATCTTGGAAATAGAATAGACAAAATGCAAGGAACATTTAACAAGGACCTAGAAGAAATAAAGATGAAACAAGCAACGATGAACAACACAATAAATGAAATTAAAAATACTCTAGAAGGGATCAATAGCAGAATAATTGAGGCAGAAGAACGGATGAGTGACCTGGAAGATAAAATAGTGGAAATAACTACTGCAGAGCAGAACAAAGAAAAAACAACGAAAAGAATTGAGGACAGTCTCAGAGACACCTGGGACAACATTAAACGTACCAACATTCGAATTATAGGGGTTCCAGAAGAAGAAGAGAAAAAGAAAGGGACTGAGAAAATATATGAAGAGATTATAGTTGAAAACTTCCCTAATATGGGAAAGGAAATAGTTAATCAAGCCCAAGAAGCACAGAGAGTCCCATACAGGATAAATCCAAGGAGAAATATGCCAAGACACATATTAATCAAACTGTCAAAAATTAAATACAAAGAAAACATATTAAAAGCAGCAAGGGAAAAACAACAAATAACAAACAAGGGAATCCCCATAAGGTTAACAGCTGATCTTTCAGCAGAAACTCTGAAAACCAGAAGGGAGTGGCAGGACATATGTAAAGTGATGAAGGAGAAAAACCTACAACCAAGATTACTCTACCCAGCAAAGATCTCATTCAGATTTGATGGAGAAATTAAAACCTTTACAGACAAGCAAAAGCTGAGAGACTTCAGCACCACCAAACCAGCTTTACAACAAATGCTAAAGGAACTTCTCTAGACAAGAAACACAAGAGAAGGAAAAGACCTATAATAACAAACCCAAAACAATTAAGAAAATGGGAATAGGAACATACATATCGATAATTACCTTAAATGTAAATGGATTAAATGCTTCCAACAAAAGACACAGACTGGCTGAATGGATAAAAAAACAAGACCCATATATATGCTGTCTACAAGAGACCCATTTCAGACCTAGAGACACATACAGACTGAAAGTAAGGGAATGGAAAAAGATATTCCATGAAAATGGACACCAAAAGAAAGCTGGAGTAGCAATTCTCATATCAGACAAGATAGGCTTTAAAATAAAGACTATTAGAAGAGACAAAGAGGGACACTACATAATGATCAAGAGATCAATCCACGAAGAAGATATAACAATTGTAAAAACTTATGCACCTAACATAGGAGCACCTCAGTACATAAGGCAAATACTAACAGCCATAAAAGGGGAAATCGACAGTAACCCATTCATAGTAGGGGACTTAACACCCCACTTTCACCCATGGACAGATCATCCAAAATGAAAATTAATAAGGAAATACAAGCTTTAAATGATACATTAAACAAGATGGACTTAATTGATATTTATAGAACATTCCATCCAAAAACAACAGAATACACATTTTTCTCAAGTGCTCATAGAACATTCTCCACGATAGATCATGTCTTGGGTCACAAATCAAGCCTTGGTAAATTTAAGAAAACTGAAACTGTATCAAGGATGTTTTCCGACCACAACACTATGAGAATAGATATCAATTACAGGAAAAGACCTGTAAAAAATACAAACACATGGAGGCTAAACAGTACACTACTTAATAATGAAGTGATCACTGAAGATATCAAAGAGGAAATCAAAAAATACCTGGAAACAAATGACAATGGAGACACGACGACCCAAAACCTATGGGATGCAGCAAAAGCAGTTCTAAGAGGGAAGTTTATAGCAATACAATCCTACCTTAAGAAACAGGAAACATCTCGAATAAAAAACCTAACCTTCCACCTAAAGCAATTAGAGAAAGAAGAACAAAAAAACCCCAAAGTTAGCAGAAGGAAAGAAATCATAAAAATCAGATCAGAAATAAATGAAAAAGAAATGAAGGAAATGATAGCAAAGATCAATAATACTAAAAGCTGGTTCTTTAAGACGATAAACAAAATTGACAAACCATTAGCCAGACTCTCAAGAAAAATAGGGAGAAGACTCAAATCAATAGAATTAGAAATGATACAGAGAAGTAACAACTGACACTGCAGAAATACAAAAGATCATGAGAGACTACTACAAGCAACTCTATGCCAATAAAAAGGACAATCTGGAAGAAATGGACAAATTCTTAGAAATGCACAACCTGCCAAGACTGAATCAGGAAGAAATAGAAAATATGAACAGACCAATCACAAGCACTGAAATTGAAACTGTGATTAAAAATCTTCCAACAAACAAAAGCCCAGGACCAGATGGCTTCACAGGCGAATTCTATCAAACATTTAGAGAAGAGCTAATACCTATGCTTCTCAAACTCTTCCAAAATATAGCAGAGGGAGGAACACTCCCAAACTCATTCTACGAGGCCACCATCACCCTGATACCAAAACCAGACAAGGATGTCACAAAGAAAGTAAACTACAGGCCAATATCACTGATGCACATAGATGCAAAAATCCTCAACAAAATACTAGCAAACAGAATCCAACAGCACATTAAAAGGATCATACACCATGATCAAGTGGGGTTTATTCCAGGAATGCAAGGATTCTTCAATATACGCAAATCAATCAACGTGATACACCATATTAACAAATTGAAGGAGAAAAACCATATGGCCATCTCAATAGATGCAGAGAAAGCTTTTGACAAAATTCAACACCCATTTATGATAAAAACCCTCGAGAAAGTAGGAATAGAGGGAACTTTCCTCAACATAATAAAGGCCATATATGACAAACCCACAGCCAACATCGTCCTCAATGGTGAAAAACTGAAACCATTTCCACTAAGATCAGGAACAAGACAAGGTTGCCCACTCTAACCATTCTTATTCAACATAGTTTTGGAAGTTTTAGCCACAGCAATCAGAGAAGAAAAGGAAATAAAAGGAATCCAAATTGGAAAAGAAGAAGTAAAGCTGTCACTGTTTGCAGATGACATGATACTATACATAGAGAATCCGAAAGATACTACCAGAAAACTACTAGAGCTAATCAATGAATTTGGTAAAGTAGCAGGATACAAAATCAATGCACAGAAATCTCTGGTATTTCTGTACACTAATGATGAAAAATCTGCAAGTGAAATCAAGAAAACACTCCCATTTACCATTGCAACAAAAAGAATAAAATATCTAGGAATAAACCTATCTAAGGAGACAAAAGACCTGTATGCAGAAAATTATAAGACACTGATGAAAGAAATTAAAGATGATACAAATAGATGGAGAGATATACCATGTTCTTGGATTGGAAGGATCAACATTGTGAAAATGACTCTACTACCCAAAGCAATCTACAGATTCAATGCAATCCCTATCAAACTACCACTGGCATTTTTCACAGAACGAGAACAAAAAAATTCACTATTTGTATGGAAACACAAAAGACCCCGAATAGCCAAAGCAATCTTGAGAACAAAAAACGGAGCTGGAGGAATCAGGCTCCCTGACTTCAGAGTTTACTACAAAGCTACAGTAATCAAGACACTATGGTACTGGCACAAAAACAGAAATATAGATCAATGGAACAGGATAGAAATCCCAGAGATCAACCCACGCACATATGGTCACCTTATCTTTAATAAAGGAGGCAGGAATGTCCAGTGTAGAAAGGACAGCGTCTTCAATAAGTGGTGCTGGGAAAACTGGACAGGTACATGTAAATGTATGAGATTAGATCACTCCCTAACACCATACACAAAAATAAGCTCAAAATAGATTAAAGACCTAAATGTAAGGCCAGAAACTATCAAACTCTTAGAGGAAAACATAGGCAGAACACTCTATGACATAAATCACAGCAAGATCCTTTTTGACCCACCTCAGAGAGAAATGGAAATAAAAAGAAATATAAACAGATGGGACCTAATGAAACTTCAAAGCTTTTGCACAGCAAAGGAAACCATAAACAAGACCAAAAGACAACCCTCAGAATGGGAGAAAATATTTGCAAATGAAGCAACTGACAAAGGATTAATCTCCAGAATTTACAAGCAGGTCATGCAGCTTAATACCAAAAAAACAAACAACGCAATCCAAAAATGGGCAGAAGACCTAAATAGACATTTCTCCAAAGAAGATATACAGACTGCCAACAAACACATGAAAGAATGCTCAACATCATTAATCATTAGAGAAATGCAAATCAAAACTACAATGAGATATCATCTCACACCAGTCAGAATGGCCAACATAAAAAAATCTAGAAACAATAAATGCTGGAGAGGGTGTGGAGAATAGGGAACACTCTTGCATTGCTGGTGGGAATGTGAATTGGTACAGCCACTATGGAGAACAGTATGTAGGTTCATTTAAAACTACAAATAGAACTACCATATGACCCAGCAATCCCACAACTGGGCATATATCCTGAGAAAACCATAATTCAAAAAGAGTCATGTACCAAAATGTTCATTGCAGCTCTATTTACAATAGCCAGGAGATGGTAACAACCTAAGTGTCCGTCATCAGATGAATGGATAAAGAAGATGTGGCATATATATACAATGGAATATTACTCAGCCATAAAAAGAAACGAAATTGAGCTATTTGTAATGAGGTGGATGGACCTAGAGTCTGTCATACAGAGTGAAGTAAGTCAGAAAGAGAAAGACAAATACCGTATGCTAACACATATATATAGAATCTAAAAAAAAATAAGTCATGAAGAATCTTGGGGTAAGACAGGAATAAAGACATAGACCTACTAGAGAATGGGCTTGAGGATATGGGGAGGGGGAAGGGTAAGCTGGGACAAAGTGAGAGAGTGGCATGGACATATATACACTACCAAACGTAAAATAGCTAGCTAGTGGGAAGCAGCCGCATAGCACAGGGAGATCAGCTCGGTGCTTTGTGACCACCTAGAGGGATGGGATAGGGAGGGTGGGAGGGAGGGAGATGCAAGAGGGAAGAGATATGGGAACATATGTATATGTATAACTGATTCACTTTGTTATAAAAAAAAAACTAACACACCATTGTAAAGCAATTATACTCCAATAAAGATGTAAAAAAAAAAAAAAAGTTCAGATAGCAGATTACAGTATATGAGTGAGTGTGTGTGTAGGTGTGTGTTAAGTATGGCTAAAGGAATAAACTCCTTCAACGCAACAGCAACAACCAAACAGAAACCTCTTCTAGTCTTACCAGCAGACAAACTAAATTTCCCAGTCTAGAGCGAAAAGACAACTTCTGGAACAAAAATATTTTCTTGGTGTGTAACCACAATAAAGAGACTATGGGATAGGAAAGCATGTTCTTAGACTCTTTTTTTTTTTTTTTTCACCTATAAATGGGCACAATAATAGAACTACCTCATAGGTTTATAGTGAGGTTTAGAAGATGTAATATAGGTAAAATGCTTAGCAAATGCCTGGAAAATAATCACGTAATACACGAAACCATTATCACAACCACTGGCACCACTTGAGGTCCCTGTGTTCATTCTTTGACCACCACATCCTGCACAACCACAAGCTGCTCTTTTATCCAGAAGGATTTAATGATTACTCTAGAAACTATTAGGTCCCAGTTTCAATTTTAGGAATATCCATGAGAGTCTATACGATCGCTGGAATCAATCTGGATTTTGTTTATCAAGGCAACGTATAGCAGGAACAAGTTATAGAATAATTACAGTCACTTTGGTTTTTAGATGATTTATGCTTGTTTGGGTAAAGCTTTAACATGCTTTTGCTTAAAGTGGATTTTAATTCTCAGCTTCCATTACGGCCTCAAACCGGTTTTATTTATCACAATTGTTTCACATGTAGATTTCCATTATTTCTCCTGATATTTTCCACAAAGAGCATGCGTGGCATAATATAATACAAAATAATAGTAATATTTACATATATTGTAGGCTTACAGTATACCAGGCAGTCCATAAAATGGAAAACTGATACATAAAGAGGTGGTGGAATTGTGTTCTGCAGACTATGTGCTCAAATTCTAGAGAGTCATTATACTACCCCTATTGAGGGAGACAGACAGACAGAAAGAAAGAAGGAAGGATCTACATTCTATTCCTAACACTCAAATCTTCAACAAGTACTGAATAAAAATGCAATAGGACTATTATATTTCCAACTAGAAAAAAGTTGTAATAAAATCTTGTAATACTTATTTGTTATTTCTGGGTTTTAAAATTCTCAGTTTTATTTTAAAGTGATACATATATTTTAAAATTAAATGATAAAATTCATATATTTTATAAAAATTAAAATAAGTGTTTATATATGTATATATATTCAAAAATGCCCACATACTGACATCTATAGGCAATAGGGAGTAAGAAAAAAATAAGTTGCAAAAACTGTTAAAAGCTGGAGAAGGTACAGAATTCTCATTTTCATGGCGAGGAAAGCTATCAGACAGAATGGCAAAGTGGGACTTTTGAAACTTCTGAACCTCTCCATCTCCTTTTTCAGACTTATTTCTGCACATTTTCACTGCTCCCATGCTTTAGGTGGCCCCAAACTCCTGTCCCACAACTTGCTCTGTTCTACTCCGACCACCCCCCCTCCACCAAATGGGATTTGCACAAACTATGTAGAGCTACTCTTGGGCTCTATTTGGCACTAAACTGAAGCTTGAATTCTAAAGAACTGTTGCCTCCAGCGACACTGTGATGGGGTTTCTCAGATGTTGAGTACATTTTACCATAGAATTTCATGGTTACAAGGGATTTTAAAAGGCAGCTGTTTCACACATCTTCCATCCCCAATTATAAATATAAAAATACCTCACCCTACAGGAAGGTATTCTTTTCATGTGGTTACCAGATTGTATTGTCATAACATCACAGATAGAAACCTTGCCACTATCTCAGGCATTCTTTTCCTTTACAGAGAACTCGATATACTAAAATCCATTAGTACACAGAGTCCAAAACTGCCTTCTCAAAATCTCTACCCACCATCCACCGTAGAGAGTAAAATGTTTTATTCCTTTTTATTTTCAAGACAGCTTTTCAGAAACTTCAGGGTACTCGCCTATCTCCCAGGGTCTCTATTTTTTGGTTACTTACTCTCACTCTTCACATAGTATGGCTTAAAAGTCTCTCCATCAACCGGAGGACACTTCTATGAATATTACCTAAGCTGTCTAAATATTTCTGAAATGTAACAATCAAGAGTCAATGCAACTTTCTCCTTCTCATGTAAAAGTATGCGTGCATGTGCACACGCACACACGTACACTACACACACAAACACACATATACACATTACTTTCTCTGTACCTCTTTGGCAGAAAGACATGCTGCTCTCACTACCTGGTTGTTTACGACCATGCCATATCCTCTGCGTTTACTTACTTACAATCTAGTACAGCTACACAGAGGGACTTTATTAGTTGCCTGTTGGTTACAATTCCAAGAAGGAAATTCTAACTGATTCAGTTTTGTTTTGGTAGAGACACCTATGAGGTAATTAACTGTAGCCCGTGATGTCAGAGACACATAAAAGCAGCATGACTTCTAGGGACTACTTCGCCAGGTAAGGGCCAGGTGACAAGGATCCCAGAGGACATGTAGTTACTGAGAACTGGGTGTATATGGCATCTGCAACACATTTTAGTCTTTCAGGCTATGATAATACTTCTAAATTTGCCATCAGTTAATACTTTTTATAGTCTGAGATAACTTTTTTCTCTTTTACTGTTATTAATCTCTTTTATTTTGGAAATGAGATATATAGCCTCCTTCACATTCAGATAACCATGATTTTTATAACTCTAACTAAACAGCAAAAACTAATATATCAAATGTATTATACTTTTGAGAAATCACCTATTGTTAGGATTTATTGAATTTTCCATGCTGACTTTGTGTACATTATACAAGTTATGCATTTTAACAAATTTTATAATTTTGGATAAAACTTTGAAATCACAATAGCAAAATATATGCTCCATTTAACACATTCATTGAAAAACTTGGTCCATCATCTGGCTATCTGTATACCATGCCAAATGTAGAGATGATGGCCTGAAATTCTTAATAACTCCAACCATGTTTTTCCTCATTTGCCTGGATATTTTGTGTGTCATGTAGAAACAACCATAGATAATTTAAGAAAATATCAGTAAGCTAAAAGAACAGGTTTTTCCTTATTCACATCATGCATAAGGCTGTCTCTTCATCTGTGTCTCTCCTGCAATAAAGAAAGGCTGATTTTGTTGCTCTTTCACTCCATGGTCCTCACTGATGAGATGTCTCTGTCTCTTCTCTAGGGGACCTTTCCTCAACCTGGTCTATGTCTCTTTCTTTCTGCCTTGAACAATGTTGTCAGAATAATTCCCCTAATATAATTCTTTAATTATATCATTATTTTACAGAGCTACATGAATGGGTTTTCTGCTGCTTATGCTGAAGTCCACACTGAGCTAACCTTTGAGTGGTCCCAGTCTATGCACAACAGCTTTATTTTCTGATCTTTCCTGACTCAATCTGTCTTCTTCAGTCACTGCAACCCTCTCACTGGTATTGCACATGCATTATGCCAAAGTCATTTCTATTTTTATGTTTTTGTTTATTATCTTTTCCCAACATGGAAGACTCTACAAGAAGTGATAATTTTCAATGACTCTTGGTCTGTTTTTGTAATAGGGAAGAACATTTTGTATTCTATTACAAGTTGATCACTAAAGGGATGTTGCCTATAAGCTTAAATTATACATAACGGTCCATCTCTGGGAACCCTGCATCCCAGGTAATGAGCATTAAGCTAAAATACCTTTGTTTAGCTCACAGGAAACATCCTGACCAGGTCTACCTGTGAGTGACTGCAGGGAAGAAAAAAGTAACACATGCCCTCCGGAGGCTGCCGTTTTAGTATATAAAAGGAGCCTGAATTCTAACTCAGGCGAGATGGTTCTTTGGGGCACAAGCCCATGATCTTCTCGGTTTTTATGGCTTTCTGAATAAAGTCACTATTTCTTGTCTCAAGAACTCGTCTCTTGATTACTGGCCTGTTGTGCAGGGAGCAGTACAAGCTTAGGCTTGGTAATATTTTGACTAGCTATTTCTATTGAAAAATATTGTTTATGATTCTTCACTAACTCAGTGAATCACATATACTTGTGTGATATTGAGCACAGGTGTTTTAAAAAGTGGATTATTTCAAACGAATAAAATAATTTAAAATCATGTAATTTTGGAAACATGCTCAGACCCATATTTTATATGACATCTTTTTAATACTGGACTTTGGAGAGAATTTCATGTTCAATAAATAATGATTCCATTTAAATAATAACAAGAGTCAATATAAGATGCTTGATTTGATTTTTAACATGTCATTGCCTCAATGCCATGAGGTTTCTGGGTCAAGAGGCAAGGACAGTGGAGAAGATAGAAGATGGTGAGAAGGGACTACATAGTGTAGCATCTGTCAACTTTTTAAACAGCTTTTTGATTTGAATCAGTAAACTATCTTGAAAGGGTATGGCTATGGGTAAGACACAGCAGAGCAAATTCCAATTAACACAACTCTCATCAATTCACTTAAGCATTTTGAGCAATAATTTCCCATTTACTGAATGGGGACAATAATATTTAATCTATACTTGTGGTGTTGAAACAAGAAAAAAAAATATAAAGCATCTAGTAGAGCCTCTAGTAAACGTATAACAAATAACAAATGCTGGCTTGTTTCTACCTTAAAATACCTTGGCTTTTTTTTTTTCCTTGAGAAGCAATTTCAAGTCATATAGTTTTTTTAATACTGCATAGAAATCTAGCTCATAGTTCACTTCCTTCCAAAATAAACACGGCAACAATAATAAAACTGTTCCAATTCTACTGCATTAAGTTTACCCCATTTCTTACCACCCCCCACCACTATCGCCACGACCAAGTTTTGATACTATTAAAAAAGGCCAAAGTCCTCTACAAGTTATAAACTTCAGATCACAGAATCTGAAAAAAAAAAAACAAAAAAAAACAACGGCCCACTGATATCATTGTTATTGGATCTATTGATGGGCAGACTTATGTGGGCCCATCTTAGTGGGACGATAAAGGAAAGTACTCCAGATCCTTAACGGTTGAATTGAGATCTGCAGACAAGCAGCATCAGTATCGGGATCACCCATCACCAGGGAACGTGTTAGAAATGCAGAATCTCAAGAGCCACCCTACACTTATTTTATAAGGATCTACATTTGAACAAGATTCTTATACATTAAAGTGTAAGTAAGAATATAAAGAAATGAATGCATTTAGAATAAATTTATTCTTGTGAAGTCTCTGAATGGAGTTTGGCTATGGAGGAAAAGAACTAAGAAAATAAAAGGAAAACACAGCCTTACCTTTGTTTCTGACCTATTTCCAGAAGCTTCTGAACATCAGTTTTGGCAGATTTCTCATCGTTTTTCAAATTCTGATAAGAAAAGTGGGAAAAGGAAGTCTTATTCATGTGATAAATTGAAGCTTACTTTACTTTTGTGTTTATGGCACAAGGGGTGGCTGCACTTATGCCCTGAAATAAGAATGTACAAACGAGGCCATGATGGTCCCCATGGCTCTCAGGATGCACATAGGCTCTCAGGATGCACAATTTATGACACCAAGTGGTGCAAGTGCTACACAGTGAGTGAAAGGGAATGAACTGAGATTCAGCCTTTAGAGGTTCAGTGGAGGAGAAAGTACTCTCCAAATACCTAGGTCTCTTTATAAGTGAATATAAAACAGATCTGCTCTTCATTTGAAGTTTTACTATGTTCTCTGCAGGCATGTTAAACTGGTTCTGGCATAGTTTCTACAAACACAAGGGGACATAAAAGGCCTCCCTAAATAAGCTAAGTAATAATACATCAGGATGAAAGCAGTCAAATGGCATGCACCTGTTTGGTCTGGCCTATTTATTATTTATGAGTAACGCATTACAATGCATAGAAAAACTAGGGCCATTTAAAATTGTAACTGTTCTGTATAGATAGTATATTAAAGAAAAAAACAGTCATTACTGTTTATTTACTCTGGCAAATTCAGCATTGACAGACCCTGAATTAAAAGAGAAAAGCCCATTGAGCTTTTCTCATTAGAGAATCTGACCCGTTAATCCTTCCCTGAAAACTTTCTTATTTATACTTAGTATATTATTTAACAGGGTGACCTATCCTTTTTGATATTAAAAGTTAAAACAGACACAATAATATTGTTTGTAAAAAGAGCAGCTATGACAGGTAAGGAACTGACAATAACAAGAATGGCAAACATGTTGCTTACCTAATATTTAATTAACAACAAAGCCATAGTGTCTGCCTTCACCACTTTTTCAGCCTAATGCTAGAAACAATTTTCATGTAGTAAGTTAAGCATTCTGATATGGATGTGGTGGGGTGAGCATCACAAGAGAACCCTTTTCCCTAAAATGACTGATTGATATCATTATTAGGAGGCAGCCAATAAAAGGTGCTCTGTTTATTTGAAAAGAGTAGCTTGACGTAAAACACAAAAAAGCAGGTTTGGGGGAAAATCACCAATCATGGGATTTACAGTTCAAAGTGCATCATGGCCACATGACCTGGGACAGGTCACAAAATCTGCACTTTGACTTCCTTATCTGATAAACAGGGATGAGAATTTTGAAGAGCCTACATTAGACAGTTCCTGGAAAACTCAAAGGGGATAATAGATGTGTGAAAGCACTTGGTGAAAAGTATAATAAAAATATGCTTATTCATTTTACCATCTGCTACACTCCAGGCATTCTGAAGGAAACAAAGATTAAAAGGGCATGGCACTATCCTCAAGAAATTAAAAACAAAAGAAAACATGAAATGAAGAAATGAAAATATGAAAAGGGTAAGTATGCAGATGAGGGTCTGAAAAATGTATCCAATTAGAAGAACTCATTAGTATTTGATTATTATTTCCCCAGCAATGTCCAGAGAAGTGGGGTATACGTCTTGGAAAATAATTTTGATGACTTTAAGGATAGCAAAGATTGATATACCTACTACTTAATTAATACAATGTTTATATATGGATCTATATTGTGATGCCATCCAGGTGCTATGGTTACAGAGATGAACAAGGCTTTCAAAGCTCATGTCTTTATGAAGCCCCACTGGAAAAAAATATGAAAAAAAATGTGTACAATGGGCAATATATTTATTTATTTACTATGAGTTTGAAACCTGGAATCAACATTTATTAGATGTATGACTTTGGGAGATTCCTGTGGCCTCTTTGAATTTCATTTCCTCACTGTACAATGAGTAAAATATTATCTTATTTTGTGAAAAGCTTGTTGAGGGGATTTAATAAGATAAAAATTAAATAAAAAACTCCTTGCACAATGGCTGTCACAAAATTAAAAAAAGGCATTTTAAAAGATTGCAATTACATTTAGTGATAGATGTATTACCCTTTCAAAAAGTAACTCCACAAAATTGTACATTTATTTCAAGTAATTTCCTAGACTGTAATTCGATATCTCTTTTTTTTGGATTCTATATATATGTTAGCATACGGTATTTACGGTATTTGTTTTTCTCTTTCTGACTTACTTCACTCTGTATGACAGTCTCTAGGTCCATCCACTTCACTACAAATAACTCAATTTCGTTTCCTGCTATGGCTGAGTGATATTCCATTGTATATATGTGCCACATCTTCTTTATCCATTCATCTGTCGATGGACACTTAGGTTGACTTAACTTAGGCTGCTAGTATAGAGATACTGAGTGTCGTGGCTGGAAGTACTGACCACTCATGGGCATTTATTTCACCATAAGCTTGAAAAATTCTCAACGTGCCAGGTGTTTCATGCCTCTAAGAAGGTGCAAGTGTCTTAAATATTCTTTGAAGTCTCATAAAACTTGTGAATTTCTACTTAATGAAAAAGTAGCATTCTGGCCTCAACTTCCTATATGGAAATCAATATGCACCCATTTTCATCCTAGTCAGTGCGTCCCTAATGCTCTGTGCAAACTTCTACCATAGAACTGTTATTCCTGCACTGTTACCATCTTGCTACCTGTCACTGTATCCTACTGGAGTGTGAGTAAATTTTCTGCTATTTTCATGTTCTCAAGATGTAATACAACTTCTGGAACAAGAGCTTGGGTATTGGGTTCAAAATACCAGATCCACCTCCTAACTTTCTCTGTGCTCTCAGATTCCAAGCCCTTTTCTAACTCTGTTTTCTCACTGGTAAAATGAGGCTAATAATAATCATAGCATAATCATCATGTGAAAATTAATTAAAAATTGGAGAAAGAGGACCTAACACAAGAGACCACATTCAATAAACTGTAGTGCTTACTGACACCATAATCATCATCATGGGACTAAAAAGCTAAGAACAATGGTGATTACACAAGGTTCAGAAACTTGGTTCAGTGCGATAACTAACAGACCGGCTGTGGAGTCAGACTGCCTGCATTTAAACTCTGGTTTCCTTTGTGACATTCAAGCATGATTCCTCATGTGTAACAAGAAAACTCACATTTATAGTGCCTACCCGCATTGATATATTAGGAGAATTAAATCCTATAATACATACAAAGCTTTTAGTATCAGTATGTATTCAAAAATACAATGTTAAAGGAAAATATTAAAATATATTCTCAGATATTTCAGAAACTTTTCTTATCAGATATAGATCTTGTCTTTGGTTTTTGATTTAGATTTCACTGAGTACTAATACATATTCACAGATGACACTTTCCTTTGCAAGGCATTTACCCATTTTAGTAATGAGGTTTATTAAAGAATTTTCAGAACTATCCTTTGTGGAATTTAAAGTTCTCTTCAGGAGATCATTTCTATATTCATTTATGACTCTTAGCCATAACTGCTTTTCATCATTTTGTAATATAAGAAACACAGGGGTCAAACTGATCTTAGAAACTGTGAGAAATTGATGGCTTTGCCAAGCACACAGTTTTCTCATTCCTGAATTTGCAAACCACAGATTCCCAGACTGCATTTCAAATGACATTTCTTTTCAAAGCTCATATAATAATAAATAATAACTCCCATGTTCAAGCCCAGAAATATATTCAAAACTGGTAAAAAAAAAAATGCAGAAGTCTTTGCATGTTAACCCACTGAGACAAACCAGGTGACTCCTTACCCTTTGCTGCTGAGAAAATTAGTTTTCATCTCACCTGAAGGTTGACTTTAATTCCATCAAGTTCTCTTGATGTTTTTGTCAGCTGGCGGAGGATGGTGCTCCGCTCCTTCAAGACTTGCTTCAGCTGCTTTTCTAGCTCTCCAGAGTCCTGTCTAACACAGAAAGAAAAGGCATGAGGGCCCCCCAAATGCCTTCACTTGGCTCTAGCCACTTTGGCCATAATCACAGACCCTTGCATTTTAAGCAAAATCTAGATAAACTGAAACCAATTATTACTAGGATTTTTTTTTTTTTTGCGGTACGCGGGCCTCTCACTGCTGTGGCCTCTACCGTTGCGGAGCACAGGCACCGGACACACAGGGTCAGCGGTCATGGCTCACGAGCCCAGCCGCTCCGCGGCATGTGGGATCTTCCCGGACCGGGGCACAAACCCGTGTCCCCTACATCGGCAGGCGGACTCTCAACCACTGCGCCACCAGGGAAGCCCAGATGTTTTGTTTTTATTAGTTCATCTAAAAAGGGAAAATTGAAATACCAGTTTTTTAAAGAAATGTTTCATTTTGCATTGAGGACTATCCAGGCTACAGTTTCCAGAACAACACTGAACATCTTTTGCATGTATAAGTTTATCAGATACCTCTTGTAAAATAGATATTTTCCATGACATTACACACTTTTTTCTAAGGTCATTGAAGTTTTACAGCAAGAGATTTGATTTGAACCAAGGTAGATCAGAGATATAGACAGGTTCTGACACTGGGGGGACAAACTTGGGGGTGGAACCAGAGCAGAATGGAGGGGCTTTGCTTCGCCCTTGGTTTGTAGGGAATGAAGTGCACTGAAAAGGCATCCCTTTCAAAATCTCTATTGCTATTAAAGAAAATACCTCTAAAAATCAGTCAATAACTACAGTAATTACAGTGAAATTTGAACAGACTTGTTCTCTATTACAAGGAAGGAAACACTTATTATCATACATATATATGTACATTTTTTCCCATTTTTCTCGTATGGACTTTGCAAGATAATAAGACAGGTATTGTAATTCTAATTTTGCCGATATAAAAGACTGGGCTCAGAAAAGTTACTACCCTAAGATCCTACTTAAGGAATGAATGAACAAGTAGTGTGTATATTTGTGTGTGTGTGTGTATTTATATATATTATAGCAAGTGTGCACATGTGGGGGAAGAATGTAGACAAGGAAACAGTTGTCAGTGTGGGGTTGGCGGCTTGAACGTAGCCTGAAGGGGTTAGTGCACCACGGCTAGCCGGGAGGGAGTCCGGGGAAAAGTCTGCACCTGCCGAAGAGGCAAGAGACTTTTTCTTACCTCTCTGTTTCCTGGTGCGCGAGGAGAGGGGTTTAAGAGCTCTGCTTAAAGGAACTCCAGAGATGGGCGCGAGCCGCGGCTAAAAGCGCGGACCCCAGAGACGGGCAGGAGACGCTAAGGCTGCTGCTGCCGCCACCAAGGGGCCTGTGTGCGAGCACAGGTAACTATCCACACCCATCTTCCGCGGAGCCTGTGCAGCCCGCCACTGCCAGGTTCCCGGAATCCAGGGACAACTTCCCCGGAAGAACGCACCGCGGGCCTCAGGTTGGTGCAACGTCACGCCGGCCTCTGCCGCCGCAGGCCCGCCCCGCACGCAGTGCCCCTCCCTCCCCATCCCCACCCCCACCCCCGGCCTGAGTGCGCCAGAGCCCCCGAATCAGCGGCTCCTTTAACCTCGTCCTGCCTGAGCAAAAAACAGACGCCCTCCAGCGACCTACACGCAGAGGCAGGGCCAAATCCAAAGCTGAGCCCCTGTGAGCTGTGAGAACAAAGAAGAGAAAGGGAAATCTCTCCCAGCAGCCTCAGAGGCAGCGGATTAAAGATCCACAATCAACTTGATGTACCCTGCATCTGTGGAATACATGAATAGACGAGTCATCCCAAATTGAGGAGGGAGGTGGGCTTCGAGAGCAAGATCTATGATTTTTTCCCCTTTTCCTCTTTTTGTGAATGTGTATGTGTATGCTTCTGTGTGAGATCTTGTCTGTATAGTTTTGCTTCCACCATTTACCCTAGGGTTCTATCCGTCCATGGTTTTTTTTAAAATTTTTTTCTTAATAATTAAATAACTTTATTTTTCTTTCTTTCTTTCTTTCTTTCTTTCTTTCTTTCTTTCTTTCTTTCTTTCTTTCTTTCTTTCTTTCTTCCTTCCTTCCTTTCTTTCCTTCCTTCCTTCCATCCTTTAGACAACGAATCATCCCAAAATGAGGAGGTGGTCTCTGAGAGCAAGATTTATGATTTTTTTTCCCCTTTACCTCTTTTTGTGAGGGTGTATGTGTATGCTTCTGTGTAAGATTTTGTCTGTATAGCTTTGCTTCCAACATTTGTCCTAAGGTTCTATCCGTCCCTTTTATTTTTTTCTAAATAAGTATTTTTAATTCAATAACTTTATTATACTTTTATTTTACTGTATCTTCTTTCTTTCTGTCTTTTTTCCTTCTTTCCCTCCTTCCTTCCTTCCTCCCTCCCTCCCTCCTTTCTTTCCTTCTTTGCTTCTTAATTTCTTTCTTTCTTTCTTTCTTTCTTTCTTTCTTTCTTTCTTCCGTCCTTCCTTCCTTCCTTCCTTCCTTCCTTCCTTCCTTTCTTTCTTTCCTCATACTTCTACTAATTCTCTCTACTTTTTCTTCCTTTTATTCTGAGCTGTGTGGATGAAAGGCTCTTGGTGCTCCAGCCAGGAGTCAGGGCTCTGCCTCTGAGGTAGGAGAGCCAACTACAGGACACTGGTCAACGAGAGACCTCCCAGCTCCACATAATATCAAAGGGCGAAAATCTCCCAGAGACCTCCATCTTAACACCAGCACCCAGCTTCACTCAACGACCAGCAAGCTACAGTGCTGGACAACCTATGCCAAACAACTAGCAAAACAGGAACACAACCCCACCCATTAGCAGAGAGGCTGCCTAAAATCATAATAAGGCCACAGACTCCCCAAAACACACCACCAGACGTGAACCTGCCCACTAGAGAGACAAGACCCAGCCTCATCCACCACAACACAGGCACTAGTCCCCTCCACCAGGAAGCCTACACAACCCACTGAACCAACCTTAGCCACTGGAGACAGACATCAAAAACAGCGGGAACTACAAACCTGCAGCCTGCAAAAAGAAGACCCCAAACACAGTAAGATAAGCAAAATGAGAAGACAGAAAAACACACAGCAGATAAAGGAGCAAGATAAAAATGCACCAGACCTAACAAATGAAGAGGAAATAGGGAGTCTACCTGAAAAAGAATTCAGAATAATGATAGTAAGGATGATCCGAAATCTTGGAAATAGAATGGACAAAATGTAAGAAACAGTTAACAAGGACCTAGAAGAAATAAAGATGAAACAAGCAACGATGAACAACACAATAAATGAAATTAAAAGTACTCTAGATGGGATCAATAGCAGAATAACTGAGGCAGAAGAACGGATAAGTGACCTGCAAGATAAAATAGTGGAAATAACTACTGCAGAGCAGAATAAAGAAAAAAAGAAAGAAAAGAACTGAGGACAGTCTCAGAGACCTCTGGGACAACATTAAATGCACCAACATTCGAATTATAGGGGTTCCTGAAGAAGAAGAGAAAAAGAAAGGGACTGAGAAAATATATGAAGAGATTATAGTTGAAAACTTCCCTAATATGGGAAAGGAAATAGTTAATCAAGTCCAGGAAGCACAGAGAGTCCCATACAGATTAATCCAAGGAGAAATACACCAAGACACATATTAATCAAAATGTCAAAAATTAAATACAAAGAAAGCATATTAAAAGCAGCAAGGGAAAAACAACAAATAAAACACAAGGGAATCCCCATAAGGTTAACAGCTGATCTCTCAGCAGAAACCCTACAAGCCAGAAGGGAGTGGCAGGACATACTGAAAGTGATGAAGGAGAAAAACCTGCAACCAAGACTACTCTACCCAGCAAGGATCTCATTCAGATATGATGGAGAAATTAAAACCTTTACAGACAAGCAAAAGCTGAGAGACTTCAGCACCACCAAACCAGCTTTACAACAAATGCTAAAGGAACTTCTCTAGACAAGAAACACAAGAGAAGGAAAAGACCTATAATAACAAACCCAAAACAATTTAGAAAATGGGAATAGGAACATACATATTGATAATTACCTTAAATGTAAATGGACTAAATGCTCCCACCAAAGACACAGATTGGCTGAATGGATACAAAAACAAGACCCTTATATATGCTGTCTACAAGAGACCCATTTCAGACCTAGAGACACATACACACTGAAAGTAAGGGGATGGAAAAAGATGTTCCATGCAAATGGAAACCAAAAGAAAGCTGGAGTAGCAATTCTCATATCAGACAAAATAGACTTTAAAATAAGGACTATTAGAAGAGACAAGAAGGACACAGCATAATGATCAAGGGATCAATCCAAGAAGAAGATATAACAATTGTAAATATTTATGCACCCAACATAGAAGCACCTCAATACATAAGGCAAATACTATCAGCCATAAAAGGGGAAATCGACAGTAACACATTCATAGTAGGGGACTTTAACACCCCACTTTCACCCATGGACAGATCATCCAAAATGAAAATCAATAAGGAAACACAAGCTTTAAATGATACATTAAATAAGATGGACTTAATTGATATTTATAGGACACTCCATCCAAAAACAACAGAATACACATTTTTCTCAAGTGCTCATGGAACATTCTCCAGGATAAATCACATCTTGGGCCACAAATCAAGCCTTGGTAAATTTAAGAAAATTGTAATTGTATCAAGTATCGTTTCCAACCACAACGCCATGAGACTAGATGTCAATTACAGGAAAAGATCTGTAAAAAATACAAACACATGGAGGCTAAACAATACACTACTTAATAATGAAGTGATCACTGAAGAAATCAAAGAGGAAATAAAAAAGTACCTAGAAACAAATGACAATGGAGACACGACGACCCAAAACCTATGGGATGCAGCAAAAGCAGTTCTAAGGGGGAAGTTTATAGCAATACAAGCCCACCTTAAGAAGCAGGAAACATCTCGAATAAACAACATATCCTTGCACCTCAAGCAATTAGAGAAAGAAGAAGAAAAAAACCCCAAAGCTAGCAGAAGGAAAGGAATCATAAAAATCAGATCAGAAATAAATGAAAAAGAAACGAAGGAAACAATAGCAAAGATCAATAAAACTAAATGCTGGTTCTTTGAGAAGATAAAAAAAAATAGATAAACCACTAGCCAGACTCATCAAGAAAAAAAGGGAGATGACTCAAATCAATAGAATTAGAAATGAAAAAGGAGAAGTAACAACTGACACTGCAGAAATACAAAAGATCATGAGAGATTACTACAAGCAACTCTATGCCAATAAAATGGATAATCTGAAAGAAATGGACAAATTCTTAGAAATGCACAACCTGCCAAGACTGAATCAGGAAGAAATAGAAAATAGGAACAGACCAATCACAAGCACTGAAATTGAAACTGTGATTAAAAATCTTCCAACAAACAAAAGCCAAGGACCAGGTGGCTTCACAGGCGAATTCTATCAAACATTTAGGGAAGCGCTAACACCTATCCTTCTCAAACGCTTCCAAAATATAGCAGAGGGAGGAACACTCCCAAATTCCTTCTACGAGGCCACCATCACCTTGATACCAAAATCAGACAAGGATGTCACAAAGAAAGTAAACTACAGGCCAATATCACTGATGAACATAGATGCAAAAATCCTCAACAAAATACTAGCAAACAGAATCCAACAGCACATTAAAAGGATCATACACCATGATCAAGTGGGGTTTATTCCAGGAATGCAAGCATTCTTCAATATATGCAAATCTATCAATGTGATAAACCATATTAACAAATTGAAGGAGAAAAACCATATGATCATCTCAATAGATGCAGAGAAAGCTTTTGACAAAATTCAACACCCATTTATGATTAAAACCCTCCAGAAAGTAGGCATAGAGGGAACTTTCCTCAACATAATAAAGGCCATATATGACATACCCACAGCCAACATCATCCTCAATGGTGAAAAACTGAAAGCATTTCCACTAAGATCAGGAACAAGACAAGGTTGCCCACTCTCACCACTCTTATTCAACATAGTTTTGGAAGTTTTAGCCACAGCAATCAGAGAAGAAAAGGAAATAAAAGGAATCCAAATCAGAAAAGAAGACCTAAAGCTGTCACTGTTTGCAGATGACATGATACCATACATAGAGAATCCTGAAGATGCTACCAGAAAACTACTAGAGCTAATCAATGATTTTGGCAAAGTAGCAGGATACAAAATTAATGCACAGAAATCTCTGGCATTCCTATACACTAATGATGAAAAATCTGAAATTGAAATTAAGAAAACACTCCCATTTACCATTGCAACAAAAAGAATAAAATATCTAGGAATAAACCTACCTAAGAAGACAAAAGACCTGTATGCAGAAAATTATAAGACACTGATGAAAGAAATTAAAGACGATACAAACAGATGGAGAGATATACCATGTTCTTGGATTGGAAGAATCAACACTGTGAAAATGACTCTACTACCCAAAGCAATCTATAGATTCAATGCAAACCCTATCAAACTACCACTGGCATTTTCACAAAACTAGAGCAAAAAATTTCACAACTTGTATGGAAACACAAAAGACCCCGAATAGCCAAAGCAATCTTGAGAACGGAAAAAGGAGGTGGAGGAATCAGGCTCCCTGACTTTAGACTATACAAAGCTACAGTAATCAAGACAGTATGGTATTGGCACAAAAACAGAAATATAGATCAATGGAACAGGATAGAAAGCCCAGAGATAAACCCACACACATATGGACACCTTGTTTTTGATAAAGGTGGCAGGAATGTACAGTGGAGAAAGGACAGCCTCTTCAGTAAGTGGTGCTGGGAAAACTGGACAGATACATGTAAAAGTATGAGATTAGATCACTCCCTAACACCATACACAAAAATAAGCTCAAAATGGATTAAAGACCTAAATGTAAGGCCAGAAACTATCAAACTCTTAGAGGAAAACATAGGCAGAACACTCTATGACATAAATCACAGCAAGATCCTTTCTGACCCACCTCCTAGAGTAATGGAAATAAAAACAAAAATAAACAAATGGGACCTAATGAAACTTCAAAGCTTTTGCACAGCAAAGGAAACCATAAACAAGACCAAAAGACAACCCTCAGAATGGGAGAAAATATTTGCAAATGAAGCAACTGACAAAGGATTAATCTCCAAAATTTACAAGCAGCTCATGCAGCTCAATAACAAAAAAAACAAACAATGGAATCCAAAAATGGGCAGAAGACCTAAATAGACATTTCTCCAAAGAAGATATACAGACTGCCAACAAACACATGAAAGAATGCTCAACATCATTAGGGAAATGCAAATCAAAACTACAATGAGATATCATCTCACACCAGTCAGAATGGCCATCATCAAAAAATCTAGAAACAATAAATGCTGGAGAGGGTGTGGAGAAAAGGGAACACTCTTGCACTGCTGGTGGGAATGTGAATTGGTTCAGCCACTATGGAGAACAGTATGGAGGTCCTTAAAAAACTACAAATAGAACTACCATATGACCCAGCAATCCCACTACTGGGCATATGCCCTGAGAAAACCAAAATTCATAAAGAGTCACGTACCAAAATGTTCATTGCAGCTCTATTTACAATAGCCCAGAGATGGAAACAACCTAAGTGCCCATCATCAGATGAATGGATAAAGAAGATGTGGCACATATATACAATGGAATATTACTCAGCCATAAAAAGAAACGAAATTGAGCTATTTGTAATGAGGTGGATAGACCTAGAGTCTGTCATACAGAGTGAAGTAAGTCAGAAAGGAAAAGACAAATACCGTATGCTAACACATATATCTGGAATTTAAGAAGAAAAAAAAATGTCATGAAGAACCTAGGGGTAAGACAGGAATAAAGACACAGACCTACTGGAGAATGGACTTGAGGATATAGGGAGGGGGAAGGGTGAGCTGTGACAGGGTGAGAGAGACTCATGGACATATACACACTAACAAACGTAAGGTAGATAGCTAGTGGGAAGCAGCCGCATGGCACAGGGATATCGGCTCGGTGCTTTGTGACCGCCTGGAGTGGTGGGATAGGGAGGGTGGGAGGGAGGGAGACGCAAGAGGGAAGATATATGGGAACATATGTATATGTATAACTGATTCACTTTGTTATAAAGCAGAAACTAACACACCATTGTAAAGCAATTATACCCCAATCAAAATGTTAAAAAAAAAAAAAGTGGAAGTTAGAATAAATCATTCCTTTAGAAATCACTTGAAAAAAAAAAATGAGCTATTGTAATGAGGTGGATGGACCTAGAGTCTGTCATACAGAATGAAGTAAGTTAGAAAGAGAAAGACAAATACCGTATGCTAACACATATATATGGAATTTAAGGAAAAAAAAAAAAATGTCATGAAGAACCTAGGGGTAAGACAAGAAGAAAGACACAGACCTACTAGAGAATGGACTTGAGGATATGGGGAGGGTGAAGGGTAAGCTGTGACAAGGTGAGAGAGTGGCATTGACATATATACAGTACCAAACGTAAAATAGATAGCTAGTGGGAAGCAGCCACATAGCACAGGGAGATCAGCTTGGTGCTTTGTGACCACCTAGAGGGGTGGGATGGGGGTGGTGGGAGGGAGGGAGACTCAAGAGGGAAGAGATATGGGAACATATGTATATGTATAACTGATTCACTTTGTTATAAAGCAATTATACTCCAATAAAGATGTAAAAAAAAAATGATTAATTGGTACACACAGGTGATTAGAGATTAGAATCACAAATCCAGAGAAGAATTCCTGGTAAAAGTAATACAAAATATACGCATTTTGAAAGATAAATAGAATTTACCTATATGAAAGGGGGAAAGCACATGTAAATACTAATGAAAATGAGCTTACTGAATTAAAAAATAAGTGCATAAATGTCAGAAGGTTTGGAGTAGAAAATGGGGGTAGAGAGATTTGCTGCTAAAATGAGGATATGGAGAGCATGAGCAAAAGTATGCAAAACTCTTAAATGATGATTAGGAGTATGGGCATTGCTTGGAAAACAAGGGGAGGACATGGAAGCAATCTAAATGTCCATCAACAGAGGACTGGATAAAGAAGATATGGTACATATATACAATGGAACATTACTCAGCCATTTAAAAGAATGAAATAATGCCATTTGCAGCAACTTGGATGGACCTAGAGATTATCATACTGAATGAAGTAAGTCAGACAGAGAAAGAGAGGTATCGTATGATATCCCTTATATACGGAATCTAAAAAGAAATGATACAAACAAACTTATTTACAAAATAGAAACAGACTCACAGACTTAGAGAACGAACTTTTGGTTCCCGGGGGAAAGGGTGGGGGGAAGGGATAGTTAGGGAGTTTGGAATCGACATGCACACACTGCTGTATTTAAAATGGATAACCAACAAGGGCCTACTGTATAGCACAGGGAATTCTGCTCAGTGTTATGTGGCAGCCTGGATGGGAGGGGAGTTTGGGGGAGAAAGGATACATGTATATGTATGGCTGAGTTGCTTTGCTGTGCGCCTGAAACTATCACAACATTGTTAATTGGCTATACTCCAATATAAAATAAAAAGTTAAAAAAAAAATGACACACATAAACTTATCTATAAAAATAAAGGGAAAAGAAAAAGGAATCAAGGGGAAGCAATTGAAAGGTTTTAAGCAGGGAGTGACATGGTCAGTTTTATGTTTTGCAAAGATTTCCCTGGCTAAAGACTGGGAAATGCACTGGAGGATGGAAAAATCTAGAAAAAAGGAGACTGTTAAGGCAGTTACCACTGAAATAAGCCACGGAAAAGACTGTGGTGGCCTAAATTAGTTTAGAAGCAGTAGAGACAGGGAAGCTTGGCTTGATTTCAGCAAAACATACAAAACTGAATCAATAATGTATAGTTAATTTTTTTTTTATTTTGTATGTGTGTGTGTGTTATAGGGAAAGAGTGGGAAGGAGTTAGTTATTAATGTTGTCATGTCTCTGGTTTAGGCAACAGTTAAACACAGCCCTTCACTGAGAGAGAATCCATTGTATGAACAGCTTTTTAGTCAAAGTTGGGTTGACAAGTTCAACACTAAACTTGTAGGAAAATAGCTCAAATTCTCTCATCTTTAGTTTCTTTGTCTGTAAAATGCAATGCTACACGACCTCACACAGATTGTTATGTGTTAGTTGCAGCAACTTCTGTAAGTCTTTGAACCCACAGTAGATAATTCATTTTTAAAAGTATAAAGTATTTATGACTGAGAAATTTGATGAATTTACAGTCTTTCTGCAGAATTACAAAGTAACTGGGTCTACCAATGGCCTTAGTCATGATTAATAAATGCACGTCATCTGCAATAGGTTTCTATTACAATTCTTTGCCTTTTCTCATTTTTCACACTTCATAGTCCTCTTGTTTGAAGGAAATTGGAATGCTCCACTGCAAGAACCTCAATATTTCTCCCTGGCCTTGAGATTTTCACTGATGAACAGTAATCAGCCAGTAATAAGATAGTTATTAATGCCCCAGGTTTTCTTTCAGACTTACTAGCAAAGTCAAATAATGAACAGCAAGGCACATCGTCATCTACTTCTAATTATACAACCTTACTTCATGACATGATTATTTTTTCCTGAATATTTGTGACAAAAACACATCTCTAAAATTATCTTAAGTGACCATAATAAATCACAGTGCTAGATTACAAGCACTGACAATGTATTATATGCAAGATGGTCTTACATATATTGATTCACTCATCTAATCTTCAGAACAACTCTATGAGATAAACACTAGTATTAATTCCACTTTACCGCTGAAGAAATTGAGTCATAGGAATAATAATTTCCAAGAACATATCAAGGAAGTGTATCAGTCAGTCTCCAGCGTCCACTGTCCTTGCCTTTATACTGTTAAGAACATACTGATTGGCTAGGACTTCTTTATAGATAAAAGTTCACTGTGCCCATCACAGAACTTAATCTGTGTGATTTCTTCCATCACTGTTGCATATATAAGTTTTCAGTATTTGGATTTATTTGCCATTTATTATTTGCCACTAAATAAAATTATGAATAGCATTTCCTTTATAATTATTTATAATTATCTTTTAATTTCATTCTCATATCTGGCATTCAAATAACTTCATGAGGAAAGGAAAAACAATTTTAATTCCTTTATTTTCTGGCAAATACACTAAGAACCATAAAGAAATCATTTATCAGAAAAATATAGCCGAAAGTGTTAATAGCACCACTCTAGATTCAATCATTCAAAGACCTTATGAAAGGGGAAATCAGTTACCCTGTAGAAGTAAACTACCTTGACAGAAGCATTGGTTAGCATCTTATCAGATCTTCTTACACTTACAAATGAGTGCATGTTTATCTTCCAATACATGTTTTTTCCCCCGTAACAAAAAACAAAAAATATGACCCTCATGCAGTCATGTTTTGCAGCTGTCTTGGAGCTCTTTCCATGTCTACCCATATTAAAATCCATTATGCCCATACTGTAGTATATTTCACCACTGGACATTTAATTTGTTTTCATTTTTTCTTTCTTTCTTGAAAAGTAATGAAGTCCATGTAAATGGGTAAAAATATTTTCCCTAAAATTTTCTATGACATATGTTCCCAGAAGTGGAAATATTTCACTCTAAAGTTGACACGTTAATTTTGATAGGCGACAGTAAATTGTCTTCCTGTAAACTAGGCTAGTCTGTACTTCTCTTATCAGTACAGTGTATTCTGATATTCTTCTCAATACTTTCACCTGAACTGGAAATTGTCCTCCCTCTCTTTATATAATATTTCTTGATGGCATGGGCGAACAATGATATCTTCTTTCTGATATAATTTCCAATCACTTCCATAGAAAGACTGATTATATTTTAATTACTTTAATCAGCACTTGTATTTCTTCCTCTATAAGTTATCTGTCTAGGCCATTTTACCTATTTAAATTTTGGATTAGTTATTGTTATTAATTTTCTGGGGCTGCTATAATAACATACCACAGGATAGGTGACTCAAGCAACAGAATTTTTTGTCTCACAATTCTAGAGTCTAGAAATCCAAAATCAAGTTGTTGGTAGAGTTAGCTTCTTATGAGGGCTGTGAAGGAAGGATCTGTTCTAGGGCTGTCCCCTTGGCTTGCAGATGGCTGTCTTCCCTCTATGTCTCTTCACATTGTCTTCTATGTGCGACTCCATGTCCAAATTTTCCTTTTTTATAAGGACACCAGTCATATTGATTTAGAGCCCACTCCAGTGACCTCATGTTAACTTCATAAATTCTGCAAACACCCATCTCCAAATGATGTCACATATGATGGGTTAGGACTTCAATATATGAATTTTGGGGGGGACACAATTCAATCCATAACAGTTATCTAACATATTGATTTATAGACTGTCTGGGTCCAGTACGGGTTTTAGTTGTTATTACTGATATATGGAAAACATTTTCCAAATCTGTTATTGGTATTTCAATTTATCATCCCCTACAGTTTTTGAAATATATTTCTAGATAAATATTTTCCTTTATGGCATCTGAATTGTTCTTGCACAGGTGGATCTTCTCCATCCCAATATTATCCTTTAAAAGTTTGTGTATGCTTATGAAAATGCATTAATTGTTATTGGTGCTAAACTACCAAATTAATTTTGGAATATGTTTTATACATATGGTAAAAGGTAGGAATATAACTTAGATGTGGATAGCCAATTGTTTTAGCATAATTGGGACAATCCTTTCATCACTGATTTTGAAATGACGTTTTTCTTATGTATCAAATTCCTTTTTACTGTATGTTTTGAATTCTCTATTCTGATCTATAGATGAATTTGTCTCAGAGCCATATCATGGTTTAGTTACTGAAACTGTGCACTATATTTTGATATTTCCTAGATTTTACCCTACTGTTTTTATTCATAGTTTTACTGAAATATTTTTCTGTATTTGTTTCTTCTCAGTGAATTTTAGAATCAGCTTGTCAATTTCTCAAAAAACTCCAACAGAGAATTTAATTAAAATCTCATTCATATTATAGTTATATTTAGGGAACTAGATAACAATAAGGCATCTTCTGGTCCAGAAACATACAGTGTCTCATATATTGTTCTAGTTATTTTATACAATTCAGTAATGTTTTACAGTTATTTCATAGAGTTCTTATTCATTTCTTGTTAGACCTATTGCTGTTATTGTGGATGGATTTTTCCATTCAATTGTCGAAACGAATATTGCCAGCTTCTTTTAAAGCTATTGACTTTATATGTTGATCTTGATTCTGGATATCTTATTAAACAAACTTAGTTCTACCATTACTCAATTTATTCGTTTGGCTTTTTTAAGTAGACAACACTTTTTTCTAACAGTTATAACATTTATTTTTTTTCTTTGCTAATTGTACTGGCTAAGACCTCCAAAACAAGGTTGAATAGAGAAAATGATGATATGTCTTTTATCTTGTGCTTGACTTTAAAATAGATGTATTAATTATGTTCCACCACTGAGCAAAATGTATGCAACTGTTTACTGTAATTTTCAGGTGATACCATTTTTCTCAGCCCATTTTTTAAAATAAAATTTCTATTGAGTTATAACATTCATGCAGAAAAAAATGCACAATCCCGTGACAAAAAAATTTACAAACAGAAAATACACTTTTGAAAATACCCAAAGTGTATTTTCAAAAGCTCTCCCCAAATAGAGCTAACATTCTGACTTCTATTATTTTATAATCATTTGCCTATGTTTCAAATTTATACAATTATACTGAATGTCTTTTGTGTTTGACTTGTTTTATATAACATGAAATTTCTGTAGAGAAATAGTTTGTTATTTTTTATTTCTACTTGGTACAGTAGTAAATAATTATGCTGTAATGTATTCTAGTGTTGACAGACACTTGTGCTTTGTTTTTTCCAGTTTTTGACTGTTGCAAATAATGCTGCTATTAATATTTTATATGCCTTGTATTTAACATATAAATACATGTATGCTGGGTATATATCTAAGAATAGAATTGCTCTATTATAGAGTATACCTTTGTACAACTTTAGTAAATACTGCCAAAGAACTCTCCAAACTGCTATAGAGTAGAAGTGGAGAAGTCCATTTCACACTCTTATTAATACTAGTATTGTCAGTATTTTTTTTTACTTCAGTCACTCTAGTAGTTGTGTAATAGTATCTCAATTTAGCTATAATTTGCATTTTACTGTTGATTCATAAAGTGAGCACTTTCCTAAAGATAATATTTGCATATTTTTCTTTTATAAAATGCTTGTTCATGCCTTTTGCCTTTTTCCCATTAGTTTGTCCATTGCTTAATACTGATTCATAGGAGGTATTTATATATTCCAAATAGGAGATGTTTGTTGGTTAAATGTATTGAAAAAATTCCCTACTTTGCTGCTTGAAATCTCAATTTCTTAATGGTGTCTTTTGATGAGTACAAATATATTTGTATTGATAATACAAATATAGACCAAATTATTAACCTTTTATATTAGGAGTTGTCTCTTTTATACCCAAATTAAGAAATGTAGCCTTACTTACTATGTTATTTCTAGAAGCTTAATTATTGAATAATTAGTTAAATTATTCATTTAATTCTTCACATTTTAGGTCTGCAATCCACCTGAAATTTTTTGTATTGAATGACTTAAGGGTCAAAATACATTTATTTTCATATGTATATACAAATAACTCAGCACCATTTATTAGACATATAATTACTTCCCTGTATTTTGCAATGCCATTTTTTCATAAATTCATTTTCTAAATTAAAAAGTGCCTGTTCCTATATTATTTAATCCATCAAATTTTTCTATTTGTCTATCCTTTTGTTAATGCCATCGTCTCAAATAATACAGTTTATAAAATTGTGAAATGTAGATATCCCGTAATCTGAAAACTTGAATTTTATCTTTTTCTTCAAGATTCTCTTGCCCCTCATGGCCCCGGCATTACCATATACCTTTTGGTTTGTCAATTTCAACAACAACAAAATAACTGTCAGTACTAATAAGATGTTTGTGTATTGACATTTTAAAAATACTAAATTTTCCGCTTTACCCACATTTCATTTATTTGTTTAAAGATTTTAAAATATTCTCTCAACATTTTATAGTGTTCTGTGTACAAGTCTTGTACCACTTGGATTAATAGCTAGATATTTGAATTTTTTATCTGATTATAAATGCGTTCCCTTTTAGACATTCATTTCCAATTTTATCTTGTTGGAAATGATTTTTCTCAGGCCATTTTGGATGGATTTAAAAATGGATTTTTGTATATGATTTTGCTTTCAGCAAACTCAATCTAAAAAATTATTTGTAGAATCTTTTGTATTTTCTACACAAACAATCATATTGTCTATAAAAAATGATAGTTTCTCTTTATTTTTTTTTTCAATTCTTAAATCATTTACTAAGTTCTTTATCTTATTTTGTTATCAGAACCAAGAACCTTTTCTACGATGTTCAGTAGAATTGGCAATATAAATATCCTTTTCTTATACCAGATTGCAGGTATACATCCTTTTCTTATTTCAGATGGCAGGGGAAAGCATTTCAATATCACAAATATGGTATTTCCTATAAGCCTTTTTATTCACTTTTTAAAAGCAATCAGTTTTTTTTTTTTTACTGATTGTTACTGATTTTGACTTTTTACTGAACAGTAAAAAGTTCCCTTTTATTTTCGGTTTCTTAATCTGTTCTGTTTTAGTTGTAAATTGAATTTGAATGCTGTCAAATGAGTGGGGTTTTCTTTTCATTACTGTACATGTTATTATTTACTCATAATTCTTTCATTCCTCCCTACCTTTGCCGTGTTGCAAATGTAGGCAGAATAAACATTCCAACACCACTCGGTTGGTCATGTAACACTCCCATGGAATGTTAGTGGACATGACACATCAAAGACTTTAAATATTGTTTGATTTTGTTTAGCCTCTTGTTTTCCTACTAATGGCTACAAGAAGAAATTCCCCCAGATAACTACTGCCATTTCAGGATTCTTCAGAAAAAAAAAAAAAAAAAAAGTAGAAAAAACATGAATTTGATTCATATTCTGAAGCAGAAATCACCTCAGTCACTCTTCAACCTGAGTTTGAAAAATTAGTATTATTGTAACCCATTAAGCTTTTGGAGTAATTTGTAACGTAGCAGTATCACATCAAAAACTTGTCTCATGAATGCATTTGTTGAGATGATCATACACATTTTTTCTTTTATACTATTAATATGCTGAATTATATACATCTTATGTGTATAATTAATGATTGCATTAAGTCAATTTCTCATTATTGAAATTAATTCTTTATTATATATAATTCTGTGAGATTGCTAATATCTTGTTTAGGATTTTTCCATTTATTCTCATGGGAGAAATTCACTTGTAAATTTCCTTTCTCATTATATCCTTACAAAGCTTGGGATACAGGTTATGTTTAGTTCATGAAACAAATTGGGAAGTATTCCCTCTTCTCCTATTATCTGAAAGAATTTTTGTATGATTGGTAATATTTCTACCCTAAATTAGTAGAATCGATATGTATAATCATGGTCTGCAGTATCCTTTGTAGGAAGGTATTCACAGATTCAGTGATTTAACATATTCTTAACTATTCAGATATCCTAACTGTCCCTGTGTCAATATTAGGAAGACACATTAGTTTTAGGAATTTGTCCATTGTCATTCATTTTGTTCATGATTCTAAGTGTCAGCAATTTGGTCTGAGCGCAACTGGGCAGTCTTCATCTTGGCTGGGCTTACTCTTGTTTCTGTGATTCTCTGGTCAACTAAATGGCTCTGCACTGCTATTGACATGATGTCAGTTTGTCAGTGAAGACAGCTGGCCCAAATGTCTTCTTCCTCCAGCAAGCTAGCCAGCCTTGCTCATATTGCAGTTCATCAGGGTTCTAAGAGAATCAGCAGAGGTAAAGGAATATGTTTTCAGGTTTAATCTTGGAATCACAAGATATCATATCTGCCATGTTATACTGGTCACAAAGCAAGTAACAAGTTCAGTCCAGATTCAAGAGGTAAAGAAATACACTTTACTTCTTGATGGGAGAAGCTTAAAAGTCATATTGTAAATGAGCATGTATGTAAGGCGAAGAATGATTATGGTCATATTTGCAAATGATCTGTTATGTAACCACAATTGCTGAGTTAATTCCTGTACTTCATTTCTCAGGGATTGGTCCTTTGAGTACTTGCCACCTTGTGCATTGGTGGTTCTCCAATGCCTTCAAAGGGATTTTTTTGACTTTTTTTTTTCAGTTTTTCCACTGGCTCCAAAATTGTTTGACAACAAACTTGTCTAATTTCACTAAAGATGAAACTTTTAGTGAATATTTGAACACTTTTATTTGCAACTACCCAATCTTACTGTCAGTTCAATTCTTCATTATCTAAATATTTATAGCACTATATTAATTGACTTCTTATTTGCTTCTCCAATCCATTTAATACACTGATTTCAAATCAGACTTTCTAAACTTAAAGTTCTATTTGGATCCACTTATAGTTCAAAACAGGTGGTTCCTTGGGCTATGTCAAGGTCAAGGCTGCTTGCCTTCTGGCTTGAAACTATCTTCATATTCCTTCAGTTTCCTTTGCTGATTCCTTTCATCTTATGTGTCCTGTGTTTGGTTAATTAGCAACTGAAGAGAATTTCTTGAAAATATTAAAAAAAAATTTTCTCTCTCTAGTTACGGGGCATGGGCTCCAGAGCGTGTTGGCTCTGTAGTTGTGGCGCGACGGCTCTA
The DNA here is from genome assembly GCF_951394435.1 of Stenella coeruleoalba. Classification (NCBI taxonomy): domain Eukaryota; kingdom Metazoa; phylum Chordata; class Mammalia; order Artiodactyla; family Delphinidae; genus Stenella; species Stenella coeruleoalba. Next base: position 32,469,477 of record NC_137154.1, read on the forward strand.
GAGTGTGTGGGCTCTGTAGTTTGCGGAACCCAGACTCTCTAGTTGAGGTGTGAGGGTTCAGTAGTTGTGGCATGCAGGCTTAGCTGCCCTGCGGCATGTAGGATCTTAGTTCCCCGACCAGGGACCAAACCTGCGTCCCCCGCATTGGTAGGCAGATCCTTTACCACTGGACCACCAGGGAAGTCCCTAAATGTGTTTTTGTCCATTTTCACTTGTATGAATAAACTGAAAGTGAAATTAAAATAAATCCCCCTAATAATCATATATTAAGTTCTTCCTAATAGCCAAAACCCTCAGAAAACGTCATACTCTAGTATTAACACTTGATTTCACAACACGAAACCTCTACACACATCAAGCCAGTCTCTTCTCTTTCTCTATTCTCCATCTCCCTTCAGAGTCTTATATTAACAGTGTAATTTATTATAATATTTATTTATATGTAATATTTATTTATATTAATAGTATATTATTTATGTATGTATCATCATGTATATTATTTATGTATGTACGTTTTATGTATATTTATGTATATTATTTACGTGTACGTATATGTCTCACCACAAAATTGCAATTTTTGATTGCATGAATGTTGTCTAGTACTACTATTGCCTAGCACAGCATTTTCTACTGACAATATTAAATTGTACCTGAGCCCTGTGTTCCTGGAAATTATCAGTGGTTAAGAAATTGACCCCAAACTTCGTGTTCTAGGAAATGTCTTACTGCCAAAAACGATCCTTCCCATATGACTTAGATCAGACTCACAGATGATCCCCTTGTCAACCTTTGAAAAAGTCAAACATAGATCCTCCAAAGCCCATTATTTGTCTCATAAGTGATTATTAAGCAAAATATTTGCCTCCACTGACCAATGTGGACAAAATGCCTGCTACTTCATCTGATCAAATTATCACCAGGTTTCTTTCCTGCCCCAAGGTCCTTTGAAGGTTGTCCCGTTTTGAGCTTAAGCAAGTACTGGGAACTTAAGCAAGCATTGGAACAAGGAACACCACAACACCTCTCCCCAGCTTAACAATCCCTTCTGAGAATCAGCCAACAGTGAAGAAACATTTCCTGTTCACTTGTCTGATCACACCACCTGCTCACCCCACTGCCCCATACCCACTTCTTTCTAGCCTTGTGTTACTTCTGTCTATAAAAGAAAGCCTTTTCTGTCTTTACTCTAAGGTGAAGATTTAACGGTTAGAGCATTGTTATTGCAATCGTTTTTTGAATAAATGATTTCCTTAAGTCCAGATTGTTTTTATTTGCTAGCACATTGTGAAGTACTTAATAAATGTAGTTTGGCTGAATGAATTCTCACTTCTAGCTTTGGATGGAATTCTTACATCAGCCTGGGGTACATTTACCTACTCTTTGTTTGCCAATCTAGATAGAAAAATTGCCATATCTTACTTCCTCCATGAAATCTCCTCCTAGAACTATATAGTTCCTTCCTTTTCTGAATTTGCAGATCATTTATTCTGTCCATTTCTTCATTTTATAATTAATTGTTAGACTTAGTATTTTTTAATGAGTTATTATACAACAACTTTTATAGAATAAAATGTGCTTGGAACCGTGTATCTCTTCCCTTTTTTTTCTAAAAGTTATTATTTAATTTCATGTTTAAACTCTCCTGGATTGGGCCAGTGAAAACCTCTACAAACTAGCTCTCATATCCTGTGACTTGTCTCCATCATTTGGAACTTTTCCTTATTCTTTTCGTTCCTTTGATGACCTGCTATAACCAATATTTCTGGATGTTTATTCCAAATGCAAATACAATGAAATCAATGACACTTATCATGGAGTAGTCTTAATGTTTCAACACCATTTTAAGTGTTTTTTAGTTTTTGTTTTAAATGAAAAAATCCTACAAGAGTTTTTTGAATACCTCTAGATTTAAACCTCATAAAATTCAAAGCTCTGGATTAGTGTTATGAGATCTCAAGAAATTTTGCTTTCCCCCCAAAAAAGAAGAACAACAGTAATTGCAGAAATATAAACCTCCATTCAGACTGTCTGCAGCATTTCTGCCTATATATAAAGAATCATTTATTATGGCAGCCCAAACTGTAGTTTCATGTTATTTATTCTTAAAAAAATAATATCTAATATTATGCACAAGTATATGTCAGACATGTGGCAGATATTTCACACATATCATTAATTCTCATAATCATCCTGAAATGTAAGTGACATTATACGTCCATTTTACAAGCAAGAAAGAAGAGATGCAGAGTAATTTCTCCAAGGTCACACAGATAGTATATCATGTAGGTAGTCTTCAACTCTAGATATATTTGATGACAAAATATTGCATTATATAGTCTCATTATAATAAATGAACCCAGTAAATATTTTCTTGGTTCCTTCTACATGTAGGAATCTTTGAAAAATTATCAACATTAGCAATACATCATCGCTAATCCAGTGGCTTGCAATATATAGCTAAAATAGAACACATATGGAAATGAGGATAACATATGGCAAAATGTGATATGACTAAGTCATTAGGAGAGATCAACTTCAGGTTAAACAACCATGGAAAATTTAATGGAAGAAAAGATATTTGTGTTGGGGTTTGAATGATGCATAGGATTATTAAATGCAGTAAATGGAAAAGATATTCTGAGCAGAGGGAACAATATGAGTGATGACAATGCAAATGAGAAAGTGCTGAGTGCATATAAATTGTAAATCAGCAAGTAATATAGTCTAACTTGCATATAGGGTACTTCCTGGGCTATTGGGTAAAACCTGAAAAAGTTGGTAACATTCAAATTATCAAAACCCTTGAATGCCATGTTCAGGAGTTTTGAATGCTTTCTATAGGAAATTTACTGCTTTGTGAAACACTAAGGAAGATATATTTAGGAATATATATAGTCAGGTTTCCAACTCAAATATATATCAAAAAGAAGAAATATTTAAATTATCCTCCCCCCAGAACAGCTGTCAAAGCTATTCCAAAGTGTAGATTCTTATTTATTCATAGTCAAAAAGACTGAATAAGAGTGATTTTACTTGGCTTGGTCAGGATATTAAATTGGCGACCACAGGGAATTATATCCTTGGAAACATTTGCAATGCTTTCCTTCAAGAAATTCAAGAGAGCTGTAGAATTCCTCTGAATTTTGGCTCAAAGGCCACAGATTATTTTGCTAAGAGGCATCTGTGTTATCTGAAGCCATTCTTTTCCTTTTCTTTGTATCAGACCCAACATTCAACCAGCCTATTTGCATAATCTTTTTCTTTCAAGGTCTTCCAAAGTAAACTAAGAGAATAACCCAAGCCCACTGCGGATGTGTGGCAGAATTCATTCTGTGTCCCTATGTACAGAAGTCTAGAAATCTATCTTTAAGGAAAGGAGGGTCTCTCATACAAATATAGTCAAAGATGGAAGTATCACAAGCCTTTTGGCAAGATTACTTGAAACTAAAAATATTCAACTCTTCTCCCACTAATCCTACAGCTGGGAATCTATTTATCCAGTCCTTAAGAGCATAAATTTAAAGCAGTATTAATCATAGATAAATATTTGGAAATAAAATGAGACCTGAATAAACTGTTACATACACTGGCAAAGATGCTCTCCTGACCAAACTTCACTCAGATTCCTCTGAGCCCTCTTCTCAGCTAAGCAAGTTTGGCATCCATCCTTGTCAGGCCTACATCAGCCAGTTGTAGCAAGAACCTTGCTAAATCAGTTTAGCCAGAACCCACCCCACTCAATATCTCATCATCTTTGATATCAGATCAAGTTCCTTGTCCTCCGCTATTGCCCAGGTGATATCTGACAACTTTGACTTACTTTCAGCAAGAATCCTGTCGCCTTCAGTTAGCCAGAATCCTCCCTTACCCCTGATGTTTCCTCTTAGTAATTTACCATCTATTTACTCCCATCCTGCTCTATAGCTATAAATCCCTACTTGTCGAAGCTGTATTCAGGATTGAGCGCTGTTCTATACTGAGATCTCTTTTTCCCCAATTACAATAATCCCTGAAAAAAATCTGTTTTTCTCTCTTAACTAGTGTCCAGTCTGGGTTTTCTCTGACAACATGACATTATTTTAAGATTCAATTATACAACAATTAGAGCTATGCCAGATGACTTGGAAGGGTTTCCATGAAGCATTTTTGAGTCCTAAAAGAAAGAATGTAGAGTATGATGCATTTATATATTTGTATATAACACTAGCCATGATAATGCCCTGTGAATGTATTTGTGCCTGTGTATGGCTACATAAAATTATAGTTTAAGGTCAGAAATTTGAAATGGAATGGGTTAACAGAGGCAGAGGAGGGTTGCAGATAGAGGGAATTTAGGAGATGAAAGGCAAGCAAAAAGGAAAAAGGAAAAAATAGACTGTGCTGCCTTTATATAAAATTATGTGTATATGCATATGTGTATAACAAAATCAAGTTAAAGGTTTTATTTAAGAAATTTTTTAAATCACTGAATTTTTACAAATAAACACACCAAAGAAGACATATGACTTCTTTGGTGTGGATGGATGATATCTCCATCCTCACAACCATCGCTCACAGCTAAGTAGGCATTGTATGAATATTTTGATATCTATTCTTACAAAAGAAAATCCTTACTAGAGCAATACTTTCCAGATGGGAGATACAAAAAAGATATAAAGAGTAGAAAAATGTCACGGTCATGATGCACGTTTTAGCATATTCATTAGTTATGAAATTTGAAAATCAAAATTTGAGTTCCAGATCTTGTCACTAACATCAAGAAAATCACTGTAACTCTCTAGGTCTCAGTTTCCACATCTGTGACATAAATAGATTAATTTAAATTTCACAAATTAATAAAAATTTATGAATATACCATTAATTTTATAGTGTAAGGGCAAATGGAAATTTAAAGTAAGAGGCTTAATTTTTCCTGGTGAAATAAGAAAAAGACATTTTTCTTCCCACTCAGAGCATTTACTTTAGAAAACTCAAGTTCTTTCTCTGTCTGTTTGAAATATATGTAAATCTTCATTAAAGTTATAATAATCCACTAGCCATCTTTAAGACCCCAAAATGTCCTTCTTAATTGACCTGGGAACTATTTCTTTGAAATATAATCATCAAGAAAGATAGCATCCCTATCTTCCAGTTTCTGTGAGGGAGTAGGAACCAAACTTTAGTAGGCACCTCCCTTTAAGTTACAAACTACTTCCTGTCATAGAGTTGTGATAAGTTTATTTTTCCTTTGGATGAAGCCAATTAGGTAATGCAGACGAATATCCCAACTACCAAGTGAATTTAGGATGAGCAATGTGTGACCAATAGTACTATTGAATCCTTTTATTTGAGAACTAATTATTGTTTATATTGAGAAAATGTAATAGGTTGTATCTGCTCAGCTATATAAAAAGATGAGAGTTCTTGCTCTCTTTGCAAACTTTTAGCAGATTGCCTGTGATGCACATCACATGCTTATTCAATAACAAAACAGTTTTCTTTCTCTTCTATCTTTGTGGAGATGTTTTACGGCTTGGGAAGATATTTTAATTGTATTTTCCCCAAAATACTCAATTAACTTCTCTAAAATAGGAGAGAGATAGAGAGAGAGAGAAATCTATAGTGCTAATAATTATGCCTGTCATTTAATTAGTATATGCCTTGAAAGAAGCGTGAGATGAGATGCATTGTCTCTCATGATGTACGCGATGCTGGATGTGATTTTTTCAAAGAATCAACCTCTCCCCTTCTCAATGACAACACAGTCCTAATTATAAGACATTCGGTGCATCAGAGGTCCCAGCAAAGAAACAGCAATCTTTTTCAATGCTGAGAAAAAGGAAAAAATATATATTTCTATTGGACTAACTGAGAAAAGTATATTATCTGTATGGAATATTCAGGAAAATTTAAGAGTAACTTTGCCTTACATCCTGACTTTAGAATTTGAATGCTTATCTCCACTGTGACAGCTCACAAGCAGTGTTTCTTAAACTTCTGTGGGTTTGTCAGCCTCTTTGATATTCCTACAAAAATATGAAAACTGTCCCTAGAAAAATTTCCACACACTTATAAACTGACAAAATTTTATGTAAAATTTCAAAAGGCACATGAACTCCTTGTAGGAAAAGAACACTCTGATGCCACTGCAGACTTCTGTTCATAAGCCATAGTCTCCTTATAAAGAACCCCTGATCTAAAAGTAGAGAGTCATTTGGGATCCTTAGTTACTTTGTTTTTCAAAATCACCTCCAGATATAAAGTGATTCTTGGAGTCAGTGGTGACTTAAGCTGAAGAGGGGCAAAACGTTTACAAAGTATTTTACCAGTGGTAGGTTCAGAAAGAAACACTCATCTCTGCAGAGAGTTTAGAAGTTTGTGATGTGCAGGGAGCTTATCCAAGGAGAAAAGATATTGGTCCCATTTTGCCCTAGATTGTTTATTTATTTATTTTATTTTATATTTTTTTAATTTATTTTATTTTTGGCTGAGTTGGGTCTTCATTGCTGTGTGTGGGGTTTCTGTAGTTGCGGCAAGTGGGGTCTACCCTTCGTTGCAGTGTATGGGCTTCTCATTGTGGTGGCTTCTCTTATTGTGGAGCACGGGCTCTAGGTGCGTGGGCTTCAGTAGTTGTGGCATATGGGCTCAGTAGTTGTGGCTCGAGGGCTCTAGAGCGCAGGCTCAGTAGTTGTGGCACACGGGATTAGCTGCTCCGCGGCATGTGGGATCTTCCCAGACCAGGGCTTGAACCCATGTCCCCTGCATTGGCAGGCAGATTCTTAATCACTGCGTCATCAGGGAAGTCCCCCAGATTGTTTAAATGGTCACACAGAGGAAAGGTTTCCCTTACTGCTGCTCCCACTTGAATGTAATGGACGCTGCTTAATGACCATGGTGACAGAAGTTAACTATCTAACTGGCCAGTTAGAAAAATATCTATCACTAGATTTTTAAGTATAGTTGGAATTCTAGCTTGTTCTTTAAAGGTATGGAGCCATTTTAGTTGACCCTGCCGCCCCTCAATAAATATCAACATTACTTCTTCATTCAAGCTAATTAAAACACACTTACTGTGTTTTCTTGGTTTTGGGTTTTTTTTTAAAATAAGTTTTTGAGCTATGTCTGAAAATCAGAAATGTCTAAAGCATAGTTATTGCCTTAATGGAGTTCTTAGTCTAAAACACATAATCGCAATAACATGTGATAAATTTATGCTAGAGAGATTTATTAAGTTCAGTGGTAGTGAGAGGTCAGGTTGTATTCTTAATGGATAATTCAAGTAGTAGAAATCCTTTGTGATTAAGACAATCCATACTAGAGAAAGGATGGCTACTTTAGAAGTAGTAGAAGTTTTCAGAAGGGCTTTCTATAGCATTGGCATGGAATGTGAGACTATTAATCACAGAGAAAAAATCCCTGTCAATACACGATCAATGTGTTAGGTTTTTATTAACTTCTTGTATCTATACAGAAACTTCACTAGAAGTAGAGGAATCCATGGCTTTGCATTCTGTTTGATGCAGGAAATGAATCTTCTGCTTGGTGTCTGTGACTGATAGGAATTATATTGATTTTGCAAGCCTCATATGCTAAGTGGTTTCAGATCCTGCTATCGTGCAAGTTGTATCTGGTCAGAGAGAGACTCTAAAGCAAGAGGGAAAAGAAAGCTTACATAGTATCTCTGATTGTGCAGAGGGAAAACTCCAAAGGCATCTCTAGAATAATAAAATCACCACCATTCATTTATATCAGTTTTTTTTTTTTCCTTTCAAGACTTCAGAGTGATTCATAAATCCCACCCTGCTGATTTTCTCTTTCACTTAGATGACAGTGGTAGAGGCCTATTCAAATGTTAAATGGATTAATCCCAGTGAATGATAATCATAGTTAACTTGGGGCAAAAGAAAACCCTCTCGCCAGAGGAGTGAATTTCTGTTACTACTTCCAGAGGTAGGACTGAATCCTGGCTCATGTTTACGTAAACTTTTCATGTTCTAAGGATCTGATAAACCAGTGGCTGAGAGAGGCAAACACTACAGCAGGTATTTAATCCATGAGCTTCTCTCCATATAATCACTGCTGGTGAACAAGGAAAGACCACCCAACTAAATTCTCCCAATAATACCTAGTTCCTCCCTTCTGACTGCTTTTGAGGACCACAGATATAAGTATGGCTACACTTGCAGAAAGAATGAAGGTGCAAAGGAATGCAGTGTGCAAGCTTATTTGTCAGTAATCAGCTGTACCCAATATTTACTATTTTTTTAAGATTTTTTTGATGTGGACCATTTTTAAAGTCTTTATTGAATTTGTTACAGTATTGCTTCTGTTTTATGTTTATTTTGTGTTTTGGCCACAAGGTATGTGGGATCCCAGGCTCCCAACCAGGGATCGAACCCACACCCCCTGCATTGGAAGGCGAAGTCCCAACCACTGGACTGCCAGGGAAGCCCCCCCAATATCTACTATTTAGTGGGACCCCATCAGCAAAGGAGGATTCTACCTAGAAAGAGTATTCTTAAGGATTACTAGGAAATTTGAAATAGAATCCTTTATTCATCACCTAAGGCATAATTTTGTACTAAATATGAACAGGCACATGATAAAAATGTAGACACATTTGACAAAAGTATGTTTACCTCTCTCTTCAGCTTCATCTCCCCAACAGTTTCCTTCCTGATGCTCTATATTTCAGTCAAAATATGTTTTGTTCCATTTCTTGAATACTCTGTACTCTTTTATAACATTGTGCCTCTGTATATGGTATTTTCTTCTCCCAGAATATTATTTAGATTAATTCTAACCAGACAAACTCCTTTTTTTATCCTTCTAGAATGTGCTAGACATAGTTGTTTGCCTCGACATTAATTCCTTCTTCCTTCTCATACTGGCAGAGCCCGCCCACATCAGAGGTGGCAAACACCACATATATACTTTCTCAGTCTCCACTGCAACAGGGACAGCTATGTCATGTGACAGATCTAGACAATGAGAGCTAGGAAGAAGTCTCTGGGGTCTTCAGAAATTTTTTTCTTATCTATCACAAATAGAGATAAAAATGATATATTTTACAGTCTTGGCAATCTTTTGCTTCGCCTTCCCTTTTCCTACTTCTAGAGATGTGACAATAATTTTGGGAACATGACACATCATTCCTAAAGATAGATGAGAGGGTGGCTTGCTGGAGATGGGTAATTGACATGTAAAAATAGCATTGGTACTTAATGACATACTTGGGCTGCAGGACCAGTTGTAGAAGCTCCAACATGCAGGTTTCTTGGTTTGGGGCTGCATGACTCTAATCTCTGTTCTATCTTCACTTGATTTTCTTCCTTTTGTGTCTGAGTCTCAAATCTTCCTCTATCTTTCTTTTACAGGGACCAAATCCAGGATGAACTCATATCAAGATCCTTAACCTAATTAAATCTGTAGAGTCTTCTTCTAAATAAATTCATATGCACAAGTTCTGGAGCTTAGGACACTGATATATCTTTTTAGTGCCAAGATTCAATGTACTACAGAGAGAGAGAGAGAGAGAAGATAGATTTAAGAATTGCAAGTGATTCACAAAGAAACAGCGTATCGTCTTTAATCTGGACTCCTGGTTACTCACGTAGTTAAGATTTCTCATGTGCTATTGGCCATATGGGTGTGTGTGTGTGTGTTTTCAATAAATCAACGATTCAGGAATTTTGACTACTTCTTCTATTGCTGATTCAGTGTTTTATAATTATTTGTTATGAGAAAAAAGTCAATTTGTCTGATGCCTTAACTAAACTTTAAATCACATCTTCTTTATACTCCCCTTCCTGTTCTCTCTTATTCAAGTATGTACAATGTTTCTGTACATTCTGTTAAAAATGGGCTAGAAGCTGGAAATAAAAAAATAAATAAGAAACATGTGAATAAATATACTCTATTACAGTCCCTTCTGGTATATTTAACACATTCATATGATAAAAGGTCTGTGGAAGACCAAGGAAAGGCTGTTACTTAGGTGAGTCTGTAAGAGTGTTGTTTTCCCTTTGCACTGCACTCTCTATGCCTAGTAGAGTCCTCCACCAATAAACAATCTACCAACAGAAGATGGATTAGGCAAAAACTAAACGACCTACTTTTCAAGGCCATGTTTGCAATGGTGACATCCAAAAAGAATGTATGAGAAGTGTTGCGGGGTGGGGGGAAGATAGGAGATGTAATATGTAACAGAATTTAATCCATTTTGAAAATAGCTATGTCATGATAACACTCAGAAAAGTTTTAATTGTTCATCTAACAACATTTGACAGCCGATATGCTCTTCTGTATTTTCCATTTGGTATTTTTTCATTGGGGTAATTGACGTAAGATTATATTAAGTTCAGGTGTTTAACATAATGTTTCGATATTTGTACGTATTGGGAGAAAAGGAGAGGAGAGGAGAGGAGATAAGAGAAGAGAAGAGAAAAGAAGAGAAGGGAAGGGAAGGGAAGGGAAGGGAAGAGAAGAGAAGAGAAGAGAAGAGAAGAGAAGAGAAGAGAAGAGAAGAGAAGAGAGGAGAAGAGATAATTAGTGAAGAGATTTAAGAGAGAGAATTTATTCAGCAAATGGTGGGAAACCAGGAACTAAGGAAAATAACTTGGTATATGGCAAATACCTAGTATCAGGCTGAAAGAGAGACTTTCAAAAATAAGACTGGCTTATACATTGTTAACAGTTGCATTGACTTCTGAGCTGTGCCTAGTGCCTCACCCCATCATTGTCCACAGTTTTCAGGATCCATTTAATGTAAGTTGTACTCTGTGAGGCATTGCCTAGAGGTGGGGTTGCCCTCTACACAATGGTCACTACACACAAGAGATTAGAGAACTGAGAGAAAGCAACATATGGAGAGAACAGAGAAAAGGGCAGTTTGCAGTGTTTAGTGGAAACAAGGAATCTCAGCAAACAATTCTCAGAAAAGGGAAAGACCTCAGAGAGTTCTGGTGTTACTAAAGGGAGAGACACGTTGGATTTCCCTCTTCCTGTGGGATGGAATGGAGACTCAAAAATTTTTAAATACATATGAAAGAGAAGATCAGCCATCTTGTCAACTTCCACATAGCTGACATTTGTTATAATAAAATAAATAATATGCTCCCAACATTTAATAAATGTTATATATATATATTATTCCTCACCTCACCTGGTCAAAATATTAGAAAAAGTGGTAATGATCATCTTCATCATCATCTTTTTCATGTGAGCAGATTATAAAACAGGACATACACTTCCAGGCAATTTTCTGTGCCTTAGAATATGACTATTGCTTCCTTCATCTGGGGAAGAAGTGTCAAGTATCAGTCACTGCACAGCTCACAGTAAAAGATTTTCCACTGCCCTAGGAGGTAGTCTCACGCTGGAGGTTACAAACCTTAGTTTAAGCTTTCACTCAGCACTTTCTAAAAAGGCAATCAGCAGTTTCAGGACACTTTTTCTTTTTCAGCATTATGAGCACACATTTCACATTTTTCATTGCTGGAACCTTGAGTGGCCAATTTGTCATATTTCCACAGTTGCATATGCCACTTTTATTTGAAATTATGGGCATGTCCATCAGAAATTATGAATCTATGTTTACATAGATTAAATTGACAGCCAAGCTTGAAAATGTAAAATGTCACTTTCTGATGGTCCAGGAGCTGTAGGAGATGCTTATCAATCAAGGTGAGCAGCAGTGTCAGTGGACAACATCCCAATTGGTGGAGGCCATTTACAACATTGTTATTGCAAGTGTTCAGCTTCTTTCCCCAACTTTCTATTCTAAAGACTGGGCAATTTATATGTCATCTTGTTGTCACCAAGGTGCTACTGCAAATAGTTTTCACCTGGAACAGCTGTTTGTTTTTTATCAATGTGTCTCAACAAATGTACAGAGGAAAGTCTAATTTCAGTAGACATTGAAACCAAATCTTTAAATCCCCCAGCCTAAGGTCTTAGAATACAATACTAGTTCTGTGATTTTGTAAACTTATAAATCGTCTGTTAGTCTTCACATCCAGATCAGTTTTATTTTCCATAACATGATGAACAGGGTTGGAAAAAAATTAAAGGAAAGGGAAACAGGACTTTGAAATGCCCTGCCACATGCCCTCTTTCATATTTCTTTCTCTTTTGTTTCTGTCCACATCTCCTTCTCCTTTATGGTTTTTTAAAGAGGCAAGAACAACCTAAAATACAAAACTCTAAACTAGAACAAAACTTGTTGTAGAAAGGTAAGGTAAGGTTTTTGATCTTCACTTTTCTTAGTATTAGGGATCAGCTGCATGGTTTTATTTTATAGTTTAGTTTAATATCAAGAAAACAGAAATGTCCTGCATATACAGTGAGAGCTTTCAGTTTATAGATCAAGTAAACATAAGTATATGAGTGTGTGTGCACGTATATATGTAGACAGACAGACATGATTGCTCATTCTAAAAATATGTGAGTCAAAGGCTCAAAGTTTGATAATCAAATTTTGAGGATAATATATCTTCTGCTTGAAGGTTTCTTTTCAGGTTAAAATATCTGTAGAGGTTCTGTGATTACAGATAAGTCACTTTAGTACTATGTGTATTCCTTCATTGTCACTTTTAATATGATCTTTTTTTTCAGGAAATTTAGAGAATTACATAATCCTTTTTGTCCTTCATTCATTTCAACATAAAAATAAATAGACTAAAATTTTGCATAATTGTGTTCCTTTAGAAATGTAGTTGTTTGAAATATTAGGGCATGTATGAATTTGAATATATGATTATGAAACAATAATTATAATAATATCACAGGGCACTTATTTTAAACTCCCTCATATATACTCATTCAACTCACTGACGGATATTCCTGACTCCAACAAGGTAATATAAGTTCAAAGTACTTAATGCCATGACAAAAAAAAGTTAAAATAGGGTATTCATTCAGAGTCTGTTTTTTTTTCCTTTTACATAGTATGTGTAAGAAATTTTTCAAAATATATGTGGAAATAATAACTTGAATTATTTTTCTAACACATGAAAGAAAAACTAGAATCTAGGATAGAAATACTGTTAATTTGTAGAAAAGAGAAAATTGATCGATAATGCATTGACCTTGCTCAGTATTCATGGCAAGCAGGGGATAGTAAAAATACTTTAAAGGTCATTTGTGACAAGCTCCAAAGTGCTCCTAGATGTAAGGACCTTCCCTCCATTCATGAAAAGCAAATTACTTGCGGCGTCAGAGACCTATTCTGAGCAACCTTCACTAAGCAATATATTCAAGGAGAGGAAAAAAAAAGAATGACTCTTCAATTGAAATCACACCAGAAACTGCTCGGTGGACTGAATTAGTAGCTAGGCTACTGCTATTCTCCACCCATCCTGAGGGAGAGAAAAGCTATTCCACTTCTGCTAATTTACTTTACAATTTAGTATGGACCCTAACTGTCTGGACCACGTAACATGCCGTGATTTGGCAGCAACCAGGGCTCATGGGAGCAATTTGAGGTTCTAAGAGGCAGACTGCCGCAGGATAATTTTAATTCTGGAAAGACAAATCTTGCTCACAGTCATGAGAGGATTGGTTAAAAACAAACAGCCAAACAAAAGAAAGTTATTAGATCCATGGGGATCTTCCTAAGGATGAGAACATAACATTAAAGAAAAAATAAATATCATTGATTGTTATTATGCTTTTTCTTAGCAAAGCATAGTTAAATATAAGTTCAACTCTTTGTAGCTTTTCCTAAAATAACTATATCATGTTTGGTTCATATATTCTCCCTTTCCCCTCTGAAGACTCTAAAGCATAGGGATAGCCTGACAACCTAGTGCCCACATGCTTCTATATTAGAACACGTGCGAACACGTATGCATGTGTGTGTGTTTTGCGGGTGGGTTAGAAAAACGTTTATCTAAGATCAATGTTTATTTTTATCCTGATTAAATTTTATATTTATATCAGTTCTAAAACGTCAATTAGCTTAGAAAATCGTATCATTCTCTTCTTTTCTACAACTCAAGTTACTAAAGCATACCTTACATCTACATGACTGAGCCCAAGATTATAAGTTTTACAGTTAGAGACATTAAAATATATAGTGAATGAGTCTTTACTCATGCATGATGATGTGTGAAAACTCACCTACTGTGTCTATTTTAGTGTCCCTTTTTATCATTGTTATGAATAAAGCCTTCTAAAAATCAGGCTATTCATACTTGAAGTTCACCCCAACCCCGCCAAAAAAAAAAAAGTGTCACTTTCTTTCTGACTTTTGTATTAAATTGCTAATCTCTGAGTATAATCTTTAGGAATGAGCCCACCAGACCACCTATAATATATATTGATACATGTATTTTTAAGATGTACTTAGTAACTGTTGGTGGCCTTGCCTGGTTACTCTGAGGTATATAGGAATAACTGCCTCTATGAACTGATACAGAAACCAACAGGAGAAATCTTCCCAGGAATCTGACAGAGATGATAGACAGTTAGATCAGGGGCTAAGGGATTTGTTTAAAAAAATAAATATCTTCAGCATGTTTACTGGAAAATGTACGTTCTATCACTCTCACTGCTACAATTATCTGACCTTATAGTAATGATGTATAATTCTTGACGTTCATCACTTTTTAAGTATCTTTTAGGCTCCTGTTTTCATTTGCTTGTCCAGCATAGATTTCATGTTTTGTCATTATAATAATGTATACCATACATTATTAATAATATATTTATTAATTATGTAATAAATTATATATATTTTTTCATCCCTTTCTGTGTGCTCCAATTAACTAGCAAAACCTATCTGGCTGAACACAGACCTCACCTTCTCTTCTCACCTAAGCAGAATAAAGAATTTGGTGATGATGACATAATCAAATTAGATCTCACCTGAAATCAGAAATGACAAACTGCACATAAAAATCCACACCACTTGGCCATCCTACCACTTTTCCCTTTTAAATCTCATCTTCTGGAATTACTAGTAAATTCCATTTCTTTATTCTTTTTCCCCACAAATCTTACTCTTGCTTCACTGGCACCAGGTTAAGGAGTTCATTGAAGAAACTGAAGACTTGGAGAAACTGCCTCATCTTCCTCAATTATAATCTCTACCCTTGAATTCATCCACATATATCTTCTCTCCTTTTAGAGTGGAGATAGTTCCTTATTCCCAGTAAGGCTTATGCCTCCACTTGTTTTAATAACAAAATTACCCAAAACAGCTGGTTATATACAGTCTCCTTTTCCTCAACTCCCATTCATTCTTAAAAGTATTTCAATCTTGCATCAGTATCCACTAAACCAGTAGAACTTTTTCCATTCAATTCCACAAATTATTAAACATCAATCATTATTATTTCTATTTAATTCTAGAGTTAATTCCATATAATTCCTCAAATTATTGAACATCCCAATATGTTCAGCACTGTTTTAAGTTCTAAGGTTATAACAGTTCTTAAAATTAAAAAAAACAAAATCCCTGCTTTCTTGGGTCATATATCCTAAGGAGGAGAGACATTTTATAGACAAGTTAGTAAACTACATAATATGTTAGATTTTGGTATGTGCTAGAAGGAAAATTAGAGTAGGGAAAAAAAGTATAGGGAGTAAGAGTATACTGGGTGGGGTTGATTTGAAATTAGGTGACCTGGGAAACATCACTAAGATGGTGATTTTTAAGAAAAGACTTGAAAGGGTGAGGCAAATGGTCATACAGCAACCTAGAGAAGAGCTTTTTAGGAAGAGGGACAGGCAATTACAAATTGGGGAAGTAGAATTGTGCCTGACACATTCCTTCTTCCTCACTGACAGTTTCTACCATCATTTTGTTGTTAGCTTTTAACCCAAAGAAACTCTATGCTGTGGTTCCTCAGTGATCAAAATTCTGACTCTCTCTTCTTTTCATCTATACTCTTTAGTAGTGTACTCTAGTAGTATCATCCATTCCACAGTGTTATGTATCATCTCTCCTCTGGTAACTACCAAATACATATTTCTAGCCAAGACTACTCTTCCAAGCTCTGTATCTATACATCCTTTTGCCCTCATATTTTCATCTAGGTCTCAGAATTTTCATGTCCTGAATAAAACTTTTGTATTTTTCCTTTGTTTTACCCATCATAGTGAATAGTATAACAACCCTCCCAATTCTCAACCCAAACACAGTTAGTCATATTTGATATCTCCATTTTTCTACCTTTAATATTTAATCCCTCAGTAATCTCTGTAGGTTTTAATTCCAAGATACATTTCAAATATGCATACATCTCTTAGCTTGTCTGCTCATACTCTAACCCACCTAAGATCAGCCATGACCTCCTAACTAGTTTCTCTGCTTACACAGAAGACTACTCCTTCAATCAACTTTTCACAAATATTTTTCTCAGGATAATTTTTTTCAAAACGTAACTCTGGTAATTTTTTCCCCCAATTAACGTTCTTAGTTGGCATCATAATGCATTTAGAATAAAATCCAAAGTCCTTTCTGTGATCCAAACAGACTTTTATCATCTCATATTTCATTCACACACTTCTCCTAGCTCCAAAATTCTGGCCAAACTGATCTTCAAAAAAACTTAAGGGAACTCAGCCCTCTCTGTATCATAAAGCCTTTGTACTGCTGTTTGTACAGTTAGAGGTCTTTCCCTCCATCTGTGCATGGCTAGTTTGCTTACATATTTAGATAACAGTTTACATGTTGTCTGTTTTTATTAAACTATAGCTGACTTACAATATTATATAAATTTCAGATGTACAACATAGTGATTTGATATTTTTATAGATTATACTCCATATAAAGTTATAATTAAATATTGGCTATATTCCCTGTGCTGTACATTATATCTTTGTAACTTATTTTATGCCTAGTAGTTTTTACCTCTTCATCTCCTTCACCTATCTTGCCCCTCCCTTTACCCCTCTCCCCAGTGGTAACCACTATTTTGTCCTCTGTACCTGAGTCTGTTTCTATTTTGTTATATTTGTTTGTTTGCTTTATATATTTAGATTCCACATATAAGTGTAAACATACAGTATTTGTCTATCTCTGTCTGACTTACTTCACTAAGTGAAATACTTTCCAGGTCCATTGTTTCAGACGGCAAAATTTATTCTTTGTTATGGCTGACTAATATTCCATATATATATATGTATATACACACACATATATATCACTTCTCCATTGTCTTATCAAAGAGGTCATATTTATAAATTATCCACTCATATATTTTTCCATCATAAAATTCTGTTAATGTTGTTTATAGAAATTCTTACAATCTGCATTTATTTTTTCCTTAATTTTTGGTCTTCACATCCTTCAAAAATGGATTTTTTTTTCATTTATTGTCATACGTGTATCTTTCCTACTGGATTCCAGTTCCACCTTTTTTTAGTTTTTTAGGTTATTTTTATTTTCCATCATTTTATTTCAAGTACCTACCAGAGTCAATGCCTCATGGAAGGTATACAGTAATTTTTAATACACAATTGAAGAAATGAATGGAATATGTTATTACAAACTGAAGAGAAATAAAATCCAATTTGTCAAGAATGGAATATATAATATTTTGAAGTATCAGAGTTTGCTTACATAAGTGACTGCAGTGACCCCTAATATTACGCTTGGTAAATTCTATTCTAAGGAGACTATAATGTTAATATTGTATGATAAGATATAAAGGGGAAAAGCCCCACAAATGAACAGAAATATTTGTCTACTGGTTTTAAAGTAAAAGGTCATGTCTGTCTGTGCTGTGACTCATTGTTCTCAGAAGCCCTCATCCCTGTCAGGAGATCTGTTAGCATATTCTAACCATATCCAGTTGGGATGGGGAAAAATGAGTTCTTCTTACTGCCTTGCTCTGCCCAACAGGGTCGATCTATTTTTCTTTAAGCATTATTTTTAACAACATAATTTCCTATTCAAATATAGCTCCCCCACCCTCCCATGGCTACCCAATCCTTAGCCTGGTATGCAAAGTCTTTTACAACTGGGCCTCAACCATTCTTTCCCACGTCTGAGCAATTCATGGTCACACTAGAAGCTTCCACTCATGTTTAAGTTGTATATCTGTCATTCCCTTAGTTACCTCTACCACTGAAAGTATACACACCAGTGTAAACTTCCATCTCAAATGCCCTATTCTTCCCTTCTTTCTCCATCTCACAGGCTTTGTTTTTAAAGTGCATGCATATTTCAAGTTTCCACTCAAATGCTATCTCATCCCAAAAAGGTTTGGCCTTCTTCTGAACTTATCAAATCACTCATTTTATTTTTATTTTAGCATTAACACACACACTCACACACACCATTATATTCTATTGAAAATAACTCAGCGGTGCCTACTTTACATGTACTTTCTCTTCCTGCCACACTTCCCTTCCCAAAGGTAATGACTGTTGTCAGTTTGAAGTACATCTTTAGAAAGCTTTTCTTAGGTATTACACAGAATTTAAAGGCAGATGCTCCCCTCCCTCCATACAACTAGGTCATGTCTTACTAATTCTAAAACTCACTGTAGTCACTTAACTATGCATTTCTGATATCATTCCACGCGTGAATGTATGAATTGCCCACATTAATTTAAATATCGTGTAATATTTCTTAGAATGCATATAACCATGGTTTATACTGATGGACATTTTGGGTATCTCTAGATTTTTCTTATCACTAAGCAATGCTAAAATAAAAAACACTCTTTGTGCATACTTCTTGGTATACATTTTTGCTTTTATTAAATCAATAAGTGTATACTAAGGTAGGTTTAGACACTTGGGATAAATCATTGTGAAAAAAAAAAAAAGACTGACACTGTGGAGAGGAAAAGGATAGGAGGGGACATGTAGTGTTGAGTGGGATAGCTAAGGTAAGCCTCTCTGAGACTGTGAGATTTGAGAAAAGGCCAAAGCAGGTAAATAAATTAGCTGATATATATGGGGGAAGAACATTCTAGACAGAAAAATCAGAACAAATCCTTAAGCTGGAATCACACCTAACATGTAGCTTGATCAGTGAGGAATGGGCATTGAGGAGGAGAAAAGGTCCAAGAGTCCAAAGAACATAGGGCTTTTAGAACATTATAAAGCCCTTGCCTTTATAATTGAAATCTGAAACCATTAGGAAGTTTTGAGCAGAAACAAAAATATGTGAAATTTCTCTATCATACTGTATGACCACTGAGTTTTTCATCATTATACATATCTACAAATAATGTATATGAAAATTTCTCTTCTACCTCATCCTAAGTATATTCTGGCTATTATCAACCCTCTATTTATTTTTTTCTAATATGATTGCTTTATACTGCATTTTTCTTTAACTAGGGAGAGTAGATGTAATTTTTTATATTTATTGACCATTGTTATATCTTCTGTATCTGAATAACTTATTTTGTATTGATAATACTCCGCTTTTAAAATCTATTCATATATAACCCTTAAGCACACTTTCAAAAACATGAAGTACAGTGAATTTGCCCTTTATCTTTGCTTTTCTCTGATAAATTCTAGACTCCACAAAAGCCCAACTAGCTTATACACAATAACAAAAAGAAATCTTTTTTCAAAGGAATAATACATGAAATATGTTGGGTTTTTTAATGAAAAGCAAAGACAGTTTCCATTGAAAAAAATGCTCTATTATGCATGAATATAAAATGCTCTGTTTGTTCCATTTTAATCAACATATAATTTAATTTCCTTCCAAGCCCATCAATAATCATCTATCTTATTTAAGATAAAATATATGTGGAGGAGTAACTCAAGCTCATGTACCATATATTGGTTGTCCTCAAGTTTCCATCTTTAAAACACTCTATCCTATCTATTTTGAAGATTTATTGTTTAGACTCTCCTGGGGCAGGGGAACTGTCTTTATGATCTATTATCATAAAATTCACAAAAAGTATTGTCATTCTAGTAGTGTAACAGTGCAATAAATCACCCAGTGCTGTAGAAGACCATGAAAGACCATGATGCTTTTTTTTTTTTTTTAAACAAAAGACATTGATCAAGCATAAAGAGTGCAGGGATACAGGAGAATGAATGAAATTAGAAAGTAAAATAAAACTGTAAAAATCAAACAATATACTAAATAGAAGAAAGTTATTAATCAATTATTTCAATGGTACCCAGTATACTAAAAAAAAAAAAAAAAAAACTTTTACTCACTTTTATTAAAGAATGAACAATTTAGCCTCTTTTTGTAAAGTCCAGGAGAAACATAAAAAGTAACTGTCTCTCAAAAGTGAGTTACTGTCAATGAAATAAATAGAATAGCAGTTGTGAAAATCAAATAGACTCCCATGTAGCTATTTGCAGGGGAAATGCCAAATGATTTTAACCCAAGAGTATTTTCCTTGTTTCATGGATTAGAGAGTAGCAGTTTAATATTCTCCTAAATGAGAATTTAAAGGTATTACTTAGCATCATTTGTGTTGACTTCATGTGTATACTCTATTAGGGTAAGAAAAAAAATCACACAGCTTTAAATTTTTTTGGCAATATGCAGCCAAATGTCATGGTGTGTGCTTGGTAAAAATTGTTGATTTTTTTAGCTAGGTACTTTTACAATGAGGAAATTGTGCTAAACATGAAATAATGGCATTAAATGTGTTGTAGAGACTAGATATCAAGTTGTTTTCAACATTTTTGGTATATATATACATATATATATATATAAATACTTACAAAGAACATAAAAACAATATTTTGTCTATATTTCTTCCTCCTTTATATAGATAATGAAAGCTTGGATTTGAAAATGTTAATTTAATGCTAGAATGAACCTCATATTCCTGCCAGGGCATTTACTACTTTTCTTGTTCGTAATCTTACTGTCTACTTGCAATTTTTTCTTTTGCCAGCATTTAGTACCTTGGTGTAGTTGGGACACGAAAATCCTCTGGGGCCATCTTTCAGCACTTTATACTTCTGTTTGATCCCAAGTCACAAAAAATTTTGATTAAAATAGTTCCATTTGGCTGCTCACAGGGTGCCACTCATGTGGTTAGCACCAACCAACATTCTAGGCCATGCATAATACAGAGAGATTACATGGCATTAAGTACATAATGCATGAGGACAGAATTTAATCCTTTGTAAACAATCAGTAAATGTTTGCTTTTATTGTTGCCATTGTTATTATCATTATACATTTAATTTTGGCAAAAAGGTAGGGTCTGTACGTGACAGGTGGATAGTCCCAGAGAAAAATGACATTGGCAAAAGAAAAAGATTTAGATTTTAGCAGAATCAAGATCTAAGCAGAAATCAGTCTCCAGACAGCAAGATAAGTGGGTTCTGTGTGCAGAGTGAGAGCTTAGATAAGAAAGTGGACACATTCATATGAATGTCCTAAAGGACCAACTGTTGCAGAGAGCAGGAACTAGAATGTTCATGTATGCTGGTGGGAGTGTTCATTTGTTCAACCACTTGAAATATAGTTTATCTACATCTACAGACACTAAATATGTAGCTGTCCAATACATCAGTAATTCTTCTCTCAGAAGAAAGGTATATATATGTCCACAAGATAGCATAAACAAGATTCGCTTAAGTAACTTCATTTATAATAGGGAAAAAAAAACTGGAAACAACCAAAGTGTCCATCAATAGGAACATGGATAACTAAATTGTAGTATATTCATATAATGGAAAACTATACAACAATAAAAAGAGAATAAACTATTGCCACAGCCAGCAACATGGAGAAAATTCACAGACATTACACTGAACTAAAGAAGCCAGATGAAAGAAGTCCATGCTGAGTGATTCTACTTATGCTCATGATTGGCAAAAATAACCTCTGGTGGTAGAATGAGAGCAGCAGTTATCCCTTGAAAAGTATGAGTGGGTGTTGACTGGGAAAGGACATCAGGGAGCTTTCTAGGATGCTGGAAATATTCCATATCTTGATCTTGGTTGTGGTTACTTGAGTATAAAGACTCTTCTGTATGTTTAATACATGTATCCTTTATGGTATAATAGTTAAATCTCAATTAAAAAATATAAAGTCTACATAAAAAGAAAGTGAGGCTTGGGTAAGTCCTCCCTTTGAAAAAGGATGATAATGCCTATCAGTAATGTAGTGATTTCTCTACGTTATGTGGATTAATTCAAATACATTTAACCCTTCAGACCAGCTCTGGGGCAAAGCCATTCAGATTGCACTGAGTTTCAGAGAGGATTGTGACTTACATGTACATGAACAATTAAGCCTGACCATAAGTAGTGGAGGGTCTATGAATTCAGGAAGTAGAGAGGGATAAATGAAAAGATTAAGCTGGCATAATCACCCCAGCTAGGGCTACAAGGTATGCAAATAAGTTCTGCTTTTTGAAGCAATTTAACCAAACAGTTAAAGATACCATAGCCACAACCAAACTCTTCCAGGCTAAAGCCCATCTCTGTTTCTTAGCAGTTCTGTACCCTAGGGCAAACTATACAGTCTCTCTAAGCCTTGGTGTGTTCATTGTAAAGTGAACTAATAAAGTTACCTACCTCACAGGTTTATTGTGAGGATTAAGTGGGTTAATATAGATAAAGATTTAAGACAGGCTTTGGCAAATAGTAAATTCTGTGTAATGTTAACTTGTACATTGTTTCTCAAGAGTGACTACTAGCTATGACAATAATTTTTCTACTTTTTAAATTCAGAGACTGACAAAATGCCCTCAAAACATGTTTTGGTGACCAGTATAGGTTTGATAAATGTTTAATCTGCCAAACAATGACATTTAAAAATGAATTATAAAATTATATCAATATAACTTTATATAATAAGGATATTTTAATTCCAAACTGTTAGGACCACAAAACCATAGTAAGAATAGACATTATCTCTATGTAAACATTATCCTTTAAACAAACCAAATTTAACTTCATGGATAATTCTATAGTGCAGTGTTTTTATTTCTTTTTCCTAATTTTATCTCAGACACAAGAAAACTTCATCATAGTCCAGTTAATTAAGCACAACCCAGCTGGTCCCCTTGGCATTGCAGGTGATAGCTAACACTATGCTGGGAAGTCACAAACCTGAATTTTCATGTTAACAGGCAACTCTGGGGAGGGCAAAGGAAAGAGCGTGAGCAGAGTCAGTTCTTCAGCATAAAATGTGGAAGGGCTCCAGTTATGGAGTGAGGAGGTTGAGACAGTTAAGGCAATGAGAAGCATAAAGCATTCACCTAAAGTGACTGAGTTCTGGAAGTCACTGCGTTCATGAGCACTGGGAAATCCCTATTGCCAGCAGAGCTGGACACATGTGGGAAGCCGAACTCCTGAGAAGTAGTAGATATTCTATTACAAATGACAGATGGGAGACTAATTAGGTGGATGGCATAGAACAGTTTCAATGGTCAGGCAGATGCAGATGTATATTGGATAGATGTACGTACATTTAGAATAAGAAAATTGTGGGAGAGTGATTTTGAAAAATACAATTAACTGTTTCACTGGGAGGCAAGCTCTTCAAAGGACATATGGAAGGTGCCTCCTATTATATCTTGTAACTGGCATGAAAGTGAGCCAAAATATCTTTGAATTGTTTATGTTGGGACACTGTCTTTTGAGCAACTGCTCCAAACACTAAATGTCATAACAGTTAAACAGAATATGATTTAGGGAAGAGAAGGTTAGAAGTTGCAACAGTAAGCTTCAAATGATAACAATTCAGCCAAAATTTTGTTTTCCAGAGTTCACTTTTTTCTTTTCAAATTCTACTGAAAACATGACTACAGATGTTTTACAAGGTATCTTTTCACACTACTTTCCTGCATACTGAAAATAAAAGCTTAGGATGAATTTCCCCAATCTCAATAATTACTAACATGTTTGATTTTATGTAGACCTTCAACAATGATGTGCAAAATAATTTCTTAAATTTGGGAGGAAAGACTACAACGATATATGAGAGTGTCGATCAAACATGATACTTCTCATTTCTAGTTCTACTAAATATGGAGTCGTCTAATATTTGCTTTAATTCTCTTTCAGAAATATTTGGGAGTAGGTCAAAGAGGGACATAAGGTAACCTAGACTTACAGTTCATTTATTCATTCAACAATTTATTCATTCCCTCAACAAGCATTTATTATTATCTACCATACATTCCATAAACCATCATTGTGGTAGAGCTGATGACATATCAGCAAACTAACCATAATCCCTGCCCTGAAGAAAAATCTCTTAGCCTATGATATCTCAGGGGGAAAATGAGGTATGACCAGAGTGCTATAGGAGTAGAGTGGGGAAATACTCAAAATAGAATATGTTAGGTGGGCAATTACAGAGTGTTCTAAAAGGAAACTCATGTTTGATATCAGTAGCAGTACGGGAGAAGAGGAAATGGATACCTTGTTACAGCTAGAAGTTAATAGCACATGCAAAGACGCTTGGGAAGAGAGAAGAACATATGGTACCTCAGAGACCTGCTAACATTTCAGACAGGAAGGCATGTGGGGGCAGGGAGGAGGTAAGAGATGAGAGATGACGGTTAGGTGGGTGCTAGATCATGAAGAGCTATGGACTTTGACTTTTGTTCCTAGAGTGACATTGACATATATTTGTCTGTCAGCCCCCTAGGATTCATCTGAGCATTGGTGGGTATGTGCAAAAAACTTTTCAAAATAAAGTGAAAGAAATTTCTTAATGGAAGCTTAGGTAAGAAAGTTGTTTTCAGGATAAAGATAAGTAAGGTTAAAGCAAGGATGGGTTTTAGAAATGTCAAGAGGGCAGGACTCCAAGGGAAAATCCAGCTAATAATGCATTCCTTGTATCCAATTTGGGGAATTATATGGAAAGAAATATCTAATATACATCGTGAATAGTGTTATGATGCTATCTATCTATCATGTTCTAATAACTTAAAAATCCTCAGTAAAACCTCAGGGACATATAATCCTTTGTTGAAGTGGTATTTTCAGGGAGTAAAATTAATAAAGCAAAATGAAGAGCTACAGTGTGAGAATGGAAATTCAGCAAAAGAAGAAATTCAGAGCAAGGTATTATAACAAAAACGTAAGACTTGAAGACTCCTAGAAATATTAATGACAGTAAGGTGGTACCGAGTTCTCTCCATTTGTGAGATGGGAGTGTGAGTCAATTTTTAAGGTATCTAAGATATCTTAAACAATATCCAAGTATCCAAATAATCAAGGACCAAGGACAGCAGTATCTGACATTTGATCTACACCACAATAACTGCATCACCAGAGGGAGGTTAACTAGGCCTCTAATCTACTGAACTAGAAAAAGATTTAATGTTCCAGGGGCATGTGCAGAATTGTGTGTGGGGAGAAGTAAAAAATATAGCAGAAGGATATTAAATGACAGAGCTATATAAAATCTAAAAGGGTAGTTGAAACAGGAGCCTCAACAAGTCAATGACCAAGATTCTAAAGAAACTAAAAAAGATGATCCTGCTTTACATCTCAAATGAAAATTTAACTTGTATAAAACTTAACAAGTGACCTCTTCCAAGAAAATAAGCACTGGGACATCTCTCTGCAACTGGAGGATGAGAGAATATGGAGGCATCAGTTAACTGCACTTGCATAGGGACCCTGGTGCTGTTTGACAAGTGTCTCTACTTCTCACTGTATCCTTACAGTCTCCCCCAAAAAATTTTTTGTCACTGAACATTTTGATTTTGAATCTCCTGAAATATTTCCCCTAAGCAATGACCCAGGTGATCAAACAGCCCTCTCACATAGAAAACACTTGGATAAGTAGGGCAAACATATACACAAACACACACACATACACACAGAGAAACAGAATTCACTAAATATGTCACATACTTGACAAAGGAATGTGAGAAATATGAAGTTGAAAGTGGTGTACTTCTTGCTTAGTAGGAAATCTAACAATATCAGGAAAGACAAAATGAAAACCCATATGTAATATAAAGGAAGCGATGACTCTTTAAGAGAGTCACATAAGGGTTCAAAATGGTAGAAAACATTCCCAAGCTGCAGAAATCAAGGAAGGCTGCATGGAAGTGACTTTTTAAGAACGACTATTGCCTTTGGTTAACCCTGAAACTAGGATCTGTGTGTAAACAGTTTGTGTGATCTTATGAAGCCTGAGCTGAGGAGCTAGAAAGTGAGATGGGTAGGGGGAAGAAACTAGTAGAGTTGACTTAAGGGACAGAATGGCACTGTGAGGAACTAGAGATCAAAACAGACCTTAGAAATAAAGAAAACACTTCACAGTTGTCTTCCCATAAGGGAAGGAAACCAGGTGTGATGGTTAATTTTATGTGTCAACTTGACTGGGTCAGAAGGTGTCTAGATATTTGGTTAAACATTATTCTGGAAAAGCTCCTTGACGTTGGTCTTGTCAATGATTTATTTGATATGACACCAAAAGCACACGAAGCAAAGGCAAAAATAGACAAATGTGAGTGCTTACATCAAACTAAAATGTTTCTGGTTCGGCAAAAAAAACAATCAGCAAAATGAAAATGCAATCTAAAAAATGGGAGAAAATATCTGCAACCATATGTCTGATGAGGTTTAATATCCAAAATATATAAGGAACTCCTACAACTCAATAGCAGAACAAAACACAAATAATGCAATTAAAAAATGTACAAAGGACCTGAAAAGCTTTTTCTCCAAAGAAGACATACAAGTGGCCAACAGGTATATGAAAACGTACTTGACATCACAAATCATCAGAGAAATGCAAACCAAAACCATAATAGGGCTTTCCTGGTGGCGCAGTGGTTGAGAGTCCACCTGCTGATGCAGGGGACACAGGTTCGTGCCCTGGTCCGGGAATATCCCACATACCGTGGAACGGCTAGGCCCGTGAGCCATGGCCGCTGGGCCTGCGCGTCCGGAGCCTGTGCCCCGCAACGGGAGAGGCCACAACAGTGAGAGGCCCACATACCACACACACACAAAAAAAATCACCTCACACCTGTTAAATGGCTATCATCAAAAGACAATAAGTGTTAGTGAGGATTTAGAGAAAAGGGAACGTTTGAACATTGTTAGTGGGAATGTAAATTGCTACAGCCACTATAAAAAGAGTATGGAGTGTCCTCAAAATATTAAAAATACAACTACTATATGATATAGCAATTCTATTTCTGGGTATTTATTCAAAGGAATAAAGCAGTACCCTGAACAGATAACTGCATGCTCATTGCAGCATTATTCACAATAGCCAAGATATGGAAACAACCTAAGTAGCCATCAACAGATGAAGGCATAAAGAAAATGTTGTATAGATATACAATGGAATATTATTCAGCCGTAAAAAGAAAATCCTGCCACGTGTGACAACTTGGATGAACCTGGAAGTTATTATGCTAAGGGAAATAAACCAGACACAGAAAGACAAATACTGCATGATCTCACTTGTATGTGGAATCTAAAATAGCCAAACTCATAGAATCAGAGATTAGAATGGTGACTATCAGGAAATGGGGAGATGTTGGTCAAAGTGTACAAACTTTCTGTTATAAGATAAATAAGTTCAAGAGATCTAATGTCCAGCATGGTGATTATAGTTAATAATTCTCTAATGAGCACTTAAAGTTTGCTAAGACAGTAAATCTTAAGTGTTCTCACAACGTATACAAAAAATGGTAGCTATGGGACATGACGTATGTATTGATTGACTTGACTGTGGCAATCATTTCACAATATGTACGTATAACAAATTATCATGTTACACAATCTAAATAAATACAAATTTTATGTCAACCATACCTCAGTAAAACTGGAAAACAATTTTTAAATGAAAAAGAATTAAAGCAAAACAAAATATTTTTTCTGGGTGGGTGTGTGAAGTTGTTTTTGGATGAGATTAACATTTGAGTCCCTAGACTGTGTAAAAGCAAACTGCCATATCCAACGTGGGGGGGCTTTAACCAACCCATTGAAGGCCTGGACAGAACAAAAAGATGCAGTAAGAGAGAATTCTCTCTCTCTCTCTCTCTCTCTCTCTCTCTGTCTTTGAGCTGAGACACTGGTCTTCTACTTTTGAACTCAAATTAAGACTGAAATTTACACCATCAGATAGCCTAGTTCTCAGGCCTTTGGACTTGGATTGGAACCTATACCACTGGCTTTCCTGGGTCTCCAGCTTGCTGATTATAGATCTTGGTACTTGTCAGCCTCCATAATCATGTGAGTAAATTCCTTACAATAAATCTCTTTACACATATATATATTACAGTGCATATACATCGATTGGTTCTGCTTCTCTGGAGAACCCAGACTAATATACCTGGGTACTTTTCTTCCAGCGCCTATCTATCTTTGGCTGAGGGCAGCTGCTCCTGTGTTTTGTGGTCTCAACTCCCTTAGGATTCAGACATGCCATCAGTGTGAATCAGAATCACAAAGTGTCCAGGGCACAGACACATAATTTGCAACAACCATGAAGATCAGACTAGGCCTAAGGAAACTGGAGAGAAAAATCTGTAGGACAGAGGGAACAGTATATGCAAACGGACGTAGACGTGAAAGTTCAGGGGAAATCACGGACAATGTGCAAAGCAGTTCTGAAGTCTAAAGGCAGTGAAGTCTTGACGAAATAGTACCGGAAAAAGATAATCTAGAGGTCTAGTTTAAGAAGTTTATTATTTTCCCCTGTAGAAAATTAGGAGCAAATAACAGCTTTGAGCAGTAAGGTGATATAAACAAAAGCACCCTTCAGAAAGGTCAGGTGGGTAATCAGACAGAAAATGTAATAAAAGGGAAATGAAGATTGATTAGGAAGCCAGTTAGGTTACTGAAAACATCGTGAAGAGAAGTTATGAGGATTTGATTTGGGAAAGATGGAGAAAAACTGAGACAAGTAAAGAAAGGAGGGATATTATAGAGGCAGACTTTTCAAGAATCGGCTAGTGTTTTGTTGTAGACAATAAGGCAAAGAAAAAAAAAAAAAAGGTTGCTAGTTGGGGCTTTCCCCTGAGATCAAGAATTCAGGACAGGGTTCTGCAATCTGAATGGAGATAACAATAAAGGGAGAGTGAGTTCTACTTTGGATCTTCTGTGTTTACAAAGATGGTTAGACCTCCAGACAGTGAAAAGACAAGAACTGAGGTTAATCATGTTAGACCTTTAATGGGAAGTGAGCTGAGTTAGCTTACAGACAGTGACAAATACAAGAGGCACTGCTGGCAGGTAGGCAAGATGTGGGTGCCATTGAGGAGAAATAAATAAGATGTAGAAGAGAACAGATAAACCAAATGTCCCTAGTTAAAGGCAAGGGACCACGTTAGGCAGTGCTGAGAGATGAGGTAATATTCCCTAGAAATACACTGCCTTCTATAAGGAAATGCTGACAGGATCTAACAAGGGCAGTTAATATTTCCGTTCTTTGTATACCTTGGCATCACTGGGACTTAAAAATAGTAGACGATCCACTCATGTTACTTGACTGGTAGTGGGGGAGATAGAAGAGTAGGAAAAAAAGCTAGAAAGAAAGAAAAAAAAAAATAAAACAAAACAAAAGAGAGAGAGAAAAGAAAAGAAAAGAATAGTATCAACAGTAAATTCTCCCCTCCAGGCATGCAAAATAGAGGGCACAGAGTTGCTAACACCCTTCGGGTATTTTTCCTCTTTCTAAAGTTGCTCCCAGCTTCTCTGTGCTGCTTCTGTAGCAGCACTAGACTTGCTTAGATGGCAAACCTGTCAGAAGGTTTTTAAATCTTTTTAAAAGATCACTCCAGGGCCTCTCCTTCACAGAGCAGGATTAGCACTGCCCTGAACTTGCTTTCTTAGTAGAAATGAAGCTTTGGTCTAACCTAGACTTTCCAGTGTGTCAGTCCTTCTTTAACCATTTCATTTCCTACAAGGGAAAAGTGATGATCAGTGGGCTGAAAGAAAGTAAATGCCTTACAGTCAGACAGGGAGCGAGATGGTAGAGAGAAGGGTCTTCATCTCCTCTATATTCTGTCTGTAGCATTGCTGGACTAGATTTCTTAATTGTGCTGTGAGATCTTTAACTGGAAAGGTTTTATTGGGGGATCAGTGATCACAGACCTCTCCACTCAACACAGCCATAATGACTGACCAGGAACTTTACACACCTGGTCTTGAATAATATTCACAAAATCCATATAAAAGACGTTAGTGTCCATATTTTTCAGATAAGGGAATTAAGGCTTAGACTCTAAATGCAGTTGACTTGCCCAAGGTCACAAGACTAATAATAATTCAACGCGGGTTTGGACCCAGGTTTTCTGACTCCAAAGTCCATACTCTTTCCAACACTCAGAACTGCCTCTCAAACTTTGGACTACTGTAACATCAAGTGTCGTGCAAAAATAAGGGAGTGGAATTTGACAAATACTCTGTGATTTCATTAATTGCTCTAAAAGACCATGTTTCTTAGAATCTATGATCTTGAGAATCTTCTCAAAAATTTCTGCATAGAGAGGGTCTAAGGCATTTTACTTGCTGAGAAAGTAGCAAGACTTAGGAGGTTAATAATTATGGGAGTTAAGAACTGAGAGAAGAGGCATTTCTTTTGAGCTTCCCAAATCTTAAGAGAAATCTCACTCTCTTATGGCCCATCTAGCTTCTATTTATAATGTCCCTATCTTACTACTTCATGTGTAGTAGATGGTAGTAGGAAAGTAATAGATATTAGATTCTCAATATATCTTGTTGATGAATTATCTAGCCTATCTGGTCTAATTGTATATGTTTTGGATTCATCCATATCTTTTCATTATCAGATAGAGGTGAGCTACATAGAAAAATTAGCTTTATTTTCAACACACCTCGAATTAATAGACTGAATATGTGCAATGTTTATATTAATATGAAATTGTTTAACCTTCACTTTACTTTCCCCAGAATTCATAATCTATTTCAATTTATTTGTACTGCACACTATTTGCATTAGTTCATCAGGTATCACAAAACTAATTTGATGTGATTTGACAGCATTTTTCCAAGAATAAATTGCATTCTTGAAATAAGAAAACATCACCCTAAGCTAATGGTTACATTGAATAAAATCCAAAACATCTAAATGCATGTAGAAACATTTGTAGTTTTTCTTTAGGCAGAAAGAAAAATTTCTGTCCCACAACAAATGATTTCCGTTGGTTTTCCTTATCTACATGACATTTTAAGAGATCCACCTCAGAATCAGCAAAGACAAGTAGAATTAATGACAATAGGAAATTTTCCAAG
Source organism: Stenella coeruleoalba (assembly GCF_951394435.1). Classification (NCBI taxonomy): domain Eukaryota; kingdom Metazoa; phylum Chordata; class Mammalia; order Artiodactyla; family Delphinidae; genus Stenella; species Stenella coeruleoalba. The sequence goes on from NC_137154.1 coordinate 32,500,602, forward strand.
ATGTTCCATATTCATCATCTTTTACTGTGAATGTAGTGAAGACTGTATGAATAATACATTATCTGTTACATGCAAATTCATGTAACAAAAATTCAACTTCACTAGGGTTCAGTCTATATTTATATCTTTGTATCCAAATTAAGGAAGGTACTTTATGACTATGAATAGCAGTAATTATGGGAAAGTCAAGCATATGCTCTCATTTAACATCATACCAGCTCTTAACTAGTCAAGAGATGATACATTAAAGGAGATCTATCTACATTTTCAGTTTTCTTCTTTTGGTTCTGTAACCAATATTTACACAATTGTTTTTACTTATTAGAAGGCAGACCAGCAGGCTAGACAAAGAAACATGTTGAAACTCTTGCTGTTTCTTTCATGTCACCACTATTTTTTGACAGATTTCTAAATTTCTTGAGCAAAGACTAAATTAAAGATGGTGAGTACTTAAAGGATTATTTCAGAGCTGAATTAGTCACTTTATCCCTGTCACACATCAGTAGGTAATACACAGGGTCAGCTTTACTGATTTAGGGGGCTTGTTTATTTGAGAATCTTGATTTCCTAAATGTTCCTTGAAAATCTGACAATTTATTGAAAATATGTTAGACTAATTGCACTTTACTTTCCAACACATATCACTTTTCATTTTTAGTGGGAGTAATTTTAAAATGTCATGAATGTAGATCCTTGAATTTGCATACTTATTTTTTTCTTTTCTTGTTTACATCAGTGTTTCAGAATGAGGTGGTTAACTTCCAGCATGTGTAATCATACATATCTCACACAGCATGTGTTATCATGGGAAATACTCATCTATCCATCAATGTACTCACTCAATATTATCTAGTTAGTGCATATTATATGTACATCATAGTAAGTAAGGCAGGCACAATTTCTATAGCTAAGAGTATATATTCTGGTAAAGGAGATAATTAAACTAATGATTGTAATCTTAGCATGTAATTCTTATAGTAATCACAAATCACCACATAAACACACTGGAGAAGCACCTATGCATTACCACCATATCCCAAGATTCTCCCAAAGGTTGAGGGCAAATTCCAAAAGTTGTACCACTTTTAAAAGAACAAAAATAATACAACTGGGAAAATGCAACATTAATACCACCAAAACTTTTAAAAATAAAACCTTTTCCTAAACTAGATTTTTAAAAAAAAATCCCTTAAAATTGAAATAATAAAAAGTAAAGTATAACTCCATGAGAAAAGACACTACTGTGTTTTTATTCAACAATTCATACCTAGTCAGTGCCTCTCACCTAGTAAGGGCTAATTAATATTTTTTTAAATAAACAATGAATGGGTAAAATAGCTGATGATATGTGTTGAAATATCTCTATTTCCACATCTCAGTTCTATAGTGTTTTAAGAAATGGAACTTGTCTGCATTACTATCATTGCTTCAAGTTACCATGTGTTAAATACCTAATATATCATTAAAATTTTTAGTACCTTTGTGAGGAAGTTATGATATAACATTTAAGTAAACAAGGTTTATAGAAGTTAAATAACTTGCCAAAGGTCACCTATACTATAAAGGTCAGAGCTGACATACATTCTCTCATCTGTCTGACCCATCTCATCTGATGCGACCCACTATCTTTCCATAACATAAAGTTCTTTCAACCAAAGCAATAACTGTATTCTTTCCATCCATATGTTATTTTATGACTCAGAGAAAATAAACCTGCTTAGCAGCAGCTGTCTCCATATAAGCTTGCTGAAAATGTTACTACGATCAAAAGTTAGAAATGAAAAATACCTCTCACAACACATTTCCTAGCTAGAGGACATAATAGTCTAAATGCCTAGGGTTGTTCTCTTGCAGAGCAGGCTGGATGCCTGGATGCAGCACTATATATTATTTTGTAGAAAATAACCTTTCAGGGAAGAATAACTGCTTCTTAATGATGATATGAACTCTCTTACAAATAAACTCACCCCTCATTTGTCAAGCTTAAATTAACATTGGGAGATGTACTGTGCTTCCCAGAGGGACTGAAAGTCCTGCCTTTGAGACAACCTTGATCTCTTCTGATACATTTCAAAGTTAATAAGCATATATTAAAATAAGAATCTACCTAAGAACCTGTACTATGAATGTTTAATACTTTGGATGTTTTTTTCTTAAAAGGAAGTAATGTCTAAGGACTTAGAGCTTACTTATTGAGTAACTTAGAAGTAACTGGGAATATAAAAACATAACATATAATTAGAGCGCTTAATAAACACTTGATTTTAGGACAATTACAACAAACACATTTGGAATACAGTGAAAAGGAGAAACTAAGGAAAAGCTATACATCAGAGGTAGACATTCTGCTGTGACTCGGGGTCCAAAGTTGCATAGTAGAAAGTTTTGGACTGAAATTCCTAAAACCTGGTTAACAATCATCTAGCTGTTTGACCTTAGATGTTCATTCATTCATTCATTCTTTTTATTCATTAATAAAAAATCATTGAATGCTTATTATGGGCCATGCATCATTCTAGGCACTGGATATATTTTAGTGAATAAAATATGTATGGTCTTTCCCTTTAGGGAGTTAGCAATGGTCAAATAAACAAGTCAAAAGCAACAATCTACCTATTGATCTACCAATCCCCGCAATCTCTTCCTCCCTCCTTCCTTCCTTCTCTAGATAGATCAACAGATAAAGATGCATCCACAGGTGTATGAACGTGTATGTGTGTACAAAATGTACATGTGTAGGGGAATGAAATTCACAACCCCAAATTGTCTCTTTGGCATGCAGATTATTTCCAGCTAAAAACAATCAAGGCCCAGAAGACTCAGGAAAAAACTTTGACCTTCCCCCTAACTGCCTGAAAGTTTTAGATAGAGGGTCTATTACAGGGATATCTGCAGTGAATATGTGCTAGGTGTGGTGGGGAAACTCTTCAAGATCAGAATCCACTCTGTGTCTTATTGCCTCTGCACGGCCCAGCAAACATTTGCTAACCAAAAACTGCTTTTCCATCTCCATGCCTTCCTCCTTTTTGAAGTCACAAACCACTGCTACCAACAGCCTCTTTTGTCTTTAGCTGAAGATGGTATTTAAGGTGAGGGTTTCAGCTATTTTAGTGAGTAACTCAGTTTTCCTGGTTCTCTCTCATATATGCATGTTATTAAACTTTAATGTTCTCCTATTAATCTGTCTCTTGTAATTCTTAGACCAGCCAGAAGAACCCAGAAAGGTGGAAGAATGTGACTTCCTTCTCAACACATGTTTTATATTCACATTTACAAATTGTGGTAGATGACCTACAGAAAACAAACAAGGAACAATAAGAAAAAGAATTAGAGCTACCTAGTTAGAGTGGGCAGGGAAGATGTTGCTGAAAAAGTGACATGAGGAGTCTTGAAAAATGTGAGAATGTCTGCCATGCAAAGAGCAAGGGCTTTAGAATTCCAGAAAGAAGGAAGAGCAGGTGAGAAGGCTCTGAGGCTAGAGCAATCTTAGGATATTTAAGGGGTCTACTGTGCCTGGAAAAGGGGAGAAGGTAGCACAACACGAGTTAAATGCAAGGTCAGACAAGGACAGGATCAGACATGAATTTATGAGACTTGGAAAAGTATTGGTACATTATTCTAAGAGCAAAAATAAATGATTTTAGAGAGTAATTTATGATTTCAAAGATTTTGATGGCTTGTAAGTGCAGAATAGATTGGAGGGAGTTTGGAGTGCAAGCAATAGGAAGTCTCCTACTCAGTGACAGGTAGCTGAGGATGGAGGCATAAATTAAAATGGTGACTGGAAATAGACAAGAATGAATAGAGTTAATATATATTTGGAAGTAGCAAAATAGAACATCCTTACTCAGTCTGTTGATTGTACTCTCCATAAAAATTTTCAATTATGTTATTTAGAATATTATCTTAGAGTTATGTTTTTTATAAAAGTTTTGAGAGATTTTACTAACGAATATTAGAAAATCAGGTATTCCTAAGAAATTTTAGTGCTACTTCTGCATCAAATGAAATTTGTCTAATCCTAACTAGGTCAACCAGCTTCATTCATTTTCTTTACCTGTTAACTAGAGTTAATGTGTCCTATTGAATTTATTTTATTCCAATCCCTTGAATTGCTATTTTAATGATAGTGTAAACAACTTTTATTTAAGGTGTTTGAGGTATTTTCTAACTAATGCTTTGGGATTTGGGGAAAAAATTATTAAACACCCACTTAAGAAGGATGTCTTCAAAAGATCATCTATAAATTATTTATATGACTTTTCAGAAATTACATCATGGAGTCATTTGAGCTTCACAAGAAAAATTTCAGCCATAAAAACTACTCTCTGAAAGCTCTTTCATAATCCAATATTATTTCACTGATTTCTAATCTTCTCTTCAATTCTTCCACATAAGATAAAGAATAAAATCTGCCATTGGCATTTTGTTGGGTTTTGTATGCTTTCAGAAATATGAAAAACATATTGGGAATTTTATAGAACAGAGATATTAATAATAATAATTTTTAAACGCTCATCAGGTATCTCAAAGAATTAAAAGTTTTTTTTTTATTTCAGCAATTGAGGCACCACATATTAAAAAATAATTAATACAGTAATTTTTATTTAAAAGCTGATATAGTAGATGTTGGGTAAAGGAAAAATATTCCATTCTCAACCATGATGTTTCCATTTTGAAAATCCTCTACAGTGAACTAATTTTCTGTTGAATGATTCAGCATTTATGGCCTTCTATGCATAATGTTAAAATTCTACACAAATGGTCAAAAATTTGACCTTATGGAAATTACTTTATAATTTATAACAATAATCCAAAATAATCTACAGTCCCTAAAATTGCCATAAAAATTGTCAGAAAAATGGAGTCATTTTCTATTCCTTTAATAGAAAGCATATTTTGAAAGCTTCACAGTACAAAGTTCAGAAATGCCAAACATGTTTCCTTTCACAAGTCTGTTGGAGAAAACAGAGTCTATTTTTCACCTAGGCATTGGTCCACGGTATAAAATTATTGTTCAGATAACCCAATCCTATTTTAAAGTGTTTATGATTTACTTTGTCCTTGAACTACAGCTTAATTTTCTTAAAGTGATTACAGAATAAAAAACAAACATCAAGTTCATGTCTCCTGTGAAGATAGGACTATATCATGGATTCTACCCTTAAGGAGGCAGGTTTCAAAAGCTTGGCTCACTTCCTAGAAACTGGCTAAAAATTCGGGTCAGGCCATAATATACATGATATGTGAACAATATTTCTAGGTGAAAATTGAGCTTACATTTTTAAGTTAAAATTGCAACATATTTTCCTTGATATATGGGGAAAAGGGAAGACTCTAACTAAAACACCTGAAATGCCTCTTAACCAATTCCATCTGTGGGGCAATGGCACTAGGGGAAACCTCTTGGATATTGCTTGAGGAAGTGCTGAATTGTACAGGGAGGAAGCAGGAGAGGAAAGACAGGAAAGGACGGAGAAACAGAGATGGACACAGGAAATCCAACTCTGATCATCATTATTATTTTTTATTTTTAACATGTCCAAGGCAGTGGCATTTGTTGTTTAGGAATATGGGGAAATCAAATTTGTGACGGGGTTGTGCATGAACATGTTCACTCATTTAAATATGAATTAAATAAAACAATAAAAGGGATGTAAATGCCATTTTGTATATGTTAAACTAGAAAAAAAAAAACTCTTGGTAATTACTTCTCATTCACTTTGTATTTTACAATTGAAATAAGGAACAGAAACACAAAAATAAGGAATAGTATTTTCAGCATCATTATTTTGAGCAAGAAAGAAAACTGTTCAGATGTTTTTCCTTGTGGATGGGAGAGACTCAAGGAGACCAAATCTTTTGAGAAACACTTTGTGAGACCACATGGCAGCTGCCACCTGCAATCCATTCTTCAACCACAGCCAGAGAAAAGTAAAATAGACTTTTATTTATTGTATCTGAGGGAATTATAAATTGCAGAGCACACCCCACAGCGTTTAGAACTCTCAAAACTGAGTTCCTTCACTACATTTTTGTTTGTTTTGTTTTTGTGTTGCTGTTGTTATCCTCCTAGTGATTCCCAGTGAAACTGACAAAATGAAGTGGTCTGGGGCACCTGTCCGTGGGAGCATCAGCCAAAGAGCAGATGAAGTAACTGTTTCATCCTTCAACCAAAGTATAGGGAGAGCAGTATTCAAAAGAGGAAGGAGAAGTTTGAGGGTAGCAAGAGAAAAAGGTCACCAGCTGACTCTCCTGGGCACATGACAAAAGGAAATAAAAGAAGAATCAGAGTCTGGTCCCATGGCAGATCCTTGGGATTGAGAGAAAACCAAGTAGGGTTCAAGAGGACTATGCTCAACAGTGCCAAATCTGTCTAATAATCCACACTCTACAGTTATTGTGCTAATTAAAAAACATGTAGAACAAAGGTCCAGCACAGCGACTAACGTATACTGAGTTAATAATAAGTGGTAATTTTCACCCCTTAACATTCATTTTTAAGTTGTTTCATTAGAGGAAAGGTATTGGCAATGTTGAATATTTCAGAATTCAAAAGAAAGACAGAATATTCAAAGGATTTAGCAACTGGAAGTTTAATGGTCATGTTAATGAGGAATTTCAGTACCCAGATGGTGGTAGAAACCAAATTGTGGTAGATTGAGCAGTAAATGTGTAGAAAGGAAACTAGAGCAGTAAAGGAATCCTGAAACTGTAAAACTCCTAGAAGAAAACGTAGGGAAAAAGCATACTGACATTGGCCTTGCAAAAATTTTCTTGGAAATGACACCAGAAGCACGGGCAACAGAAACAAAAATAGACAAATGGGACTACATCAAACAAAAAGCTTCTGCATAACAAAGGAAACAATCAGCAAAGTGAAGAGAAAACCTATGTAAACGGAAGAAAATATTTTCAAATCATATATGTCATAAAAGGTTAGTATCCAAATTATATAAGAAACTCCTACACCTCAATATCAAAAAAAAAAAAAAAAAAAAAACCCACAACCACCTCACTTTAAAATGGGCAAAAGATCTGAATAAATATTCCTTCAAAGAAGACATACAAATGTCCAACAGGTATATTAAAATGTGTTCAATATAGTGGAAATGCAAGTCAAAACCACAATGATATATCACCTTATACCTGTTGGGATGGCTAGTATCAAAATGACAAGAGATAACAAATGTTGGCAGGGGTGTGGAGAAAACGGAACTCTTGTACATTGTTAGTAGGGATGTAAATTGGTACAGCCACTATTGAAAACGGCATGGAGTTTCCTCAAAAAACTTAAAAATGGAACTACTATATGATCCAGCAATTCCATCTCAGAGTATATACCCAAAAGAATTGAAATCAAGATCTCGAAGATATATCTGCACTCTCATATTCATTGAAAATAGAATTTTTTACAATACTTATAATATTTTATAATATTTACAATAGCAAAGACATGAAATAATCTAAATGTCCATAGACAGATGACTGGATAAAGAAAAGGTGGTATATGCATAAAATGGATTTTTTTTTTTAAAAGGGAATCATTCCATTTACTACCACATGGAGGAACTTGGAGGATATTATGCAAAGAGAAAAAAGCCAGGCTCAGAAGAACAAATATCATAGGATCCCATTTATATTATATATAGTGAATCTAAAATAGTCAAATTCATAGAAGCAGAGAGTACAGTGGTGGTTACAAGGGGCTGAGGGAAGGGTAAACTGGGGAGATGTTGGTCAAAGGATGAAGTGCAAAGTTTCAGTTATGCAAGATGAATTAAGTCCTAGAGATTTACTGTCCAGCATTGTTCTTATAGTTAACAATAGTGTATTACATACTTAAAAAAAAAATTAAGATGGTAAAGCTAATGTAAAATGTTCTTATAACAGAAAAAGAGAAAAGGAGAAACATTTACAGATGATGGTTATGTTTATGGAATTGTTTAAGGTGCCACATTTCACAGGCATCAACTCATCAACACATATACATTAAATACGTACAGATTTTGCATGTCAATAACATCTCAAACAAAGAAAAAAAAAAAGAAAATGAACCCTACATTCCCAGAACATTGTTTGAAAAGAAGGTGCTAATGCAAAGGGGGTTAATTTTGCCGTTCCTGGGATATTTAGCAATGTCTAGAACCATTTTAGCTGTTACAACTGAAGGTATATGTGTCCCATCTGCTAAACACTGGACAGGACCCCACAACAAAGAATTACCTGGCCCCACATTTCAAAGTTGGGCTCACTGCACAGTTCAGAACATATGTGTAAGTGGGTTCAATATTTGTATAAAAGTACATTCCACAATATTTAATAAATCACATTCTGAGAGACATCTCTCAATCAAAAATGCAACTGGTCCAGAATACATTTTGCTGAAAAGCCCATTCCCTCACAACATTTGCTGTCAGTCTGTTAATAAGCTCTTGGCATGCCAAACAGAGTGTGTTTTTTTTATCTGCTAAGAGCAAGGAAAAAGGAAAAATTAAATAAATAAATAAATGCCCCTTACTCTTGCTTTGAGAGCTAAATTAAAATACTCCTCCCTCACTTATGTAGCCTATTGATTACACCAATTACCTTTGTATCTTACAGTTGTTAGGAAGGCCTAATGTTCTGGAAGATTTAGCATACAATTTCAACTAGTTTAGTGTGATATTCAGGGAATGGGAGTCTTCTTAAATTCTCCTGCATAAAAAATACCATCTGTCCAGTGCGTCCATTAGTTATCCCACATTGAAAATGACATTCAGGAAGGAATGTTAGAGTCTTTGTGTAGGCAGTACTAAGTATCTTAAATTTGCTTTGAAAGTCCGTGTGTGTGTGTGTGTGTGTGTGTGTGTGTGTGTGTGTGTGTGTATGATGAAAGATTACTTTGGTGAAGAAAGAAAGGAAAATCTATAGGACTTTAATATGTAGTATCTTGTTATATCTGTCAGAATATCAATGATTTCAAAATCAAATGTTTATATGCATGTATGTTCACAGCAGTTTTTTTTATAAGAACAGATATTAGAAGTAAGCGAATCCATCAATAAAATGACACTAGGGGAATTAACAGAGTTGTTCAAGGGGAATGTTTTCAATCCAAGAAGAAAAATTTTATGTAAAATTTATAAATAAAACATAGTAAAACCCCTAGGAATACATTAAACAAAAAAGAAACACGATCTACAGGAAGAAAACATTAAAAATCTACACAGATACAAAAGAGGACGTGAATAATTTAAAAGGCATATTCCTGTTTTGTTGGAATGGAAGATTCACAGTGGTAAATATGTAAATTATTTCAGTTACCTTAAATGATAATATGAATTGAATCAATGTTAACTACCATCTGGGTAGGATTTGGAAAAATCATTTTTTAATTATTCTAAAATTTTTTAAGATAAAAATATACAAAATGGCCTGGGCATCTTTGAGAAGAAAGAATTAAGAGGGGTAGCTGGATTTAGCAGAAAATGGAAATTCGTTATGCAAATACATCAGTTCAGATTGGCAATGACAATTACAGACAGACAGATACACAAAAACAAGCATACTCAAAATCAATAGGCAAAGTGGGGTATTCAGTTAGAAGTTCTAGGTGACAAACGCTTAGCCCTTTTGAGAAAAACATAACGATAAATACTGATCTTACATAAACCAAAATGAATACTTAATTTGTTAATTTGTAAAATGAAATGAAATACAAATCTAAACCTGTTGGAAGCATGTTTTTTAAATAATTTTTAGTAAAGGGAGTTTTCTACAAATTTATTTAAAACTCCAGAAATCAAAACAGGTTTACAAATGTATTAATATAAATATAAAATATCTTACCTAAAATAAATGTGTGTGTGCGTCTGTGCATGCGTTCAAATGACAGCAAACTAGGAAGAATTCCAAGGCAGCAATTTGGTAGGTGGTCTATACTGGACTGAGAGGGTAGGCATTTGATGTGACAAATGATATAGATTCAGGGCTCACACATTAAAGTCAATTAGGCCTGGGTTCATATGCTGATATGACTGATCTCAAATATTTAACTATTTGAAGCTTCAGCTCATCCATAAAATGGGGATGATAACATCATAATTTATAGTGTCTATAAAGGTTATTGAGACCACAATAATCATCACATAAGAAAAGATAATAAAATAATTGCTAGATAATAAAATAATTGCTATTTTCAAAATTTATTTAAGGCTAATAGCAGTGAAGCTCTGTGACTTCTATGGTCACAGAGCTCTTAGTACCAGAGTTGCAACCTCAGTCCAGTGTTTTTGACTCCAAGCCTAGTGCTGCTTATATGAACACTGTATTTTAATTACAAAAATGAAAATTTAAGATTCTACCAAGAAGCTTCTCTAAAGAATGTTAACTAGACTACATTTTACCCTTTTAATTTAAACTTATAGCATTGCTTTTAACTACAATTATTTATTGGAACAAGGAACTACTGTATAGCACAGGGAACTCTACTCAATGTTGTGCAACAACCTATACAGGAAAAGAATCTGAAAAAGAAGGGATATATGTATATATATATAACTGAATCACTTTGCTGTACACCTGAAACTAATAACAAAACGTTGTAAATCAACTATACTCCAACATAAAATAAAAATTAAATTAAATCTTTTTGAAAAATTTTTAAAAATGAATTGCTCTAATGAAATACTTTTCAGTTTTTTTTAAATTATCATTATGTCAGAATACAGCCAGACATACAATTGATTCTGTCTCTATATGCTTAGTATTCTACCATTACACTTTTAAAGTAAAAAAGTCATAGCCAAGGATGGTTAAAGATGACCTGATTGGTAAATAAGGTCTTCAAATGAAATTATTCTTCTCATCCCTTTCCTTTACGACAAGGTTTTTCAAGATTCATGACCTAAGCTAAAAGAATCTGCCTTTTTAAAGTCTAGGAAGAGTCCAGGTGCCTATTCGGTATAGCACTAGAAAAACACAATTCCTCAAACACTGAACATGAACATTGTACTAATAAAACCAATAAGGTGTAGCTATTGGCAGTTACTACAAACTATGCCCACTTAAAATGAACCGAAACATCCCATCCTCCCACCCACAAACCTAAACACATTTATGTATCTGAGGATGGCCATTTTCACAACACAGAAATTTGGGGTAGAAAAAAAAAGAAAAGATTCACTGGCAGTTTCCTCTAGTGGTTTACAACAATCATAGCATTAATTGTAAACCCTAAAGTTCAGCTCTATGAAAATGCACAGATCATTTAAAAGAAAATCATTAACACTAATCAGGAAAGCAGTTAGAGAGTCTAGACCGAATTATTTTTTATTCCAGGGATAGGATTGTAAAGTACTGGGTGATAAAGTATACTTGAGTAAAACTGAAAACAACCGGGAACAAGAATAATAAATAATTTGGAAGAGAGGAATGTTTGATGTGTGGGGGGAACAAACTGCTTATTTTGCTTCTGGGGGAGCCTGGGCACAAGCATTGCTTGCCCTAACTCTCCCATTCTACTAATGAAAAAGCTGAAGTCAAAAAGAACATTTTTTCCAAGGTCACAAGGCAGCTACTACCAGAGTCAGATCTTGAACTCAGTTCTGATTTCCCATTCTAGTGTTGCACCTTGCTGCCTGCCAGAGAAGGGGTAATGAGATTCTATTTCACTAGGTACTGAACCCAGCCTTTCTGTTTAAAGGGAAAATAATTTAATGAAAAACTCAAGTTTGACTACATATTCTGAACATCCTTTTGAAACCTATGGCTGGAAAACTGGACATTATGAACATTTAACTATCCAGGAAAATACTATGTATACTTAAGTTTTAATTGTGCAAAGTCATATTTAACCCTTGCCTCCCCTTTCTTCTCATCTACTTTTTGTACATTTCATATCTCATGAGAAAAGTTGAGTTAATAGAGAGCAGGGGATCTGCAATATAATTGACATTTGTGGTTTTGCTGCTCCACATCTATTTTCCTTCCTAGAAAAAGCACATTATTTATTTAGGGGATTCACTCTTGTATGACTTTCTGTCATATGGAAAGCTGATCAACCAGAGGATTCCATACCTTTGACTACAGCAATTAATTCTCAATGTTTTTCAAGAAAGGACATTCTCTTTCTGCAGGTGTTGCCAGTTTGTGTAGATATGTTTCTGGAGCTTCCATGTCATTTTTCTCCACATGGAGAGAGACAACTTGAGGATAAAACTACATGGCGAAAGGCAAGAGATAAACACCCACTGAATCCTGAGGGCATTCTTGGAGTTCCTGAAACCAGCCATGACTGAAGCCCAGTAGACTTATTCTAGACTCTCCAGTGAGACCAATTAATTCCCTTTTCATGCTTAAGCGTTGGAGTTGAGTTTCTATTACTTATGAGCAAAAAATTTCAGATAAGTACCAGCAAAAGAGATTAAAAAGGCAAGAAAACCACAGTGGTTTTCCTATAATAATTACATCAGACTTGCACTACGAACTCTTTGAAGGCAAAATGTACTGTCCCTTACAGTACTTAAAACTATGCTTGCCATCCTGACACTGATACTAGTTGTTGTCAGTTTTGCTGCTTTATAATTCTCATTTCTGTAAAGTTTAATTTATAAACTCTTAGGGAAAAACGTATCTATCCTATGAACTCTCTTCATTCTTTGAGTTTTTGCATTGGAGAATTTACTGTCCTGAAAGGAGTCAGAAAACTTGAGTTTTAGGGTACAAGGATTGCTAAGAGGCCAATTTTGTTCAGCCAACACAAATAGCAGCCTTCTCAAGATCATTGCTGAATTCTAAGAGCCTATCTGTCTGCTTAGATGGTATATTTTATATTTCTGACTAAGCCTATTTATAACTTGCTATGTCTGCTCAGGTCCTTGAGTTGCTGGGAGTTAAATGTTCTTAGAAATCTGGACTGCCAGTCAGAAATCCTGGGAATGAAAACTAGCTCTTTGAATATATAAACTCTGTGTCCTCCCCACCATGAACTTCACTCTACAGAGTGAATACTCTTCATTCCTTTAACATAGCATGCATTCATATTGAATGTTTAAATTTATATACAGGCATACCTTGGAGATATTGTGGGTGCAGTTCCAGAGCACAGCAATAAAGCAAACAACAAAATAAATTGAGTTACGTAAAGTTTTTGTTTTCCCAATTGTATAAAAATTATGTTTACACTATACTGGAGTTTATCAAGTGTGCAAAAGCATTCTGTCTAAAAATACCAATATACATACCTTGATTTAAAAATACTTCATGCTAAAAAAAAGACAAAGCTAAACATAATGGAAGCCTTCAGCAAGTCATAATCTTTTTGCTGGTAGATGGTCTTACCTCAATGCTGGTGGCTGCTAAATGGTCAGGGCGGCGTTTGTAAACCTTGCCACTGTATTGTCAACTAAGTTTATGTAATATTTTAAATCCTTCATTGTCATTTCAGCAATCTGAACAGCATCTTCATGAGAAGTAGTTTCCACCTCAAGAAACCACCTTCTTTACACCTCCATAAAAATCAATTTCTCATCCGTTGCAGCAATTCATTCACACCTTCAGGCTCCACTTCTAATTCCAGTTCTCTTGCTAGTTCTACAACATCTGCAGTCTTGAACTCCTCCAAGTCATCCGTGAGAGGTGGAACCAGCTTCTTCCAAACTCCTGTTAATGTTGATATTTTGACCTTTTCCCCTGAATCAGAAGTGCTCTTAATGGCATCTAGAATGATGAATCCTTTCCAGAAAGTCTTCAATTGACTTTTCCAAGATCCATTAGAGGAATCATTATCTATGGAAGGTATAGCCTTAGGAAATATATTTGTTAAAAAATAAGACTTGAAATTTGAAATGACTCCTTGATCCATGAGCTGCAGAATGGATCAGGCTGTGTTAGTAGGCATGAAAACAACATTAATCTCCTCGTACCATCAGAGATCTTGGATGACCACGTGCATTGTCAATGAGCAGTGATATTTTGAAAGAAATCTTTTTTTCTGAGCAGTATTTCTCAACAGTGGGCTTAAAATATTCAGTAAACCATGTTGTAAACAAATGTTTACAATAGAAGCTTTCTCAAAGCCATTGCTGAATTCCAAGAGTCCATCTGTCTGTTGTCATCCAGGCTTTGTTGTTCCATTTATAGAGTGCAGGCAGAGTAGATTTAGCATAATTCTTTTTTTTTTTTTCATTTTTATTGGAGTGTATTTGATTTACAATGTTGTGTTAGTTTCTGCTGTACAGCAAAGTGAATCATTTATACATATACATATATCCATTCTTTTTCAGATTATTTTCCCATATAGGTTATTACAGAGTACTGAGTAGAGTTCCCTGTGCTATACAGTAGATCCTTATTAGTTATCTATTGTATATATAGTAGTGTGTATATGTCAATCCCAATCTCCCAATTTGCCGCTCTCCCCACCTTTCCCTCCGGTACCCATAAGTTTGTTTTTTACATCTGTGACTCTATTTCTGTTTTGCAAGTAAGTTCATTGTACCATTTTTTTAGATTCCACATATAAGCGATATCATGTGATATCTGTCTTTGTCTGACTTACTCCACTCTCTTAAGAACCCTAGAAAATCCTTTTAAATGAAGCTCATTTACCTTTTAAATGGTAAATGAGCTTCAACTTAAAGTCATCAGCTGCTTTAGCCCCTAATAAGTTTGTCATCTTATATAGGCACGTTTCCTGGTGCCCCAAAACAATTACAACAATAACATCAAAGATCACTCATTACAGATCACCATATCAAATATAATGATAATGAAAAGGTTTGAAATATTGAGAGAATTACCGAAATATGACACAGAGACATGAAGTCACCAAATGCTGTTGGAAAAATGGTAGCCGATAGACTTGTTCAACACAAGGTAGTCACAAACTTTCAATTTGTAAAAAAACACAATATCTGTGAAGTGTAATAAAGTTAAGTGCAATAAAGAGAGGGTGCCTGTGTTCAAGAGTATGTAATTTGGGTGAGTTAAGTAAGATACCGTGCATTTTGAATATACGGATGAATAGTTAGGAGATTTCATGGACAATATTAATAATGTTATTTAACATATATATAGCTGTTATTTAAGGATTTTCCTCTATGTTTTCTCATTGTGTACTCACAAAAAAATTTGGCAGGAAAACTGGGGCTGAAAAGGTTAAATGGCTTGTAGAAAGCCATAGAGTAAGTGAATAATGGAGTAAAGACTAGAAAAAAACACAAGTATAGGTCAGTTTATGTATTCTTCCATCATGCTTTCCTTCTTCTCCAAATTTTTCAATAGAATGCTGGTTTTAGCTTTGTGTTTTAGCTGATACAATTCTTTATCACCTATATAATAGCAATAACGCTAAAAAAGTCTTGATTTCCAAACTTTTGAGGACAATTTTTTTTTTTTAATGAGTCATTCTGTGGGTACCGCCCTTCCCATGATTCAAATCTGAATCTATTTGAGTGAAACCTCTCTTCCAAGTCAGGGGAAAAGATCCAATTACATAATTTTCTTTTAATTTCACAGCTTTTATATATAGTGGAAGAAAATTAAATCATCTCAGAATATCCCATGCATTCATTTTATTTCATGTTTGAATATTAACATAGGGACTATTCATCTCTTTCCCTCTTTTCCAATGCTGAAGAGACCTCTTTGGAAACTTTCATCTCTCTGATATAAAGATTCTGGTATCACTTTTTTTCTGGAGATTTTTCCTACATTTTCAGATATTTTTCATGACATTCTTCCCTATAAAATAAATGACTAGAGGACTGGGAGGTTGGGAGGTACTTACAGGCACCCAGGCATTCTTTCTCTGTGCTACCACTACTTAGAAGATTTGGATCTTTTATCATAATTGGAAAATGTTTTAATAATATTATTTCTTTGAATATTTTATTTCCTCAATTATCTCAGTTTTTCTCTAGAAATTTATAAAGCTATGCTGAGATTTCATTTTCCTTTTATGCTGACTGCTGGTAGAAATTTTAGTCTGATATTCTATTTTGTAAATCTATATTCTAGCTTATTTTTTTCTGCCATTTAGGAATTTTTAAACAGTACCTATTTATATTAAAATCTAGATATACAACCATAGGTCTTTTAAATATCTCTTTAGGTACTTTTTGAAAAATAATTATATAAGTAAGTTCTATGATCTATGAATGACGATTTTTTTCATAGTAAACTTTTTTGTTTTATGGATGTGATGTCTTCCCATGTCTCTGAAGCTAAGAACTGTGCTAATTTTAAAATCTCATATTCTCCTCATTAATTCCTTGTGGGTTTTTTTGGTTTCGTTTTTTGATTAATTTTGGTTTTTGTTTAGTGCTTATATATTGATCTTTTTCATTATTTTTTTCCAGAAATTTTTGGTGATCATTGATATGATGATTACTATAGTCTTTTAAATTACCTGTTTGGGTGTCTGTGGGCATTGGTTCAGTTTACTAAAAATTGCATCTGCTGATTGTGAGAAAAGTGCCAAAATTACTGTGGAGAGTGAAAAAAGAGTATGCCATGGATTGGGGTTTTCTCTTAGGAAGAGGCTGTCTCCTCTTTTCTTTCTGGTACATGCCTAATTTAGGCATGTTTCTCTTTTCAAGCATTATTATTATTATTTAGTTTCTCAACCCACATCAAAGAAAATTAAAAAAAAAAACAATATAATGAATCAGTAAATATCTTTTACTAGGTTCACAAATGGTTAAATTTCACCATATTTGTAAAAGTATTAGTTAAAATGCAACAGCTAAATAATGAATCTTAGGGAAATGTAAACCTATGTTTACATCAGCCTAAGAAATAGAGGCTAATGGACATTTGTAATAAGATGGGCTTTCAACACAAAGGAAAACTGAGCTCCGTGGTTCTAGCAACACTCAAATCCAATGTACCGGAAAGTACAGCTGTGCTGACAAGGAGACAAGAGTGGAGCACATAGGTACCTGCTGACTCAGCAGCCCCAGCTGTGCAAGGTGACATCTGATCCAAGCATCTTTCTGAAGCCCATTGAGCAGACCCCACAGAGTCTAACATGGATGATAATTGTTTCAAAAATGCACCAGATGTTGAGTGTGTTTCTAAATTGGCACAGTCTTCATGAAGTTTTATTCAACTTCCTATGCCAACGTTGGATTTATCTTCCAATTAGTAATCACGTGGCAGTGAAGCAAAGGAACGCAAGCTGCAAATCTCCTGTGAGTTAATATTTTATTATTGCCTGCAGATCATGGAAAGTACAGAAACAAGGTAAAAAGATATATTGTGTTTCTAGATTATTAGTGCATTAAATTTCAGAAAAAGTGAAAAGAATGATGTCAAATATTTCTGTATTTCTGTGTTTTAAAACACAGCTATACATATAACTTGGTGGCTAAGAACAATGTTGTCTTAAAGTTAATTATCTCCTCTTATTAAAGGTATGGTTTCAATTTTTTTTCGTAAATGTTAATACCCTTTATTTGTTGTTGTTACTGTTTTGTTTGTTTTGGGTTTTTTTAACTTTTTATTTTATATTGGAGTATAGTTGATTAACAATGTCGTGTTAGTTTCAGGTGCACAACAAAATGATTCAGTTATACATATACATGTATATATTCTTTTTCAAATTCTTTTGCCAATTAGGTTTTTACAGAATATTGAGCAGAGTTCCCTGTGCTACACAGTTAGGTCCTTTTTGGTTATCCATTTAAAATATAGCAGTGTGTATCTGTCAATCCCAAACTCCCTAACTATCCCTCCCTCCACCCTCCCCTGGGTAACCATAACAGACTTAGAGAACAAACTTATGGTTTCAATGTTTTTAATAGAGTAAAATTACTGAGAAGTGTGTAACGGTCATCCATGCAGATAATGCACTTCTTTACTTTAACATACAAGAATAAAGATTTTAAGTGTCTAGATTTTTTATAAAACTATCTCTCCCATCTACCAAACATACGAATCAATTTGTAATTCAGGTCTTTATTTAAGTAGAATTATTTTATGTCTTTTATCATAAGATGCCCAAATGTTTTTTGAAAGTAGTCTAATTAAAAAGAATAGTTTAGGGCTTCCCTGGTGGCACAGTGGTTGAGAGTCCGCCTGCCGATGCAGGGGACACGGGTTCGTGCCCCGGTCCAGGAAGATCGCACATGCTGCGGAGCAGCTGGGCCCGTGAGCCGTGGCCGCTAAGCCTGTGCGTCTGGAGCCTGTGCTCCGCAACGGGAGAGGCCACAGCAGTGAGAGGCCCGTGTACCACAGAAAGAAAAAAAAAAAAAAAAAAGAATAGTTTAAAAATATTACCAAACTGCTGCTCTATTTGCACCCAATAATATAATAAAACACATATTAACTGAAAGGACACCTTGCTTAAATTAACGTTTCTGGGAAACTGAGGATTACAGTGACTGCATTTTCTGTTTCAGTATAGATAGTCTGTATAAAGTCTTTCTAAAAAGACCCAGTGCACATCTTAGCGACAAAGAAACTTTATGAGCCGGATCATCTGTGTCCATACCCTCTCCCCAAGCAATCCAGAAAGAATTGAGAGTATCTGTGAACCTGGCTGAGGAAAAACTACACCTTTATTTTTAGCAACCTATAGCTAAAATTTAGTATTTCCTTCCATTATGAATATCAGCAACTAATCATAGTAGAATTAGCATTTCCTGTGACTTTATCACTAGTGGAAAAACAGATATCTTCACATCACATTATGGTGGTGGCAGAAAATCTAAGTATGTAATTCATGCTCATTAGTACTTTGAAATCACAAAAGTTAGCAGACCCATTGCTAGATCCTTTTATGTGTACTTGTTTTCTACTGCTGCATACTTTAAACCACAAACTTAGCGGTTTAAAATCACCTGGGCCAGGTGTCCAGGCACAGCTGAACTGGGTCCCATGCTCAGGTCTTGCTGCAGCTCACAAGGCTGCAAACAAACCAGATTTGTACCAGATTTGCATCGGAGGTGCAGGGTCTTGTTCCAAGCTTACTTGGTGGTTTGCAGAATTCATTTTCTTGCGGTTGTAGAATGCACAGCAGCTTGCTTCTTCGAAATCAGCAGGAGAGAAGGTTTCTGCTGCTTCCAGCCTCTGACCTTAGACCACCTTTCAAAGGGTCCATGATTAGGTCAAGCTCACCCAAGTTAATCCTTCTTTTGGTTTCTCAAAATGAACTGAATACTGACTTAATTACATCTACAAAAATCTCTTCACCTTTGCCATATAATGTAACCTAATCACTGAAATGGCCTTCATCGTATTCATAGTCTGCTCATACTGAAGGAGAAGTGGGTTATAAAATAGGGGACAGGAATCTTGGGATCATCCTAGAATCCCTCCTACCATATTACAAAATACAGTAATGAAGAAGCACATATATTAAAATATCATAAATATTTTAATAATATTTTGATAAATATATTTCAATACATTGGTTCTTTTTTTCCTGGGCATCTTATTTTATGTATTCAAAAACATTATTCTCAGAAAAGCTCTATAGGTTTCACTGCTGACAAAATGATTTATGGAACAAAAAAAGATTAAAAATCCTTGTTCTAAAAGTGCACCATTTCCTAAATCGCTCAGTCCAAAATTTAGAACTCATCTTGCTTCTACTTTTGCTAATAATCTAATTTATCCTGTCAGTGTTCCCTTCAAAATATATCCAAAATTTAACCACTTCAATCACTTCCATCATCCCCGAAAATTTTGTCTTCATTATCTCTCAACTGACTATTGTGAGAGCATGCTAAATAGCCTTCTCTCTCTTGTATTTGTGTTTGCTTTTTCCTCCATATATCATTATCTTTTTCAAGAATATAGATCAACTCAGGTCTTACAACTGCATAGATGACTCCACTGGTTTACAATTACACTAAGAAAAAATATCCAGTACCATTCATCATGTCTGTGGAACACTTCGCAGGATCATTTCCCACACTCTGCCCCTAACACTGGCAAAGATTCCATGCCCTAACGCCCAGTATCTGTGGGTAACTACATGGCAATATCGACTTTGCAGTTGTAAGTCAGCTTACAGACATTAAAGATAGAGATGTTGGGGGACCTTCAACATGGCAGAGGAGTAAGACAGGGAGATCACCTTCCTCCCCACAAATACATCAAAAATACATGTACATGTGGAACAACTCCTACACAACACCAACTGAATGCTGGCAGAAGACCTCAGACTTCCCAAAAGGCAAGAAAATACCTATGTACCTGGCCATGTGGCTGACAGGGTCTTGCTGCTCTGGCCTGGTGTCAGGCCTGAGCCCCTGAGGTGGGAGAGCCGAGTTCAGGACACTGGACTACCAAAGACCTCCCGGCCCCATGTAATATAAATCAGTGAGAGCTCTTGCAGAGATCTCTGTCTCAACGCTAAGACCCAGCTCCACCCAATGGTCAGCAAACTCCAGTGCTGGAAGCCCCATGCCAAACAACTAGCAAGATAGGAACACAGCCCCACCCAGTAGGAGAGAGGCTGCCTAAAATCATAATAAGGTCAGAGACACTACAAAACACACCACTGGGCGTGGCCCTGTCCACCAGAAACACAAGATCCAGTCCCACTCCCCAGAACAAAGATACCAGTCCCCTCCACCAGGGAGTCTACACAAGCCACTGAACCAACTTCAACCACTGCGGGCAGACACCAAAAAAAATGAGAACTACAAACCTGCAGCCTGCAAAAAGGCCCCCCCCCAAACACAGTAAGTTAAACAAAATGAGAAGACAGAGAAATATGCAACAGATGAAGGAGAAAGGTAAAAACCCACCAGACCAAACAAATGAAGAGGAATGAGGCAGTCTACCTGAAAAAGAATTCAGAATAATGATAGTAAAGATGATCTGAAATCTAGGAAATAGAATGGAGAAATAACAAGGACCTAGAAGAACTAAAGAGCAAACAAAAAATGATGAACAACACAATAAATGAAATGAAAAATTCTCTAGAAGGAATCAATAGCAGAATGACTGAGGCAGAAGAATGGATAAGTGACCTGGAAGATAAAATACTGGAAATAACAGCTGCAGAGCAGAATAAAGAGAAAAGCATGAAAAGAATTGAGGACAGTCTCAGAGAACTCTGGGACAACATTAAATGCATCAACATTCAAATTATAGGGGCCCCAGGAGAAGAGGAGAAAAAGAAAGTGTCTGAAAAAATATTTGAAGAGATTATAGTTGAAAACTTCCCTAACTTGGGAAAGGAAATAGTCAATCAAGTCCAGGAAGTGTAGAGAATCCCATACAGGATAAATCCAAGAAGAAGCACACCAAGACACATATTAATCAAACTATCAAAAATTAAATACAAAGAAAAAATATTAAAAGCAGCAAGGGAAAAGCAACAAATAACATACAAGGAAATCCCCATAAGGTTAACAGCTGATCTTTCAGCAGAAACTCTGCAAGCAAGAAGTGAGTGGCAGGACATATTTAAAGTGATGAAAGGGAAAAACCTACAACCAAGATTAATCTACCCAGCTAGGATCTCATTCAGAGTCGATGGAGAAATTAAAATCTTTACAGACAAGCAAAAGTTAAGAGAATTTAGCACCACAAAACCAGCTTTACAACAAATGCTAAAGGAACTTCTCTAGGCAGGAAACACAAGAGAAGGAAAAGACCTACAATAACAAACCCCAAACAATTAAGAAAATGGTAATAGGAACATACATATCGATAATTACCTTAAATGTAAATGTGTTAAATGCTCCAACCAAAAGACACAGATTGGCTGAATGGATACAAAAACAAGACCCATATATATGCTGTCTACAAGAGACACACTTCAGACTTACGGACACATACGGACTGAATGTGAGGGGATGGAAAAAGATATTCCATGCAAATGGAAATCAAAAGAAAGCTGGAGCAGCAATTCTCATATAAGAGAAAATAAACTTTAAAATAAAGACTCTTACAGGAGACAAAGAAGGACACTACATAATGATCAAGGGATCAATCCAAGAAGAAGATATAACAATTGTAAATATTTATGCACCCAACATAGGAGCACCACAATACATAAGGCAAATACTAACAGCCATAAAAGGGGAAATCAATAGTAACACAATCATAGTAGGGGACTTTAGCACCACACTTTCACCAATGGACAGATCATCCAAAATGAATATAAATAAGGAAACACATTTTAAATGATACATTAAACAAGATGGACTTAATTGATATTTATAGGACATTCCATCCAAAAACAACAGAAAACACTTTCTTCTCAAGTTCTCATGGAGCATTCTCCAGAATAGATCATATCTTGGGTCACAAATCAAGCTTTGGTAAATTTAAGAAAATTGAAATTGTATCAAGTATCTTTTCTGACCAAAATGCCATGAGACTAGATATCAATTACAGGAAAAAAACTGTAAAAAACACAAACACATAGAGGTTAAACAATACATTACTAAATAACCAAGATATCACTGAAGAAATCAAAGAGGAATTCAAAAATTACCTAGAAGCAAATGGCAATGAAAACAGGATGACCCAAATTCTATGGGATGCAGCAAAAGCAGTTCTAAGTGAGAAGTTTATAGCAATACAATCCTACCTCAAGAAACAGGAAAAATCTCAAATAAAAACTTAACTTTAGGGCTTCCCTGGTGGCGCAGTGGTTGAGAGTCCGCCTGCCGATGCAGGGGACGCGGGTTCGTGCCCCGGTCCGGGAAGATCCCGCATGCTGCGGAGCGGCTGGGCCCGTGAGCCATGGCCGCTGGGCCTGCGCGTCCGGAGCCTGTGCTCCGCAACGGGAGAGGCCACAGCAGTGAGAGGCCCGCGTACCACAAAAAAAAAAAAAAAAAAAACTTAACTTTACACCTAAAGCAATTAGAGAAAGAACAAAGATAACCCCAAAGTCAGCAGAAGGAAAGAAATCATAAAGATCAGAGCAGAAATAAATGAAAAAGAAATGAAGGAAACAGTTTCTAAGATCATAAAACTAAAAGCTAGTTCTTTGAGAAGTTAAACAAAATTGATAAACCATTCGCCAGACTCATCAATAAAAAAGGGAGAAGTCCCAGATCAACAGAATTAGAAATGAAAAAAGAGAAGTAACAACTGGCACTGTAGAAACACAAAGGATCATGATAGATTACTACAAGAAACTATAAGCCAATAAATGGACAACATGGAAGAAATGGACAAATTCTTAGAAAAGCACAACCTTCCGAGACTGAACCAGGAATGAATAGAATGTATAAATAGACCAATCACAAGCAATGAAATTGAGACTGTGATTAAAATTCTTCCAACAAGCAAAAGCCCAGGACCAGATGGTGTCACAGGCGAATTCTGTCAAACATTTAGAGAAGAGCTAACACCTATCCATCTCAAAGTCTTCCAAAATATAGCAGAGAGGAGATCACTCCCAAACTCATTCTACGAGGCCACCATCACCCTGATACCAAAACCAGACAAAGATGTCACAAAGAAAGAACACTAAAGGCCAATATCACTGATTAACTTAGATGCAAAAATCCTCAACAAAATACTAGCAAACAGAATCCAACAGCACATTAAAAGGATCATACACCATGATCAAGTGGGGTTTTATCTCAGCAATGCAAGTATTCTTCAATAAATGCAAATCAATCAATGTGATACACTGTATTAACAAACTGAAGGATAAAAACCATATGATCCTCTCAATAGATGCAGAAAAAGCTTTCAAAAAAATTCAACACCCATTTATGAGAAAACCTCTCCAGAAAGTAGGCAGAGAGGGAACTTACATCAACATAATAAAGGCCATATATGACAAACCCACAGCCAGCATCATTCTCAATGGTGAACAATGAAAAGCATTTCCTCTAAGATCAGGAACAAGACAAGGTTGCCTACTCTCACCATTATTAGTCAACATAGTTTTGGAAGTTTTAGCCACAGCAATCAGAGAAGAAAAAGAAATAAAGGGAATCAAAATTGGAAAAGAAGAAGTAAAAATGTCACTGGTGGCAGATGACATGATACTATACATAGAGAATCCTAAAGAGGCTAGCAGAAAACTACTAGAGCTAATCAATAAATTTGGTAGAGTAGCAGGATACAAAATAAATGCACAGAAATCTCTGGCATTCCTATACACCATTGATGAAAAATCTGAAAGATAAATTAAGGAAACACTCCCATTTACCATTGCAACAAAAAGAAAAAAATTGCCTAGGAATAAACCTACCTAAGGAGACAAAAGACCTTTATGCAGAAAACTATAAGACACTGAAGAAAGAAATTAAAGACAATACAAACAGATGGAGAGATATACCATGTTCTTGGATAGGAAGAATCAACATTGTGAAAATGACTATACTACTGAAAGCAATCTACAGATTCAGTGCAATCCCTATCAAACTACCAATGGCATTTTTCACAGAATTAGAACAAAAAATGTCAAAATTTGCATGGAAACATGAAAGACCCTGGAGGAATCAGGCTCCTTGCCTTCAGACTATACTACAAAGCTACAGTAATCAAGACAGTATGGTACTGGCACAAAAACAAAAATATAGATCAATGGACAGGATGGAAAGCCCAGAGATAAACCGATGCACATATGGTCACCTTATCTTTGACAAAGGAGGTAATAATATACAATGAAGAAAAGACAACCTCCTCAATAAGTGGTGCTGGGAAAACTGGACAGCTACATTTAAAAGAATGAAATTAGAACACTTCCTAACACCATACACAAAAACAAACTCAAAATGGATTAAAGTCCTAAATGTAAGGCCAGACACTATATAACTCTTAGAGGAAAACAAAGGCAGAACATTCTATGACATAAATTACAGCAAGATCCTTTTTGACCCACCTCCTAGAGAAATGGAAATAAAAACAAAAATAAACAAATGGGACCCAATGAAACTTAAAAGCTTTTGCACAGCAAAGGAAACCATAAACAAATGAAAATACAGCCCTCAGAGTGGGAGAAAATATTTGCAAATGAAGCAACTGACAAAGGATTAATCTCCAAAATACACAAGTGGCTCATGCAGCTCAATATCAAAAAAACAAACAACGCAATCCAAAAATGGGCAGAAGATCTAAATAGACATTTCTTCATAGAAGATATACAGATAGCAACAAACACATGAAAGGATGCTCAACATCGCTAATCATTAGCGAAATGCAAGTCAAAACTACAATGAGGTATCACCTCACACCAGGCAGAATGGCCATCATCAAAAAATCTACAAACTATCAATCCTGGTGAGGGTGTGGAGAAAAGGGAACCCTCTTGCACTGTTGGTGGGAATGTCAATTGATACAGCCACTATGGAGAACAATATGGAGTTTCCTTAAAATACTAAAAATAGAACTACCACATGACCCAGGAATCCCACTAATGGGCATATACCTTGAGAAAACCATAATTCAAAAAGAGTCATGTACCACAATGTTCATTGCAGCACTATTTACAATAGCCAGGGCATGGAAGCAACCTAAGTGTCCATCAACAAATGAATGGATAAAGAAGATGCGGCACATATATATAATGCAATATTACTCACCCACAAAAAGAAATGAAATTGAGTTATTTATAGTGAGGTGAATGGCCCTAGAGTCTGTCATACAGAGTGAAGTAAGTCAGAAAGAGAAAAACAAATACCATATACTAACACATATATATGGAATCTAAAGAAGAAAATGTTTCTAATCAACCTAGCGGCAGGACAGGATAAAGACGCAGATGTTGAGAATGGACTTAAGGACACAGGGAGGGGGAAGGGTAAACTGGGATGAAATGAGAGAGTAGCATGGACATAAATACACTACCAAATATAAAATAGATAGCTAGTGGGAAGCAGCTGCATAGCACAGGGAGATCAGCTCGGTGCTTTTTGACCACCTAGAGGGGTGGGATAGGGAGGGTGAGAGGGAGACACAAGAGGGAGGGGACATGGTGATATATGTATACATATAGCTGATTCACTTTGTTATATAGCAGAAACTAACACAACATTATAAAGCAATTATACTCCAATAAAGATGTTAAAAAATTAAAAAAAGAAGATTGGTTATCCTGGATTAACTAGGTGGGCTCAGTCTGATCACAGGAGTCCTTGAAAGCAGAAAACTTCCTCTGACTGTTAGCAGAGGAATGATGAAGCAAGAAAAACAAAGATCAGAGGTTCAGTGTGTGAGGCGCACTGGGCCTTCTGTTGGTGGCTTTTAAGTTGGAGAAAGGGAGACACAAGCATAAGAATGAGGGCATCATCTGGAATGACAGCTAGCCAATATCCACAAGAAAAAAAGGAACCATTCCTACAACAGCATGAAACTCAGTTATCCCAAAAGCTGGAATAAGCTTGGAAGGAGATTCTTTCTCAGAGCCTCCAGGAAGGAACAAAACCCTGCCGACACCTTGATTTTGGCCAGTAACACACGTGTCAGACTTCTGATCTACAGAACGGTCAGATAATAAATATGTATTGTTTTAAGCCACTAAATTTGTGGTAATTTTTTACAGAAGCAATAGAGAACCAATACAATGTCCCATTTAGCCCTAGGTACATCTCTAAATTGATTACCAACTTGTTCATTCCTTATTTACTCTAATTAGCCACGTGAGTTCTTTTTCGTGGTTAAGCCTCTACGTTTGTGGTAGTTTATTGCAAAGCAATTGAAAATTAATATAATACAATGGAGATATTTGCTTGCACACTATTTAGTAGCCAATCAATAGTTAAATGCTTTTTTCTTAGAAAGTTAGGACACTCCTGATCAATATTAAAATATTAGGAACCTGGTATCAATAGAGGAACCTTCCTCATTTTGAATTTTACCTGTTTACCTTTAAAGGATAATAAAAACTTTTAAACAATTACAGCAAGCCAGTTCTTAAATATATGTCTTCATTTCTTAAAGAAAGAAATAAGGACTTTGAGGCCCAACAGAACCTTTTTCATTTCTCGTTAATTTTGCACAGTGGGCAAATCCTCATTTGTAAAACTAGGATAATCTTTAATTAGCAGAGTAGTTAGGAGAATTCCTCACAGAGCAGTGTCCAACACCTAGGAAGCACTAAAAAAGGGTTAGTTTTCTAAATGTGTCCCAGGGATTGGTAAGAAACATAGCAAAGCATTTTGAACAAGACACAGGGGAAAATACCACTTAGATACAGCAAACTCCAGTGGACAGATGGGTTTGTCACTGCATTCTAAACACTGAGACTCTATTCTGGCATTTCAGACCACACATTTGTTTTCTCTTGAGGTTTCCTATGTAGCACAGAAACTCAGCAATGCTATCTCTTAACTCTGCACACATTTCTCTATAATCTACAAGTACAATAGTCAACAACCTAATATTTTAACAATTTCCATGCTATTACCTTTTTTTAACACCCTCTTAAGTACCTGTAATCTAAAGAGATTATGATCTCTAGACCCTGAATGTTTAACATCACCTGGCAATCTCTCACTTGCAGTTCATTTCCCACCTCATAATCCACAATATCCCCTGAACCTCTGTGCACAACATAGTTATGCAAAACACTTTAAAACAGAAAAGCTGCAATATTGATATCATTGTGTCAGAACATGCACAGACAGCTGTTTCCCAAGTCCTTCATCAGTTCTTTTAAGGTGCTTGAAGTAATGAAATCGTGCATAATTATAATTCTAACTACATGCATATATTTAACAAAAGACCGATTTTTGTCTTAACCTCTGACAAAAGTCCCTGTTGGCACAACTGAGCCCAAGGTCTTAATTATACCAGTGTGAAATTGAAACGAAGAGGTCAAAATGAAAACTTCTTTTCCATGGTTTATTGCCACTTCACAATAAAACAGCTTTGCATTCAAATGAATCATGAGTCTTTCTTTTATATTTTTTCTGTAGCACACTAATCTTTCAATACAGTGAAATTATATATTTTGACACAATGAAATTATATAGGAGTTTGTTTTTGTCTATTTATGGCTCATTTCGTGTTAATTATAGATGACTCAGAATAAATATTCACCCCAAATGTGAAAAAAGGTAGATTAAAAACCAAGGTACTTCTTTTATTTTCCTAAGAAGAACTTTATCTATTTCTCAATACATTCAAAAAGTTAAGAAAAAAATGAATGTATTTGTTTATAAAAGTAAAATCATTAATCTTTTACTTCTAAGAAATTTTTAATGATGAGGAAAATATTTCAGCTACAAGGACATTCAACAGAGCATTTTCTAATAGTACACTATGTGAAATTAGTTAAGTAAAATATTAAGCATATATTACTGAATATTAATTAAATGAATCTCCATATGGTCTTACTAATTGGTTTCTGTACCTATATATCATCGTCCTTTCAGTTGCTTCCTATCTTGGGCCCACCTCTTTACATGTATACCTCTTCTCCTCCACATTTTGCTCAATGACTTAGTAGTAGAGCTAAGATTATATCCAGAGAATCGCTAAAATTGTTTAAATGGTTTTACTCAAACTCAAGTTAAAATAGTTAAATTTCAAAATGAAGTCAGTAAATACATTAGTACCTGATACTCCATCCTCCCTGTGTGGACATTACTTCACAGGGAGAGTAAATTATCCACTCTCTCTTCTATATAATATTTTTTCTTAAAACACAGACTTGCCACAAATTATATGCCATTAAAAAACTATCTTAGGAAAACAAACACACAAGCAAATAAACTCTCTTAGCCTCAAAGTATCATCTGGTTATTGTCCAATATCTCTAGTTCATTTTGTAACAAAATTTCTTGAAAGAATTATCTATAATCCAATATCTTGTTTTCCTACTCTGTCCCAGACTCACATCAATTTGTGCTTTCATCCCAGGGCTCTTTTCTAATACATTTTTAGAAAATTCCTACTGATCTCTAGATTACTGAAACGAATGGTCAGTTCTCAATTCACATCTTACTTTGAGCCATGGGCAACATACATTTTTTTCCCAGCTTTATTAAGCAATAACTGACAAAGAGAATTGTATATATTTAAAGTGTACAGTGTGATGATTTGATACACATACTCATTGTGAAATGATACCATGATCGAGATAATTAACACATCCATCGCCTCACATAGTTAGCTCTGTGTGTGTGTGTGTGTGTGTGTGTGTGTGTGTTGAGAACGCTTAAGAGCTACTCTTAGCAAATTTCTAGTATACAATACCATATTATCTTCTTCTCAAAACTTTCTTCACTTGGCTTTCACGATCTGATCACTTTTGTTTTTCTTCCTGTCTCAATGTGCATTACTTTTTACTCTCTGCTGTATTTCCTTCTCATGTGCCCAACTTTAGGGATAAAGGGCACTAGGAATGCCCCATATCAGTTAGAGGACTTCTCTCTTCTGTTTACTCTCACTCTTTATATAATCTCAGCTAATCTCATGGCTGTAAATGCCACAGCTATGCTAAAGACTCAAATTAGTACATGTAGGACCTCTTCCCTGAATTCAACTTATGTAGGGAAGTGACTATTGACATCTTCACTTGGATGCATAATGGGTATGTAAAACATGGAAAGTCTCCCAAATCTAGTGGCTTTTCTCTCAATATTCCTCTTCTGAGTATAATACCAACAAATTTTAGTTACTCAGGCCAAAAAGAGAAAAACTTTATAGTTTCCCTTGACTCATCCCTCTCACTTTTAATATTCAATTAGACCACAACTATCACGAAAGCCATTTAAAAATATATTTAGCATCTAATAATGTATATCCATTGCTACCATTATGATCCAAACTACCATCATCTTTTCTTGCCTATTTTATTGCTTTAGACTCCTAGCTGGCCCCCATGCTCCTTCCCTGCTCCACCTAGAGGCTATTCTCAGAACAGCAGTTAGAGTGATTTCTGAAGCAGTGTCACACCCCATCTCTCCTCTGATCAGAACTCCTATTTGTCTCCGAGGCCCCAGATAATCTCCTCCCCACCACTACTCCTTTTCTGACCTAGTTCATTAATTCCAACCTTTGATACAATTATAAATTTTCCACAATAAACATATACTACTATTATAGTAAAAAATAGTAATCAATAATCAAGTTATTTAAAGTATTAATACTTTAGCTTTTTTACAATCAAGTGGCTTGACCTCTGCTATGCATCTAAGATGATATCATCTGCAAGTGTAAAAAGTGTCAACATTCAAAGCATAATAAATATGTATTATATAGAAACAAATTTGAAGACTTTTTAATATGTGAATCACTGTCCTGAAAGATCAACTTCTTCAACTCCTCCTTATGAAATCATTATGCATCTCTCAGTTTAGGCTTCAATCACTGTTCACCTAGAATACTGAATATGACTCTAGCCTTACCTCCTACTAACACAAACTCTTTTCATTTATCTTTCACTTTGTCATGAGGACATATGCACAGTTTCTTAAATATTGTCTACAGATTTTCATATTTGATCTTTTCTCATTATTTTCCTACAAGTGGAATATTATTTTCCTTCCTTCTACATGTACATAAACACAAAATATTCTTCACAGTCTACCTAAGATGATAGCTCCTCTATTAATTTTCTCATTTTGAATTACCTGTCCTCTGAGGATCCCCTTGTTAAACTTTAAGTCTTTTAACATATTCTTCCTGGAATTATTCATATCTTCTTAACTTAATAATAAGATGCTTTAAAGGAATCTCTGTGGCAGAAGATATAATGCAGTGAACTTGGACATTGGTTTCATATTAGTCAAAGGGTACAAAGTTTCACTTATGAAAGATGAATAAGTCCTAGAGAGCTACTGGTCAGTATAGTGCCTATACTTATCAATACTGTACTGTAGACTTAAAGCCTCGATAAGAGGGTAAATCTTATGTTAAAATTTTTATCAAATAAACAAATAAATTAAAAGTCCAGTAGGAAACTTTTGTGGTGATGGATATGTTATAGCAGAGATTGTGGTGATGCTTTCACTGATGTATCTTATCTCCACACTCAACAAGTTGCATACATTAAGTATGTACTGTTTTTTATATGTCAGTCAATTATAGTTCAATAATGAGGTTTAAAAGACTTTGGTTAAAATTCCTCTTTGAAGATAAAATACTGTAGTAGAACCAACAAGATGTGTGTATGTGTTTGTTTGTAGACAGATAGATAGATAGATAGATGATAGATGATAGAGAGAGAGAGAGAGATTTGAAACAAAATGGCTCATGCTACTATGGAGGCTTGGCAAGTCCAAAATCAACAGGGTAGGCGAGCAGGCTAGAAACCAAAGAACAGTTACAGTTCAAGTCCAAAGGCAGTCTGCTAACAGAATTTCTTCCTGCTTGGGGAAGTCAGTCTTTCTCTAGTAAGGTCTTCAACTGATTGAATGCAGTTCATTCACAGTATGGAAGGTAAATTGCTTTACTCAAAATTTACTGATTTAAATATTAATCTCATTTTAAAAATACCTTCACAGAAATATCTAGAATAATGTTTTAGCAAACCTCTAGTTACCATGGCCTAGTCAAGCTAACACACAAAATTAACCATTATAGGGAATTCCCTGGTGACCCAGTGTTTAGGACTCTGCGTTTTCACAGAACCCGGGCTGTGGACCCGGGTTCAGTCCCTGGTTGGGGAACTATGATCCCACAAGCTGCACAGCACAACCAAAAATTAAAAAAAAAAAAAATTAATCTTTATAAATTCTATGTTTGAAAAATTTTAATTTTCAGTTTCTCCATTTTTAGAATGAAGATGGCTAAATTTATTTTACCTGGTTATTGTGAAGCCTTAAATACACAGCATATGCAAATTGCCTGACCCAGTAATAAAGCAGGTATTGAGCAAAAATCACCCCTCCACCTCAGCCTTTCGTAAAAGCCCATTAAATTCAATACACCTGACAGGTCCTATTTTAGTTTCTCTGTGTGCGTGTATTTGTCTGTTTGTGTCCACATGTTTATGTACTTGTCAGCTAAATGGTCGTCCCTGATCTAGGCACTTTAGCAAGTAGAACAAAAAACATAATTCCTACTCTCAATGAGCTAATGAGCTCCTACCGAGTGAACTAATATGCTGCTAATAGAAAACAGGGAAAAAACAATCTATCAAAAGATGCCATGTTGAAAATAATTGCCTATTATTTCAGAGTATAATTCATAGTCCAGTCAGTTAATGTGAGCTGCGTAGTGCTACTGAAATATAGTTTACAAAGTAAATGAAGCAAAACAGGCATGTACTTATAATCACTGAACTGCTGGAAAGCATAACGTGATATGAAAAGGAAGGAGAAAAGACAAGAACAAAGACTTGGAGAAGGAAGTGGCCTTGGTGTTTGAGAACAAGAAGGGAGAGAAGGAACTAAAGAGTTTTTAAGTCGCTATAGAACCTGTACTGGGCACTTCACAAGTTATTTATTCTTTTATAAGAAATGAGGAATTGAGTCTTACAGAAGTTAAGAAATTTGCCCAAGGTAACAAAGAAGACAGTTTATGATGCACATTAATCCAAAAGTATTCAGATTTCCAGTTTAAGAAGTCACAAGCTCTCATCTTAACGTTTAAACACAAATTTTGCTGGATCTAAATCCTACATGCTTATGCAAGAATCCAGAGCTGTGCAAAGAAACTTCAAGTATTTCTTAAGTCCCTAAGGGATAACTTGGTGAGTGTTCATTAATCATTTTGGGCTTCATTGCTTCTGGCCTCAGGAATCTGACTTCTTCCACTACTGGCTTTTGCCTCTTCAACTTTACACCACAGAAGATCTCCCTCCTATTAATTCTATGATGGCCCGTCAGAATATTTTAAAATGTACTGAATGAAACAGTTACAGTTGCCCTCTTTATCTTGTTCATTTGGTGTATGTGTCTGTGTGTGTGTGTGTGTGTGTCTTGGGGTGGTGCTTAACTCCACCCTGAATATCAGAGAAATGTGTTTTGATGATTTGAAAAATAAGAGGAATTTTGCTAGTTTTTTGTGGAATGTACTAAGTACCTGGATAGTGGATTTAAGGTGATTTAAATAAGAGTAACGTTATTTTAGCTCACCTGATATTTTTGACTCACACTTCTGTTTCATGAGGAGACTGACTGATAGGACTAACACTCCATGCTGACTAAAATATGTGTACAACACATACCTTCACGTGGAGGCATTGCCACATCTAGTCAATTCATTTTGAGCAAAAGGCCATGACACTGATGAAAATTTGGTTGCAGAAGTGAGACCAGTACAATTTGGGAAATAATAAAGGGTTGTGAATAGAGGAATTTGACTTTGTTTTCCAGAAAGCCTTAATAGTCCTGAACAGATGCAGGCTGGTCAGAAGAAGTTAAGAAAGCAGCAAAATGCAATTTCAGTATTTGCTACAGAGATTAATTTATCGCTGGTCCTCAAGAAGATATAAGCACAGAAAGGGCAGAGAGGTGCTTTTTAAAAATCAGTTTAACTCTATAAATTCCTGAAAATGAAGTGAATTTATTTCTGAAGAGGAGGACATATGGTCACTCAAATTTCCAGCAATTTAGGAAATAATAATAATAATAATATTATCCCAAGTTTGGAAATACAATGTGTGACTTGAAATTATAAGTTAAAACAGACTGAGAGGAAGACTTTTTGCCTCTGATAGAAATAACCTTTTATCAGAACTGTAGCCCCACCACCGAGACCCCAGGAATGAAACTCCTGACTTAGGAGATGACACCCATGACTATTACTGAAGGCACAGGAGCAAAACAGAACAGAGATGTAAATTACCTAAAGCCAAAACATGACAGTGACTCTTTGAACACTTGAAAAGCCCAGACTTCAAGTTCATTAACACTTATAAATAGTACTTCAGTGACGAGAAATTTATGAAAAAGAGAATATGACTGAAGATTCAGATTGAGGGTCCTTCACATTAAGACCATCTGAAATTGGAAATTTAATACTCACACAGACTCCATTAAGCCAAAGTCTTCCTCACTCCCCAAGCATTTAGAAGGCTTAACCAGACTCAGGATACGCTCCAAGTGAGGCCAGATTGAGCCAACACTTATAGAAATTAGCCTCTTCAAGAGAAGTTGCCCTTAAAGAGAATAAGTAAGAAAGATGGCCATGATCCAAACTACCCCAAATGGGCTCTTTGGGCTCCTTGGGGAAATATGACCTATTTAGCCAGGCACTTTAGAGTGTGTGGGACAGATTATACTGGGAGGACTCAGTCTGGCCATCCACCAGTCACTATTTCTTGGTGCGGAGGGTAAGGTCCAAAGAATGGAAATTCATTTTCTTTATTCAGAAAAGCTTTATACAGGAGAAAAATACGTCAAAGAACACGTATCCTGCTTTTTGCAAGTTTGCTTTATGCCACTTTGTTTTTACACAAGACCTAGATTAGTACTTGTTTTCACTAACTGAAAGATATTTGAAGAGGATTTTTGCTTTTAGAAAAGGTACAAAGCAAAGTAAATAGCATAGATACCCCCAGCACTGACAGTGGCATCGCCAATCTCCTTCCCAGTAACTATACTCAGCATGTCGGTATCATGCCACCATAGCCTTCATCTGTGTCTCTGAGCATCTGTGCTTTATCTTGATTTATTTTGTGCATCTTTTATCAAAATGTGTCCTAAGGTAATTGCTTCTGTGCTTTAAACCATTTCAGCTTACAAAAGGTTTCATAGAGACACTCTACCTTCGGGGGAAATCCTTATTAAGTTAAGTATGTCCTTCCCATATTTCGCCTTTCCTCAACTTTTAAGTAGCTGTTCAGGCTTTATTCTTGGTTATATTACAAGAGATTAGTAACAGGAAGAGAAACACATTCTCTAGAATCCCTTTATTGGAAAGAGGAAACCCCAATGATGACTGAAAACCAATTCCTCATTCGTTTGTTGGAAAATATTTGGAGGGATCCATTAACAAAAGCAAATTGAGGGATATTTCTTGCTCGTCTGATTTTGTAGATAGGACAATTTAATAACAGTCATTTTAATTTATTCATAGAGCCCTTATAGTTTCAATTTCTAGTATTTACATTGTTCTCAGGATCATTACCCAATTCTGAGCCATAGCCTCCACTATGGACTCTCACTCTTATACCTGACTCCTTCACCATGGCACATTCACTCTCAGAGGCTTGCAGTTCTACTTGCGCCTTAGCTTCTGGAAGTAACTTCCCATCTCAGGCTGACCATATATGGCCATATAAATTAGAATTTATATGTAATCTACCTCATGTATTAGTTTCACAGGATGCTAAAGATTGTTCATGTAAATTATTGGATGGGTAGTAGGAAGGGAGATCACTGGCTACACACACCAGATCAAGCTGAATTATTTTAGAACTAGTCCTCTGAATGTGGATTAGTTCTAAAATAATTCTAAAAGAGAGAGAGGGGGGAAGAAGAGTGGGAGGAGGAGGAGAAGAAGAGGAAGAAGCAGAAGAGGAAGAAGCAGAAGAAGAAGGAGGAGGAGAAGGAGAAGGAGAAGAAGAAAGATAAGGATAAGGAGAAGAATAAGGAGAAGGAGGAGAAGGAGAAGAAGAAGGAAGAGGAGGAGGAGGAGGAGGAGGGACGGAGGGGAAGGGGAAGGGAGGAAAGAAAAGGAGGAAGAAGGGGAGGGGAAGAAGAAAGGGATCAGGGAGAGACTGAGACCTGGGAGGCTGAAAAATAGATTTTTAATCTAGGGAAAAAAACCCCGTGTTTATTAGTGCTAATTAGATGATATTGAAGGCTAATGTTAATAAAAAATAATTTGCCACCACAGTGAAACAAAGAGATGAAGTAGTCACAACTAGCAGGTTGCATAATGGATAAGCACATGAATACATGTGCAGTCAACAGAAATTTTAAAAGTGCGGAAGCTCTAGGCTTATAAAGATAAGGGAAGACCAGCTTTGGGAATGTTGAATTGAAGATGACGTATACAATTAAACAGCAAATTGTTTTTGCATCAGTGGTGAACATTAATCTGGCACTAAGATCAGAATTAGGTTACAGAATTAAAAGTCATACTAGAGAAGATAAGTGAAGCCATAGGATTTGTGCAGAAGGAGGTTGGCATAGCCAAGAATAGATTCTCAGAGGTAAAAAGGAACTGACATAGCAGGTGGAGAAAGGAAGTTCGAAAGATAAGACACCAGTGAAAAATGATGGAAATGAAGACAGATGGTTTGGTAAGACTGTTTCCCTCCAACCACCTTGCCTCCTTAAAATGATTGGTGGTAAGGATGGGGGGTACTATATAGCTCTTGAATAGCAGAGTACTCAGGGGGAAAACACGAGATTAAAAAATATATATAATATATATATATATAATATACATATAGTTGTTTGATATTTTGGCTAAAATATAAAGGGCAAAATGATTGAAGCAATTAAATTACAAAACAACAATAGTATCTCAGAAATAATGAGACAGTCATATGGAGAGCTATCATCCTCCAGATAAAATAAACAAAACAAAAAAGATCAATAATTTAATTAGAGAAACTTAGATAATAGCATTAAGCCACATACCCAAAGTGGTGTTGACTTTTGTTTCTCTGTGTGAGTGATTTGCAATTAGTAAAGTGTTTAGCATATAATTACATTTTACCTTATTTCATCAAGTTGAAAACAATCTACTTTTTCATGAGAGAAAATAATTTCCAGAACTTCCCTGGGATTGTCATGTATTGATTAAGCATTTATTCTTTGGAAAAACAATGCTATTAGTTTTTTCATGAGTTTTTATTCAGTAGGAATTTTATTTTATTTTTCATTCATTTAATCACTGGCTACATGCT
The DNA here is from genome assembly GCF_951394435.1 of Stenella coeruleoalba. Classification (NCBI taxonomy): domain Eukaryota; kingdom Metazoa; phylum Chordata; class Mammalia; order Artiodactyla; family Delphinidae; genus Stenella; species Stenella coeruleoalba. Next base: position 32,537,269 of record NC_137154.1, read on the forward strand.
AAGTCCTCATAATTTTATTTCTCTATAAATTTGTTTAATCTATTTTACCAATTAAAAAAAAAAAAACCTCAGTGAGTAAAGGCAGAAAGATAAAGCAACGTGCTTGAATTAACTAGGTGCTAAATGAATTGAATAATGGAGGAGAATGGAGGAGAAACGTCTCAGACTGAAGAAACAACTGCAAAGGCCCTTGAGTGAGGATGGGTGTAGCATATTCAAGAAACAGAAAGTCACAATGAGCATGGGGAAGAGTGGAATGAAATGAGATGGGAAAAAAATTCCTCACGTGGCAATCGGCCCACCTATTTTTTTTTTTCTTTTTTGAGGCAAAAGAGAAACACACACACACAACTCATAAAAATCCCAACTGCAGAATACATAACCCCTCTACTAGAACTGAATTAGAACTTTGAAGGTGCTAAGTAATAAAAAGTTAATGGTGCTACTTCTTCATATGCAATTTAATTTAAAACAATAAATGCTAAACTATAGAATGAGTGTATGGAAGTCTAACAAAATACTGTTGTTTCTCATGATGACTACTACAGCATCTACTAAAGGAATTCATCTGATGTCCATTCCTTCACTTCTTTCCTGCTAACATAACGATAATAACATTGTGGGGACCATGATCCCCCACTAAATACTTGCTTTCTCAGCTACCTTGCACCTTGGAGGAATCATCAGACACAAATGTGGCCAATGAGACATCAGCAAAAGTCTTTTGAAGGGTTGTGGGAAAGCATTTGCTTTCCTGATGAAAGAGGACGAGAAGTGATTATTACCATGCACAGTCAACCCCTCTTTCTTCCTTGAGCATGGATGTGGTGATTTCAGTAGAAGAAGTAATTTTGCAACCATCAGATCATAAAATAGAAGAGCAGAGGTTCAAATCCTAATATGGTAAAACATAAAGATAGAAAATCCTGATGCTATCATCCACCTGCTGAACCAATGACAGTAACAACACACCTGACTTCTTGTTTAGATGAGGAAATTTAACCCAATGTGTTAGGACTTTGTTGGGCTTTCTGTCATGTAAAATTAAAAAAAAAATACACTAATATATATTTTAAACACGAATACAATGAAGTGTTATAAGTATTTGACATTTTTTTGTTGTTTTGGAAATCAAATATCCAGTTATGCTTTATCATTTTCTTTTCTTTCTTTTTTTTTTTTTTTTTTTTTCTTTCTGTGGTACACGGGCCTCTCACTGCTGTGGCCTCTCCCGTTGCGGAGCACAGGCTCCGGACGCGCAGGCTCAGCGGCCATGGCTCACGGGCCTAGCCGCTCCGCGGCATGTAGGATCGTCCCAGATCGGGGCACGAACCCGTGTCCCCTGTATCGGCAGGCGGATTCTCAACGACTGCGCCACCAGGAAAGCCCTGCTTTATCATTTTTAAATGTGCACAGTGCTTGTGCTCAGAGCTCAATGAACATAAACACAGAAAACTGCATTCCTTGAGCTCTTACAGAAGCCAAACTAGTCCTTAAAGCTATAATAGATTGATACAATCACCTCAGCAACACTATGAGGATGGTGCTATTACAATTCATATTTTACAGATGAAGAACCAGAGGTTCAGAGTGTAACCAGCCCAAGGCCACACAAGTGTAAGGAGTTGGGTCTGAACCCAGGTTTGTCTTCCTACAGGGAGCCTGCTTCTAATCATTGTTTAGTACAGCCTCTGCCTCCTAAAATGAATGAGCCATTTAATTATATAAGGTTTAATGGATCAAATTAATGAGAGTTTACGTACACTTTTTTTATGGAAAAAGAGGAAAACAGAATGACCCTAAGGATACACGCACACACACAATTTATATATTCAAGTTAAGTGTTCTTGCTTTCTTTTTGAAGTTGTCTACATAATTATTACTTAATACTGTCTCAGGGAATAACTATAACAGCATAACAAAGTGCCAAATACTAGCACCATTGAAATTGGAAGCAAGTAACATATTATGTTTTAATTTTTGTGAAAGCTATTTTAAGGAATAAAAGTACTGACAGACTGTTAATAGACCAAACAGGTATTCTGCTAATTAGATAAACTGGACACAGTATGCTTCTCTTTGTTTTGGATCCTAAAATTTCCGGAAATGTTTGAGCACAAGGATGGCAGCTGTCAAATGCTCTTCTTGATTTAAAGGTTCTCCCGTTGTTACAGCCTAATTCCAGAGCCCTGTGTACCCAAGAAACCCCTGACAACTTACATTTTAAAGGAACGTGAGTGGCTATAGGCCTGCATCTTATAATTGTGCAAAGAACTAATTTGATATGAAGGGGATCTTTAAACAAAATGAGATAATGGTGCTGCAATATGTTAAAAACAAGTATCCTGTAATTTTTTGTTTACCAATGGAAAGGGTAAAAAAGGTGAAGATTGTTGAATATCTGACTGTACCACTGTCTATGGCCTTCCTCTTTGAAAATATATTTTCTTTCTCAAATTTGCAACAGGCATAACTAGTTTGATAGTAAGCTGAGAATGCAGATTATTACTGGACACAATGCCATCAGGCTACACAGTAACAAATACTATATATAAACATGTTTGGAATTTAGAAGAAAAAATTTAAATTAGAGTTAGAAAAATAAAAAGACACAAGCTAGGAAAGATAACAAAATGGGCATTGAAATCACCGGTCTATGAAGTGATTTCCATTCAATAGTCACTATCCCTGAGTCTTCAGCCCAATAAAAATGTAGGTACGTATGCCGTACCTTTCTCAATTGTTTTGTATTTTATCTTAAATGTTAGTACGTATTTCACTTTTGCTGTTTTGCTTGACTTGGTTCTAGCAAGATTTCACTGAGGTGACAAAAAAGAAATAAGACAGAGACACAAACTAAACTAAAAAAAAAAGAAAGAATCAAGAAATTTATATATTGACATAATCAAGACCTGTCTTCCTTTCTGATTTAGTTTCCTGCGATCTAATACTTATTGATCTGGCTACTCGAATGCTAGTGTCAATGTTCATGCATGTCTATCCCCTGTTTGAGCCCTCCATTTGATTGTTCTTTCATTTGCCTTGTGATCTGCTTGTAGGGTGAAAAAAAAAAAAAAAAGGTGCATAAAAAAATGATTCACTGCAAATCAACTTATCATTTTAGCCACCCATTCTAACTGCATCCATATGGTTTGGATAGCTGAGCAAAAAAAACAGAATTGGAAAAGGGGAGAGTATGATGCAGCATGAACAGGAGGAGGGTAACAGATGAGGATTTACCCTTCATTGCACAGTTGTAAAGAGCATCTGAGTGGGCTGTACTGAAAATCCCAGGAAAAGCAGACTGTGAAGGACTCACCCTCTTGCTGTTCTTACAGCCCTTATCTGATAGTTGCACTTGTTAGTGTTTAAGGAGGCTCAGCTGCCAGGAATTGACATTGCAGAAACACAAGAAAGAGCCAAAAATTTATTTCATCCAAAAAAGAGACAATAGGAGTGTTGGCTGAAAAGTATGTAAGTCTAGGGTTTCACATACTTTCAAAGGAAAGCAGGAGGGAGTGGAATTATTTTCCCTGAATACTCAGTCCTGGGATGTGCGTTATTGAATCTACACAAGTGATGACTAGTTAGGAGGACAAATGTAAAAATTGCCTGTGTATTTGGGAATAGTGTCATGTGGAAGAGGAAATATAATTTGTCTTATGCGGCCCTAGGGTTTAGGCTGATCTAGTACCAACTGTATAGGTGGAAGACAATTACAGTGTTGAATGTAGTAAGAATACTCTATTAATTACAATTATCCCCGAGTGAAATGTACAACCATGGGGAACATAGAGTTTCCTATCACTGGAGGTATTCAACAAGAAATTCCAACAAAGATGTTGTACAGAATGTTCCATCTTAGATGTCTCTTCCAACAATTAGTGACTAATTTGTGTATTAAATATGAAGTAAGGATAACACGACAAATCTACTTTCACCTACTTGCCCTACAAAGCAAGTGCCCAGGAGTTGTTCAGTATCATTTGACCAACCTTGTTATTGATTATTCACTGGCTCTCAAGGTCAATGAGTAGGGCCCGTGTAGTTGGCATGAGGCAGGAAGAAATTTTAAGGGATACCAAAATATGCATTGTGCATTGGAAGAACATGAACACTTCCCTAGTAGTATTTACATGGGGCATGTATCTTTGTTTTGTAATCTAATGGAAATAACCGGTTCCCAGTTCCGGCTTTACCAATAATTCTTATACCTATGGAGCTATTTTCCTTTCTCTAGTGCAGGTCAGCCATCAAATTGTCCTGCTTTTGACCTACTAGAGAATGGACTTGAGGACACAGGGAGGGGGAAGGGTAAGCTGGGACAAAGTGAGAGAGTGGCATGGACATATATACACTACCAAATGTAAAACTGATATCTAGTGGGAAGCAGCCGCATAGCACAGGGAGATCAGCTCGGTGCTTTGTGACCACCTAGAGGGGTGGGATAGGTAGGGTGGGAGCGAGGGAGACGCAAGAGGGAAGAGATATGGGGATATATGTATATGTATAGCTGATTCACTTTGTTATAAAGCAGAGACTAACACACCATTGTAAAGCAATTATACTCCAATAAAGATGTTAAAAAAATTTTTTAATTAAAAAAAAATTGTCCTGCTTTTAATTTTAAAGTATTTCTGAATTCCTGTGCATCCTTAATCCCCTTTCAATCTGTATTTTCAATTCTAGTAATTTCAGCATCATCATATTTTGTCTAGACTTTAGCCATTCAGAATTCTCTTGACCGCCCCACTGTGAAAGTGTGATATTTAAATTCAACTATGAGCATATTACCCTCTCATATAAAATCATTTAATGGTTCCCGACTTTCCACTGCAGGGGAACAAAACTTGCCACTCCTATATATGTCTCTTTGGCTTGAAGATTATTTTGGGCTGATTGTTTTTAAAGAAAAAAAAAAAAAAAAAAGACTCGGAAAGGTTTTACCTCTTCACCTTAACTATCTAAAAGAATTTAGATAAAGGGCCTGTTTCAGGAAGAACTATCACCATAAACAACTGAAGTATAAGATAAATTAGCTGTGCTAGACTGGGGAAAACTTAGCAAGGCCTTTCTGATCAAAAGTCCTCTTTGTGTCCCAGAGGGGGACTTGTTTCTGCATGGCCCAGCAAACATTTGTTTACCAAACATTTGCTTTTTTGCATCTTCCTGTAAATTACCCTCCTTCCCTTTGAAGTCCCATACCCTTCTCCTTCTCTCAAATGGCATATAAATTTCAAATGCCTAACTTGTCCTTGAGTCCCATATTCTTACGAAATCACCAAACATACATAATTAAATTTGATTTTTTCCTGTCAATCTGTCTCATATCAATTTAATTCTTAGATCAGCCAGAAGAACCTACAAGGGTAAAGGAACGTTTATTTCCTCCCCCACACCACAAAAGAGGTTTCCAAAACAGTTCTAGATGTGGAACTATGTATTCAAATAAATTGGATATGAGACGTTTCAGTGTATTGAAGGAAGATTTGAATAGGGGAAGCACAGGGAATTTTTTTAGGGTGGTGAAACTTTTTTGTATGATAATGATACTATACTTGCAGATACATGATACTAAAAATTTGTCAAAACCCATAGAATCTACTGTTCAAAGAGTTAACATTAATGTGTACAACTTTAAAAAAAGAATCAGGGGATCTCAGGATGAAAGGCAGAATGCGAAAAAACAATCTAACTGTACTACAATTATACCAGATAAAGGCATATGTTTACTAACAAAAATCATACATCTTAAAATGTTTAAAGTTTTACCTGTTAATAAAGCTAATGAGTAATTTATTTTAGAACCATTTGATTTTAACAATATTTTGCAATTGGTTATTCTAAATAATAATTTCAACCTTATAAACATTTATTTCTGTACTTTAATTTGTATATTCAGTGTCAAGAGAATCTCCAATATTTGAAGATAAATCATTGTGAATGATAAAACATTTGGTATCTGTAAACTAAAAGCAAGATTGCCTTCAATTAGACTGATCTGGAAGTTTTTAAGAAACTAAAATGTCTTTTTATGTGTTAGTGTTGAAACACTAAGTATGTCCTACTCACTTTCTTTATTCTAATTAAACTTTTTAAGGGAGATGATGAATGGTTCTTCAACGAACTTTTTTTTTTTTTCAGGATGAGCATGTCCATTGCAAATGCAATGATAACATTTTGAGATGTCCAACAATGTCATTTATTTATTTATTTATTATTATTATTTATTTATTTTTTGCAGTACGCGGGCCTCTCACTGTTGTGGCCTCTCCCGTTGTGGAGCACAGGCTCCGGACGCGCAGGTTCAGCGGCCATGGCTCACGGGCCTAGCCGCTCCGCGGCATGTGGGATCTTCCCGGACCGGGTCACGAACCCGTGTCCCCTGTATCGGCAGGCTGACTCTCAACCACTGCGCCACCAGGGAAGCCCTCAACAATGCCATTTAAAAAAATCTCAGAAACTGTATTTCTGATGTTTTTCATATATTCACCCAAAATTATAAAAGTAAAATTCTTGTTGAGACCATATGTTCTTTCAGCTTCCTAAATGAATTGTATACTAAGCAAGGTGGTAACTCTGCAAGTGTGAATCTTCAAATTGAGCTCATTTAGACTGTTAAAAATATCAGCATCTCCTGAAAGTTGAGAAATCATGCTATATTAGAGAACCACTTAAGTAATGAATTTTTTTTCCTCTGGAAAAAATTGTGATTTTTTTTTTTTTTGTCTCATTAGACAAATATGCACCACTACCTTTTCTCAGAAGAGGCAATGCACTTCAATATAAAAAGGAAATTCTGTAAATCATGTTGCACTTCATTAGAAATAAGTTTAGAAAATCAGCAATTTAGAAACAATAAAATTCATAATTTATGTCATTAACATTTTGTTAGTGACATCTTCATAACTACTAATGTTTATGTATACACCATCCCATGTCTGCTTAAGCATATTTCAATAACAACTTTAATAAGACCTGGAACTCCTACAAATTTCTAACATTGCTTTTATATCATTGTTACAAATGACACTGTATTTTTCACACCTTAATTGATATGCTAAAACTGTATCTAAATAAACACAAATTTTCTATCTTTTGGATATATCCCATGCTTTTATGGACAGCTGTAAATCATCTAAACTTTTATTCAGATATATCTCATACAATCTCAGTGTTCATATAAAATCATCAGATATGTTACATACACAACCAGATGATAATGGAGTGAGGAAGGAAAAGAGGTTTCAGGGTAAATGGAACTGCAGTGATTGAGAACTTATACAAGCGAGGTAATAGAATGCTCAAATGTTTCTTTTCTCTTTCTTATTTAATGCTATGAAATATAATCTAAGCCCTGCTTTAGCCATTTATTAAATTCTATAAATTTTGAATTTTCATTTTTTTTTGCTGGTTTGCAATCTAGCTTGAGTAATTCTGTCAACCAACTTTCTCCCTAGTAATTTTTTTTAAAATTTTATTTATTTATGGCTGTGTTGGGTCTTCGTTTCTGTGCGAGGGCCTTCTCTAGTTGCGGCAAGTGGGGGCCACTCTTCATCGCGGTGCGCGTGCCTCTCACTATCGCGGCCCCTCTTATTGCGGAGCACAGGCTCCAGACGCGCAGGCTCAGTAATTGTGGCTCACGGGCCTAGATGCTCCGCGGCAAGTGGGATCTTCCCAGACCAGGGCTCGAACCTGTATCCCCTGCATTGGCAGGCAGATTCTCAAACACTGCACCACCAGGGAAGCCCCCTCCCTAGTAATTTTTTAGAAAATGTTCTTCTTTAAAATATCTCAGAATTTAGATTTTTCTGTTTTTTAAAATTTTGTGTGTGTTTTTTTTTTTTTTTTTTTTTCCCGGTACGCGGGCCTCTCACTGTTGTGGCCTCTCCTGTTGCGGAGCACAGGCTCCGGACGCGCAGGCTCAGCGGTCGTGGCTCACGGGCCTAGCCGCTCCGCAGCATGTGAGATCTTCCTGGACCAGGGCACGAACCCGTGTCCCCTGCATCGGCAGGCGGACTCTCAACCACTGTGCCACCAGGGAAGGCCCTATATACCCCCATTTTATTCATGGGAAAAGGTACAGAGAAGTGACTCAAATCAAAAGACATAGATCTAGCATTTGAGCCCAGGCAGTGTAGGTTCAGAATACACACTCTTAACCCCTATACTACAAGTATATTGTGCTGTCTATGCCCTATCTATGCCGGGATTCCATGCTAGTTCTTTCCAGTTATTACTTACTATTTTTGAATAGAGGATGTTCTTACCAGACCAGATATTCTCTGAAATGTATTGTATTAATGACATAGAACTGAGGAGTAAGCTATGGCTGAAAGCATCTACAATTTGAGATGCTGATGCTTACTCGGAACAACAGCACGCGTCATCAGTTAGGCAGATGATACACAGTGTTCTCTTGCAGCCTGCAGTCCCATTAGACAAATAAGAAAATCTTCCTGGTTCCCAGAGTCATCTCACATTTATTTATTTTGGGAGTAGTAATTCAGTCAATTTACTTCTTTTCAGCTGACAGTAATTAGCAGCTCCAGAGTAGATTGCCACCCAGTGTGTCTCCTTAGTCCTGCCTACTAGCGATATGTTCTTGGTAAGGATGGTATATCTCTCTGTAGTTCATTTTTTTCCAGCCCCACTTTTCTTATCATTCTGCAATGTCGCTAAGTGTTTGGATAGGCTTTCAAAGCCTGCCTGCACCCCAGGCTTCGTATTTCAAGTAAAGTATTGCTGTGGGGTCCCTCAGGATATTGAGATCCACTTTTAGTCAATGCTGTTGTGTGCCTCCAATGTCCTCCGTAGCACCCTGTGGTGATTTGTTCCAAGTTTCAAAGCATCTGACAACCTCTCTTCTCTCCCAGTTTCATAAGAGATAAATTTCCTTCTTTTTTTTCTTTTAGTTTCCTTTCAATTGTGTTATAGAAGTCATTGAGCTAGAAATGCCAGTATTCTGACATCTTTAACCAAATTAGCATTAGTTTAATTTAAATTGATAACTTAGGGGAAAAAATAGCATACCCTGTAAACAAATACATTAAATATGACATATTGACTCTGTCTAGTTTGGTGAAAAAATATGTTTTACTGTAGACTGAAATTTATTTATATGTTACGGCTTTTAAATACATACACACCATTTTCCGATCTGATGTTTGACATCTTATATATTATATATGAAATACATATGCAAAACAAAAGTTTTTTTGTGTCATGCTATGCAATGGGAAGATGAAAGCAAGTGTTTGCATTTGGGTTTTGGTGGTAATTTTTAACAAAGTATACATAGTATCATTCCTTGTATTCACAGAAATAAAAAGTCAAATTGGTAGAACTATTATTTCACTTTCATCTTGATAATAATTTTTGAAGTAACAAGGATACTTTATATTATGTTTAAAGATACTATGGTGACTAACAGGCCAAAGGAGAGACTGATTTCTTGAGAGACTGAGTTACAAGTGCATACATCTAGTCTCTAGTACTTATCCTTCATCTTTGCTAGACTCAAAATAGACTCATCTTTGCTTGGCTGTTCAACAACAAAGAAACAAATAGTAAAGCAAATGTTCCATTTGATGTTTTATTTTAAGAAAATAAAAGAAGTGGGAGAAAAGGTCAGTGATGTCTTTAATTTTGTGAACACAGTCCCCTACTACTTCTCACTTGCAATCTCAGTTGCCTACAGGGACCAAGCAGGCAGGTAATACAAATAAATGAACAGAATCTCTGCACCATATTTTGAAAATTACCTTGTTTTTCTTACTATGTTACTTTATTCAATTTTTGGCTTTATTTTCTTAGACTTTGTTCTAAGTCTTTATCAACATATAATTCTCAAAAAACTCACTTACATATAAGGTAACTTGAAGCACAGAGAATTAATTTGCTCAAGATCACACTTCTAGTAAGTTTTGATCCTTGCTGTATAAAACCCAAGTATCCTATCTTCTGAGTCTATGTTCTCAACTTCTTCCATCTAATAGTTAAACTAGTTTAGACTTTTTTTGGCTTTTAATAGACAGACAAAAGTATTTCACCATTTAAAATTTAAAATACATGTTTATGCTTTTTCTCAAAATTTGAAAGATGTCAAAAGTATGGTTTTAAAGTGAATGATGATAATTATTGTATACGTAGTTTACAAAAAAGTTAATGGTTCATTTTATGAGAGAAAATAAAATCCATATTGTTGTAACATAATTACATAAATACCAGAGGGCACATTTGGGGAGATTTATTCATTCATTTTGAGATAGAAAATATGTGATGATTGAATATACAAAATAGGTCAAAATTTACAATATAAATTTTTCTACATAAAATTTTTGACAAAGTTAAATTAAGATTTTTTTAAAATATATTTTGATCTGAATTGTATCTCTTGCATGAATATTTTAATTTATATCCGTAAAGACTTCTTTGTAATGATAAGATATACTAAAATACAACTGAGAAAAATGTATAAATACATAGATTTTTTCCACTATTTTTCCTCTCAGTTATCTTATACTTTTAAGATTCTGATTGATTGTTGTTTTTAATGGGGTGACTATGTAATTGAAATAGAAACTTGACTTTTCAGAAAGTTAGTTTTAGATTTTTGAATGGAATAACTTGTGTATCTTTTGCTAAGAATAAAGTGACACCTAATGTCAACCTTAATATATTTGGGTATGGTTTGAGGTGACCTATATATCTAGTTTTATTTAAAAATGTTTGAAAGCACTGTGGAAGCTCTATTTCATTGTTTTTGGATGGAATGTTTTTTTTTTGTTTGTTTTTTTGTGGTACGCGGGCCTCTCCCGTTGCGGAGCACAGGCTCCGGACGCGCAGGTTCAGCAGCCATGGCTCACGGGCCTAGCCGCTCCGCGGCATGTGGCATCTTTCCGGAGCGGGGCACGAACCCGCGTCCCCTGCATCGGCAGACGGACTCTCAACCACTGCGCCACCAGGGAAGCCCTGGATGGAATGTTTTTATGGGTCCTCTACTCCTGAATGACTTTGAATGTGAGCACAAGTTAAGTATAGATAAATTTGCAAAAATGCCACATACACATAATGGTAATTTTACATGTGGCTAGTGTCAAGGAGACAAGACAGTCATCGGGGCTTAGAAAGGCAGTTCATATCAAAACCCCATACTGGTTTACTCCTGTTCGCTCAGATTTCCTTTCTGTACCGTATCATTCTTTAAGGTTCCAGCTTTCCTTCCCAAGCAACAGCTCAGCAATCTTTTACTGCCTTAATATCCACTCGTTGTAGTCTATGTCATTTTTAAATATACCACTTTGTTGAAGGAATTTAAAGTTGTCTCCTCTCAAACCAGGTTAAATGAGTCCTAATACACCCACAATTTCTGAAAGGGAAATGTGTCTGAGTATTTCATCAGCTTGATTTATATTCTGCGTGATATTTTGCATTTCCTTACATGTTGAAAAGTCTTGTCCCCTTTTTGATTAAGATTAGTGCACTGTAATTGTTTACCTCCTCCACATATGTTAAGTAGGATTTGTTAGATATTGGAGCACAACCTTTTTAAAAAAAAAATTATTTTATATTGGAGTATAGTTCATTAACAATGTTGTGTTAGTTTCAGGTGTAGAGCTAAGTGATTCAGGAGTAAAACTTTTTTTGATGTATGGACTTGCTTGTTGGAGATGGTATCAGGATCACCCTGATGAGCAGACAGGGATTTTCAGGCTTTAATTGGTCGAGAACAAGGACGAGTTTATGATTCTTAGATGAGATTCCTGCAGACAGACATCAAAAGGGCATATTTGTCCTACCTATACTGAAAATAGAACAGCAGTTGTAATGGTATGGGGGAAGCTAGTTGAACATTAATTATCTTTTATTTTATATGCAAATTCCACAACATTATTTTTTTTTTTTTTTCTAGAAGACACCTTGTCCAGATTTATTTTAAATTATTGGTGTAAAAAATACTTATTGGATCAGAAAACTGTAAGCTCTTTCACAACACTGCCAAATGCCTAATATTTCCTATGTGCATCAAAATACCTGAATATATGGATAATTATTCTATCTTGGTTTTATATGAATAGCCTCTTGAAACCTGCATAAGATATTCTAAATTTGTCTGACATTTCAAAAGTGAAATATCTTATAGGCTTTTAGTAAATTTGTAGGGATTGACATAGCCTCACTTATTCTGAAAAGTAATATAAAAAACCAATACCTATAAATGCCTCACCTCCATAACAACCAACAAAATCCTAGCTGTATCACATTCCCATTTCAGATCACGTCCAGTGTCAGAAATAGGCAGCAGCAGTAGGCTATGTGCTAGTAGGGTCAGGTTTAGAGATTGGTACATTATATTCACGTGTCCTCTTTCCTATACTAATTTTTATTCTCAGCTGAGAAGATAAATTTGTCACAGAAAGCTTTTCATTCCCTACAGAATTCAGCAGATTGCTTTGTTTATATGTAATATACAATGGTATTATATATTAATCATAGTATATATAATCTGTTAACTCCTTTATTTAGCATATTGCTTTGTATATGCATGTATACGTATATTATATGAATACGTATATAGGTGTACATACATGTATGTACAATCACACACATATTCTCTTCTTTTTATTTTCTACATACAAGACCAAACCAGCGTGAGTTAATTACTTAAAAAACACTTTTACAATAAGTATTGTATGAAATTATATATAATTATATTTTAAAATAATTCATGTAAGTATATCTATAATTAATAAATCAGACTTATACAAAATTATAACCTTGTAATAAATACTATTGTTTATAATAAATAAATCAGGACCTGTTGCACGTAACTTGAGAAAGAAAAGAAGCACCTCAAGGACCATGATTCCAGTCAAAGTCTTAAATGTGTTAGTTAATGGGTCTACATGAAATAACAGGGAAGAAACCAATTCTCATTCCCATTTCCATGGAAATCCATGGTACATTACTGAAAAAGTTCCTGCAGTGCTTTGAACAAGACAGAAAAGCATAAATGGCCAAAGACCATCATGTTTCCTAAGGATAAACATAAGCTACAAACACAGACAAGGCATGTTTCCCAAGTGCGTGGTGGTGGGTGTGTGTGTGTGTGTGTGTGTGTGTGTGTGTGTGTGTGTGTGTGTGTGTGTGTGTGTGTGTGTGATAATTTTACAAGAATCATCTTGGCTCCAAAATTTAAAAGCATGAAAATATAAAGTATGCCAACCACCCCTGCTTCTTATTTCAGAGTATAATTTACTTTATAATTTCTTCAGCATGGATAACCTATTACCAGCTCAGTTAGTGCCAAAACCTGAAAATCCCCCAGATGGTAAATATATCATAGCCTAATTTGTTTTACCAGCTTTGATCGTGATTAGCCTATTTAGAATAATTAACGCAATTCAGTTAAATACACACGCACACACATATTGAGGGAAGGGGCTCAAGTCTCCTGCGTTACACTTAGAGAAGAATGAGCCATACTGTATGCTCCATAGACTGACAAGAAACACCTACTGTCTGTCATCCAAGAGGCATGATGTGTGGCATTACATTGTAAGTCTATCTCAGCCCAGGCTCTAGTTTCACCGCTGTAGGCTCAAACACCTGAATCTCCAGTACTTCAAAGCGTTCTATTTTTCATGGAAGATCCAAGTTAAGCTAACTCCTGCTTGTATGTCAATGTTTTAAAGCCTTCTGATCACTGGAACATGCTGCAATGATGGTTTCTGAATTTTTTTGTAGATGATAGGATGGCACAATTTAGAGAATACAAACTCTTCTATTATCTTCCTTGTCTTAGCTGAAATGGGATTCTCCTCCAGGACCACTCCCATGCCCAGCTTTTCTCAGTGGAGGAGGGTAATGGAGATAGCTATCATTTATTGAGGAATCACCAGTAGCCACTCCTTTATGCAGCACTTCACAGACCTAGCTTGAATTATAAAGACAATAACCATATGAGGTTGACATTTTATAATAGAAGTTGATATTCTAAAGCCCCTAAGTAAATGATTCAAGGTTGAAAAGCTAGATAATGCAGCAACCTTTGAATCCCCAAACTCTGGCTCTTAACTACCCATATTCCCACTCCCAATATACCCTAAGGCCAGGGGCTTGGAAACACTGGCATTCTCCAAGATATTTTCACTGCTTGCTGCTCACTACATCGCCATCCGCATGTACAAATATATCCTTTAATTCTCATGCCACCCAGCTCATCTTCTCTCATACCTTTTCGAAAGTAGTATTTGTGGGTTTCATTATTCTCCTCCTTCAATTGAGGGTTCTGGTCCTGAGTTAGAAAATTTTAATTTCTATGTGGATAACTATGAGTTATTTATTTCTCAACATTTTATATATATATATATATGTACTATATATACTATATATATGTATATATATATACATTACACCCACCCACACCCACACACACACACACACACACACAGAGTTTTCTCTCCAAGGAATTTCCCCTTCACTCCAGCAAACGGAGGATGAATCTGGACTTTGTCATTTCTCTCAAATGTTCCACTTAGGCAATCTTAATCTCCAACATCTCATGTTCACCATAAGTATTCATTGCTCCTTCTCTCTCACTCCCTTCTCGCATTAGTCTTGATCTTCTTCTACTATTCCTTGATATCTTCCTTTTACCACAATCTATTAGCCTATTTATCTATTTCACTTCACACATTAAGACTTAACTGATTTTTGCCTTAACTTACTTTGTAGCAATTTAATATCCCCACTCCCTTTGTGAGTTTGTTACATGTGACAATGTGTGTGTATGCGTATGTGTGTGTGTGTGTCTCCCATAGAACTTATTTGTAACTATCCACAGATGGTTCAAATGTTCAAACAATGTATGTTATATGATGGAATTAACTGTTCAAGAGTTTGGAGATTCTGTTACCTTATTCTGGCATCATGTCTGCCACCATGTCCTTAATCTAAAATGGATCACCCTTCAGAGACAATAACATACTGTTATTTTGAAATTTTGCAAGCACTTTCACCTTATTCAATTCACACAACTGCAGGGAGAGATAGGCAGTGTAGAATTGAATAATTTATAAATTATTTTCAAGTGAGTTCCTTCAGTCACAATATTGCCATTGTGCCAAAAGGAGCAGGTATTATCATTATCTTCACTTTAAATAGGAGAAAATTGAGAACCAGGGAGATACACTATCTTGTTGAAACTCAAATGATATTCAATACTTCTGTACTGAAAAATGCTTCTCAACTTATTTGAACATAGAATTTTAAGATTAAAGAGCTTTCACACATTGAATTAAAAAGGGGTAAGAATTCTCATTTCAATTTTTAATGTAAAGGTCTGGAAATTACTATTTCCTGATGTTGGTAAAATACACAAGTGACAGAATCAAATACTCATCCTAAAAGCTTTTTATTTAAGTTGACTATTTTCTATGGAATTACAGGTAATTATATTTTGTCTTTAGACTCTCTAACTAAAATGTGTCTAATTAAACCTGAAAACTAGAATCCACAAAGTACTTCTGGCATTAGAGAAAATAAGGTCAAGCCTTCCAAATGAGAAACAGAGGAGAATAGAAATAAAAACAATGCTATTTTAGCAAATATAGCTCCAAAATATTCATACTATTTATAAAAATTACTAATGATTTTGGAAATATTTAACTACATTTTTTTTTTGCGGTACACGGGCCTCTCAGTGTTGTGGCCTCTCCCGTTGCAGAGCACAGGCTCCGGACGCGCAGGCTCAGCGGCCATGGCTCACAGGCCCAGCCACTCCACGGCATGCAGGATCCTCCCGGACCGGGGCACGAACCCGTGTCCCCTGCATCGGCAGGCGGACTCTCAACCACTGCGCCACCAGGGAAGCCCCTTAACTACAATTTTTATAACTCCTGTTTATTTTTTATAAATATAATATAAAAATTCCACCATTTTACACATTCTAATAAAATGTTGGCAAGTACAAATAACTCATTTTTCTGAAAAACATGCAAGTGCCTTTCATGTGTAAGGCACTAGACCAGGTGCTCTGAGGATAAGCAAAACCTAGTTTTGTTCTTCAAGGAGCTGTCAGTCTAGTACAGAAGATGCTTCACATGCATACAAAATAAACTTTATGCAAAGTTCTGAGCGATTTACAGTTGTAAAAAAAATCCTATGAAAGGCAAAGATAAGATATTTTTGAGAGTGTAATGGTTCCTTCTAGCTGAAGCATGATGTCTAGTTTCATGGAGAAATTTTCATTTTATAAAATGAAATTCTGAATAAATTATCCAGGGTTATTCAGTAAGCAGTTGTACAAAATTACAAGTACTTCTACTTCTAAAAAGATGGAGTAGATGTACTTTTTCCTATTTCTCCCAGTAAGTGCAACTTAAAGTTTCTGGTAGTTATATACAAAACAAACATACAAAGACTCTGAAGATGGAGAGAAGAAAGTAGATGGGTTAGTGAAAGTGGGACTCAAGAAAGTAAATGCTAGTAAGTTCCTTGGTTTTCTTTTGTCCTTATATATCTCAGACTTGGAACTATGAAAGCCACAACTCAGAAACTCCAAAGGAGCAAAGGAAATAAAAGTTTCAACAAAATTTTACTGTCTCTAGCCAAAGGATGTGAAAAGGGACAGCTTATCAAACACACACAAAGAAACTATAGGCAATACCTCTCAACTACAGTCAAGCAGGGCAGAAAAAAACTGTGGTCCCATCTTAACTCAAGCCAGGGAAAAACTTGTGAGTAGCCTAACCTCCATACTTGCCAGGCTGTACAAAGTAGTCTAAACCCTGCAACATGTTAATGTCAGAGAAGGACTTTCATCCTCAGTGGGTCGTGGCAACCTCTCCCCAACGTGTCAATGGAAACTTGTGGGGAGCCTGTGCTTAAACCCCACTGAACAGTAATGAAGTTCTTCTCCCACTCCCACCTGAGGTATTGTCACATGTGGCCTAGTAGAGAGTCAAGAGTCTCACTGCTGTCCAGAGGTAAAAATGCCACACATACCCCACCCCTCAAGTGATGTCAGTGCAGGCTGCATAGATAGTGAAAACTCCCACACCTGTCCAGCAGTAATAAGTCCCCTTGTCCCCTAGGTTGTCAAAGGAGGTTTAGCGAGGAATTGCTGTTTCTTCCACTACATGACAGTAACAAGGCATTGTCCTCATGTTACCAGGGTGGTGTCAGAGGAAGCCCACTAAAACAGATGATTTAAATAAGACTCAGAATCTCATAACATAATACCCAAAATGTCCAGGTTTGAAAAAAAATCACTTATAGTAAGAATCATGAAAATCTCAACTTGAATGAAAAAGACAAAAACCAACATTGACATAAGAGAGATGTTAAAATCATCTGACAGTGATTTTCAAGAAGCCATCATTACAATGCTTTGATGGGTAATTGTAAACACACTTGAAGCAAATGAAAAGAAACTCTCAGCAAAGAAATAAAAAATAAAAAAGATCGATATAGAAGAACCAAATAGAGTTTTATAATTTAAAAATACAGTAATCAAAATAAAAAGTGCAATGGATGAGCTCAAATGCAGAGTAAAGAGGACAAAGGAAACAAATCAGCAAACATGAAGATAGAATGG
Organism: Stenella coeruleoalba; assembly: GCF_951394435.1. NCBI lineage: Eukaryota > Metazoa > Chordata > Mammalia > Artiodactyla > Delphinidae > Stenella > Stenella coeruleoalba. Next base: position 32,554,871 of record NC_137154.1, read on the forward strand.
TAGTAATTACCCTGTCTAAATAACAGAGAGAAAAGAGACTGAAAAAATGTTGTCAAAGCTTCAGGAGCCTTTGAAACCATGACAAGACACCTAGCATTTCTGTCTCAACAATTGGTAGAATTACTGCACAGAAAATCTGTAGGAACATAGAAGAACTCAGCATCATCAACCAGTAGGATCTAATCAACATTTACGAAACACTCTACCCAACAACAGCAGTATAAATATTCTTTTCAAGTACCCATGGAACCTATACCAATACATACCATATTGTTTTCCATAAAATAAACCCCAATCATTTTAAAAGAATAGAAATCATACACAGTGTGTTTCTCTTACCAGAAGGTAATCAAACTAGAGATAAATAACAGAAAGATAATAGGTAAATCTCTAAACACTTAGAAACTAAACAACATACTTGTAAATAACAAGAGGAAAAACACAAGCAATATTATAAAATGCAATGATCTGAATGAAAATATTGCATATCAAAATTACTACATATCACAGCTAAGGCAGTGCCAAGAGGAAATTTCATAAGACTAAATACTTACATGAGAAAGGAGGAAAAAGGTCAAGTTAATAATATAAGCTTCTACCAAAAGGATCAAAAACATAGGTACAAAATAAACCTAAATCAAGTAGAAGGAAGGAAATAATAAATGTAAGAGTATATATCAATTAAATTAACAACAAAAGATAAGACAGAATATTAATGAACTCAAAATCTGGCTCTCTAAAATGATCTAAACAATTGACAAACTTCCAGCAAGACTACATAAAAGAAGAGGACACAAATTACTGATATCAGAAATGAAACAAAGGATATCAGTGGAAACCATACAGATATCAAAATAGAATACTATAAATAACTCTACAAACATAATTTGACAATTTCAATGAACTCTACCTACTACTTAAAAAGTACAGACTACCACAAACTCACCTTGTATGAAACATATCATTTGAAGAGTCTTATGACTATTAAAGGCAAGAGATATTATTTGTAACTTAATAATTCCAAAAATAAATTGCCACCCCCAGAAGATGTCACTGAAGAATTCTACTAAATGTTTAAAGAAGTAATGAGCACCAATTCTATACAATATCTTACAGAAGAGAAGGGGACACTTCCCAATTTATTTTATGAAGCTAGTATCACCCTGATAATCAAAACAAGACAAATATAGTAGTTAAAATATCAAAGGAAAAAAACCAAAAACAAAAACCAAAAACTACTGATCAATATCCCTCATGAATATAGACCAAAAATCTTTAAGAAAATATTAAACAATAGAATTTGGCAACATATAAGAGGAATTATATACCATGATCAAGTGGTGTTTAGCCCTCAGATGAAAGGCTGGTTAACTACTGAGGAATTACTCAATGCAATGCAGACTAAAATAGAAACATCACACAATCATATCAATTTATGCAAAAATTTTCTTTGACAAAATTCAATTCCCATTTATATGAAAACTCTTAGAGAACTTGGGATAAAGGAGAGTCTCCTTAATCTGATAATGAATATCTATTTAAAAAACCCTACAACTATCTTTACAATTAATGGTGAGACTTAATCCTTTCTCCCTAAGATTGGAAGTAATGCACAGATATCCACTCTCACCGCTCTTATTTAACATAGTGCTGGATGTTCTAACCAGTGCAATAAGGTAAGAAAAGAAAATTTTGAAAAAACATATAGATAAGAAAGGAAGAAATAAAATTGTCCTCATTTGCTGATAACATGATTATCAACATAGAAAATCCCAGGAAATAAAAAAATAAAGTCCTAGCATTAATATGTAAATTCAAAAGGTTGCAGTATACAAGTATACAAAAATTAATTTTATTTCTATGTGCCAGCAGTGAAATGTTGACACTAAAATTAAAAATACCATACCATTTACAAATAGGAAGAAAAGAAATAATTAGGTGGAAATCTAGTAAGGGATGTAAGGACTTTTATGCTCAAAATTTTTAAATGCTGATGAAAAATAATGCTATCTAAATAAATGGAAAGACTTACCTTTTTCATGGATTGGAATACAACATAATAAAGATGGCAATTCTCTCCAAATTGATTTAAGAGTTTAACACAATTCTTATTAAAACCCTATCAATTTTTCATAGACGTAGATGTGCATATGGCAAGGTAAAATATGTAGAACAGATAAAACACTTTTGAAAAGAAGAATAAAGTGAGAGGAATCAGTCTACCCAGTTTCAAGACATTATATAACTACTGTAACCAGGAACGTGTGGTATTGATGGAGGAGGGATAGAGATACAGATCAGTGGAACAGTATAGAGAACTCAGAAATACATCCAAACAAATATGCCCAGTTGGATTTTGACATAGGTGCAAAGTGATTTCAATGGTGGAAAGACAGCCTTTCCAACAAATGGTGCTGGAGCAACTGGACATCTATGGGCAAAACAAAAACAAAAACAAAACTCAACCTTAAATTCCATACTTTATTCAAAATTTAAGTCATAATGAATCATGGAATTAACTGTAAAATGTATATGAGAAGAACAAAAAGCATAGAGGAAAAACATGGAGGAAAATCTTCTGGATCTAGAGCTAGACAAAGTCTTGATACCAAAACTATTACTCATACAAGGAAAAATTTATGTTTTGTTTCATAAATCTTCAAAATTTACCTTTATGTAAGGCAGCACCATTAAGAGAGAAAAAGATAAGCTATAGACTGGGAGAAAATATTTGCAAACCATTTATACAACAAGGACTAGAATCTAGAATATATAAAGAATTCTTAAAACAAACTCTAACTTAAAAAATTAATCTAACTAGAAAATGTGCAGATGACCTAAAGAGAGTTTTTACCAGTGAGAATATACAGGTAGCAAATAAACACATGAAAAAATGTTCAACATAATTAGCCATTAAAGAAATGCAAATTGAAAGCATAATGAGCTATAACCACATACCTATCAGAATGGCCAAAATATAATTTTAAAAAGTTGTTGCAACAAAAGGAAAGTATTGTTGGTGGCAAGGTAAAATGATACAGCTGCTCTGCAAAACTGTTTGGCGGTTCCATGGAAAACTAAACATACTACTACCATATGACCGAGCAATTACACTTCCAGGCGTTTATCCCAAAGAAATAAAAACTTATGTTCACATAAAAACCTGTTCACATGTGTTCATAGCATCTGTATTGGTAACAGCTCCCAAAGTGGAAAAAACACAGACATCCTTCAACAGATGAATGGTTAAACAAACTGTGGCACATCCAAATTCTCAGCAACAAAAAGAATAAACTATGAATTCAAGCAATAATTTGGATGAATCGCTGAAGAATTATGCTGAGTGAATTAAAAAAAAAAAGGCCAACTCAAAAGTTTACATACTGTGTCATTTCACTTATACATCATTCTTCAAATAGCAATAATTTATAAATGGAGAAGAGATTAGAAGTTTACCAGGAACTGAGGTCAGAGGTGTGTGGGTGAGGTTAGTGAGTATGACTATAAAAAAGCAACACAAGGCATCATTGTGATGATGGAACTGTTCTGTCTCTTAATATTCTCTATGTCAATATCCTGGTCATAGTATTGTATAACAGTTTTGTGAGAAGTTATCATTGGAGAAACTGGATAAAGGTAAGTAGGATTCCTTTTTATTGCCTCTGCATACAGATATACAATTATCTCAAAGTAAAAAAAAAAAAAAAAAAAAAAAAAAAATTAAATAAATAAATCCATAAAATATATTTTGAAAGTAGTAATAAAATTAACTGTGATTCCAAAATTAAAATTTCATGATCTCTTAATAAGTTTTAAACTTTGACTATTGAACCTTAAAGAGGACTTGAGGGTACATTCATCAATTCAGTTATACATTCAACATGTAATTCTTGAGTGTTATTATTATATGCTAGGTACTGTTCTATATTCTTATGAGAGAACCATGCACAAGGAAGATAAAATCTGTGATACCAAGAAATTACACTGAAATTGTAGATATAAATTTTAAAGAAGTAATCAAACCAACAAGGTGGTTTTAAATGATAATGAGTACAAGAATAAAGAAAGTAAAATAAGGTGATGGTGTTATAGTAATGGGTAAGGGACAGTTAAGAAAGGCTACTTTTAGGTGAGTCATCAGGTAATGTTTTCGATGGAAAACACAAATGACTGAGTCATATGAAGTTCTGGGGAAAGTTTTTCCAGGAAAGAGAAAATGTAGCACAAAGATCTTAATCAGGAACTATTTCCATGTATTTGAGGAACACAAAGATCATTGTGGCTAGAGTGAATAAAGAAGAAATAAGCAGAAGATGACATCAGAGAGATTGGCCAGGGCTAACTTATGGAAGGTTCTATTTTCCAGAATGGAAGTAAGATCAGTTAAAATATATTACAGAAGTCTAAGAAAAATATGATGATTCGAATTATGGTGTAAGAGACAGTGGAGATGAGAAAAAGTTGATTACAGCTATGTTTTCTAGAATAGAGAGGACTTACAGAAGATTGAATGGACTGGATGGAGTGGGAGGAGAAAGGAATCAAGTAAAATTTCTTGGTTTTTGCTTAGACAGATATATAATGTACTTACTTTAAAATTAGATTTAAAAGAATTGATTTATATGTTTATTCAACAAACATTTGTTATGGTCTATTAGGCCATCATACAACAAGTGCTATGTTTCTGGACAATAAAGAAGTTGAAGGTAGCAAGGGAAACAGGCTGACAGCAACATGTACCACAGAGGTAAATAGAACATACGCAGAGGAGGCAACTATCTGTGCCTGGGAGATTAGGAATGACCTCTAAATTTACTAAGAAAATATTTTTATTGTGTGTTTAAGATGCACAGAGGTTTCACATATGGTGGGGGGGGGGTTGGAAGTTTCTCAAAACAGTGAGAAAACAAAGGAAAAAGCAAAGATTTGCTAAATAGCTAGTGATGGAGTCAGAATTAGAAATACCTTTTGAATGATAGTCTTGTGATCTTTTAACATTGTTCTCTTTGTAATTTCTTTCCTTCCCTGTTTTTTTTTTATTTTTTTCTTTTAACCACTTTATTGTTTTCTCCCTTTCTCTAGTCCTTAAGTCAGAAATACTCATTGTTCACATTTATTTGAATTTGTTTTTTCTAAGTAATGTACATCCAGCTAATTCTTGACTTTTGCTGCTTCCTCTCTCACATGCATTTCAAATTCAACATGCACAGGTCTTATTTCTTCCAGAAGAATTGAAATGGAACTTGTTAATGACAAAATTCTCCTCATTCCAAGCTTGAATTATGAAAAAAGTAAATGTGGTAAGTTTTTAAACTGAACGACATATATTCAATCTTTTATTCTGCCATGTTCGTTTGTTTTTTTGCTTTTATGATTTTAAAATTACCCTTTTAGTAGTATTAAATAGATTAGAGAAAGAAAGGGAAAAAGAATGTGTGTGTGTACAAGTGTGTGGGTTTTAATGTCCTTTCCTGATCAAGTACGAAATCATCCCCTGTGTCATAATGAAGTCACCCTTTTATTGTACATGTATCTGAAATTTCATTAGTTCTTGGAATCTGAAGATCAGAGAAACACTATTGACAATGACAATAGAATTGATATCCAAGTAGCTGTTACAGTCTTGAAAGACAGAGATCTGTAGGTAACTGGAGAGACAGAGATGGCTGCTGAAGGAGCTCTATTCTGCTAACATTCAGAGTGTGCTCCTAGAGTAGAAATGGCAGGAACCCTTGTTCCTGTGGATTCTTCAGAAAGATGCTTCAGATGCTTGTTGGCTAAACATTAAATTTAACAAATGCTAGTATCACTAGGTTTCCCTAACTAGTAAGAAGCAAAAGTGAAGTTAAAGAATTTAAAAAGTGGGTAGATTTCTATGGGAGAAAGGGACAGATGTACCTCACTAAAGAAAATTAAAGAAATAGGCCCAACATACAGGCTTTCTAGCCTTAAAAGAGTACACCATGGAATGGGCATGAAAATCTGTTTGCACAGAGGACATTAAATATAACTAATTATGTAAAGAAACATGGATTAGATGATGAAGAATATTCTTATCCAATTGGAAAGTTTCTATCCAGAAGAAAAGATATGAATTAAGTATTATTCACCTACTTATAGCTATATTGGTAACCATCAGTTCTATTTGAAAGGAAACCATTCACAAAATTGCTGCAGTGTTCAAGCAAAGTTGAGATCTAAACCAAACTGTATTTCTGAAAGGAGACACTAGTAGTAATAGATTACCTTCAATGTAAACATGATTACAATAGAAACTGAAAGTAGATCGCATTTAATGGAAATATATCACGGCAAAATAATCCTTTACTTACAGAGAGTATTGATTTGTAAAGTCATTTTTTAAATAAAATAAGCTTCTGGCAGCTCTAGAATTTCACTCTTCCTATACCACAGACATTTTAAATACAATCTGTTCAAAACTAAAATAATTAACTTCAATCAAATTTGTTTCTCTCCTGAATTTCCTCTGATAACGACCCCATCCCTCCACCAGTTTGTCCAAGTGTGAAACGGTGTAATCAACATTTTTCTCTTTCTTTCTTCTAACTCATTGCCATCCAAATGATCACATTTGTCAATTCTATGTGAAATTTAATCGGTTTTGAATTCATTTTTTCCTATCCTCAAAACTATTCCCTGTTTCAACTTTCATCCTTCTTGACTTAGAATTTTATAATTTTCTCCAAATCAACCTCTCTTGCTCACATTTTATACCACATGGTCTCTGGAAACACATGAATCTTAACATTATATTTCATGAAACTACAATGACAGATTTCTTGGCATCATATACATGGTCTGACTCAGGGCTAATTGTATATACCTTATCCCCTATGATTATCTTAATATTCCAATCACCCAAAATTGTATGCCATTTCCTAGACACGCCATGCTGCTATGAAAGCCAGAACATATAAATAACAGTCATGTCTCTATGCATTCACTTTATCATTTATAAAATGATGATGAATTTGGCAGCCACATCTTGGCTAACTGTGAGGATTCAAAGGGTTAATTCTTATATAACATTATGGATAAGCATGACATATGGTGAGTGCTCAATAAATACTAGACATATGATGACAACAGCTAATCGTAATGAAGAAAAACAATATTCATAGTTCTGTAAATGCCATTTTTATTTTCCAATAACATCCTCCATTTTTACCATAGTTCTCTACTTGGCAAACTCTGACTCAGTATTTTTTGGACACAATATAATAAATCTTGCCTGAGCACACCCACATCTATTACAGCACATGTCACACTGCAAACATTAATGTTTATATTTCCATTAGTGTACAAAATATTTATACATTATATGTCTGTGTGTTTGTATAAGTAATGGGGGTAAAGTGGTATTTATCTCACTGGATTTTATGAAGACTAAATGGGTTAACTATGTAAATTCCTCTGAATAGTGGACTACAAAGTGCTAGTTTTGGTTATTACTTTCTCCTTTAAACTTTGAGCTCCTTAAGGGTGAAAACTGACATTATTATATCCTCAGTAGCTAATGCAACTTTGGCACGGAGGATTGAACATTTCTGAAAAAATTATCCAAATGTTTTAATTTTACAAGACAAGTGAAAATCATATACATTTTAGCTTATATAGCCAAAAAAGTTACATCAATAAGGGATATTTTTAAAATTCAAGACATAAAACCTATCACAAAGGTATAATACTAATGTATCCCTAGTAGAAAAATAAGCACCATTAGTCCTAAATTCCAATAATATTATCAAAAGATTCTTTTTTATTATGCTCTTTTTCAGCTACCTTAATATCTTCAGTTCCTCAAAGCTATGAACACAGAAGAGAGGTTTAGCACCTAAGTGAACCAATTCACACAATATAATTAGAATCAGTGCATTCTGTGGGCACTTATGTCCTTGATGCCCTTTTTGAGCCACCATAAACAAATGTCTCCTCGCAGGGTAAGGATGCCTGAATAGATTGATTCATTGATTTATGCATTAACTCATTCAGCAAATGTTTACTTATTCATCAACGTTACCTAATCACAGTTCCCTCACATATAGCAAAGTATGACCGGGTTTTTACCTTTTGGGGAGATTTGACATTTCACTTATTTTGGATTATCATCAAAGACATTGTTTCCTAAAGTTGACATTCTTAAATATAAGAAATTAAAAAATTCCTTATCTGGTAACACACTCATTAGTATAATGTGTTTTTATTAGACACTTATAAATTATAAATATACATAATCCTTCCCCACAGGAATTTTAAGGTTACTGGGGAAACACATAATAAATAAAAAATCACAAGAAACATATAATTACAAATTGTGGTAGTGATATGAGAAAATACAAAAGTATGAATTAATTTGTATCTGTGCCTTTAGAAAGGCCCGTCCAGGAAATTATACTTAAACTGCAATCCCCAGGTCAAGTACTAGTTAAATAATAAAGACTGAACCAGAGAGATGAGCTCCAGGTGGAGGAGAAAACAGAGAGATTGAGAAAGATCAGTATGGCTGGAACTGAACAAGTACAGAGAAGGTGAAAGGAGGTAAAGATCCAGAAGGATTTAGTGACCAGACCATGAAGGAACTTAGAGGCTATGATGGGGGACTTTGGCACTTCCTCTTATGAGCACTTGGAAGCCAGGGAGAAGATTAAACAGGAAAGTGATTTGTTTATATGTCTCACTCTCCCACTCCGTAGTGAGTCCTTGAGATCAAAGAGATGTGTCTTCTTCACTGAATGGGAATACATGATTTTGGTTTAAAGATAATTTTGGAGTCAGGCAGAATTGACACCAAGCCCAGGCTCCATCATTTATGAGCTGTGTGATTTTAAACAAGGTTCCTAGAATCCTTATATGTAAAATGGGGATGCAAGTATGCCTACCTCACTGTGTTTTCGTAAGGATCAAGTAAGACAATACAATAGTAGGCACTCTTTAAATATTCACTATTATTTTTAATATCATTATATCCCAATCACCTAGGACATCGATTGGCCCATGGCTACACTTATGTAAATGATTACAGAGTTGGACTGAATTCTATACATAATAAACTGCAGCTACAGAATTTTTAATGAAAGTGGGTTATTGTAACTCAGAGTAGCATTTACATCCAACAAGTTTTTTAAAGGGAGCTACTGACAAAAGATTTCTTTTAAAAAGCACAAATGAGAATGTGTCTGTATCATATGGACTCCTTCCCCAGCCCACAATTACTTACATGCCTCTGTCTGCCCTTTATCACATTTCAGTTGTTTCCCTGTTTTGTAAATCATTCCAACTCTATTTATCAAAGTTCAGAATCTTCACCAGAAAGCCACAGAGTCAGCCTTCTAAAATTATCTAAAGTTCCTGCAAATGGATTGTTAAACACCTTAAGTTGCTGCTGGTATAGCAAATTCTTGATGACTTTTCACTGGCCTTAGAGCAACAGACCAGGACTAGAAATGGAGTCTGAGCTCTCCCAGCACTAGAAGCTAACCAATACCTCTGTGGGCAACGTGTCACTTCATGCAGAGACACAATATTCAATCAGCTCAAGTCACACTTTGCTGTCTTGTAATGACTCAATCTAAATTTCCCATGTGTCAGCTTCCTAGTAATGGATAGCAAGGTGGCAGGGAGAGGGTTTTTGCATCTACTGTTGGCCCCTACCCAGTGAAAAGTCCAATCACTCATGTTGGCCAAGCTGAGTTCTCAGTGCTAAGAAAGATAGTATGTCCCTCTTAAGAATGCAAAGACACAAGGCTGGATATGTGATGGCCAGTTGCAGCATCTTGAATAATCTCTGTGGTTCTGTTTTTCTTTAATGTAATACACAGAGGACTTTGTGGTTACTGTCTTCATGAGAAGGAGGTAAGACTTCCTTAACATACATTTGATGCTCACCAGAAGTGACCATAGCACAAAACCCAGCTCTGAGTACAGAAAATGAAATGGCTGTCAATCCCCATGATCTTGGGGTCTCCCCCAAATCCCTACTTCCTAAATGCATTTTTTCTGTCTTCATCACACTATTAAAATTTCCTCCCATTTGGATCTACAGAAAGTAATTGTTAGAGTGCTACAACACAGAATTATCTATGAGATTAATGAGAATAGAGTTCTTTGAAGTTCTAAAACAGTATGGCTGACCAGTAATAAACAAAGCTACCTATTTTGTGGTTGTCATAGGGTAAATGGTCTTAACTTCTGTGTGTTGCTTTTACACCTACTCCTAAATCCTGCATATTTTCAGCATTTGGCGTCTTCCAACATTTTTGCCTTTGATTCCTGTTTCCAGTCGTCTTGATTTGAGAAAGATGTTTATCACTGTGTATTTAACCCTCTAGGGTATGAGTTATATTTACTCTGTCTCATCTCACTCTAGACAGTTCCTCCCAGACTCAGCTTGAACTTCCTGGTGCTCTGTGCTAGCATCGCTCTCTGGACTTTCCTCTAGGAGTGGGCGATGAACCATGGAAAGTGAGAGATGAAGGGATGGCGAGTTCTGGGACAGCCACTCATGCCAACCAATGAATAGAATTAGGATAGAAAGCCATTTGTACCTCTTAAAGTTGTCACATGTGTGGTTCTAACATGTGTGGTTCTATAGAATCCTCCCGGTAACTCGAAGATATTTTTATAGGCTCATTTTACAGAGAAGGAAACACCTTAAAAGAGCTTAAGTGACTTGTTATATTTTACAAAATAGTAAATAACTAAGATTATATTCAAACTCAGACCTCATTTCATATGTTGATGTTAATCTGGATTACTGAAGTACAATGCATCATAAATTAATCTTCATCACAACAAATACATAATTTTCCAGATTCCAAAGTACATATTTCATAATTAAACAATTAAATGTTTAGATAAAATTTTATATTTCTATTTAAGTATGTGTGTGTGTGTGTGTGTGTGTGTGTGTGTGTGTGTGTATGTGTGATTAAATATTTATCTTAAATTTGAGTCATAACCAGAGCAATTACTGGAGATTAAGTTCAATCTCTTTTCATAAGAGGGAAATGAGTCTCAGAGAAGTTCAGTAATTTTCTAAGTTTGTTCAACTAATTAGAAATCATAACTGACTTTAAGCCAGCAACTTGTAAGTCAATCTCTCTGTCTATTCTAGCGGGAACACCATACTTTACTTGAGTCTTAGGATAATTTTACTGAATGGTTCCAGCAAGGTAATAGCAACATTTTGCACACAGGAAAATAGGCCAAGGCTGGAAATATATAATCTAATCTTTGCCACTGACTATAGGATCACAGGGCTAGGTAGGGTCAAGGATAAGACCAAAACCTAGATCTCTTGTCTCTTTAGCAGCATTTTTCTCCACTGTACCACCCTGGTACGTGACACAGTCCTTATGTGAGGAAAAATATTGCTTTAAATTTTTAGAACAGAAAAAAATAATAAATGAATAGTTAAAAATAGAGTGTTGTACCCTATAAGAACTGAATTCAACTCATCAGATTAAGGGAAAAAAAGAGCCCTGATACTGGGCACCCTGATTTAAAAGATAACATTAGTCTTATGACATTAACTTAATTGTTTAGGTTTTGTTTTCATGATTTATTTTAAATTCAAATTTCTGGAAAATAAGAAAGTCAATTTCTGATTCCCCACATAGCAGCCACTTTACTTAAATAAGAGAACTGTGGGTCTACACACTTGTTGATGTATGACCTTACAAGCATTTTTGTCATGCAATATATTTATGTTATATAGTTTATGTCCACTGACATATAAAGCAAGGTGTCATTTAAAGAGAGTGGGAATTATCACTTATGATTGAACTAGCAATCTCTCTAAAGCATAGCCTCTACTCTCAAGGCCCTGACCACATCAGTGAAGATAACAGAGATGATCAATCTTTATTGATGTCATGGTACATTTGCTGTGACACACAGGAGGCATGATTCTGACCTTGTAATGAAGAATCCATGTAAGAAATTTGCTCTGAGTAGCAAGACTGTTTCATGGAAAGGGAAAATGTCATTTTCTGGTGATATTTTAAGGAATATATCAATGTGTGCATAAAATACGACTCTAATCAAGGTTGTCAATGGTGTGGAAAGGGAAGGAAAGTAGGATCAATAGAACATATACAAGATTTCAGGCTTTCTGCAGGGCACCAAATGGATTATTTTATTTAAAACTCCCTGTATCAGCAGGAGGAAAGTGTTATTATGTACATTTTGCAGAGGTAGCTAATAAAGGTTAAATTAATTACCCGAGTATCTATAGCCAGTTTGAGCTGCAGGTGGAATTCAAGTTCTACTTGACTACAAATTCCATAAATTACATCTTCTAAAAATCAGTTATATGGGTCCCTGAAGCTTCTGAAAATGTAAGTTCAGGTTTAAAAAAATGCCATAGTCTTTTATATTCTCTCTAACATCATCTTTAGTGTTTTCTTTCTTTTGGGTTCTTGACTGAGTCAGAGACAGAAATTAGGAAATAATGCCTTAGAGTAGGGAACACATTAGAGCCTTTTGCACCTTATAAAGAAAGTGACAAACACAGAACCCAAGGTATATTGATAAGGCTGGTTAGATAAATGGAATTACAAGGGAGACCAGATAACCATTCCCACCTCCTAAAACCATTCACATGCAGACATACACGTACAAGCACAAAGCAAACACCCCAAACCATGTCTGAATTTCTACTTAAAGCTAATTTTTCCAGTAGATTAGGACACTGCTAGTTATTGTGTATTTGCCAATACCTCTATACACAAATCACATGATTCTCGCTCAAGCATTAGATTTTTTGCTTAAACAGCTACACATTTGCTTCTGTATTCCAAGAGGATCAACATCCAGGAGATTAAAAGAACAATCTGCCAGAAGCACAGAATGGATCAAGTGAAAGGTTTTTCTAATGCTTCAGCATGGTACCTACATGAACCCAGAGGAGAAGAGATGGGTTTTAATAAAACCTATATCATCTTTATATCTTATCAAGATTTGTACGTTGCTGATCTAGAAACCAAGACGCTACTATGCCTTGACGGTGAAGAAACAAGTGACCCCTTAAGATCTTAGACTTTTAACCATTTATAGACTACTATGTTGCTGAACTCTGGCCCTTGCCTATAGTTATCTGAGAGGTAAAAGTGCATTAATAAACCAGAAGACAGATGAGAGACTATGGATTTTATTTTATTTTATTTTATTTATTTTTGGCTGCGTTGGGTCTCCATTGCTACGTGCGGGCTTTCTCTAGTTGCGGTGAGCTACTCTTCATTGCAGTGAGTGGGCTTCTCATTGCGGTGGCTCCTCTTGTTGCGGAGCACGGTCTCTAGGTGCACTGGCTCAGTAGTTGTGGTGTGTGGGCTTAGTTGCTCCATTGCACGTGGGATCTTCCCGGACCAGGGCTCAAACCCGTGTCCCCTGCATTGGCATGCAGATTCTTAACCACTGCGCCACCAGGGAAGCCCAAGACTATGGATTTTAGAATGGAAAAGTAAATGGAAAAGGGATAACATCTTATTTCTCTTACTTACTGGATAAATGTGAGACAGTTTGTTAGCTTCTTTTGAGCCTGTTTCCTTTCCTGTAAAATTGGGAATAGGAATGTCTCTTTCACTGTCTCTGGATGGAGGAAAAGAGCCCTAGATTTTTTTTCAAATGCTATTGCCTGGGTTAGAGCCTCTGCAATATGAAGCTAGCAGCCTTCCCCTCCAGATTACAGTTATAGACCTTGACTATGATCTGGGAGGAGAGGAGGTCTATGTTCCTGTCTGCACCCACCCAAAGTAGTGCTTCTACCACACTGAGCTAGAAGGGCTAAGATGAAGCAGATCAGAGCTCGAATACAAAAAACTCTGGCTCTTCTCAATAAGTTTTAGTAGATATCCCTAAATAAATGGTTCTTTTCTGTACACTATTATAACAATTTCCTGAAATTCATAAAAAATTTTATCATTTTCACCAGTTACATCTGCTTCATTGGGGCGTGGGTCTACAGGGTTCCTCACACAACCATTCCAGAAGTCATCTCTATCTTGTGTTTCTAAAATGATCTCCTCCATCACCTATGGAAGGCTTCCCACTACGGCAGCAAACACTGTCTTAAATCAAAGCGTTTGGCTGGAGGACTCCTGTATATGTATGTAGGAAAAATGTAATTCTGAAAAAGGTTTTAGCACTTTCTTTAAAACAAAAATTAGTATTTCCTACTTAATTACTTATAAAATAACTGTATCTTACTGAAAGGCTTATTTGGGTTTAAGTCTACAGTGTTTAGTTTTATCATTGTATTTGTTAAGTGTAAATTTCACGAAAGCATACAGAAAAATCCCCAAAAGGGGCATGTGTGTGTTTGTGTTTGTGTGTGTGTGTGTGTGTGTGTATCAGCATTCTCATTTTAGGTACTTTTCCCCTGATTAAATATACAATCCTGACTCCTGAAATTACTCCTTAGGAAATCTATTCAGGTCATAATGAGTAAAAATTTGAATCACTTCTTCTTGCTCTTCTTATGTCTTTCTGAATGTATTCACAAAATTTCACTAAATGTAATGCTACTGTGTTGTTGTTTTTGTTGCCTTTTGATTTTATGATTAGAAATGATAGAGTCAACCCAACATAGCTTGCTGAACTATTTCTTTCAGTAGCACAGAAATTTTGAGCTTTATTAAAAACCACTAAGTTTCTACACCATATAATTCTACAGTGCTTAATGATACTATGTTTTCACATTGTGGAACTGTATTTAAATTATGCTAAGTTGGCCATTAATGCTGTGAATTCAGCAGGGGGTGTTGAGGAGATAGAGACTGTCAATCTTTAGATTTGTTATTTTGTACCCTCACAAGTTGATGACTCTAGAAATTAAAATAGAGATAAAAAATAGATAGGTGGACAGATAGATACAAATTGATAGATAGATAAATATATAGATATACCCCAAGGAATTAGGCAAATATATGTTCATTAAAACTCTATGAGAAATCTAATATCTTTTCAATAGGATAACTGTATCTACTTTATACTCCAATTTTTAAAAGATATTTCAAAACTGAAGGAGAGAGGATATCGGGACACTATATTGCTTTATACAAATTCACTGACAAATTTAAAAAAAAAGAGGTGAAACTTTAGTGTTTTTTAAAGCTCATTCAAGGCATTATAATGCCCAAAATAATAAGTTCTCAAAAGTCTGGTATAGTAAAGTTAATATTCTCGGAAGTAATTATGATTATTTGTTTTATTTAATCTTGAGTCAAATTAGAAATGGTGTTTGCTTATAAAAAAGGATTTCTACTATAAAATGGTTCAGATTAATATCTACATCATAAACCTCTGACTCAGCATGGTCCTGTCATGTTGATGTCACTCTATATGAGACATAATTTCAAAATCGGTTATTAGTCAGAACTCAGTGGGGAGCCCTCAGAGAGGAGAAACCTCATTTCTGCTTTGTACCAATGTTAAATGTACAGGCTGGTCTTTGGGATGATTAATAATATATATTCCTTGTCCTTTTCTGGCAGATCTCTCCAGCTCAATCAGGATGAAATTTCAATTAACACCCCTCCAAAGGATAAAACCCAAAGACAACTTTGGATTTTAAAAACTATTTAATAAAATATCTCCCTTAAATATTAGACATATTACAATCAAACTGGGGACTGTCTCCAACAAATCACTGTGGGCATTTGGAGAAGACATATCTGAAGTTTAGAGCCTGGGCTTCTTAAAGAAAAAAGCCAAATAAGTGAACATTCTCAAGACGGATAATCTGAGAAGTATGTAAGGTTATTACTTGTAACTTCTTTACTTTGGGAAAGCTAAAAGACTGCAAATTTAATATGTGGCCAAGGTCAAACAAATAGTACATGGCTGAGCTAAAACTGGAACTCAGTTGGTCAGTGTCACCGACATGTTGGTACCCTCTGTGTTGACTCTCTATGCCACCACTTTATTTCCACTGTCTTCACTTTCTCCATAGAACATCATGTAATTGCATACTAGAAGAAGAGAAAGCCAAATGGTATTTTAATGTCATTGTTCGTTTAAACTGAACTGTTAGATCACTTTATTTTTGTTTAGTCATAGTTTGAAACTCCCCATTTAGGAATAATAGGTTCCACTTCTACGTTGCTTAACATTGTATTTTTAGCACACATCACAACCTGGATAATGTTATATCTTCAATAATCAGCTTTTGAATGAATTAATTTATCTATCTGATACTAATGTAAATACTACATGTAAGATATATATGCAGTGGGAAATGAAGAATAAAAGTACCACGGGATACAGTAGGCTGGTGAAGATCAGAGATTAACGTAACGCTCTTGATTTTATATAATACTGAGCTAGAAGGAAAGCTGAACTAACGTTTGTTTATTTCATCGTAATTTACACAGAAAAATCTCAAAATTCATCCCCACAATTAAACATGTTGTAGTTAATATCCTTTAAATCTCACCTTACAAATGATAAAACTCAGGCTTAGAGGGATTATCTAACATAGCAATATGCCTAATACCCAAAGTTAAAAGAAATGGTCAGAACAGAACATGAAACCAAGTTCTCTGACTGATTACAAACCCTGTATTCCTGTATTTTTCTTCCCTCATTGCCTCATTGCCTCACAGAAAACATGTTAGCTGGACCTGAACATAAGTTCACCCCTTGGATAACTGAAGCAATAAATATCCACATCTACTAATAAAATAGTATTTTGTAAATAAGTTCACATCTTCATTTACTAGACTAATGAAGACTCAGAAAAAAATCATAATTACATGTGGGGTTATATGTTTATACAGTACACATCTATACTCTAGATATTTAAATGTTTCCTGTTTCTTTCACAATACATTTTACAAAGTATTTCTTTGGAAGAATAGCATGGTCATGAGAAGAATCACGTCCTATATTTCCAGATACACACCATTTCTCCTGAATTCACAATGTACTGTGACGTATTTCTGGCTGTCACTTGGACGATATTCAAAAAGCCCAAAAGAACATTAACATCTGGAAGGCTTAGATAAAGATTCCTCTGACATGTAAGTTAATGAGCTAGATCTTCTAGAAAACTGTCTTCCCTTCAAAAAAGCTGAGACTTTTTGAGTCATTCAGAAATAACTTTTGGAATCATACAATGGGGGCCAGATGCAAGACTGAATGGGAAGACTGCATCTCATGAAAGCTTGCCAACCTTTCTACTCTGGCTTGGGATTTCAAGTTAGAAAGCTCAGATCCTATATTTTCTTAAAAGAACCTTCCTCTCACACCACTGGAACCAAATATACAGCTTTTTATTGAATATTTGGAAGGAAATGTGCCATAACCATATAGAAGTGAAACAAAAAGAGGTAATAGATAAATTTGACTTTAGAAATTTGGACAGTAATTTGTAATTATCATAACACTTGGATATTCTGTCCATGCAGTGAATGAATACCTTTATGTTGTTCTACCCTTGATAGTTATCCTACCATAACATAGTAATTTTTATTCTTTGTGAAATAAGAAGATGAAACTGCCACCTTCTCCTCTTATCACTCTACTTCTCCCTCCAAGGAAGGAAAAATGATAGCACAGGGAACTATATTCAATATCCCGTGATAAACCATAATGGAAAAGAATATGGAAAAAAAATATATATGTATAACTGAATCACTTCGCTGTACAGCAGAAACTAACACAACATTGTAAATCAACTACATTTCAATAAAAAAAAATAAAGATTTAATCTATTAAGGAAGTTGATAGAGAGAACCAACACAGTTGTTAAATTATTAAACAGGGAGGCAGTTAGAACTGAGGTGTCTCATGTCCTGGTGGCTTATGAAAGCAAAATGAAATCTAAGACTGTAAATGCCTTAAAGTTATGAAATGAAAACACTAAGGACAGCCAATTACAACAGCCAACTGATTGGCAATTACAAATAGCCAATAGAGTATTTTCCTTTCTTTGCTTCTGTACTTTTTCTACATAAGTCTTTCTCCTTGTTCCTGTTGGTCCAGTGCTCCTAGCCACTTCCAGTTTGGTATTGCCCAACTGGAATCAAATTTTGCTCAAATAAACTCTTAAAAACTTTTAAGATGCTTCAGTTTATCTTTTAACTCAGGGAATCAGGGTTATTATTTTTATTCTAACTTGACAGAGCTATATACATTCACTTGCTTATTGCTACTTAGCAAATTATCACCAATTTAGTGGTTTAAAACACTACTCATTTATTATCTCATACTTCTATAGGTCAGAAATTCAGCACCACATAGCTAGAATTTCTGTCTAGGGTCTCACATGACAAAAATAAGAGTATTAGTAAGGTTTTGTTCCTTTCTGGAGTAGCTGGGGAAGAATCTGTTTCCAAGCTAATTCCGCTTGTTCCCAGAATTCAGTTTCTTGAGTTCGTAGGATTAAGGTCTCCATTTCTTTGATATATGCACCTCTGCATCTCCAATTTAGGAATGATGTTTTGAATTCTCACATTTCAAACCTCTCTTATTTTCATTTCTGCCTTCAGCTGGAAGGAATCTCTGCTTTTAAAAGCTCAGATGAGTAAATTGAGCCCAGCCAAAATAATCCAAGATAATCTCTGTATTTTCAGGTCAATATATTAGTAAACTTAATTACATTTGTGAAAGCCCTTTTGCCATATGAAATAACACATTCATAAGAGTAACAGCAGGTGTTGAAGGTCATGGAGGTGAAAATCCTGCCAACAACATTATGTAAACTTAGGAGGAAAGATATTTCACCTCTCTGGACCTTAATTTTCTCATTGAGCCTAGAAAATTGACCATCTTTTATAACAAGTAATGTAAATGCACAGCTAGCACACATCATGCCCCCCATGCTTACTTTGTCTTCTTGCTTACTTTTATAAAGAATTTCCTCAGCACTAGCCAAGGTACTAGGCCTTTTACACACATGATTTCACTTAATTTTAAAAGTGCCATTAAATGGCCATTATCTTCATGTAGCAAATTTGAGCACTGTTATTAAGAGAAGTTGATAGGGACTTCCCTGGCAGTCCAGTGGTTAAGACCTCGCCTTCCATTGCAGGGGGTGCAGGTTCGATCCCTGGTTGGGGAGCTAAGATCCCACATACCTCGAGGCCAAAAAAACCAAACCGTAAAACAGAAGCAACATCTTAACAAATTCAATAAAGATTTTAAAAATGGTCCACATCAAAAAAAATCTTTAAAAAAAAATAGAGAGAAGTTGATAATTTCCTGAAAAGTACATATCTTCCCAGTGAAACAACTGGGATATATAGACACACACACACACACACACACACACACACACACACACACACACACACACACACACACACACACACACACACACACACAGTTTCCTAGTGCTTTCATAACAGTGGTACCACAGTTCTGGAAGCTAGAAATTCAAAATCAAGATGTTGGCAGGGCCATGCTCTCTCTCCTTGCTTCTGTGGTTGCCAGTAATCTTTGGTGTTTCTTGGTTTGTAGCAGCATAACTCTAATCTCTGTTCTACTGTCATATAACTGTCTTCCCTCTGTGTATGTGTGTCTTCATATGACATATTCCCATCTGTATGTGTCTTTAACTGTGTCTCCTATCCCCTTTTTATATATAAGGACACTGCTCACTGGATTATGGACCCACCTTACTCCTCTATGATCTTAATTTACATTAAGATCCTACTTTCAAATAAAGTCATATTCACAAATATCAGGGGTTAGAACATCAATATATCCTCTGTGGGTAGGGGGACCACACAGCTGGTATCTTTATAAGTTTACTTGAAAACAAAGAACAGTACTGACATTTGGGTTTCTCTCCGCCAAAAAAATGTCATCCATGCTTAAGCATGAAAATGAATGGAGGATTTTTTTTTAATTAGGGTATAGTTGCTTTTCAATGTTGTGTTAGTTTCCGCTGTATAACAAAGTAAATCAGCTATATGTATACATATATCCCCTCCCTTTTGGACCTCCCTCCCACCCATCTAGGTCACCATAGAGCACCAAGCTGAGCTCCCTGTGCTATACAGCAGGTTCCCATTAGCTATCTGTTTTATACATGGTAGTGTATATATGTCAATCCCAATCTCCCAATTCATCCTAATTCAAAAAGACACATGCACCCCAATGTTTACTGCAGCACTATTTACAATCGCCAGGACATGGAAGCAACCTAAATGTCCATCGACAGATGAATGGATAAAGAAGATGTGTACATATCTACAATGGAATATTACTCAGCCATAACAAGGAATGAAACTGGGTCATTTGTAGAGATGTGGATGGACCTAGAGTCTGTCGTACAGAGTGAAGTAAGTCAGAAAGAGAAAAACAAATATTGTATATTAACACATGTATGTGAAACCTAGAAAAATGGCAAAGGATTTTGACTTATGGAAAACTAACTTTACACAAGCAATATAAACAACGGGTTTTTTTTCTTAACGTACTTCTCAAATTTAGCAATGTCACCAAAATACTAAGAATATTATTGATAAATAGGCCAATATAACACAGCTTTAACGACTCTCAGATGATTCTACCTTTTAAGAGGAGCACAGAAAAAACTGTAGAACGAGGCAACTGAGAAGGAAGAAAAGACAACAAACAAAGAGACAACAGATGAGAATAAGGTCAAAGATTCAGTAGTTGTTTAGCCTGGAGAGAGGAAGGTCAATGGCTCATGCTTGCTACATTTGAATCTGAATATCAGAAGAACCCAAAGCAGAAATGTTATTAGACAGTGTCTAGAAGTGTAGAACGTAAGCTCAAGAGATGACAACTGCAGGCAAAATAAGGATATTCTGACAAAGTGGCTCAAAGATGATAGGATTCTACACAAATGGGGAGTAAACTCTCAAGAGAAGTGAGATGACCTCTAGGAAGTAATGGTTTGATGGGGATTCACTCCTAAACTGAGAACTGGGGTGATGATACACTCCATACCTGAGAATCTATAGCATGGTAGGTCATCTTCCTGGTTCTAATCTACAAATGCAGTTTTACTTTGGAATCTATGTGTTAGTAACTTTTTGCCTAAATCTAAATGTCTCAAGACTCAAAGACTGACTATCTTCATATCCTCATTGTTTTGTTGATGGAGAAAACATTTCTAGATAAAAAGGAAGCTCAGCATTTGACAGCTATGTACATAGTGGATAATCCAATTAGTATAACACCGAACTTTGCAATCATTACCTACACAGATTACTGACTTAAAAAAGATTTCAAAGTGTATGGAACGGTTTGGAAAATGAAAAACCACCATGTGGCCTTTGAACAGACCCAAAGAATTCACTGTAATTACTACACCAACCCCTCATTGGCACTGACTTTCTGGTGGCAGCAGGCTTGCAGTGCTGGCAACAAGCCCATCTTTGGAATTAATTCTCTGGAGGCAAAGACATTCCACTGTGCTGTCAGCAGCTACAGCCTTCCATTACCATAAGGATATGCTTTAGATAAGACACAAAACCAGACTGATTTCAGACTGCAAGACTCTATCTTTGGAGATGGCATGATAATCTTCCTTGGCATCATATTTCTCAATAATATCCTTTCTCTGTAAACGATCAGCATATTTTCAGGGACAATATGAAAGCATAATTTTTGTTTTCTCTGAACACAGTGAGATATATATATATTTGCATGTTAGTTTCCTCCCATGCTTACTTCCATCCAGCTTGCCAATATAGTTACATTTTTCATCCATCTGATGCCAAATTTTGCTTAAAGTTTTAAATCATACAGCCACTTCTATAAGAAGCCACTTATTATACCATCTTCCTGTTTCATCCCAGTTTTAGGAAACTCTCCTATTTCAGTTTCAACACATGAAAGTTTCAGGCAAAATTAGGCTGTTGTTTTTATTTTTTGCTTAGTGTACAGAACCTTGTGCAAAGATGTTTCTATGGCTTATATTTTACGATGGCACTCATTTGTTTACTTGTTTCTCACACGACTCCTTTTGGAAGGAAGAAATTCCAGTTTTCTTTTCTGCATTTCCAGGGCCTGGTCTAACAATTCTCTATCTACAAAGCACAAAGCAAGTACTTGATAAATGTTTGTTACTTGACTAAAGAATGAATTAATACCACTCCTTTTAGTCTAAACATCTCTAATGTGATTCTATATAAGGTGGGCAGCATGGAAGATGACAGGAGTTTAACCAAAAGGACACTACAAGAAAATAGCAATTTTATTGCTTTACTTATCATTAAACTTCCGGCTATGAGACAAAAGGGCAGTCTTAACATTCATCTAGAGTCTAGTGCTTTGCTAATTTTTGGAACAACAAGTAATTACTCTCTTTTGGAAGCTTATCATGTCCCATTCTCCCTCTTAATCTGATTACATTTGGACACTTAAATTTAACTCTCAAAGATCTTTAAGACCAATGGCACCTAACGTTGTATGGGAAGAACTGAATATAGGATCAGAAAGTCTGATACTTCTGAATATATAAAACTACCTGGTGACCAAGGATTTAGATTAAAGAAAATTAAACTGTGATTTATCCCATATGGAGAAACTTTGAAGGAAAGTTTACTGTGTAGCAAACATGTATATTAATATGCAAAAGATTTCCCTATGGATTGAGTAACAACTCAAGTTAAATGCATCATATGAAAGAGTGTGTGTGTATACATAAAAACTTGAGGAAAATGCTGATAATTAAAACATAAAATATCGATCTTTGTATATCTATTTATACACATGCACAGATATATAGCATACATATTCAATATTTCAACTTCATTTAATGTCTGAATATATATAGTTTTCGACCTGACATATTTCCTCCTTTTACTAGCACTCCCAATGGCAATCCTTTATTGCAATTACCACTTCATTATTGAAACAGATTATAAATATTGGTCCCATTCCCCCCAATTATGAAGCAGTATGATGACATAGAACAACTGGATATATCCTCCTGATATTTTGACATTTTAGCTGAAAACAGAGATTAAAATTGTTCATTTCTATATTTTTTGAACAGGGATATCTTGAATGTTGATAGCAGATCATAACAATAATAGATCATTCCCGACGTTATTGTTCTTGCAGTTTGAGTCTACATTCTCATCTCTGGAGATCACTTGGTTCTTAATGATTTCCAAGCCAAGATTTTTAGTTTTTTATAGAATCTCTGAGGAACAGAGATTATTTAATTATTTTTTCATTTTGAATAACACAGAATTGGAGTCTATTACTAATTGCCACTACCTATGGATTCCTGACTAAACATTTTTTATGTCATTTTAGGTGCTCTATAATAAGGCAGCAGTCTCCTTCTGCCAATAATTAACTAACTTGTTAATAAACTCCTTGTTCCTAATAATAAATATTATATCTGCCTAGATATATTCACTACATTCTATCATCGATGATGGTGCTACTGTTTCCAAAACTGGAATTACCTTCCCTAGATCCTATTACTGGTACAAAAATCCTACCTATCTTTCATAGGTCAGCTCAAATACAACATGCTCCACAAATCTTAGCTAATCTCACAGCAGACTTAATCTTTTCTTCTCTTAAGATACCCATAAAATTTGAAATCTGAATTTAGAACTTATTCTGATTGATTTATATATGGTTATTTGTAGGAACATGCAAAATAGTTTTAGGATATATTGTAATATATTGTTTGATACCTAGAGGAAAAGTAAAGTGCAGGCTATAAATGAGGTTATTGAATTGATACCTCAAGAAAAATAAAGCTGCTGCCTTGGGATTATATTCCTGTCTGTTGTGCCTTATGGAACTGAAGTGGACAAACATGGAGATGTTTCCAGGTATCTTGTAAGGTACTCTTGCCATAGCTTGTAAACTCTCCAGGACACAGATAAAGCTAAGCTACTTTGGCCTACAGAAGAGGTGTATGAGTAACACCTCAATATGCACGTGTAGTCTCCTCTCTTAGGAAGACTGAGGTAAGATCTGCTAAAAATTTCTCAACGTTATAACAAAATTATTAAATTTGTTCCATGTCTCTGGAGCCAAAATTATCCCAGGAGCAGGGCACTGTCGTGAAGCTTTGTCCTATGCTGACTGTAAGCTGCTTGAAAACAAAGGCAATAAATATTAGCTCTTTTCTATTCCATTACCAGAATCACTTGCCATCTCTTCACTGAAGTAAACAAAGTGATAATCTACTGTATTTTACAGTCTCACATTCTCTCTGCAGAGGTCTCTAGAGAGTCTTGGTGCTGCCCTCAACTATATATAAATAGCCACAGTCTTGCCTTCCTTACTTGCTTTTGTGAACCATGGACTCATTTCCTAAAATGCAATATTTTAATATTAAAGTCAAATATCTCAAAGATGAGTAACCCCTAATACCAACAATGCTGACAGTTGTGCTTCAGTTTTGAGGTCTACGTGCCATCCAGCAGAAACTGGATTGAATCCAGGCCTGATTTCCCATAAAGTACTTTGCCACTGAGGAGAATGAATCTGAGTTACTACTGACCTGAGCCTAATGTAAATCAAAGACCTAGAAAAGCTTCATGTCCCAATACCAATTAGTTCTCCACTGCCTGTGCGTTTTTGCTCCTGCTTGGAGTACCTGACATTTTGAAACAATTAGAGGGCATCTGGACTTATCAGAGCTGAACTTCTGAGCTTCATCCCATGGAATAAAAGCCATCAGAGCTGCCCACAAACTGTGACTGCCTCCTTTTTAAGAATCTAATAGAATTGGCCCTATATATTGACAAAGATTAAACTGCATCTTTGCTAGAATTTGAGAGGCACAACATTCCCCATCCCCAGAGCTAATTTTTTTTAAGGATCTTTAAAAGTGTTCAAAGCCTCTACAGTCAATGCCAAATTTCTATGTTAACTTATCAAGGCTAATGGATAGGGACAAATCCATTACTTAGGAGAGTTTAATATATAATTGATAATCGTTGACAAGAATATAGTGTTGTTTACCTAAATGATCCTGAGATTTATCACATTTCATTTGATGTATCACATTTCATAGGATCTAATATCAGACAAGTAAGAGAGAGTATGGCTGTTCATCTACAGGGATGACCTGTCTTACTGGGACACTAAAGTTTGTGTCCCTGTATAACTTGACTATGTTTTTTCTCCGGCCACCAAAACTGTGAATCTAAATGCTAAAGCAGAAAACAGATAATCAACAAGGACCTAGTATATAGCACAGGGAACTCTACTCAATATTCTGTAATAACCTATATGGGAAAAGAATCTGAAAAAGAATGGATACATATATATATATATATATATATATATATGTATATTTTGAAATTAAGAAAATTAGCTTCTAACGGCAAAGTTTCATATTCAAAATTGTTCAAATCTCACAGGAAAAAAAGTGCAAGTCCATTAGAGACAGCGGGAAACCAAAGAATGGGTATTGTTTGACTTGTGTGCATCACTGATAGATGTCTGTAATGGATTCTATTCTTAAAGGTACAAAGCATTGTATTGAAAGACCGGCCTCATTCTGTGTAATTTTAGTTCTCTTTGCCTATCCCTGTTATTATATAGCTCTGACTTTTAAAAGGAATATTTTACTACCTCTCTTCACACTAGGTAAAACCTTCCCTGGCAGTATATTTAGATGGTCATTTCTACTGTGCTCTCTCCCAAGCCAGAGAGTGCCACCCAGACAAGGGATCTCTACAAGCACACACCCATTGCTTTGGTTGGATTACACAGTCTGTGCTGCAAAGGTCTTTCCTGTTAAGGTTTAGCATTCAGAAGACCATGTCACGGGTACTAAGTAAGGCTGGGAAACTCTTCCAGATATATATCAGGTCATTTATAATGCTGACAACCATACGGAGACAATGAGAACTGAGAAAAATATAAAGCTAGAAAAAATATCAGAAAACACACAGCTTCTCTTAACCAATGTCACATGCTTTTGCTCATGTTGTTTTGGTTCTTTCTCTTAAATAAACAATTGCATTTAAAAACATTGTAATTTTAGCAACACTCTTGCTAGAACGTTGTTGGAAACTCAAAATCCCAAATCAAATGTGAAATGTTCCACAAATTCTAATTACCAAGATTGGTGACAAGAGTATATGTGATAGAATGAAAGGCCGAGAAGCTTATGACGTGACATATTAAGAGTGCTTACTGTCAGGAAGTGTGAATCTAAAGATCCTGGCACAATATCCCAATTAAAGGTTAACAGTAAAAAATGCTGATAGCCAAATGGTAATCATACACAGAATGTGCCCTGGTGGATTTTTCCATTTTCGGTCAACACTCTCACTGCACAGTTCATTTTCTCCAACAGCTCTTTGTTAATCTGCAGGAGATGTAATTGGTATACTGCAGAACAGTAACCATTGGCTGAAAAGGACTGTAATAAAAACTGGTAGGCATTTGTTTTTAATTAAAAGGCAATAAGTCCTGGGCGATAATTGTTCAAATATTCTTAGTGAATATCCTAGAAATAAATATCTTAAAAAGTCATTGTTGTTTTATATTTCACTGAAAGCCACAGCCACAACTGTCTTCCCAAAGTGTAGTCTGCTTTGTGAATATGACCTCATTCAACTTCACAGAATAGTATTCAGATGTCGTCTATTATTATCACAATTTTTCAGATGGCAAAAGAGAACTGCTGGGAAGTTACATGACTTGGCTCAAGGTCATACAATTGATGTGAAGGTGCAGCCATGCTATGGATTTTAGAGATTCCACATCCTATCTGACTTCATGTAGCCAACTGAAAGGCAAGGTCAGAATTTGGACAAAGTGAGGTCTGAGGTCCATGCTTACTGCAATTTCTCACTACCACAGTTTATTCTTATTGACCTCTCCAAAGGAACACAGAAGAACAGGAGTTGTGACTAAAATACCTGGACTCCAGAAACTAGAGGAGTAGAAGGTAACTGAATCAACTAATAATCAAAACTATCGCTATTTTAAAACCAGAAGGGCAGCAATTGAAAATATGCAAAGACATGAGCTTTGTACTTGGAATGACCTGGATCTGAAGCATGATTCTGCCCTTCACTTGGTGTGTGATCTTTGTCAAGTACTCATCCTTTCTCCATTTTTGTTTCCCCACATGAAAATAGGACAGTGGTTCCTATTTTAAAGAATTAAAGATGTTGTAAATCTATTTGCTAAGGTAACATAATTTTTAATAACACTGTGGATATCTTTTGAATGATACTTTATAAGAAGGAAGAGGATCAATATTTATAAATTATTAATCACTATATTTTATCTCTATTACAAGGTAAAGGTGATGACAAAGTCATTAATATAAAGTTAATTAAAATTATTGATAAAAATTCACTATGCCTTTAATAATTGATGGTATGCAATAAAATATTACCACCTGGTGAGGAAACACATATGGCTGTACACACAGTAGCTCTATCACCATGTTAAGGATGACAAGGCACAGTTTACACAGAGTCTCATATTCTGCTACAGTTATACACCTTTAGTTATTTATTTTGAGAAGTGAGTAGATGATTTTACTGAATAATATTCTATAAAACATTCACACTTCTTGATGGAAAGCTGAATGTCAAGTACACATACAAGAAGATAAGTTTTAATTTTGGTGAATTAAAGGAGAAAACAGATAATTTTAAATGCACATAAACCAAACTAAAATATTCCAAGTATTAAAACCCTAACTAGAATATTAAACTCAAGGAGACCTCATTCAACTTTTTTTTTCCCCAAACCCCAATTACTTTAGTTGTGAACATAGTTGCTGTCATATCATGCCTTAGATTCAGTGTTTGAATTAAGAATGTTCAGTTTGG
This sequence comes from Stenella coeruleoalba, assembly GCF_951394435.1. Taxonomy (NCBI): domain Eukaryota; kingdom Metazoa; phylum Chordata; class Mammalia; order Artiodactyla; family Delphinidae; genus Stenella; species Stenella coeruleoalba. Next base: position 32,582,647 of record NC_137154.1, read on the forward strand.
GATCAGATGAGATGAAAAGGCCCTTATTCAACATTCAATTGTAAGCCAAATTGAAAATAAATGAGAGAAAGCTTCAAGATGGTGGAGGAGTAAGATGTAGACATCACCTTCCTCCCCACCAATACAACAAAAATACATTTACATGTGGAACGACTCCTATAGAACACCTACTGAACGCTGGCAGAAGATCTCAGACTTCCCAAAAGGCAAGAAACTCCCCACATACCTGGGTAGGGCAAAAGAAAAAAGAAAAAACAGAGAAAGAAGAAGAGGGATGGGACCTGCACCAGTGGAAGGGAGCTGTGAAGGAGGAAAAGCTTCCATACACTAGGAAGCCCCTTCATTGGCAGAGATGGGCGACAGGGGTGGTGAAGCGTCAGAGCCACGGAGGACAGCACAGCAACAGCAATGCAGAGGGCAAATCGGAGAGGTTCCCGCACAGAGGATCAGTGCCGACCAGCACTCACGAGCCTGGGACGCTTGTCTGCTCACCCACCGGGGCGGGTGAGGGCTGGGAGCTGAAGCTCGGGCAAGGATCTCATTCATATTTGATGGAGAAATTGAAATATTTACAGACAATCAAAAGCAAAGAGAATTCAGAACCATCAAACCAGCTTTACAACAAATGCTAAAGGAACTTCTCTAGGCAGGAAACACAAGAGTAGGAAAAGACCTACAATAACAAACCCAAAACAGTTAAGAAAATGGTGATAGGAAAACACATGTCGGTAAATGCCTTCAGTGTGAATGGATTAAATGCTCCAACCAAAAGACACAGATTGGCTGAATGGATACAAAAAAAAGATCCATATATATGCTGTCTACAACAGACCCACTTCAGACCTAGGGACACATAGAGACTGAAAGTGAGGGGAAAAAAATATATTACATTTAATTTGAAATCAAAAGAAAGCTGGAGTAGCAACTCTTAAATCAGACAAAATAGACGTTAAAATAAACACTATTAGAGGAGGCAAAGAAGGACACATACATAATGATCAAGGGATCAATCCAAGAAGAAGATATAACAACTGTAAATATTTATGCACCCAACAAAGGAGCACCTCAATACTTAAGGCAAATGCTAACAGCCATAAACAGGGAAATCGACAGTAACACTATCATAGTAGGGGACTTCAAAACCCCACTTTCACCCATGGACAGATCATCCAAAATGAATGTAAATAAGGAAACACAAGCTTTATATGATACATTAAACAAGGTGGAGTTAATTGATATTTATAGGACATGCCATCCAAAAACAACAGAATAAAATTTCTTATCAAGTGCTCATGGAACATTCTCCAAGATAGATCATATCTTGGGTCACAAATCAAGACTTGGTAAATTTAAGAAAATGGAAATCATATCAAGTATCTTTTCTGACCACAATGCTATGAGACTAGATATCAATTACAGGAAAAAAATCTGTAAAAAATGCAAACACATGGAGACTAAACAATACACTACTAAACAACCAAGAGATCACTGAAGAAATAAAAAAAATACCTAGAAACAAATGACAATGAAAACGCGACGACCCAAAACCTATGGGATGCAGCAAAATCAGTTCTAAGAGGGAAGTTTATAGCAATGCAATCCTACTTCAAGAAACAAGAAACATCTCAAATAAACAACCTAACCTTACACCTAAAGCAATTAGAGAAAGAACAAAAAAAACCCAAAGTTGGCAGAAGGAAAAATATCATAAAGATCAGGTCAGAAATAAATGAAAAAGAAATGAAGAAAACAATTGCTAAGATGGGTAAAATTAAACGCTAGTTCTTTGAGAAGATAAACAAAATTGATAAACCACTAGCCAGACTCATCAAGAAAAAAAGGGGGAACTCTAAAATCAATATAATGAATGAAATGAAAAACATAATGAAATGAAAAAGGAGACGTAACAACTGACACTTCAGAAAAACAAAGAATCATGAGAGATTACTACAAGCAACTATATGCCAATAAAAGGGACAACCTGGAAGAAATGGACAAATTCTTAGAAAAGCACAACCTCCCGAACTGAACCAGGAAGAAATAGAAAATATAAACAAACCAATCACAAGCACTGAAATTGAAACTGTGATTAAAAATCTTCCAACAAACAAAAGCCCAGGACCAGATGGATTCACAGGCAATTCTATCAAACATTTAGAGAAGAGCTAACACCTATCCTTCATAAATCTTCCAAAATATAGCAGAGGGAGGAACACTCCCAAAACTCATTCTATGAGGCCACCATCACCCTGATACCAAAACCAGACAAAGATGTCACAAAAAAAGAAAACTACAGACCAATTTCACTGATGCACATAGATGCAAAAATCCTCAACAAAATACTCGCAAACAGAATCCAACAGCACATTAAAAGGATCACACACCATGATCAAGTGGGGTTTATCCCAGGAATGCAAGGATTCTTCAATATACGCAAATCAATCAATGTGTTAAAGCAATATTAACAAATTAAAGGAGAAAAACCATATGATCATCTCAACAGAGGCAGAAAACACTTTCAACAAAATTCAAAACCCATTTATGACAAAAACTCTCCAGAGAGTAGGCATAGAGGGAACTTACCTCAACATAATAAAGGCCATATATGACAAATCCACAGCCAACATCGTTCTCAATGGTGAAAAACTGAAACCATTTCCACTAAGATCAGGAACAAGAGAAGGTTGCCCACTCTCACCACTATTATTCAACATAGTTTTGGAAATTTTAGCTACAGCAATCAGAGAAGAAAAAGAGATAAAAGAAATCCTAAAAGAAGTAAAATTGTCACTGTTTGCAGACGACATGATACTATACGTAGAGAATCCCAAAGATGCTATGAGAAAACTACTAGAGCTAATCAATGGATCAGGTAAAGTAGCAGGATATAATATTAATGCACAGAAATCTCTTGCATTCCTATACACTAATGAAAAAAAATCTGAAAGAGAAATTAAGGAAACACTCCCATTTACCATTGCAACAAAAGAATAAAATACCTAGGAATAAACCTACCCAAGGAGACAAAAGATGTGTATGCAGAAAACTATAAGACACTGATGAAAGAAATTAAGACGATACAAACAGATGGAGAGATATACCATGTTCTTGGATTGGAAGAATCAACACTGTGAAAATGACTATACTACACAAAACAATCTACAGATTCAATGCAATCCCTATCAAACTACCATTGGCATTTTTCACAGAACTAGAACAAAACATCACACAATTTGTATGGAAACACAAAAGACCCTGAATAGCCAAAGCAATCTTGAGAAAGAAAAACGGAGCTGGAGGAATCAGGCCCCCTGACTTCAGAGTATACTACAGTCATCAAGACAGTATTGTACTGGCACCAAAACAGAAATATAGATCAATGAAACAGAATAGAAAGCCCAAAGGTAAACCCACACACATATGGTGCCCTTATCTTTGACCAAGTAGGCAGGAATACACAATGGAGAAAAGACAGTCGTTTCAATAAGTGGTGCTGGGAAAACTGGACAGCTACATGTTAAAGAATGAAATTAGAACACTCCCTAACACCATACACAAAAATAAACTCAAAGTGGATTAAAGACCTTAATGTAAGGCCAGACACTATAAAACTCTTAGAAGGAAACACAGGCAGAATACTCTATGACATAAATCACAGCAAGATCCTATTTGACCCACCTCCTAGAGAAATGGAAATAAATACAAAAATAAACAAATGGGACCTAATGAAACTCCAAAGCTGTTGTACAGCAAAGGAAACCATAAACAAGACGAAAAGACAACCCTCAGAATGGGAGAAAATATTTGCAAATGAAGCAACTGACAAAGGATTAATCTCCAAGATATACAGGCAGCTCATGCAGCTCAATATCAAGAAAACAAACAACCCAATCCAAAAATGGGCAGAAGACGTAAATAGACATTTCTCCAAAGAAGATATACAGACTGCCAACAAACACATGAAAGAATGCTCAACATCACTAATCATTAGAGAAATGCAAATCAAATCTACAATGAGATATCACCTCACGCTGGTCAGAATAGCCATCATCTAAAAATCTACAACAATAAATGCTGGAGAGGGTGTGGAGAAAAGGGAACCCTCTTGCACTGTTGGTGGGAATATAAATTGATACAGCCACTAAGAAGAACAGTATGGAGGTTCCTTAAAAAACTAAAAATAGAACTACCATACGACCCAGCAATCCCTCTACTGGGCATATACCTTGAGAAAACCATAATTCAAAAAGAGTCATGTACCACAATGTTCATTGCAGCACTATTCACAATAGCCAGGGCATGAAAGCAACCTAAGTGTCCATCAAGAGATGAATGGATAAAGAAGATGTGGCACATATATACAATGGAATATTACTCAGCCATAAAAAGAAATGAAATTGAGTTATTTGCAGTGAGGTGGATGGATCTAGAGTCTGTCATACAGAGTGAAGTAAGTCAGAAACAGAAAAACAAATACTGTATGCTAACACATATATGTGGAATGTAAAAAAAAAAAAAAAAAAAAAGGTTCTGAAGAACCTAGGGGCAGGACAGGAATAAAGATGCAGACTTAGAGAATGGACTTGAGGACACGGGGAGGGGGAAGGGTAAGTTGGGACGAAGTGAGAGAGTGGTACAGTCACAAATATACTACCCAGTGTAAAATAGATAGCTAGTGGGAAACAGCCGTATAGCACACAGAGATCAGCACAGTGCTTTTCGTCCACCTAGAGGGGTGGGATAGGGAGGGTGGGAGGGAGACGCAAGAGGGAGGAGACATGGGGATATATGTTTATGTATAGCTGATTCACTTTGTTATACAGCAGAAACTAACACAGCATTGTAAAGCAATTATACTCCAATAAAGATGTTAAAAATAAATTAATTAATTAAAATAATTAAAAAAAGAAAATAAATGAGGCAACAGGTCAAAGTCAGACTAAGGAAAAAGAATTTCTCTCTCATATATATAATTTCAAGCAGTGGTCTTTTCTAAGGATATTCTACAATGATGTGTGTACTTCACATGATTTGAAGAATTTTGAAGATCTTTTTATAGAAATCATAATGTAAGCACTAGTTGAGAATAATTTACTGTAAGGAGTCTTCTGAATTCTTTTCAGTGTATTCAATTGTCCTTTCAGTATATACAAAGTCTATTAGAGCCTGCCTAAATAAACTAAGATATTTGGGGTCTAATGTCAGAATACCTTGCACTTGAGTAGCAAGTTAATAAATCACCGAGAATGGAATCAGTGAGCCTCAGAAGCCTTAGAGCATATCTAGTTCAAACCTCTTCATTTCAGCGAGGAGGAAATTAGGGAATTTTAAAGCACTTTCACATACATCATCTCTCTATTCTTACAGTAGCTTTGTGAAGTAGGGACAAGGTAACTAGGGAAACAACACAGATGGAGTATCTGGCAGGACACTGGAGGCAACAGTAGACCTGGGAAACACCAGGATCTTAGAGTCAGAGAAAATTCAGAGGTGTCCATAGTGGTGATGAATTAGATATCTAGGAATAACTAGAAACCTACAGTACATTTACAGAAGACAATCAGACGGCATGTCCAATTGCTACAACATTATAAGTTCTGGGATTTATGGGGGACAGAAGTTTATCTGAAGTGGGAGAGAAGAATGAGATGGGCAAATGGCCAAGTTACTAACTGAAGTCCGAGTTGGTCCAGAAATACAACCCATCAGCAATAAAGTAAGCAGGGATATTTACTACTTCAACTGCAGCTGAAGTCCGACGTGACTAGGAGACAAGTTTTTTTTGTGTTTTTTTGTGTGTGTATGTGTGGTACACGGGCCTCTCACTGTTGTGGCCTCTTCCGTTGCGGAGCACAGGCTCCAGACGCGCAGGCCCAGTGGCCATGGCTCATGGGCCTAGCCGCTCCGCGGCATGTGGGATCTTCCGGGACCGGGGCACGAACCCATGACCCCTGCATTGGCAGGCGGAGTCTCAACCACTGTGCCACCAGGGAAGCCCTGTTATTTTAAATATAATCTTTTGTTTTGAAAAATATTTATTTGTTGTTTGTTTTTAAGTGAGCCTGAACCTGGGATTTGGAGAGGGATAACAGGCTGGGATAGTTCCTGGATGACTAAGTGTCTATCCAAGGTCACTAGGGACAGAGTAGAAAGCGAGGTTTCTTCCTCCAAAGCTGTATTTTTTCCTTTTGCTATTCACATTTCCTTCAACCATTTTTTTTAATGAAAAGAAAAAAAAATCCAATTTTCTTGGCCTCCTCAAAGGACTAGTTAAATGAAATTACAGGTTACCACAGGTCATGCATTACTGTCAGTCTCCGTTTCAGGGAAACCCTGCCTTTGCTCACAGTGAGGTTTCTAATTCACTGGCACTTAGTCCTTTAAAACCTCACCTTCTGGTGTCTGTAAACTGCATGATCTGTGACTCAACAATGGCTCAGCAAATTAAGGAATAGATGTTGATTCACCTAATAAGGGGATTGTTTCCTCTTCAGTATAAATATTTGACACAAAACACACATTATGATCGAAGAAAAGGAAGAAAGATCAAAGTTGTAAATAGATCTATGAAAATCAAGCAAAAAAAAAAGGTTAAAAGATTATCCTAGCACACTGAAGTTTTCTGTATTTCTCTACATATTGGATGTTGGACTCATTTGGCTGGACATCTATACTAAATGACCTCTCCTCCATTCCTAAAAAGAAAATCCAGGTGAACATATAATGTCTAGCATCCATGGGACAACTTGGAAATCCTTCTCTGATACTTCTATACAATATGCACTGCTTACTCCCCTCTGCTCCCATAGCTTTTTTGCATTGGTCGCATACATTCCATTTACTTAAACAACAACAACAGTAACCACAATAGAAAAGCTGTCTAGGTTGAGAATGTCTTGAAGGCAGAGGCGGTGTCATTTATTTCTGTCTCCACTATTACGTTCAGAACCTACTAGGTACTCAAGAAAATAGTTATGTATATTTATTTATCACAAGGTGCTTTTAGTTTTGAAAAACATTCTAAATATTTTCTTATAACCTTTATACTGTTGTATTTCACAACTGGTTTCACGAAATTGAGAGAGACTCTAACTACCCGTGCCAGTAATTATAAATGGGAATACCCTAGGAATAGGATGACCACAAAGTTTTTTAAAGTCTAGGAAGAAAGCCTCCACCCAGATCTCTCTTTCTTTCTGTCTCTCTCTCTCTCTCTTTCTTTTACCCTGAAAGGTTGGTAAAACTAATTCAAAGCAGGAAAGTCTGAAATGAGATATGTGGCTAAAAGCATCACCTGGTTCTCTCCTGTAAATCCCAAACCAACGCCCTCCCCCACCCACATCCCACTCCAAGGCTCTCTGGTTCTTTCCCAGGGGAAACGTTTTACGTACACTATCAAGGATAGGCTTATGAAGAAGTACATTTGAACATAAGCAGAGAACACAGGTTCACATTTACAATAATTGAATTATAAAATGAAAATTTAAAAATTAAAAACTCCATTTAGCCAACCCTCTTCAAGGGAAAGTCATAATACAAATTGCTTTGATGTATGACATAGGGAAATTCCCCTGACTTATTTTTTAACAGATAATTTGGGATAGTCAATAAAGCTATATGCTTATTTTTAACTTGCACTACCTAAGAGTAGAAGCTTTGATAGCTCAAACTCAGCAAATATAATTAGGCTTTAAATTAATACAGTGAGTTAAAACTAGTTAGAAAGAATCTTCTATAGTGTTAATAACATTCAAGAAGAGAAATACAATAATCATGTCTTCTTCAAAGGATATTTGTAATTTAATCCTCCTACATAAGCAATACAGAATGTGTTCCCAAGTGAGGATTAATTATTAATTATTTCCCATGACATTCACACATTTGAATTCTAACACTGTCATCACCCTTAGTCCATTCATAGTTTTCTAATTTAAAATGGAGTACTGAGTCATAATAATTACAAACAAGGTCACTTATCTTTTATTAAGCATGAAAACAGATCAAGATTTATTCATAAAAATGTATGACTTTTAATGGTTATTGCCACTTTGAAATTCAGGTCGCTAAAACTAAGATAATAAGCTCATGGTGGGAGGGTGGTCTGAATCCATCTTAAGAAGATTTTGCTGCTATGCCTGAGAAGAAGATATATTTTTCATACAATTTGTTTATAAAATGAAGCTCCTCACATGTCTTAGGAGTAAAGTAAATATCTATGTGAATTTCATAAATAAGACCACTCTAAAAAACAAAATAAAACCAAAAAGAAGCATAATGGCTTCCAGAGCAGAGAGCTGAAGCGAGAGAGTAATATGACATGAAATTATTGAGTTTGTGGTTGGAAAGATGAGGCTAAGGTTCATTGCTTTTACAGACTATGATTGAACACATAGATTCTGCTGACTTACCTTTCTATTTCTAAAGAAAGTATGGAGACCCACCATTGAAAACATTGCTTCCTTTCTGATAGTAATTCTGTGGGTTTCTGTCACTTCTTTGACTCTCCACAAAAAGGTATTTGACAAAGAAAGAGGGATGATAACAGTTAATTTTGTTGGACTAATAGGCATATTCAAAGATTTGGAAAAGAAAGTTTAGAATGAATGGTAAATGTTATGAGTCAATGAAAAGAAAATGTACTTTGAAGTTTCCTGTGATTCATTTCTTTCCCACTGAACATGATTAATCATAAATTGACCAATTTTTGTCTTCATTAACCATCTAATATTTAATATTAGAAACAGCATTCTGAAATCATATTACAATGATTCAGTCTTTTGTGAGAGTAAAACAAAACCTAGAACAAAATAGGTCTGTGTGAGAGCAGCTCTTTAAGAAAAATCCAATTCAAAAAGGAGGTAAGGGAGTCACATTTATCATTTTGTTCACCCCTTATCTGCATGTCACTTCTATGTTTAAGTGCCTACAAAAGATTCCCAAGGACCCACAAAGAAAGAATTATTTTCAGCAGAAGATTAAGGAACACACAAAAAAGAAGTATGTGAATATTCTCAATTTTAAAAGATTATATGCCACTTATTTAAAAAGGAGTACGATAAATAAAACAGCTTATGAAGTGCAGAGATGAGTGAAAAAAAAAAAAAACAAGAAAAGCTAAGTTGGAAAAATCCTTTCTGTTGGTTTAAACAATGTAGTGAGACATAAATGATGACTCAAGAAACTAACAGCAATAAAATTCAATTTGGACCTGACACTGACTTGATTCACAAGCAATCCTCAGTCCTGAATTCCGGCTGATGGCAGCTGGACAAGTCTAATCAAATACAGTTTTACTGAATGTATGGAGCAGGACTTTCTCTTTAGAAACAGCAATATTGAGGTCTTCTTATTGTGTTTTAAGGTTTGCAAGTCAACTAAACACTGAATACAATCTGAAGGAGTGAAAGAGTCTGTTTACTTGTTTTCTCTATTTTTCACTATATTTACTCATGTTTATACTGTCCTTGTAATTTTTCAGCATTCACGCCACTCAAAGAGAACATCTAAGTGTTCCATGTAGGTGCTGACCAAAAAAGGCAGGCTCTGCCACTTATTAGATATGATCGTTAGAAAATAAGCCCTTAATGATAAAATAGGTATAGTAGCATCTAATTTAAAGAGTTGTCAGGAGAATGAAATTAGATCTTATAGGTGACATGCATACAAGTACTTAGCTCCTTTTAGTTTTCTTTGAACAGCAGCTGTTTTTTCGCTACAAACTCTAAATGTGGTTGTGAGGTTACTGGCCAGTTAGGATCAATTGTGTCTTTTCTTCGTCTTCTCAATTGTAGTTTCAAGTCCCTTAAGCTTTCTGCAGAAGTTTTATTTATTTATTTTTAAGCCATCTCCACTTTTCAGGTTTCCCTCTTAGAATAAGCTATAACCATGTATGATTATGAAATACAGAAGGAGAAAGGTCCCTGACTAACAGCTTAATTGGTATCAAATTCAAGGGCAAGACCCAGACTACTCAAAAACCTAAATGCCTACTCTAAAAATTGTATGGTGTATATAAACATAAAAAGAAGGTGTAAAATCTGTTGTATTTATCAAACTGATAACCTAACCGTGATTATGTATAACTTAAATGGTAAATTGTCATTTTTTTCTGAAATATAAACATTGGAAGTTAAGAAGCCAGAATCCTCTGGAATATTCACCACTATACTTTTGAGGAAAATAATAAATGGCAAATTAAAGAGCTGATATAGGACATTTGGCTAAAATAACAATTTAGTAACATAAATTGCCAAAACTATGCTACTATCGATACAGGTTCAGCTTAAGATAATTTAAGATGATCTTCAGAACCTGTGTTGTTCAAGCTATAAACAGAAGAGAGGAAATAAAGAAAGTGCATAATAAAGAAGGTTTAAGAAATATTTGGTTAATTGAAGTTAAGTTTGATTCTGTTACTTTCAGTATGCTCCCATTTACTGACTTTTCAAGATGGGAACATAAAGTATAGAATTTCCAAAAGTTAATTGACCATAGAATCTGTTTTCAAAGGATACCTAATAGAAATAGGATTCTGAATAATACACTTCAGAAATAAGTCTGGCCTAATTTCAATTCTGCCAATGACCACAAAGGTGATACCGAACTACTGCAGAACACAGAGGTTCCTCTTTTCCGAGAGGAAAGCAGCATCTTTCCAAAAGAAAATGCTTTGATGAATTCTTATTCCATGAAGATTTAGCTAGGAGGAAAAAAAAAAAAAACAAAACAAAACTTTTGTTTAACTAGAAGTAACCAGAAAAACTCAATAATTAAGGAGAGAAGTGTATTTAGTAGAGTATTCATAAGAATATGGCCTTGACTCTTAGTTAAGCATCAGAGGTAGTAAGTTACTCAGTAGAGGCATTTTATTCATGTTCCTTAAATAAACATTGTGCAAAATCACAGGTAGCATGCGACATACTCGTGCCATGCAATTTTATCTCATATGGCTGTCGTGTTTGATTTCGTTGTTGGGGTGGAATGTGTGTGTGTGTTTTCATATCCCCTCTCTAAAATAAATTAGGAATTTCACAAGAGAAAGGACTACCTGTCATCACCTATGCATTTCCAGACTTACAACTGTACCTTTAACAAAAGCAGAGGCTTAAATAAGTGATTACTAAATGGATTCTTCTAGCCCCTTTTCAAATCAGCACCTAATTTTCACTTTTGCAGTTTGCCTATGACATATCATATAAATTGGCAAAAATATATTAAGCAACAACATTTGCAGGCAGTAGGGTCAGTGCTGCAGATACTACTATCTCTACAGACCCTGTGGCAAAGAAGGTCACACATAACACACACACACACACACACACACACACACACACACACACACACACACACACACACACACACACACCCCCCAGAGCGCATGTAAATTACTAATACATACAAAGATAATTTGAATTTAGTGACTTCTCTTAGGAGATCAAAACAACTGTGAAAAAGCCATAACTGCAACAAAACATCATTGAGGACTCTGTTTGATCGTGAGATAGTAAATCATTTATCTATACTTAACCACTTAGTAAGCAGTAGATCAGATGTATAATTACAGAATGGAAAGTGTCCAGCTATTTTCTACCCTGGTGAACAGAAATAAATGGTTGTCAATTTTCAGCACAGGAGTTGGTAGCTAAATATAAAGAACAACTTTCTAATATCTCAAATACTAAAAGTTTATTGGATATCATACCAGAATTTTGGACACAAAGTGATCACCCTTCAAAGAGGGGTTATGAGGTTTATAGGTGGCGTGGGACAGATTTTTTAAAAGCCAGCAAGTTTCATTTGATCTCTTCAGACAAGCCCAGGGTTTGGTATCCAGATGGTGGACTTTATTTCACTCATTGACAGTCTTTAGAGAGTCTAGTTCATTGTAGGTACTCAATATGTATGCATGTATTTTAATTAATGAAAGAACAAAATAACACAATTAGCAGTAATTTAAAAGCTTGGCACATCTTGACTTTTCCTGGTCGCTCTACCTAAAGTTATTATCTGCTTTATTTTCTTTCTAAATAAGTCTGAACAAGAGAAAAGTGAAGAATGTTTTTTCTCTATCAGGGAAATAAAATCTAGAATTTAGAGTCTGGGTGTGTTGGGCATAGGGTGCCAAATACACTTTTTTTTTTGGTTAATTAGAATATTAAAGGCTGAAATAAGAGATTTCATAGCAGCAAGTGGTCGTGTATACCCAGATAGGTTCCTTACAGAGCCCAGCTACATCTCAGCGTCCCTGCTCTTAACTAATAATGCTATACTGTCTCTCTTAGAACAGACCTTCTATTTGGAGTCCAGACCTTTTACAAAAAAACGGGACATATTGGCAGAGTAGAGAATGAGAAGGAATGTATTCCAGTTCCAGGTAAATGGCTAAGAGATCATGTTTGCTTGTTTGCTTGTTATTAACCCTGATATGAGTTAAAATAGCTCTAGGCTATTGTATGTATCTGGGAATTGCAGTGAGCCAAATTTTTTTCATGTGAAAAAATACACATATTCTAGAATGATTATTTATAACATGTATCATTACTATATGCAATATAAAAATGATTTTATATATATATACACATATATATAATTCTAGAATGATTATATATAAATTACTAGAAAAACTCTGAGGAAGACATGATACAAGGCCAGAGGATAACTAAAAGTTGGCTGCAGAAACATCCATGAGAGTTTATTGATACTCTCTTTCATGCTTTTATGGCCCATCGCCAACCTTAGTCAAATCTGAGAAATGGCTGCATGTGGTTGCTCTTATCAGATGTCTGCTCTTCTAGATCCCTGTTCCAAATGTAAATATGCTTGGAGTATCTGGCCTTCTTTTATATGCTCCTTTTTATTCTCTTAGGATTGACTAGAAAAGTAGCCTCATTTATGACTCTTCATACAAGGTAAAACAAATACATGAAAAGGTTAAAACAAAAAATCACATACCTAGACAAAGACAAACAAACAAAAACTGTTGGAGTCAAACACACATTTTTCCAGACCTATGAAATTACTAATAGTTGCATATTTAATAGAAAACCACAGTTCTAATTACATTCACTGCCACTGGACATTGTTTATGAAGTTTCAAGCAAGGCAGGAAGAAACCAACGTTTATTGAGCTCTTGGTATGTGCAAGGACTTGAACTATATTCTTAAGAATTAATTAATTTTTATTTTACATAAAAAGTCAAATAATAAAAGTGAAAGAAGAAATTTGGGTTAGTATAACTTATTTTAGAAAATCCTAAATCTAAATTTTACAGTGAAATGTGAGACACACATCGCTCTAAGTCCTGTGGTTTTAGTAACTTTCTATTTCCATCCATTTCTAAAATCAGCCCTTTGCCAGAAAAACATCTAGGAATTGTCATAAGCCAAAATATTTCTTTGAAAATTGTCTGCCTAAGTCACACTTGGAAAAAATTCATGAAAAAAAAAATTTATTACACACAAATGTGCTATAATTAGATGATCTGTTAAATGACCAGCATTGTTCCTGTTAGAAGACTTCAGAATTTGCTTAATCCTTTTATGAACCATTTTATTAACATTATTTGGTAGAAGTGCACAAAGCTTATATTCCCCAAAATAAAATCATTTGAAATAGAATAATGGCTGTGGCTCAGTAGGAAGCATGTCTAGTATGGTTTAAGAGGGTGGTCGGTAGTGCTTAGGAGTTATTAGCCTGGGCTATGCAGTCCTCCTGGATAGGCTTTGAACGCCTGCTCCACCAGTGACCTGCTGACTTTCAGGGAAAGTGACTCAACTGTCTGAGCTTCAACACATCATAATGACAGTACAACAACATCCATCTCCCAACCTTGTGTGTTGTGAGAATCAAATGAGAAATGTGTGAAAGCACTTAAGATAGAGCCAGGTACACAGCAAATGCTCAACACAGGTTAGCAAATATTTGTAGACTCTTGTTATTTTTAGATTAATGGTGCATCTGTGGCATTTTAAATGTAATACAGTGTTTTTAAAATGCACAACCAGGATCATATTTTTTTTTTAATGAGAACACTTTCTTCATCATTAAACAGTTATTTTGCCAGTGTACATCCAAGAATTGAGAAATGCTTTTTCCCTTTTGTAGAAATATTATGATACTAAGCTTTGTACATACAGGGTCCTAGCTAGCTAGAACTTTGAACCATGCCACTCAAGACTGAGGTGAGCCAAAACAGCCTCAGGGCTTAGAGAAACAGATTTATAATTGGGTTCTATGTGATTGTTCAACATGTGACATCTAGGAAAAACCCAAAATTATAAAAAATGAGTAGATGTCCACTTATATTTTGCTCATAATGTATATGGCACTAAAATAACAGCAAAAAAATATTTTTATCAGTTGAAGTAATTCTGCTTGTAATACTAGAACAAAATTCCCAGCCAAATTTAAAAACATTATATATATCTTTCCTTATTAACAATATATAGTACATTGATGAATGTATTTTGCTAATGAACACTTTCAATTCATAAGCATGGAATAAAATTTATAATTTGGTAAGGAAGTCAAATTAGAGAGGCTCATTAAGTCTGCAGAACCAATACCAAGTGTTGAGTAATTCAACAGCCGTTTAACACATTTGCTAAAAAAAGCAAATTATTTTTTATTACTGAGCTCATTCTAAATGTTTGTTTGTTTGTTTTGTGAAAGGATTATATTTTTTCAATGTGAGACTCAAAAAGTTTAGTTGTAAAGTGATTAACAGGAGCTTTTGCTAATTAAGTCAGCAAAAGGAGATTTAGGCTGACACCATGCTAGGTGCTCAAATTAAGGGACAGTCCCACTGTATTAAAGAGAGCTCATTTATCACAGATAAACTCTCAGTCTCTTTATTTGATATGACAGGCAATAGAGAAAGAAAATGAATCTTCCTAGTATTGCAGGCAACAGATACACAGCTGTTTTACTCCTAATTGTCTGATCTACAACTTTTGAAACAATTAGAAAGAACTTAAACAGTGCTGTCCTTAAGTTGAAGCAGAATGTAATAAAATATAAAGTAAGTTTCTTCTTAGTAAGTTAACTGGTCTCCCAGAACTGAATAAATAAGGGTTTGCAGATGTGTGTATAAAGACCTGTGGGTTACATTTGAACATCATTATACATCAGGAAACTAGGGAAATCTTAAGTCTTACCAAACAGAAGATAACAGCTAAGCTATCCAGTACTTCTTTTAAGAATCATAAAAAAAAAAAAAAAAAAAAAAAAAAAAAAAACTGGGTATTTAAATAGTCTTTAACCAATTAATTTTAATAAATTTCATTTACCAATTTATCTATATTGTGTACCTATTTCATATTGGCCACTAAACTGATGCTATAAACATAGGTATAATGAGCAGATTAACATTTTTGCCCTTGCAGCTCATTTTGTAGGCTATTTTGGGATAGACAGTCTTCATCAGGTTAAAAGACTACTGCCTAGTGTAAAATATGTACTTAAATAGTATTTGTGATATGGATGAATTAACAAAATATATGGCAATTTCTGTGATTTCTTACTTTTTAACATAAAGAAATTTGGGGATTTTTTTTTTTTTTTCTAAAGGGATAAAACCACTTACATTGATATTTCTACACTGTAATGTTCCCAAGTGATTTTCTTTTTAATGAATTTATCTTTGTATTTTGTGGAATTTATTAACTCACTCCCAAGTGACCTCTAACTGCTGCTCAGTCTACTAATAAATGTCATCTGAACTACTTGGCTTCTAAACAAGGTCTAAGAACAAAAATCTATACGATCACACAATTATTTCATTTCTATCGTTATTTGGTAGTTGAATAATTGGGTTTGTATGTATAAGTATGGAAAACAAAGAATTAAAAGTTAAAACTAGAAGCATTTTGAGCAGTTGCAATAACTTTGCGCTCTGCAATTCTGCAGAAATAGGCTTCTATGCTCCACAAAAATAGGAGAATAGATTATAACCAATCAAAATTGCTATGCTAGTCTTCAACATTATTCAACATCTGAAGGCAATTGTGTCCTTATTGACAGGGTGTATTTCTTCCATTCTTGAAGTTTCAAAATGGTCATTTGATATTTCAAGGGTAATTGACTCAAGAAAGTTTAATCTGTCAAATTGCAAAAAAAAAAAATTAGAAGTTCTAGTTATAAAGCAATATAAAAATAAAGTTAAAATATTCACATATGTAGTATGTGCCAACGCATTTATACAGCTTTCCAAGATCCCTCTAATTCCTAATGATTTAATAAATATGTCATACTTTTCAAATTCACATAATGAAGCTTTCAATATACCATTAATATAACACTCCACTATACTTTATATATGTTTTAAAATATCGATATATGCCAGGGAAATGAAAGAATATTCTATAAAATAAAGATCAGGAGCCATGGGTTTGGAATTAGACAAATCTAGCTTCAAATCCTAGCTCCACTTCTTGATCACTAGGAATGAGGTTTTTAGTTACCCAAAAAACATAGTCTCACTTTTTTCTTCATTATATCCTGATATCTTTGATGATAGCAAGGTGTGAATACAAAAAAGTATACTATGCCCCTTATCACATGTTTCTGAACAATGAGATGTAAGTTGAAGGTGCTGTTTCCTAAGGTTTCTGAGAAAGCCACTTAAAATGAAAGGGGAAAATAACAGCATTTATGTTTTGAATTTTTTTCCTTTTCTTTCTAAAATATAAAATTTGATAGATTTTATATGATAGATTTCACTATGAGGAAAAAAGCCCATGCTGAGGATGGCTGAGCTATTAGAAAAAAGAAGTCCAGAATCCTGATGGAATCATGGAGCCATCACACAAGGACTGGAATGACTTCCTTCAGACTTATCATGATATGAGCAAACTAAGCTATCATTAAAGCCACCATTTTATAAGTTTCATTCTTGGAACTGAGTGTAATTTTTAACTTATATACTAACTGCATCACTACAGGCGTAATCATGAATCACAATACCTCTGAATTTCAGTTTCTTTCACTTACAAAGAAGGTGTAATAGCAATAATTAGTTAACAAATTTTGGAGGGGGGGTAAATTAAATTAAAAAAACACATATAAGTAAACTGCTTAGTACAATGCCTGCCACAAAATTTTCATTTATTATTTATTTTTATGTCATACTTAAAAGCAAGTCCTTTTTAAATTCCTTATTTTTAAATCTTTTTATTTTACATTTGATGGATCAAGGTAGACATTCAGATACTTGATTACTTAATTATGAGATAGGGTCAATCTTGTATTGTTACATCTCTATTTTTATTTTTAACTCTAACAATATATTTAATCATGAAACAGAATTTAGAAGACATGCTATGCCTCTGGTATACTGGAAGAAATGCATAATGCATTTTCTTTAAAGGGTTGTTTTTTTTCCTAAAAGATGTGCTCTAATTTTACAACCTCGCAAAGTCCTCTGAGTGAAAATTTCTATTCACCTCAAAGTATAGAAAAGAATGTCTGTGTCAAAAGCAGATGCACAAAAGTTTTCATAAAGACATAATTTAAAAATATTATTTAAGTTCAATATAAGAATTTATACATTGTAAGTGAATAACGTCATAATATTTTGATTTTAAAAGGATATTTATTACTCAGCCATAAAAGGAAATGAAACTGAGTCATTTGCAGTGAGGTGGATGGACCTAGAGTCTGTCATACGAGTGAAGTAAGTCAGAAAGAGAAAAACAATACCATATGCTAACACATATATATGGAATCTTAAAAAAAAAAAAAACAAAAAACTAAGTGGTTCTGAAGAACCTAGGGGCAGGACAGGAATAAAGACACAGATGTAGAGAATGGACTTGAGGACACGGGGAGGAGGAAGGGTAAGCTGGGACGAAGTGAGAGAGCGGCATGGACTTATATATATTACCAAATGTAAAACAGATAGCTAAAGGGAAGCAGCCGCATAGCACAGGGAGATCAGCTCGGTGCTTTGTGTCCACCTAGAGGGGTGGGATAGGGAGGGTGGGAGGAAGACGCAAGAGGGAGGGGATATGGAGATATATGTATATGTATAACTGATTCACTTTGTTATAAAGCAGAAACTAACACACCACTGTAAAGCAATTACACTCCAATAAAGATGTTTAAAAAAAAAGGATATTAAAAGGTGTTATTTTGGGCAGCAGCTGATTTTTTTCAAATACAGAATTAAGATATTCACCACAGCAAAGTTGTTAAGTATTTTGAGGCAATTTTAAGCAAAATCTATCAGATTGAACAAATAAATGTCAAAAGCATGAACTCTTAAATGTTCTGTGAAGAGATGTATGGTTTATTATTGGTTTTTTAAAATTTATTTATTTTTATTTATTTTATTTTTGGCTGCGTTGGGTCTTTGTTGCTGCGTGCGGGCTTTTCTCTGGTTGTGGCGAGTGGGGGTTACTCTTCCTTGTGGTGCGTGGGCTTCTCATTTTGGTGGCTTTTCTTGTTGCAGAGCCCAGGCTCTAGGCGCGCAGGCTTCAGTAGTTGTGGCACGCGGGCTCAGTTGTTGTGGCACACGGGCTTAGTTGCTCCGAGGCATGTGGGATCTTCCTGGACCAGGGCTCGGACCCGTGTCCCCTGCATTGGCAGGCAGATTCTTAACCACTGTGCCACCAGGGAAGCCCCCATTTATCACTGTTTGTAGGATGTTTTTCTTTAAACAGAGTCATCAATTTCTTCTGATTTAATAAGTGATTGTCTTTAAGATTAATTATATTCATTATAATTATATTTCTAATAATCACAGAGGTTAACAATAGGTTTATTATAATATGTATATCTAATATGTCAAGCAATCTATCTTTATAAATAACTAAATTAACTTGCTGGTTAAGTACATTTATAAGTTTCCTCTTTTTTCAACTATTTCTATCTATCTATCTATCTATCTATCTATCTATCTATCTTTTTATAGGTATACTCTAAAAGTCAATTCTCTATGATTCATTGGAAAATAATATATATATTTAAATTTATTTATTTATTTACTTTTAGTTGCGTTGGGTCTTCGTTGCTGTGCACAGGCTTTCCCTAGTTGTGGCGAGCAGGGGCTACTCTTCGTTGCAGTGTGCGGGCTTTTCTTTGCAGTGGCTTCTCTTGTTGCGAAGCACAGGCTCTAGGCGCATGGGCTTCAGTAATTGTGGCACGTGGGCTCAGTAGTTGTGGCACACAGGCTCAGTTGCTCCGCGGCATGTGGGATCTTCCCAGACCAGGGCTCAAACCCGTGTCCCCTGCGTTGGCAGGCGGATTCTTAACCACTGTGCCACCAGGGAAGTCCAAGAATATATTATTATTCTTAGTTTATTTGGATGACTATTTTCCATTTGCAATTTAGGTACTTTTTGATTTTCACTTTGTCAGTTACTTCTAAAGTAGCAATTTTTGACGTTGACAATTAGGCATAGTCTATCCATGTAAGTTTTCTCTTTAACAAGTCTTTATGAAAGCCTCAAATCTTGATGATTATCCATTCCCCATCTCACTGAATAGATAACTAAAACATTTGTAATATAAACTAAATATATCAGTTTACCAAAAAAAAAAAAAAAAAAAAAATCCCTGAGTTAAAACTGAATTGAGAGGCTAGACATTATTTTCAGTATATGTTTAACCAGAAAAATGTGGTAGAGAAACTGAACTCTCTTTAGGTTAAGTAAAGTTTCATTTAATTCATTCATTGATTTATTTAGAATTATTGAGTGGTTATCAAAATCCATATATGGTATGTGATATGTGATAAAAATGGAGATTGTGAATGTCTTGAGTGTAGGGTCCCTGCTCAACTGAATTTTGAATCTCCTGTCCTTAGCATATTATAGGGAAAGAGAAAAAGATGCCAGAGAAAAGGATGAAAGAAAATGAGAGGGAATAAACAAAGAAAGGGAGTTATCCCTGCAAGGAAGAGAGAAAGGTAAAAAGGATGAAAAAAATGAGGCGGTGTCCTGTGGTGATTAGAAGTTTGTTATGTGGTTGAAGATAAATCTGATCATGACTATAGGCTCTTATACTAACAAACCATGTAATCTTTTTCTCTCAGTATCTCATTTTTTCCTCTGTATGTCTTGACACTCATTCTATCCTAAATCTGTGTTATTATATAAATGAGGAAATCAAGACCAAGCCAATTAAATATGACAATAATGTCAAATTAAATGAGCTTATTATTTTAAATACTAAGCAATTTCACCCAAAATACATCACTCAGATAAGGAACTCCAAAATACAGCAATCTGCTATGCAAATACAGAAAAAGTGAGAACTGACCAGAGAAATTTATTAGAAGAAAATAGGATGGACAATAATAAAAGTGTAGTTAGGGAGGGGGCCAGGATAAGCACACTGAAAGCTGACTCTCCTTTCTTTCCTTCCCTTTTTTTTTTTTTTTTCTTTTTTTTTAATTGGCCCACCCTTCAATAGAGCCCTGGTTCAGGTTTGGTTACCTGAACTTAAAAATACGAAGTTAAATCAAAAATAGTCAAAGTTTCAAAAGGTGAGAGATAATGATAGAACGAAGTGTTCATGAGGAAATGACAGAAATGCTTTAACTTAGCAAAGAATAATCTATAAAGTAATGATTAAGACAAACTCAACTTTCTCCTCAACTTGACTAAACTTTAGACGGGTTTCTTCCTGCCTATGTGGTCCCAACTCTCCTTTGCTTAGGCATTTACAAACTTGCAACTGTAAATTCTTTCTCTGCCCCTTTAAGTTGTAAATCTTCTCCCAGGAAGTTCTTTCTCAAAGACCTGGAAGCCATCTCTGTGAAATTTAATCATCAAGAATGATAGCATCCCTATTTCCCAGGCTCTGTGGGAGAGTAGTAGCCTAACTTTGGTAACTGCCCATTGGCAAACATAAATGGCCTAATCACTGGCCAAACTCCTTTCTAACACTCTCCAGTACTTTTCCACAAGTTCACCCCAGTGCTTAAAAACTCTCTTACCTTTTACTTCAATGGAGTTCCTTTTAATCACTCTCTCCTAATTGCAATAGTCTAATGAAGTCTTCCTGGCGTGTTTAAGTTTTCCAGTGCAGTTTTTCTTCGACAGTAATTTCATTAGTTCCCCAAAATATTAACTCATTTGCTTTCCTGAATAGCAAAAACTGCATGCTTATTTTTTAAGTCAAACACACACACACACACACACAGAGCTAAGAAAAATGGAAAGCAAGCAAGCAAGAAAGAAAGCTCAAGCACAAATTAAAATAGAAGAGAATGCATTTAGATTTAATAAAGATTCCCTTATGTAATAAAATGTTGAAACAAATGATCTGAGGGAGTTCTAGTTTCTACTCCTGGTGCATATATTCTTGGGAATATTCATAAAGAAACAAAGTATTTTGTCCTAGATGCTTTATACCATAAAAGGTGAGGAGATAGGGCTTCCCTGGTGGCGCAGTGGTTGAGGGTCCGCCTGCCGATGCAGGGAACGCGGGTTCGTGCCCTGGTCCGGGAGGATCCCGCATGCCGCGGAGCGGCTGGGCCCGTGAGCCATGGCCACTGAGCCTGCGCGTCCGGAGCCTGTGCTCCGCAACGGGAGAGGCCACAGCAGTGAGAGGCCCACATACCGCAAAAAAAAAAAAAAAAAAAAAAGATGAGGAGATGAACCATTCTTTGCTGAATAATTTAATGAAAACTTCCAACACTTTTAAATACCTAATCTTAACTAACTATGGTGCATTGAATATATAAAGTAATGAAATAGAACTAAGTGTAAAGTCAAAATTGAATTCCTAATTAGCGTGATAATATACAATTGCAAGATATTACACATCCATCTTAAGAAGAATTACTCCTCACAAAAACTTTGAGAAGCCCTGATTATAACTGCCATTTTACAAGTTTTAAACAGAAGTTTAGAGAAGACATAGAGTTAGTAATTTGCAAAGTTGGAACGTAAATCCAAATGAGTATGATGTCCCAGTTCTGAGTTAGGACACCAGCTTTGCAATCTCTATGATAACCGTGAAGAAGACTCTCATGCACTAGAGGAGTAGGTAAAAATGAGCATTTGCAATATATAAGGTATTTCTTTGCAAGAATATTTTTATCCTTAAGTGCCAATGCTTATTACTTGGGCAACTTTCTGCTTTAAAATAGTATATTTGAAAAAATAACTATTTTTTTATTTTTAATTATTTATATACCTATTTATTTATTACCCACTTACTGTTGGTTAATGATGCTTTTTGTTTACATATTAGCTGAAAGCCAACTAAAGACCAGTATATTCTTTGTCATGGGATTAAGTACTTATAAAATTGTATCTGCAGAAAGACAAGTATGGTATGATCTTACGTGTATGTGGAGTCTAAAAACTCATAGAGACAGAAAGTAGAATAGTGGTTGCCAGTGGTTGAGGGGAGGAGGGAATGGGGAGGTGGTGATCAAAGGGCAGAAGTTTCAGTTATATATGACAAATAAATTCTGGAGATCTACTATATATCATAGTGCCTCTAGGTAACAATACTGAATTGAAGATGTAAAATTTGATAAGGAGATGTAAAATTTGATAAGGGGTAGATCTTTTTTTTCCCGTTGCGGAGCACAGGCTCCAGACGCGCAGGCTCAGCAGCCATGGCTCACGGGCCCAGCCGCTCCGCGGCATGTGAGATCTTCCCAGACCGGGGCACGAACCCGTGTCCCCTACATCGGCAGGATTCTCAACCACTGCGCCACCAGGGAAGCCCAGGGGTCGACCTTATATTAAGTGTTCTTATCACACACACACACACACACACACACACACACACACACACACACACACACAAACACACTAGTAAAAGAGGTGGGAAGAAACTTTGCGAGGTGATGGATATGGTTATGTCCGTGATGGTGATTTTGGATTCATGGGTATATACTTATCCCCAAACATCTGTTTACATAAAATATGTACAGCTTTTTACATGTCTATCATACTTCAATAAAGAGGTTAAAAAATTGTGTCTGATATCTAAGGATAAATCTTCTCAAGTTCAGTTGTACCCCTGTGCTTAAAAAGAGAGAAAGAAACTTTTTCCTGCACAAGTTTTTGGAAAGCACAAAATATCTTATGCTTTTAGATAATGGAAAAATATTTTACAACTGAGCAATTAGACCTTTTAGAGAACCTTCCAGTCTAAATTGTGAATGATTAGGCACTGAGGATATTTTTTATCTGCCATCCCTGATGCAGAACAGATATCAGTTGCCTCACAGATAAAAGCTTCACCCTTCAATTTTGTTTTCAGCTTTTGTCTGCCACCACCCTTGCACACAGAGAAGTCACATATGAGATGATGAACTGTGAACAGAAAATTGTCTGTCCACGGTTTGCGAACTGTCAGATTTAGAAATAAAGTTCTCCCTTTCCTTTCTGCATTGAGCACTTTTGTGTTTACATAAAGAAGAATAAACCCCATATTTATACACGGCAAAGCAGGACTGTAATCAATCTTCGGAGTAAAATCTCTACTGTTTTCCAGAAAAAAAGTATGTATACAAAACTGTTTGTAATCGTAATTAATATTATAGTTTATTTATTATGATAAAAAATGACAAGAAAACTATTAGGTCTGAATCAGCAAATCTAATCAATAGAGATTATACTTTTAGAGTAATTTGCACGAATAAAATAAGATTTTTACAATGTTCTGAAAATTGAAATAATTCAGCTCATTTAGGATTGTTAAGTTTGACAGTGAAACTTGCTATATGCTTGTTCTAAGGGGAGTAGCATGATGGCCTGACATCATCACAATATTACTTATTGTGTTCCCATCCCCATACATCCACCATCGGCTATTGTCCTTATGGGTTACATTCAATGGCTATTTCATGTGCATATGTACATCAATCTCCAGGATTTAAAGACTGAAAATTCACATAACTGTCTTCACTTACTAACATGGAATTAAAAGACAACTTTGCACAGTTTAACACAAAGAGCAGTATAGAGAGTAGCACAAATGGACACCCAGTTCACTCCTCTAAAAGAGATAATGAAATTTATACATAAGAGTTTCTATACTGATATCATATTCCTGGAAATGCCTTCTTAGAGATGGTTTAAAGTAATAAGAAGCATATCATTCTGACGGAAAAGTTTGGGGCTATGTAATAGTCTAACAATCACACCCTATGGTTTCCTTATCTCAGTAGATGGATAAAGCTTTCAAAAGCCTAGTAAAATCAGCAGGAGAGTCAAAGAGACTTAATAGTTTCCTTCTAAAGAAATTAAAAAGGTAATTTTTAAACTTCAAAAATTATGACTAAAGAGTAAAAACAAATACATGCCTAAGGCAACTATATTTATTTTCTAACCTATTAAATCATTCTAACCTATTAAATCATATCACATCATTTTTTTCTAATCTATTAAATCATACATGCCTAAGGCAACTATATTTATTTTTTCTAACCTATTAAATCATGTTGCTTTTTTCACACACCAACTTAACTACTAATTTGCTCACTGATTTACAGCAGGGATACCTAATACCTGCTTTAAGGAATTGGACTACCAACTTTGAACCCAAACTACACTTAGAATTATTTATAAAACAAACGAAGAGACAGCTACTAACTCTGATTTGGAACTAGAACTTGAGTTAAATGTATTTGCTAAGATAAACACAAAATGTGAGCAGGGAAACATATTTTTATGATATGTAAATGCCTTTCCTAGGGTATGGTGAGAGGTATAAGAGGTATTCACTGGAGGAAAACCCTGAAAGGCTGTCTGGACAAGCAGCACAGGACAATTTCAAATTTGTTTTTTAGCAAACCTTCCATTGCTTGCGAAGCACTAAAGGAGATCACTTTCTTATACATAATAAATCACAAACTCTTAAGAGACACTTCATGCAACCTTTGATCAGAAGCATCCATTTTTCATACAATTCCACCAAGAGTGGAATTCCATGTTCTTTCTCAATATCTTTGTAGTTGGGGAAATCAATGCTCCTTGTGGCAGCCCATCTGATCTTTAAGAAGCATAAGTGTTGGATTTTTTTCTTCTTTGAATAGAGGTCTTTTTGTCTAAAACTTTCATCTTTCATCCATTGACACTATTGCTAACGCATGGGAATCCAGAGAATGGCTTTTATTCCTTTCACATGTTAGCTTTTTCAATATTTGAAGATAGGTTTTTACCTTCCATGTTACCCTTCATGTCTCCTCTAACTGTATAATTTCAGATAAAGCCTTTCTTATCTGACCTTAAGTTTCCTAATCTATAAAAGGTTTAAAAAACAATTTAATAGTAAAACATTTTATGTATGAAAAGTTAGTGGAAAGTTTGGTGCCCCATGGCTTCCCCACTGGCTGTTTTAGAAACCTGTCGGGGAATACATCTGTAGTAGTCGAAAGCTATATAGAAGAGAGACTGAGAAAAATCAAGACATGTGTATAGATGCAAATTTCTGTACTATTTCTAAAAGTGAATTATCTGTTTATTTCAGCCATTGATGAAGATACCTTTAATTCATCTCACTCTCTTCTGGACATGCCCCAGTTTGTCAAAATGGAGGATGAGCGTTCAATAAATTTCCCATTTTAAGAATTAGTCAACTTCAAAATTGGATTAAAGATGTGCAAACTATTTTACTATAAAGGGTTTTTCCCTGCCTTTGTAACAGAAAAAAAAGAATCTATCCTAAATGATTAACCCTTTAATAATACAGTTAAATGCTACATGTTTGATGGCCTGAACCGCGACTGATAAAAAAGTCAGGTGTTGAATTCATCCAGTAATCTTTTCAATCTATTCAATCATTTTAAGAAAGGCAATAATTCTCAATAAAATACTGGCAAACCAAATTCAGCATCACATTCAAATGACCATTCACCATGATCAAGTGGGATTTATCCCTGGGATGCAAGGACAATTCAACATATGCAAATCAATCAATGTGATATATCACATTAATAGAATGAAAGGAAATAATGATCTGATCATATCACCAGTTGCAGAAAAAAACATTTGACAAAAGGCAACATTGATTCATATAAAAACTCAACAAATTATATATAGAAGGAACATATTTCAACATAATAAAGGTCATATATGACAAGTTCACAGCTAACATTATATTCAATGATGAAAAGCTGAAAGCTCTTCCACAAAGATCAGGAACGGGACAAGGGTGCCCACTCTTACCACTACTATGTAACATAGTACTGGAAGTCCTAGCTAAGGAAATCAGGCAAGAAAAAGAAATAAAAGGTATCAGAACTGGAAATGAAGTTATCTCTATTTGCAGATGACATGATTTTATATATAGGAAGCCATAAAGACTCAAAAAAATTTTAGCTCTAATCAATGAATTCAGTAAAATTAACATGCAAAAATCAGTATCATTTCTATAAACAACACATTCTCTGAAAAAGAAAGAAATAGATCTTACTTACAATAGCAACAAAAACCATAGAATACTTAGGAATAAATTTAACTAAGGAGGAGGAGTTTTTCTTCTCTAATAACTACAGATGAAAGAAATTGAAAGTGACACAAATAAATGGATAAGTATCCCATGTCCATATATTGGAAGAATATTATTGAAGTAGTACCCAAAACCATCTATACATTCAATGCAATTCCTATCAAGATTCCAAAGGCATTTTTTAAAGAAGGAGAAAAAACAATCTCATAATTTGTATGGAACCACAAAAGACCCCAAACAGGCAAAGAAATCCTGAGAAAGAAGAACAAAACTGGGGGCATCATGCTTTTTTATTTCAAGTTATACTATAACGCTACAGTCACAGAAAGAGTATGGTACAGGCACAAAAACAGACGAATACACTGATGGAACAGAATCAGGAGTCCAGAAATAAACCCAAGCATATACAGTCAACTAATATTTGACAAGGGAGACAAGAATACTCAATGGAGAAAAAAGGGTCTCTTCAAATAAATAGTGGTGACATAATTAGATATTCACATGTAAAAGATTGAAACTGGATCCCTATCTTACACCACTCACAAAAATCAACTCAAAATGGACTGAAGACGTAAATGTAAGATCTGAACCTGTAAAACTCCTAGAAGAAAAAATAGGAATATAGCTCCTTGACATAGATCTTGGGCATAGTTTTTTGGATAGGACACCTAAAGCACAAGCAACAAAATACAAAAATAAAAAAGTTGGACTACATCAAACTAAAAAGCTTCTGTACAGAAGAAGACACTATCAACAAAGTGAAAAGGCAACTTACTTATAGAATGGGAAAACATATTTGTAAACCATATATCTGATGTATCTGACAAACGGTTAATATCCAAACTATATAAAGAACTCATACAACTCAACAGCAAAAAATGCAAGTAGCCCAATTAAAAAAAAAAAAAAAATGGGCAAAGGACTCAAGTACATATTTCTCCAAAGAAGATATACAAAAGGCCAACAGATATGTGAAAAGATGCTCAACATCACTAGTCATTAGGGAAATGCAAATTAAAATCGCAATAAGATATCACCTCACACCTATTAGAATGATCATTACCAAAAAGACAAGAGATAAGAAATGTTGGCATTGGATATGGGAAACTTTGTGCACTATTGCTGGGATTGCAAATTGATACAGGCACTATGGAACAGTATGGAGGATCCTCAAAAAATTATAATAGAACTACCATATCATCCAGCAATTTCACAACTGGAAATATACCCAAAGGAAACAAAAGCATTAACTCAAAAATATATCTGGCGGAGCTCCAAGATGTCAGAAGAGTAAGACGTGGAGATCACTTTCCTCCCCCCAAATACATCAGAAATACATCTACATGTGGAACAACTCCTACAGAACACCTACTGAATGCTGGCAGAAGACCTCAGACCTCCCAAAAGGCAAGAAACTCCCCACGTACCTGGGTAGGGCAAAAGAAAAAAGAAAAAACAGAGACAAAAGAATAGGGATGGGACCTGCACCAGTGGGAGGGAGCTGTGAAAGAGGAAAGGATTCCACACACTAGAAGCTCCTTTGCGGGCGGAGACTGCGGGTGGCAGAGGGGGGAGCTTCGGTGCCACAGAGGAGAGCGCAGCAACAGGGGTACGGAGGGCAAAGCGGAGAGATTCCCGCACAGAGGATCAGTGCCAACTGGCACTCACCTGCCTGAGAGGCTTGTCTGCTCACCTGATGGGGCAGGCGGGGGCTGGGAGATGAGGCTCGGGCTTCGGAGCTTGGATGCCAGGGAGAGGACTGGGGTTGGCGGCGTGAACACAACCTGAAGGGGTTAGTGCACCACAGCTAGCCGGGAGGGAGTCCGGGAAAAAGTCTGGAGCTGCCAAAGAGGCAAGAGACTTTTTCTTCCCTCTTTGTTTTCCTGGTCCACGAGGAGAGGGGATTAAGAGTGCTGCTTAAAGGAGCTCCAGAGACAGGCGTGAGCCACGGCTATCAGCGCGGACCCCAGAGACGGGTATGAGACGCTAAGGCCGCTGCCGCCGCCACCAAGAAGCCTGTGTGCTAGCACAGGTCACTATTCACACTGGCCCTCCTGGGAGCCTGTGCAGCCCGCCACTGCCAGGGTCCCGTGACCCAGGGACAACTTACCCAGAAGAACGCACGGCGCACCTCAGCCTGCTGCAACGTCACGCTGGCCTCTGCCGCCACAGGCTCGCCCTGCATTCCGTGCCCCTCCCTCCCCCCGGCATGAGTGAGCCAGAGCCCCCGAATCAGCAGCTCTTTTAATTCCGTCCTGTCTGAGCGAAGTACAGACACTCTCCGGTGATCTGCACACAGAGGCGGGGCCAAATCCAAAGCTGAACCCCGGGAGCTGTGCGAACAAAGAAGAGAAAGGGAAATCTCTCCCAGCAGCCTCGGGAGCAGTGGGTTAAATCTCCACAATCAACTTGATGTACCCTGCATCTGTGGAACACCTGAATAGACAACGAATCATCCCAAATTGAGGAGGTGGACTTTGGGAACAACAATATATATATATTTTTTTTTTTCCCTTTTTCTCTTTTTGTGAGTGTGTATTTGTATGCTTCTGTGTGTGAGTTTGTCTGCATAGCTTTGCGTTTACCATTTGTCCTACAGTTCTGTCTATCCATTATTTTTTGTTTTGTTTTGTTTTTTAGGAAAGTCTTCAGCACTTGTTATCATTGCTGGATTTGTTTTTTGGTTTGCTTGCTCCCTTCTTCCTTTCTTTCCTTTTTTTTTAAATTACTATAAAATTTTTTTAGTGATTATTTTTTATTTTATAACTTTTTTATTTTATTTTATCTTCTTCTTTCTTTTTTTTTCTCCCTTTGATTCTGAACCATGTGGATGAAAGGCTCTTGGTGCTCCAGCCAAGCATCAGGACTGTGCCTCTGAGGTGGGAGAACCAAGTTCAGGATACTGGTCCACAAGACACCTCCAACCTCCATGTAATATCAAAGCAAAAATCTCCTGGAGATCTCCATCTCAACACCAAGAACCAGCTCCACCAAACCACCAGCAAGCTACAGTGCTGGACACCCTATGCCAAACAACTAGCAACACAGGAACACAACCCAACCCATTAGCAGAGAGGCTGCCTAAAATCATAATAAGGCCACAGACACCCCAAAACACACCACTAGACGTGGACCTGCCTACCAGAAAGAAAAGATCCAGCCTCATCCACCAGAACACAGGCACTAGCCCCTATACCAAGAAGCCTACAAAAACCCACTGAACCAACCTTAGCCACTGGGGGCAGACACCAAAAAAAATGGGAACTACGAACCTGAAACCTGCAAAAAGGAGACCCCCAACACAGTAAGTTAAGCAAAATGAGAAGACAGAGAAACACACAGCAGACGAAGGAGCAAGATAAAAACCCACCAGACCTAACAAATGAAGAGGAAACAGGCAGTCTACCTGAAGAAGAATTCAGAATAATGATAGTAAAGATGATCCAAAATCTTGGAAATAGAATTGAGAAAACACAAGAAACGTTTAACAAGGACCTAGAAGAACTAAAGAGCAAACAAACGTGATAAACAACACAATAAATGAAATTAAAAATTCTCTAGAAGGAATCAATAGCAGAACAACTAAGGCAGAAGAACAGATAAATGACCTGGAAGAAAAAGTAGTGGAAATAACTACTGCAGAACAGAATAAAGAAAAAAATATTGAAAAGAATTTAGGACAGTCTCAGAGACCTCTGAGACAACACTAAAGGCACCAACATGTGAATTACAGGGGTCCCAGAAGAAGAAGAGAAAAAGAAAGGGACAGACAAAATATTTGAGGAGATTATAGTTGAACACTTCCCTAATATTGGAAAGGAAATAGTTAATCAAGTCAAGGAAGCACAGAGAGTCCCATACAGGAAAAATCTAAGGCCAAGACACATATTAATCTATCAAAATTAAATAAAAAGAAAAAATATTAAAAGCACCAAGGGGAAAACAACAAATAACATAGAAGGGAATCCCCATAAGGTTAACAGCTGAACTTTCAGCAGAAACTCTGAAAGCCAGAAGGGAATGGCAGGACATATTTAAAGTGATGAAGGGGAAAAACCTACAACCAAGATTACTCTACGCAGCAAGGATCTCATTCAGATTTGATGAAGAAATTAAAACCTTTACAGACAAGCAAAAGCTAAGAGAATTCAGCACCACCAAACCAGCATTACAAAAAATGCTAAAGGAACTTCTCTAGGCATGAAACACAAGAGAAGGAAAAGACCTACAATAACAAACCCAAAACAATTAAGAAAATGGTACAGGAGCATACATGTCAATAATTACCTTAAATGTAAATGGATTAAATGCTCCCACCAAAAGACACAGAATGGCTGAATGGATACAAAAACAAGACCCATATATATGCTGTCTACAAGAGACCCACTTCAGACCTAGGGACACATACAGACTGAAAGTGAGGGGATGGAAAAAGATATTCCATGCAAATGGAAATCAAAAGAAAGCTGGAGTAGCAATTCTCATATCAGACAAAATAGACTTTAAAACAGAGACTATTACAAGAGACAAAGAAGGACACTACAGAATGATCAAGGGATCAATCCAAGAAGAAGATATAACAATTGTAAATATTTATGCACCCAACATAGGAGCACCTCAATACATAAGGCAAATACTGACAGCCATAAAAGGGGAAATCAACAGTAACACATTCATAGTAGGGGACTTTAACACCCCACATTCACCAATGGACAGATCATCCAAAATGAAAATAAATAAGGAAACACAAGTTTTAAATGATACATTAAACAAGATGGACTTAATTGATATTTATAAGACATTCAATCAAAAAACAACAGAATACACTTTCTCCTCAAGTGCTGATGGAATACTCCCCAGGATAGATCAAATCCTAGGTCACAAATCAGCCTTAGTAAATTTAAGAAAATTGAAATCGTATCAAGTACCTTTTCCAACCACAACGCTATGAGACTAGATATCAATTACAGGAAAAAAATCTGTACAAAATACAAACACATGGAGGCTAAACAATACACTACTTAATAACTAAGAGATAACTGAAGAAATTAAAGAGAAAATCAAAATATTTCTAGAAACAAATGACAATGGAGACACGACGACCCAAAACCTATGGGATGCAGCAAAAGCAGTTCTAAGGGGGAAGTTTATAGCAATATGATCCTACCTTACGAAACGAGAAACATGTCAAATAAACAACCTACCATTACACCTAATGCCATTAGAGAAAGAAGAATAAAAAAAAAAGTCACAGTTAGGAGAAGGAAAGATATCATAAAGGTCACAACAGAAATAAATGATAAAGAAATGAAGGAAACAATAGCAAAGATCAATAAAATGAAACGCTGGTTCTTTGAGAAGATAAACAAAATTGATAAACCATTAGCCAGACTCATCAAGAAAAAAAGGGAGTTGGGGCTTCCCTGGTGGTGCAGTGGTTGAGAATATGCCTGCCAATGCAGGGGACATGGGTTCAAGCCCTGGTCTGGGAAGATCCCACATGCCGTGGAGCAACTAAGCCCTTGAGCCACAACTACTGAGCCTGCGCATCTGGAGCCTGTGCTCTGCAACAAGAGTGGCCATGACAGTGAGAGGCCTGCACACCATGATGAAGAGTGACCCCCACTTGCCACAACTAGAGAAAGCCCTCTCACAGAAACGAAGACCCAACACAACCAAAAATAAATAAATAAATTAATAAAAAGATCTGAAACAGATCTTCATGAAGTGAAGGTCCGTATAAGGACAACACGACTTTCTCAAAAAAAAAAAAAAAGAAAAAAAGGGAGAAGACTCAAATCAATAGAATTAGAAATGAAAAAGAAGAAGTAACAACTGACACTGCAGAAATACAAAGAATCATGAGAGATTACTACAAGTAACTCTATGCCAATAAAATGGACAACCTGGAAGAAATGGACAAATTCTTAGAAATGTACTACCTTCCAAGACTGAACCAGGAAGAAATAGAAAATATGAACAGACCAATCACAAGCGCTGAAATTGAAAGTGTGATTAAAAATCTTCCAACAAACCAAAACCCAGGACCAGATGGATTCACAGGCAAATTCTATCAAACATTTAGAGAAGAGCTAACACCTATCCTTATCAAGCTCTTCCAAAATATAGCAGAGGGAGGAACACTCCCAAACTCATTCTACGAGGTGACCATCACCCTGGTACCAAAACCAGACAAAGATGTCACAAAGAAAGAAAACTACAGGCCAATATCACTGATGAACAGAGGCAAAAATCCTTAACCAAATACTAGCAAAGAGAATCCAATAGCACATTAAAAGGATCAAACACCATGATCAAGTGGGGTTTATCCCAGGAATGCAAGGATTATTCAATATATGTAAATCAATCAATGTGATACACCATATTAACAAACTGAAGGAGAAAAAACATATGATCATCTCAATACATGCAGAGAAAGCTTTCGACAATATTCAACACCATTTATGATAAAAACCCTCCAGAAAGTAGGCATAGAGGGAACTTTCCTCAACATAATAAAGGCCATATATGACAAGCCCACAGCCAACATCATCCTCAATGGTGAAAAACTGAAACCATTTCCACTAAGATCAGGAACAAGACAAGGTTGCTCACTCTCACCACTATTATTCAACATAGTTTTGGAAATTTTAGCCACAGCAATCAGAGAAGAAAAAGAAATAAAAGGAATCCAATTCAGAAAAGAAGAAGTAATGCTGTCACTGTTTGCAGATGACATGATACTATACATAGAGAATCCTAAAGATGCTACCAGAAAACTACTAGAGCTAGTCAATGAATTTGGTAAACTAGCAGGATACAAAATTAATGCACAGAAATCTCTTGCATTCTTATACACTAA
The DNA here is from genome assembly GCF_951394435.1 of Stenella coeruleoalba. Taxonomy (NCBI): domain Eukaryota; kingdom Metazoa; phylum Chordata; class Mammalia; order Artiodactyla; family Delphinidae; genus Stenella; species Stenella coeruleoalba. Next base: position 32,615,928 of record NC_137154.1, read on the forward strand.
TAATGAAAAATCTGAAATTGAAATTAAGAAAACACTCCCATTTACCATTGCAACAAAAGAATAAAATATCTAGGAATAAACCTACCAAAGGAGACAAAAGACCTGTATGCAGAAAATTATAAGGCACTGATGAAAGAAATTAAAGATGATACAATTAGATGGAGAGATATACCATATTCTTGGATTGGAAGAATCAATGTTGTGAAAATGACTCTACTACACAAAGCAATCTACAGATTCAATGCAATCCCTGTCAAACTACCACTGGCATTTTTCACAGAACTAGAACAAAATATTTCACAATTTGAATGGAAACGCAAAAGACCCTGAAGAGCCAAAGCAATCTTGAGAAAGAAAAACAGAGCTGGAGGAATCAGGCTCTCTGATTTCAGAGTTTACTACAAAGCTACAGTAAACAAGACAGTATGGTACTGACACAAAAACAGAAAAATAGATCAATGGAACAGGATAGAAAGCCCAGAGATAAATCCACACACATATGTTCACCTTATCTTTGATAAAGGAGGCAAGAATATACAGTGGAGAAAAGACAGCCTCTTCAATAATTGGTGCTGGGAAAAATGGACAGCTGCATGTAAAAGAATGAAATGAGAACACTCCCTAACACCATACACAAAAATAAACTCAAAATGGATTAACGACCTAAATGTATGACCATATACTGTCAAACTCTTAGAGGAAAACATAGGCAGAACACTCTATGACATAAATCACAACAAGATCCTTTTTGACCCACCTCCTAGAGAAATGGAAATAAAAACAAAAATAAACAAATGGGACCTAATGAAACTTAAAACTTTTGCACAGCAAAGGAAACCATAAACAAGACAAAAAGACAACCCTCAAAATGTGAGAAAATTTTTCCAAGTGAAGCAACTGACAAAGGATTAATCTCCAAAATTTACAAGCAGCTCATGCAGCTCAATATCAAAAAAACAAACAACGCAATTCAAAAATGGGCAGAAGACCTAAATATACATTTCTCCAAAGAAGATATACAGATTGCCAAGAAACACATGAAAGAATGCTCAACATCACTAATCATTAGAGAAATGCGAATCAAATCTACAATGAGATATCATCTCACACTGGTCAGGATGGCCATCATCAAAAAATCTAGAAACAATAAATGCTGGAGAGGGTGTGGAGAAAAGGGAACCCTCTTGCACTGTTGGTGGGAATGTAAATTGATACAGTCACTATGGAGAACAGTATGGAGGTTCCTTAAAAAACTAAAAATAGAACTACCATATGACGCAGCAATCCCACTACTGGGCATATACCCTGAGAAAATCATCATTTAAAAACAGTCATGTACCACATTGTTCATTGCAGCATTATTTACAATAGCCAGGACATGGAAGCAATGTAAGTATCCATCAACAGATGAATGGATATAGAAGTGGCACATATATACAATGGAATATTACTCAGCCACAAAAAGAAATGAAATTGAGTTATTTGTAGTGAGGTGGATGGATCTAGAGTCTGTCATACAGAGTGAAGTAAGTCAGAAAGAGAAAAACAAATACCGTATTCTAACACATATATACGGAATCTTAAAAAAAAAAAAAAAGGTCATGAAGAATCTATGGGCAAGATGGGAATAAAGACGCAGAGCTACTAGAGAATGGACTTGAGGATATGGGGAGGGGGAAGGGTAAGCTGTGACAAAGTGAGAGACTGGCATGGACACATATACACTACCAAGTGTAAAATACATAGCTAGTGGGATGCAGCCGCATAGCACAGGGAGATCAGCTCGGTGCTTTGTGACCACCTAGAGAGGTGGGATAGGGAGGTTGGGAGGGAGGGTGATGCAAGAGGGAAGAGATATGGCAATATATGTATATGTATAACTGATTCACTTTGTTATAAAGCAGAAACTAACACACCATTGTACAGCAATTAAACTCCAATAAAGATGTTTAAAAAAAAAAAAAGATATCTGTACTCCCATGTTCATAGCAGCATTATTTACAATAGCTAAGACATGGAAACAATCCAAGTGTCCACTCATGGATAAATGGAATAAATGGATAAAAGAAGTTGTTGTATATATTTACAAAAGGATATTATTCAGCCATAATAAACAAGGACATCCTGCCATTTGCAACAACATGGTTGAAACTTGAAGGAAAATAATTCAGAGAAAGACAAATACTGTATGATCTTACTTATACGTGGAATCTAAAACAAAACAAAACAAAACAAAAAACAAATAAAAACCAACCAACTAAACAAAAACACATTAAAAAAAAGAGCTCAGACTTGTGGTTACCAGAGGTGGAGGGCTGGGGGAGAGAAGAAATTGGCAGAAGGTGGTCCAAAGATACAAATTCCATATTTTTTTCCATATTCATGTACTAAATCTATCTTTTTAATAGTTAAAAAAACATTTTGAGTAACTGAGAACAAACCCTAACTAGAAATGTTTGATTACCATTTATAGTCTTCTTAAGCTTGTTTTAATATACCTTATAACATTATATAAAATGTTATGATTATATATTGTATATATATATAATAAAACATTATAAAATTTTATAACATTATAAAATTCCATTCCTGAGAATTTTATGTTTATTTTATCTGTTGGAGTATATTGTTAAACTGTATACTTCTCCCTTCAGTTCTGTCAGGTTTTGCTTCATAGATTTTAGGATTCTGCTCTTAGGTGCATACATGTTTTTAATTGATACATCTTCCTAATGGATTGATCCTTTTATCATTAGTAAATGTCCCTCTTCACCTCATGTGACAGTTATTACCTTAAAGTCTATTTTGTCTCATACTATTTCTTTTTTAACAATTTTTATTATTGATAACACTATGCAAGGTTCCTATTTACGATATCATAGTTCAACTTTTGTATACACTACACGATGCTTATCACCAAAGTTTAGTTTCCATCCATCACCATACTGTTGACCCCCTTTACCCATTTTGCCCTCTTCCCACTCCTTCTTTCCCTTTGGTAACCAACACTTTGTTCTCTGTATCAATGTGTTTGTTTTTTATGTTTTATTTTTTTATATTCCAAACATGAATGGAATTATATGGTATTTGTCTTTCTCCATTTGACTTCAGTTAGCTTAATACCCTCAAGGTCCACCCATGCTGTCACAAATGGCAAGATTTCATCTTTTTTATGGCTGAGTAGTATTCCATTGAATACATACACAACTTCTTTATCCATTCATTCATCAATGGACACTTACTTTGTTTCTATATCTTGAGTACTGTAAATAATGCTGTGATGATCACAGGGGTACATATATCAAATTAGTATTTTTGTATTCTTCAGATAAATAAGAAGTGGAAGAGATGGATCATGTGATAGCTCTATTTTTAATTTTTTGAGGAATCTCGATACTGTTTTCCATAGTTACTGAACCAATTTTCATTCCCACCAACAGGCTACAAGGGTTCTATTTTCTCCACATCCTCTCCAACACTTATTTCTTGCTTTTTTGCATTCCAATGGGCATGAGGTGATACTTCACTGTGGTTTTGATTTGTATTCCCCTAATAATTAGTGATGTTGAACATTTTTTCATGTGCTTGTTGACCATCTGTATGCCTTCTTTGGAAAAATGTCTATTCAACTCCTCTGCCAATTTTTCTTCTATGATCAACATCTAGGTCCACTCAAAGTTATTTTCTATTCTCTGCCTTATTTCCTGTGTATGGGTTATATTTTGTCTATATGTCCATGCTTCATAATTTTTTATTGTTGTGGAAACTGGACATTTTGCATAATTTATGTAGCAATTACTTTGCATTATATTGATAGATTCTATATCTCTTGATAAACTGAATTATCCTTACTTTTCTTCAAAATGATTGACTAATTTCACTAGCTAAAGATCTATTACGAACCCGTGTCCCCTGTATTGGCAGGAGGACTCTCAACCACTGCACCACCAGGGAAGCCCTAAAGAACTATTTTTTTAAATAAACTTTTAACCTTGAAAACCATAATTTATGAATCTTCTAGGTTTTAATACTGTGGAGAGGAAGTTTAAAATTTGATATTTCTTCACTTATAGTTAAAGTGTTTTACTTTGTTTTTGTTTAGTGATAAAGTATTTATTTTGCTGTTGGTATTTTTTTCTGCCTTATTTGTAATAATGTTTATTCTTGTAATTAAAACTTTTTTCCACTTAGATTATTAGTTTTGTCCTTTAAAAATATTGATTTGGTAACCAGTGAGAACCTTAGAAGTACAGCGTCAGTAAAGTTATCTGCTACTGCATATGTGATAATATTTTCCCTTCCATTTATTTTAGTATGCTATTCAAGAATATGTGATCCTAACAAATGCTTTATTGTTCTTTACCATTATAAATTTTCTTAGACTAGAATTTGTTATCTACCCTCCAAATATTTACTTTTGTGCTCATATACGTTCACAAGGATAGTGAGTAGAATTTCCTCAGGCCCCTTCACTATCCAAATGGTTTATTTTGAATCTCTTTTGGATCTTAAGCATCAAGGACAGTTTTAAAATAGTTCATGTCTTCAGGCCTTTTCTTCTTTTGATGAATCTGCTACTCTGGGGCTAGCATATTCATTAAGCTTTCTTGTTAGCCAGGCCTGTACACAAAGTCAGAGGGTGATTATATTTAGTCTCCTCAATGATCATCTGCCTTGCATATCAGTGACAATCCATTTATGTGACAGGGAATGCCTTTAGTTGTTACCTAAAATATCTTCACATCCTACTTTTTAAGTGTAGTGCATACTGCAATAAAAATAATATTCTGTGGATTCAATGGTTTCACCATTTTCTTCGTGCCTATCCTTATATTCGGATCTTGGATCACTAAATTAGGTGGTCTGAGTAGAACTTTTCCCAGGGTTCTTTGAGAAATCCATTTGTTTACGGAGCACTAGACCTAATTTATCTTAAATATATACATTTACAAAGTCATAAGAATCAACTAACAAAGTTTGTCTTTGGTAACCAAAATGAGAAAATGCCCCTTGATTACTCATCGTAAGATATTATTAGCCGAAAAGATCAAATATCACTTAAAAAAAAAAAAACTGTGAGAAACTTTCTTTCTACTGGTTACAGATATAATTATTGATTTACACGTTACCTAAAAGCAAAGCCCTGATTGCCCCTCAGGTGCTATACCAGCTGCAGCTTCTAGATAAATGAGACTGACCAGCTATGAATAACTGTCCCATTTTGCTCTGATTTCTGGCTTGGGGCATGCAAATATGCTGCTCTTTCTGAAGGCTTACATAAGACCAGAATGAAATATGCAACATAAAAAAGTGCCTGAGAATGTCACCTTTAAAAGGAATTATTATCATGGCCTGTCCAAATTATTTTGTATTCTTTTAACAGTCCAAACAGAATGTTATACTTTTATGATAGTAAAATGATGTTTTTGATGTCTTCTTATTATAAACCTAAATCCTAATTTCACTGCTATTAAATCCAAACTTTCCTTTTTAGTGATGCACTTTGTGCTAACATTCTAAAATCAGGTGGCTAGATGCCACATAATACTGGTTTTACTCTTCGAATGAGGAAAGAGAAAAACTTTCAGAATTTCACAACTTGTGTATTTGCATATTAAAGTCTGCAAAGTGCTTTGAAAGAGTTCACACCTAGAGTGCAAAGCTTGTTTTTTATTTGAATATATGCCTTTGAGAGGAAGAATTATATATTCAAACCTCAAGCTCTCCACACTTCCAAATCTTGAAGTAGCACCTTAGGAGAGGCAATCAAGTGAACAGGATAGTTCAGTGGATTAAAAGCCAAGTTAACTGAACTGTTCTTGGGTTTAATTTGAACTCTGAACGTCAACAACTAATTTAATTTCCCTAGGTTTTCATTTCCTCTTTTAAGGAAAAAATGGAGGAGTTCATTTTAGAGACTAAGATATATTCTATTTAATCGTCATTCTGCTTCACAAATAACTCTAATTATAGTAATAAATGCATAATTCTAAAATTATGTGAAATAAACAAAATAGAGTAAAATCATAGAGCAGGAGCTGTCCGCCTTTATAATTATACTAGATTTTAAAAATTCTTCTATGTTCACACACCATTTTTTCCCTAATCTTCTTCCATTTTCCTGTGCTAATAAAGAAGAGTTGGCTTCCTTGAAATTGAGGTTAATGTTAAATAATTACTAGAATAATGCATATCACCGTATGACTGTGCTGACAATCAGAGGGAACTATGAAATAAGGGAGGCATGAAGTGGCTGAAATTATGTGAAATTTGACACAGTTCTACATAGTCTTTTCAACAACGTAGAAAATTATCCCTAACTTAAAACAGAAAAAATTGAGGCATACTAACATGTGAGATCCATGTGACCCGGGTCTCTTTAAGTTCACTTTTGTGTCTGTAAAATTAAAAGAGCACCTTTGTAGAGTAGATACTCCACAAATATGCGTTTAATGAATTATTTTTTCATAAATTTTTTCAATGTCACAGAAGTGTTCATTTTTTCCTATTCCATAAGAGTAAATTGGTTGTACCTTAATGTGAAACATATTTTATGAATTGTGCTTTGATATTCCTTTCGCATTCTTCACTTGCTACACTGATTTCCCTATGATTCTTTCCAATTTCAAATAGGATAAGGAAACTGTCAGACCCATCCTTGTTCTTAGCTTCCACATGCTTGTCCTCTGCATGGGTGAACCTTTTCAGTTTTCATAAGTTGTTTCATCCCATTTCACTTTTCCAAAGACAAGTCGTTTTATCAAAAGATGATTAATCAGCTCCAATCCATATACAGGGCATATGTTCAAGCCATCTTTTCAACTAGTGTGCATGAATGCAGTACCTTAGTTTTAATTACTTGATTCTTATCTTCTTCCTAAGCCCCATAAATCACACCTTTTCATCATTCCTTATCTCATGACCCAGTTTCCAATTGTAGCCTTTCTGATAATGGTTACTGATGATAGATTCTTGCCCTAGTAGGCTTACTGCTGTCTCAAAGCCCTCCTGTAGTTGTGTTTCTTATTATCTTTTGCCAGGACTCATTTTTGAGATCAAAGTTCTGCCCTTGAAATAAAAATTAGACTGTAATGTATCCTCTGGCCCCATGTCTTATTATATAGAGGATACTCCTTTCAGAACTATCACTGAGTTACAACCAACACTCTTTACCCCTCAAAGAGGTGTCGTTTCAATTCTGATTTCTTTATCACCTTCCATTTTATGCTATAAAGCATGCCCTACCAATTTAAGTGTAGAACCACAATGTCTCTCAGTGTTTCAAAGCTTTCCTACAAAACACTTACTTTCCATATTTTTAATTCTTTATCTAACTCACTCTGTTAATCTTTGTGTTTTAAAATCTGCTCTATCCCATTTTTCAATGCAATAAACAAATCTACACACCCCACATAAAGCCCTCATTCTGTAACCCTCAACCACATCTTCACTCTTATTTTTAACTTTTCTCCCTCTCATATTACTTTCCAGCCATGCTCTTCCCTATTTCTGGACTACTCTTCCTATCTTTCTTCATTTGGCAAACTTTACACAGTCTTCATATTTTTTTAGGAATCTCATCTGTGTCAAGTGGTTCCCTTAGCATAATTCTTTTTTTAAATTTTTATTTTATATTGGAGTATAGTTAACAATATCGTGTTAGTTTCAGGTGTACAGCAAAGGGATTCCGTTATGCATATACATGTATCTATTCTTTTTTCAAATTATTTTCCCATTTAGGTTATTACACAATATTGAGCAGAGTTCCTTGTGTTATACAGTAGGCCCTTATTAGTTATCTATTTTATATATAGTAGTGTGTATATGTCAATCCCATTTTCCCAATTTATCCTTCCCCCCCCTTCCCCTGTGGTAACTATAAGTTTGTTTTCTACATCTGTGACTCTATTTCTGTTTTGTAACACGTCAGACTCAACTCTAGGTGCACTTAAGAATCACCTTATTTACAAAACATAGATAATTCTTAAGTGCACCTAGAGTTGAATCTGACCTGTTGCCCTGCCTGTCTTTCTTGTCTCTGATGTTTTCTTTACACATTCATAGTAAGGTTTCTACAATGGAAATCTGACTTTGTCATTGTCTCCTTTTTTCAATCAGGTCCCTTTGCTCTCAGAATGAATCATGGCATGTAACATATTTAGTTATTTGTCCTCTGCTTAACTCTCCATATCAAGTACATTTTTATCTGCTTTATAAAATTATTTATATTATATTCATATATATTTTTATATATACTTAAATATATTTATATTTAAATTATATTTTTTCAAAGAAGGTCTGATTATCACAAGTTGTTTTAATACAGTATAGTTCCATACATTCTGACTTGAATTGTGGTCAATTATAACCTACAAAATTTGCCTGATACTGTAACATTTATTCTCAGCCAGTTGTTTAGAATGTTATGGTTGCATTGCTTTCTCTGAAGCCTATGTCCATGTTCCTTCAAAATAATATTATCCAGATATGTGACTAATTTTCTCATTTGCCTGGTTGTTATTTTGCTTGTATTCCAGGATATTAGGAAACATGTCTAATTTCGTACCATCTACAAATGTAATAAGCAGAGTTGCTTTCACAAATGTTTAAAAACTATTTAAATGTTCAATAGAAAACACCTTAGTAAGAACAACACATTTATTTAAAATTTCACTTATCAATACTGAACATTATTCGTTACTCAATTTGATATATGCCTTAATGAAATAAAATAGTTACAATCTTCATTTTTTTTCCTGCAGGTTTTGATTTTGATATTTCTTTTTTGGCCAAGATTTGGATTTTTTATGCCTTTGTTTGATATTTAATGCAAAATAACTCTTTTCCTTCCATTTACATCACTTCTTAATAATTTTTCACATACTTATGCTTTCTATTTGCTTCCGTTTGACTGAAATGCAAGAGAGATTTCTGTTCAGCCATTATATTCTAATGACAGTCATAGGCAAGGAAGTGCTTCAGGTACATGTCACTTTGCTCAGAACCATAATCATGCAGACCTTAAGGAATTAGGCTCGAACAGGATACACTGACATTCTATTAACTCACAATTGGGCAAGATGCTGATATTTCTACTATGTATTCACTCACTCATTCACTGATTCAAAAACATTGTTTATCTATTACTAGCCAACAACAAGGCTGAGTTCTGGAGGCAAAAGAAATATGATTCTTGCCATGAGACACCTACGTTATGATGGACAATAAAGATGAGTAAACAATTACAACACAGTGGGATAAATCCTCCAGGGGGGAAATTCAGGATAGTAAAGGAGCACAGAGAAGTTTCACTAGATGGGATATCAGGAAAGGGTTTTTGAGTGAAATGGTAGACGTGAACAGATAAGAGAAAATTAGCCAGGGAAAATTAAAGTGCAGGGGCTGGGTGAAAATACAGAACATTCCAGGGAGAGATATTAGCAAATTAAAAAGCTAGAAAGATCTTGGAAGATTTGGGGGAAGATTTGGGGAAGTGACATTAGTACCAAACGGCCAGGGAGTATATACGTGCAAGAATGGAAGGTAGTGACAAAAGATAGGGTTGGAATAAAATCCTTGAAGGCCTTGTAAACCTTGATTAGGATAGAGATAAATATGATCTAAATCAGTATTGAAATATGGTAATTGCCACTATACTATGCCATTATTTTCCAGGCAAATGTCCTATACTGCAGTCAAGATACTTTTTAAAAAACTATTTCTTTGTTTACAATTCTGAAAAAAGGAATATTATTTATCTAGAGCTGTGACCATATCTTCTAAAATTATCTTAAACAGTGGTCATAATGGTAAGCATGTGTATTTGCTTATGTACTGTTTTCTTTAGTGTTTTGACAAAACTCTACCAGGTTAGGGAAGTGTTCCTCTATTCTTAATTGGCTAAGAATTTGTATCATTAAAAGGTATTGAAATGTATCAATTATTTTTCCTCATGTAACTTTCATACTTAGAAGTTGACACAGCTTAGACTTTCTATGTTAAATGCTATTTGATTATAAAACATTAATTACACATTTTGTGTAAATTTAGCAGATTCTGTTAAGATGCTACATCTACATTTAGAAGAAAAATGGGCCTTCAGTTTTTCTTTCTTTAGTTCTCTTAATTAAGTTTCTCTTAATTAAGTCCACCACATTAAACTAGCTTCATAATGTAAACTGATTAACTTCTGGCCTTTTTCTATTTTCTAGAGGGGCTTATATAAAAATTAACCACTCTTGGAAAGTATGGTAGAATTCATGTGTAGTGTGTAAAGACTGAGTTATTTGTGTGTAAAGACATCTGAGCTGTACTTCATGTTTGTGTTGTTGTTTGATGTGTTTGTTTATGATTTCTCTTAATATATGTTAAAAAATCATTTAACATATTTTGTAGTACCCAAATAGAGGATTAAAAAATATCTACCCTCTTTTCAATAAATTTATTTATACTCTTTCACAATATATATATGAATATTATGAATTGTTATTCTCCTAAATTATGCAAATTAGGATTCTAAGGCAATTTTCTAATCTTAGATAACAACAAAGTTGATTTTGAAATAATCTCATGAAAAACTGCAGTCAAATTCTCAAAAATAAAGTGATAGCCATCCTCAATTTATTTACTGTTTCATTTAAATGTACATAAAACAGTTTCTATGTAGGTTTAAAGCACTAAAAATAGTGGTATTTATATTGTTCCTCAACGTAGAAGTAGAACTACTGAGGAAAGACATTTAGAGGGAGGAATCTGTTTTAGTACACTAAAAATACTCAATTTACTAGCATTTAAAAATTTTCAATAGTGGAATATATTCCTTGCCTCTAGAAGTGGTTAGGCTACATTGGCATCTGATATACACTGAGACACCTCAAGTCTAGGTAGATGCCTCAGGTCTGGACTGCAAGAAAACCAAATACTCTTTCAATGTTAGAATGTAATACCCCATTAAGCATCTCTAACAACCTATTCAGCTAATAAAATCAGTCCCTCTCTTATAATTGTGTTAGTCAAACTTGAAATAATGTGAGCATAGATTTCTTACCTAAACCAGGGTACCGTTTGGAGTTTTTGTTTGTTTTTTGCTATTCCTAGATCTTTTTTTTTTTTCTTTTTCTTCCAGTTTTATTCAGATATAATTGACACACTGTGCTGTATAAGTTTAAGGTGCAGAGCATAATAATTTGACTTACATACCTGATGAAACGATTACCAAAATAAGTTTAGTGAACATCCATCATCTCATATAGATACAAAAAAGAAGAAAAAAATATTTTTCCTTGTGATGAGAACTCTCTTAATAACTTTCCTATAAAACATACAGCAGTGTTATATTATTCATGTTGTACATTACATCTCAGTGTACAGATTTAAAAATAAGACAAAATGAAACTAAAAAATTACTCTTTAAACTATGCTTTAGACTTGTGTTTTAAATACATAAAAATAAGCAGATTCTATTTTTAAAAATTTCTAGTACACTGTAATATCTAGCAATTAGTATTAGAAGAGTTAGCACATCTGAGTCATTGTAATGAGACTGACGTGTTACTCTACACAACAGGGAATTAGATTCATAAATGTTCTAAAAACCCCAGCCATTTAGATTTTATATAATTTTGTGAATATTTAAAAAAACCATCTCACAGGATATACATTTAGAAGTCAGACATTACATGAGATGGTGAGTTTTCTCCTTTCTATATTTACCCATAGTTTTTTTCTAGCCCATAGCATGGGGACCACTTCTTATTTCTACATTCTAAATAGCAGTAATTTTGTTTATATGTATTATATGGAATCTTCCAAAAAATGTACCAAAAACTACCATAAACAGCAACATGAACATTTAGGTGTCTTTAGCTAAAACTGTGAGCATTTAGAGTCATATCATTTGTCTCATTCAAAGTTATCTACTTCAGCAATATTTGAATTTGACTACCCAGAAATGTTGCAGTTCACGTTGGCTGCATCTGGGCTCATGGCCATTTTCAAATGAAATGTTAAGAAGCCCTCCATTTTCTTTGGAAGATTCCAAATAGCACTGGGATGGTGCACAAAGTCTGGGACATCTCCTACCAAAGCATGGTCACATAGATGTAGTCATGCTAATTTGAGAATAAAACAAAGGTGCATTTATATTTTTAGGACCCATGATCTATCTACAGTGGTTCTCCTATATAAATACCAGTTGGCTTGTTAAAGTAGCTAGAATAAGTCAATGTATCCCTTTCATTAATTCATTCCTCATATTTTAAATAAATCAAATTTTCTGATTCTTCCTAAAGTATCAATTTTCTTGTATACAAATTTAAATGATCTAAATGATCATCTTGCTTTGTCATTAAAATTATGTACATTCAAAAATAAACAAGCCAACTCTCCCCTTAATACTTTTTGACATAATTTTTCCAAAAGTCATGATTGTCCACTTTTATAATATTTACTGTAATGTCCTATCTTTCTGGAACAGGGACAGACAGGTAATAAAGATTCCCTCTTTCAGTCCAAACAAAGAAATACCAACATATTGGGCAACCCTAACTGAGGATATATCTCCTTAAGTTTCACTGCTAAGTAGTCTTTTGCATTGATCTTCACCACAAATATGTGAGTAACAGCTAAATTGTTAAATGACACAGCCATTCAAAAGAATGATGGACCATGTATTTTTATGACTGGAAGTGATAATCATTCAAACTAGCAAACTAGCATATTGCCAATAACTGTTTTGTATAATCATAGGTAACAGCCAAATGAGGGCTCTGTTCCAGCGTTTATCCATATTATTTTGTTTCATTGACTAAGGAAAGTGAGGGACTATCTCCACCGCCTCTCCCCATATACACTTTTAATAATAGCTTTTGCACAAAGAAATATTCTCCAAATTGATATTTAACATTAGTAAAAACATAGTTATCAGTTTGGTAAATATCATATGAAAACCAAATGTTAATTCCCCTGGGCATACTTCTCCCCTTTCTTACATCTAAAGGGGTGATCTTGTCTAAAGCACTGGTTGTGGTTATCACTTCATGACCTTCAAAATAAAACAGATTGCCTTATATGGTCTGTTATCTGCTATATGCTAGAATCCCCCACAATTCTGGCATTCAACTTGGATCCTTTCTCTTCTAGTAAGGAACAATACTCATTGTTCATACAATGAGTATTGTGGTAAGGAGGGGTGAGGAGGTAGAAATGGTAATATTGTAGTTATTTTGTTATGTATCATCCTTAATTTTCTCTGTCCTCACTCTTTTTCTATTACTTTTAAACCTGATCATGTTATCATGTTATCCCTGGCTTCCTGGGAGCCTCTCTCTCTTTCCAGTATGCATTACTGGGAAGGGCACACCGTTGACATATTTATTTGGCATGTTTACATGATTAAACTCAATTAATTAACCATTGATGCACCATCTATTCTCTGAAATATAGACCTACTCTATTTCTCAAAAATGTGTATGATTACAAATAACAGAAACTCCTATTATGGTGATTTAAATAAGCATTTTTTAACATAAATAGAAGCCTAAATACAGTTATGCCATAGATGGCGAAGTTGCTTAATGATGATTTTAGAATTTCAGGCTATATTTATCTTTATGCTCATCTTTGATTAAACTACAGGTTTTCATTGTTACGCCTGTCACTTGATAATCAGAGGTCACAAGATATGTGTAAGATCATATGACATAGGCAGGATATGAACACAGATTTGCTTTGCTCTTAATCTTATGGTCTTATAAGTGTGATTATGTATATGTTCATAGGTTTAATTTCAGTTTTATATTTTCATCTATGTATTGCCTATTCATGTTTTTGGGGTGTGTGTGTGTGTGTGTGTGTGTGTGTGTGTGTGTGTGTGTGTGTGTGTGTATAGTTTTTGAGTGCATGAAGGAAATATACCAGTCCATTTTCTTTTAAAGAAGTGACCTTAAAGCAAACTAAGTGAGAAATACAACCACACAAATAGAGAAATATTATATTTCTTCTAACACAGGTTGCTTATTTAAAATTTTTAAGTTAAAGCAAGGTAGTAAATATGGTATTCATAATTAAAAGGTAGACTTTATTTATTTAAGGATAAAGCTCCATTTCTGGTAGTTCTTGTCACATGAAATGTTGACTCTTTTGCATTAAACTATCGTGGTAAGTGGTATTTGCAAAAAGTATTTGTAATCATTTGTAATAAAAGTTTTTTTTTTTTCATTTTAATGTCACAGACTAGAGTGAAACTAACTTCTAGAATATACCTTAATGAAATCTAACAAATTTTCCTTCACAAGTGATGCCAAGATATTTTTTAAAAAGGTCTCTTTATTAGTAGTACCCACTCTGTACTACTAAATATGGAAAGAATCTGTGATTTGAATACATACGTATTTTACTTAAATAGAGCACATGCATTTTAATACAAAAATCTTGGGTTCAGTTCATTATATAATTTCACTATTGTCTTAGAAACATACTTCGAGAAATGGACTTAGAATATCAGAACTAAATAACTATTACATAAAATTTTACACATGTAGGACAAGTGTCTTTTAATGACCACTGGTTGAATTTTAGAATGTAGATCTGTGCTTAATTACTCAACTGTATGCATTTATTCAGTACATTATTATGCCATTCAAGTGTTTGATTGGATTTAGATTTGTAGTATTATGTAAGTCAATATATTGTTTTAAGAATCTTTGTACAAACAGATTTTAAAGAGGAAAGTTTCATCCTCACATATTTTTGTAGTGTGAAATCTCTAAAGGGGGTTTTAGAAATTCAATTTGTAAGACTTTCAATAATTTGCATTGCCAAGGGCCATCAAAAGAAATAGTAACATCTTTATTGTAAATATTTTCTAGATGACATTGTCCATCACATTGTCCAGACTATTAAAGAAGGTGCTATATGAGAATTGTTTTTATAATTCAATGCCATTAAAAAACTATCTTCTTCTTGAAAGACCTCCTTGTGATCATTATACTAAGAGATTTATAGGTGCTTTCCTTATCTTTCCTAGATGTAGGAAGTTCAAAAACATTTAGTATTCAATTACCTCCTGTCAAGACTATTTATCTCTTCCTTTTTAAGTCCTCATGTGGTATTGCTAGATCAAAATATGTGTGTACATATATATATATATATATATATATATAAATAATATTACTATAGTATTTGTAAAACATACATATGTTAAATTTGTATTTCACCTCAAAAGTGTTTAAGAAAAAGGTGGAATATAAAAGAAAACTATTTATTCTAAAAATCAACTTGATGGGGCTTCCCTGGTGGCGCAGTGGTTGAGAGTCCGCCTGCCGATGCAGGGGACACGGGTTCGTGCCCCGGTCCGGGAAGATCCCACATGCCGCGGAGCGGCTAGGCCCGTGAGCCATGGCAGCTGAGCCTGCGCGTCCAGAGCCTGTGCATCAACTTGATGAAAACACCTTAAAAATACTAGCCTGTCATTAAGATATTATAAAGATTTAGAGACGTGTTCAACAAACAGAAAATGATAAGGTGAGGCAATTTTCTTTTCATTCCCACAGAGTTGATTTGGATTTGGAGTTTTAGTCCCTGTACTTTAACTAAATAGGTGCACATTTTTAAAAGGAGCCTAAGGAGTCATATACGTCCTTATGGAGTTTTTTTTTTAATGCTTGTGTTTTTTAAATAATGTTTTAAAATATTTTTAATATTTATAAATACTATTTAAGATAAAACAGCAGAAAGATAAAGAGTAAAAACTGGGGAGGTAGGGAGGAGAGATGCAAATATATTGAATGCCTATGTGCTATGCATCGATTATTTCATGTAATCCTAATACTCGGCAAGATGGATATTATTATGCTGTATGTTATATATGTGCACACTAAGAATGAAACAGATAATTTAAAGAAACTGCTACAAAGAGCTATTAAGTGGAAGCTCCAAAACTCTTACAAAAACAAATGATGATTGTTTTAAAAAACGTTAAAAGATGCTCCTGACAAAGGCCCTGGGAGAATAACGGAGGGAAGAGTTAAATGGAATAGGTAACAGAAGTCAGCAAAAACAAATTTTAGGTTCATATTTTTTATATCAGGAGACTAAAATATTTTAAATTCCAGGTATATCCTTTTGAAAGTATATCAGAGAAACAGAGAAGACAGTTTGAAAGGTAAGTAAAGTGATTTAGGACCTTGGAGGTTTTAAGTGAAACTAAGAATAAAACAACTAAGCATTGTTTTGGCAAAAATGTAAACAAACAGATATGAAAATATCAATTCCAAAGCAATATAAAGAGATCTGAATGATGGGGAGATAACTATTTTTCACAAAAATATGAAAGATCAAACACTTTGGAATGCCTGACCAATGCTGGAGAAGATAAGTAAAAAATAGATGGAATCTTCCACGTGCAGAATTTCATGAAACTTCTTAAAACACAATAAGCAACCTGGTGAAGACATAGAGGAAGATCCTGCTTTTGGTGAGTGTGGGGGAGGAAGCAGCCGATGGATTGCCATATGCAAGAGAAAAATCACTGGGCACACATTTTCTCTAAACACACACATATAATATGAACTCTGGGACTTTAAACTGAAAAGTCTTGTATGTACACTAACTTTTCAGGATGTTATGATTTATGTTTTTCAGGTTAAATATATAGAACAAATTGTAAAAGATCTTGCCTTTAGGGTACCTAATTTTATTAAACAAGTCGAAGTTTAACATAACTAAGACTATATTATTTATATTTATACAATTTTAGTTTGATATTATTTCTAAACAGAAATTTATTATATAATCTTATCTGAAAATTTAATATAATCAGTGAAAAATGCAAAGCATTTTAAAATTTTAAATTATATCCCAAAATGTGTCTCAAAGTTATGCTGGTAAAAACATGAATTGATGTACCCACAAGGATGTTCAGTGAAGTGAAAGAGAATAAACAGCTCAGATGTTCATCAATTGGAGCACTAGTTGACTAGGCTACGGTACCTGGTACAGAATTTAAAAAAAAATCAAATACAGATTTTTTCTAGAAGTATTTTCTTAAGAGTTATATAATGGGAGCAATAGGTAGATAAGAATATGAAACTAAAAAAGAGTATTTATTTTTACTATAGAAGATACTACATATTTATATTTCATGTATGTATATATGTTGTTGTATATATATATGCATATGATGAGTGCTCTGATGCTTAGCACATGAGTGATAGTTTTATCTAAAATCAAATTTCAGACCTAACAACTGTTACAGATGTCAAGCAGAAAAACTGGCATGTCAAATATGCTAATGCTGAAGTTATTCATTTAACTTGCCCTGAATCCCCAAAGTGATGATAATAATGCAAATCTTCTCAGTGAATTCATAATTGTGTGTATTACATTTGAATTTTTAGATGCTTTAGTATTAGAATACTTTTGATAAATTAAACAAAGAGAGGTACTAGTATTAAAATTTGCAGCAAGGATATGGAGGGAAGAAAAAGAACAAGAATTAAAGTATGTTAATGGCCAAGATTTGTAGGCATTTCAATCAAAACTTCCACAAGAATAAAAGGCTAAAGTAAAAACAAAATTTTAATGCATTTTTTTTTTCAGGAATAAAAAGAAGAAAACTCAGATGGCTTCTCTTCGCAAAATAGTTTGGAGATCCATGAATATTTTGCAGATAAAATGAAGATATTTCTAGTAGTCTATAATAACCTATTAGAAGTATGCAAAAATATTATTACTTTTCAAAAAGATAATAAAACTGAAAATTTAAAAATATTTCATAGATGGATTTCTATAACTTGACAGATCATCTGTAGTTAACCTTTGACACCGAATTTTGTATTACAGCTTAAGTTTATCAAACAATCATACTCATTTGCCCTATTAAATGAGGTAAATGTCACGACTTGTGGAGAACTGCTAGAGTACTACCAGTGATCTCAAGCGAAACAATATTTTTATTTATCTATAATTTAGAATTTGGCAGTTAAAAGCCTTCAACCCATTGATTCCTGGACAAGCATACATTAACCTTGTTTGAAAAGGGCAATTTATTGGCAGAAATAGTGTCTCTTCCTAATGATGAATATTAATTATATGTGTTTATACAAGCATACATTAACCTTGTTTGAAAAGGGCAATTTATTGGCAGAAATAGTGTCTCTTCCTAATGATGAATATTAATTATATGTGTTTATACTATAATGTGCTTCTCAAAAAGCACTACTTAAGATTCTTTTTCTGGTGTCAGAACGTATAGCAGACACTTTCAGGAGGACTATGATTAGCACTCATGTATTAGTATTTATGTGTTTCCCCCTTGGAAAACTAATGTATAAAGAGTTTTTTGCTACATGATTGAATCAGTAATTTGATCTCATAAACTGAACACACAGATAAAGACAAAGCATGACTACATTTATACATTCATTCATATTTTCATTCACTCATTGTAATTATTGAATAGTCATTCATTCTAATTATTGAATGGTTACAATATACCTGTTTCTTGGCTAGATCTTATGTATAAAGACATAATGACCAAAACAGATATAGTCTGTTTTGTGGAACTTACTGTCCTGTAGAGGGGGAAAAAAACCCACAAAATTATGGCAACAATTAGATGATTAGAAACTGAAATGAGTTCTATGACGTGGAGGATGAATATAGGATGATGGAAGAAAATAACAGTTTTGACTGATTAGAATTGGAAGGTGGGAACAGATATAACTGAATATGTTAAGCCGTCAGACAGAAGCCAAGTTATGTACAAAATTGAAGAAGAATATTTAGAACGTTTTGAAGTTTAATTTAGATTTAACCCCTCATGCTACTGACCGATGACCTACTATGTATAAAACACTGAAATCGTATAGGAAATACAATGTGACATCGGATAGAACCTCTGTCTTTCAGGACCTTATATTGACGGCAATTAGGAATTAATGTTTTTTAGCGGCAGAGAAATATGACTAGAAAAGCCATGTAAGGTAATTTATTTGGCAGGATTCCGGAGTTTGAATGGGTGGATATTGTTTTCAATACATTTTAGCTCATCTTTACAGAAAGCAGACTCTCCAAGCTGCTTTGTTATGGTCACTCCATAGAAAAGGATCAAGAGGTAGGAGCAAATGAAATGATGATTTTCTTGAGTATTAATAAGGAACTTGGCTTGACCTCAGATAGGTCACTACCTCACTCCAGAAAAAAAAAAAAAAAGCTCCTCCAGGTTATAATCATCCTTAAGATATTATTTATGCTATCAGCATTTGTAACAGCATTTCCTAAAATATGCTTCAAAGAACCTGTGCTTCCATGAGATGTTCTTTTGTGGCTAAATTAATTTAGTAATTTCTGCATATTTATCCACTGCTTAGAGGTTCATTTGCATTACTATATCAAAGATTATAAAAACTCCTGCAATAAAGAAATCTGTTTAACTTTCCTAAACCCAGCATTTCCTCCAAGAGGATTATCTTGCTCATTTAATGCCTGTTAATGTCTACTGAAACTAGTGGTGTACCTTGAAATATGCTGAGAAGATGATTTTGACTCTAAAGAATCATTTACTTCCTTTTGCATTTTCAATTAGCCCTCAGATTTTCATGAAAGAAAACTTTTTACCTCCTCCACCAAAGCAAAATGCCCCCACCTACTGCGAACAGAGGATTGAGCCATATTTTCAATAACAGTCACTTTGAGAGACCTCTGCAAAGACATCTAACAGGGAACGGAAATCCAGACCTGGGAATTTGCAATTTCCTGCTTCTTAGAATGCTGCTGTCTATGGTCACAAACCCAAATCCTCCAGCACTACCAATTATAAACTGTGCCCCATTCAGCTCTATTTGTATTCTGACCTTTGCGTTTGAAAGATTTTTAAGGCTCTTCTCTGAGAAATTTTTAAAGCTCTAAGGAAGAGTGAGGCATTTGCAAAGAAAATGAGGCACTGACCCAGAAGCAGACTGTTGAGCGACCCACTTTGTAAGAAAAAAAGAGCATGCTCCCTGTGAAGACTGATTTTCTCAAGGCTGGATTAAGTGGGGTTTGCGTGGGAGGCAAGGGTGGGAAATAAAGGCACTTAAGGAACAGAAAGAAATTTGCAGAAGATGTCAACAAATTACAAATTGTGTGTGTATGTGAGACAGAACACTCAGACAAATATATATATAGCGAGAGAGAGAGAGAGAGAGAGAGAGAGAGATTCTTATTTAACCAAAGTAAAGGGAGACTGTCATATCCTAGTCAGCATTAAACTAGTATAGCCTGAAATATTCAAAAACATAAACAGACACACAGCTACTTGTCAGGGAGAGAATGTGGTTATAACTCTTTACCTTTAAAGTCTGGAAAAACTATAATACTTTAATAAATAAAAGTGCTTTTGAACTAATATATAATTAATTAAAATCACTTTTAAAAAAACTTCCATTTAGCAATCATCACCATCTATATTCTTATGGAGACATTCAGAGAAGCCCTAACTATTGTCTTCTCTTTTCTGCAATGTATACCAAGACACGTTTATCTCTTTTCCAAAAGATAAACCATACTGAGGAAAAACAAAAGTAGTATCTTCAGAATATATTGCTTAGATCCTCTATGACTGGTAATAATGCTAGGTTTGTTTTTTTTTTAATGTTTCCATTAAAGAAAAGAAACTTGGCTTCCAGAATCCCGTATGTGATAAGACAGTTATGATTGGAGGTCACCACTGACTCATTGCTTGTATTCCAATAAAGATAACGAAAAGCATCAGAATCACATTCCCCACAGAGTTTAGCTATGGGTAAAATCTTTGGGATTTCGATCCCCACGTTTAAGTGAACTAGTCCAGTCCATGTCTAAGACCATCTACAGAAGTGTAGAATCCCACCTCCAAGACACACAGTGGGGTCTCTTAAAGTACCATCTGAATACTGCTGCATTGTAACGGGGAGCAAGGGGACAAAGGAACACTTTAATGGATTGGTCCATTTCCACTGAAGAACTGAAACTTCTGCCCCAGTGTGACTAAAAACATCAAAGTAAGGCCTGGTACAGAAAGATAAGTCCTTAAATAGAAATAAAACCCTGGTTAATCATTAGCTTCTAATACATCATAGGAACTGTCAAGCACTAGCAAGTATTAAAATAATCTGACTGAATGGTCTTTAAGCATGAGAACACCAATTTAACAAAATCATGTGAAACATAGTCAAATGAAAAAAATATATATATAGTTTTGTAATCAAAGATCATGATGACCAAAATAAGCAGTGAAAGGTTATAACTGATAACTCTTAAACTGCCTTTTGGCATTATATTTTATGAAAAAAACGGTGAAGAAGGGGGTAAAAACTGCATCCTCAAAGTAAAGTTAGACCTCTTTAATAATTAACTATACTAAAACCATAGCTTTTGAGTCAATAAGTCACACCTGAATGAAACCTGGATGAATCAAGTTTCAGTTAGAAATGCTTTGTCAGTAACAGAGTGGTAATACGCAATTTTCCCCTGGGTGTCATACAACTGATTAATTGTTGCTAATTGATTTATTATTTTTGGAGCCCTGTAGGAAGTTAAGCACTTCATAGTAGAATGATTGCTTTAGGAACCACTAAGAGATACAGATCAATCCATGAATAGCGATGGATATCTCCCTTAAAACAATGTTCATCCTCTATAGAAAAAAATGTGACAGAAAGATAGAAAGAGGAAGGAAGGGAGGAATGGAGGGAGGAAGGAAGGAAGGGAGGGAGGGAGAGAGGAAGGAAGGAAGGAAGGAAGGGAGGGAGGGAGGGAGGGAGGGAGGAAATACACTTTTAAGGGAAACATTAAATTGGCCCCTTTGGCATTTGGAAATATGTATGCTATTTTGGTTTAGATGTTTCATTAAAGTGATGGATAAAAAGAAAAAAGAGCCTCTGTAGATGCATCGTAATATAAAATCTAATGAATAAATAAGGTCAGCACTGTTAGTTTCTAAGCATCTCCGCATACATGCCTGGATCCCACCCACTTACTTCATATTTAAATCCAAGTTTTTACTTTATATTCAAGTAATATATGATGTAAAAACATATACAGATTTCCTAGAGGCCCTTTCTTAAATACACATTTGTTGCCTAGGAAGGTTATTTGTATATGAGTATGTGTGACTACTCATATCAGAGAATATATCAATAACATATCAGAGAATTTTCAGAGCAGAAAGTCTTTTAATAGAGTGAAAATTAGAAAAAATAACATAGTAGTACCTTAAAATATCTATTATTATTATCTTTCCCTGGTTTCATTAGCATCAACCTAAGTCCCAATTTCTCAGCATCTCATTAAAGGAACCCCAATCTGATCCCACCTGTGACAGCATGTTCCTAATGCTATAGTCATATGAACTTAATTTTGCTACCAGAAATGAGAAGTGATATTTTGCACAAGTTATTTTCTCTGCCTGAAAGCCAGATCTGGGTTAGAGTCATGTCTGCATAAAGACATAATAATATCAAAACTAATATAAAATTAGAAATTTCAGGTAATCCCACTCTATTGTCTCTAGGATTGTGTGAGGGGGATAATTTCTTTATTTTGGGGAAAAGAAATGCAACATAATTTCCAGAAATGCCTCTTTTCCCCATGAGCACTATTTAAATAAATAAATAACAAGGAAAAATACATATGTGGAGAATGAGTGTTTGGGGCAGAGCAGGAAAACAAAAAGAAGAATGCTAAGTATTCGTTGAGACAGGCATTACTCAACAGGCAGAACTGTCTTGGACAGAGAAAAAGGCCTGAACAATAGATGGAGAATCATAGTCCTGGATATTGACTGCATCCATTAGTGAACAACAACAACAAAAAATGTGCCCACTTTCCTTAATTTTTCCCTAGACCTTTTCCAGTCCTCACCCTGAGCTTTCCCCTTCTAGCCTTTATTAGGTAATGAGTGTGAAGAAGGGCTGACCAAATCCCATTCTGTGTCATTTCATCTTTTAGTTCTGTGTCATCTCCCTTAGGCCTCAGTCATGACTTAGGGAGAGGAAGTGGAAGTAGTAGTGACTGGGAAGACTAATTAAAAGACTACCAATCTCGGTCATCAAATAACTTCTGTATCTACTTCACAGCCTAGAAGCTAAAATATTGGGGTTTGTAGTTGGATCTGTTCTTGCCGTGACTTTGTGACATTTGCTTAAATTCCCTCTCACTTTCAGGTTCTTCATTTGTCAAGTTGTAGTACCTATATTTGATTTTTTGTAAGGATTAAATGTGCTAATTAGTGGAAAGTAGTGCAATATTTGGTAAGTCAAATGATCAAATGTACTATTAATGTTACTATGACAATCATTATCATTATTTTTATTGTTGTTATTATTAGTTAGGTCTTCCTATAAGGAAGTAGAGTGCTCACCAGGATTGGAAATCTGGAGGTATATAGTAGGAGAACTTTTAATCATAATCCTCCTTTTCTGAAGACTTAGCATACAACTTAGCTCTGGTCAAGTGTTAACACCTTAACCCTGTCAAGTGTGTGACAGTCTTCGTAATGTCCATTACGTTTGGAGAAGCTCACAACTACATGAAGATGGCTTGGCACATCATCATTATTAGCGTCCTCAGAGCGTCAGCTACACCCACTTCTGGTCAGACTATTAAAACCCATGATTCCATGGTGATGAACAACATTAATACTCATACAAGAGTCTAATATTAAAATGAAATTAGAAAGAAACTCCAATCTGTCCCTTTGGAATACTCTCTGCCGGAATTTGTAAGACAGAATGGTTCTGAATGGCCTCATCCTTGCTTGGATTTCCTTTGTTCTTTTCATACTTAGCTAATTAAGTTAGATTGCTTAAAAAAATAAATAAATAAATGCCTCTAAAATCTGCACCTTTACAAAGCTTATATGTTGAAAGGCAAATCATGTTTTTCTTTACTTTGATACATAAAAATTTAAATTTTGTGATATTTGAGACTTGGTGTGACCTACTGGGAATATGAAAGAACTCACATAGTATTTATTAAGGTGATGGCCAGTGGTGACAGCCCTAGATCATCATCTTTCCTGGTAATTTTTTTTTTTTTCTACTTCTTTTGTCCCTTGCCCTAGTCTCAAGTGTTAGATAAAATGTAGAAATTAGGGTAGAAAAGTTGGGATAGTATAGATATTTTTACGCTTACAAAATACTCTTGTTTTTTGTTTTTTTTTTTTTTTTTTTTTTTGCAGTACGCGGGCCTCTCACTGTCGTGGCCTCTCCCGTTGCGGAGCACAGGCTCCAGATGCGCAGGCTCAGCGACCATGGCTTACGGGCCTAGCCACTCCGAGGCATGTGTGATCTTCCCGGACCGGGGCACAAACCCGTGTCCCCTGCATCGGCAGGAGGACTCTCAACCACTGCACCACCAGGGAAGCCCAAATACTCTCTCTCTGAATTAGGTTTGAAGTGGAAAATTATTTGACTTCAAAGCATGTACCTCATTTAGTCAATGGTATCTTTTCTTTGAGTTTGACACCCTTTCTAGTTCTCAAACTTTTGCACTCCATGAATTGAAGAAACATGGCTATAGAATATGATAGAATGCTCCAGTTAACCATAACACGCAGTATTTAATCACCATCAATGAAAAAAGTGAATGCCATAAAAGAAAGTGATTCATTTTTTCTTAAAAATGCTGATTCCTCCCTACCTAAAAGAGAGCCTGACACATAGTAAGCACTGTTAAATATTTGGTGAACAAATGAATTGACACTTCTGGTACCTATGAGTATAACTGTAACCATTGCTAACAGTATTCTCAAAATTAGTAGGGATAGGGAAATTTATATCTAAATGCTGTACTTTCCATACTTTCTTATGTATCAGTGTTTATAATCATTTCTGAGTCATGAAATACTTTCCATACCCCCCAAAAATGAACATGTAGAAAATATTTGTAATATAACTCTAAAAATTAAGGATTTTTCAAAGAATTTAATATTCTCATGCAGTGTTTCTTAAAATACAGTGTACACACTTAACACTTGTGAAGATTTTAAGTACTATGAGGATAAATTTTAAAAACATGGAATAGTTATATATTCATTTTTATAGCTTCTTTTGTAATGATAAGTTAAATTTGTTTTGCTTTAAAAGCAAAAATATTAAAGTTTCTTTCAAAATAAGTGTGCTTAAGTTAAAAAATAAGTTGGGTTAAAGAAAACTATTCAGGGAAGAATATTTCTCTATTTGCTGTTACAAGTTGATAAACTACAAGGAAGGAAGGATAACATCGAGAAAATCTTACAGGAAAACAATACTGAAATATATTCTTCAGTTAGGCTAGATAGACCAAGAGAACCTAATTTATAACCTCCACCATGCAACATTCTCCCACTAAGGTTTGGTTTTTTTTTTTAGTTAAAATTTTTATTTTGAAATATATATATAGATTCACAAGCAGTTGTTAGAAAAAAATGAGATCTCATGTTCTTTTTCTCTGGTTTCCGCCAACAGTAATATTATGCAACACTATAGTACAATATCAAAATCAGATTATTGACACTGATGTTACTCAGATACAAAATATTTCCATCACCACAAAAATCCCTTGTTACCATTAATCTACCTACCTAGCCACTTCCATCCCATACCTGAGTATAGAGTATACTGCTTGGTATACTCTGTCTCAGGGAAGTCAGGAAACCAAGTTTTCTTGGTCTCAGCAAAAGGCACAAGTGTGCCTTCCTAAAAAAATGAATAAGCTTTAGTTATGTATTAACTGTAAATTATATAATTTCAGCAATTTCTCTGTGTGTATGTGTGTGTGTTTTCCTCCTTCCAAACATTTAGCACTAGTTTTATAGTCAACTTCTAGCAAGCTTTCTAGTTTAATCTTGTATTTTTTCCATATTTTTGTATCTTTTTGTCCATATTTTTTCTGTTATCCTCAATAGGTCATCAATTTAATTTTAAAATGTTTACAATTTATTTTTTGTTGTTTGTCTTACTAACTTTTAGCCCTACATACATATCGTTTTCTGCACGCACACACATACACACAATCTATATCTATCTAATTTGAGCCACCTTAAAACATAAATAAAAGTAAAACAAAACTAAAAGTAGCTGTTGAGTTATTGGAAAGAGAATGAGAATGTGACTAAGGACTAAAGAGGTTCACTTATCATTAGAGTTCCTTCAAATTCTGAAAATGATATCACCACCACAGCATGTCAAATTGAAGGGAATTTGAAATGGTAAGACTTGTATCAATTTCTCTACAGCAGAAGTTATTATTCAGTGAAGGCCCCATATCAAAATGTTGAACATTAACAGAAGGGACGTTTAGCATAGACAGAGAGAAGCCTGGGGTCTTTTCAAGGACACTTCATTGTACCTGCTTCATGACCCTGGGCTTATTCAATAAGCCTTGTAAACTGTAGACTATTCAGAGTCGAATGCTCGTGATTCAATGACTTTGAGATCATGATATGAAAACATCAGAAAAGGATGAAATATAACTTTGCTTGATCCTCTAAACTGATATAAAATTGATTTAAATGACATGATTCTGAAGGCCAGAACTTTCATATTCTCCTCACTGACCCAGCAATAGTGTCTCCATTCATTTTAATTTTTTAAAAACTACTGCACAATGTCTCATAATTAAATGAATCAATTTACTTTGTGGTAAGTGTATTATTAATTTCTTTCTACACAAATGTGCCAAAGAATCCGAAAGAGTTTACTGTCTACAGTATAAAAACACTGCTCTTGCTCAGTAAAAATAGCTTTGCTATGGTGTACAGTGGATTTCAGGGAAGGGTGGATTATCATTACCTAAACTCTATCTAAAGAATTTAAACTCTGAATTAGAAAGAAAAAAAAAAATAACTTTTCCAACTAGATGCCTCAGAAGTCAATAGAATGGAATCTTTCTAAAGAAGAGCTCTTGGCTATAAAGTCCTTGTTGCCTGCATGTTTCGTCAAAGCTTAAATTCTCATGAGGATACATCATCCTTATAATCGGGCCATGCATGTTTAACATTAGTCATGTTATATTAACCTTGGATGACCAGCACAAGAGACCAGGGGTTGTGACTTGAATGGCAATGTACAGATTATAAAACAATATTTTAATTTTAAAATATTTAATATATTAGTTTTTGTAATGAAATGTAACATTTAGCACCTTCATCACTTGGCAGAAGATGATGGAACTGGCCAGCTCAATTTCTGAAACACTTCCAGTAACCAAGAAAATTAATTTGAAAACTAGACTCTTATCCCATTTCAGCATCTGTCCAACATTTTTGTTTAGGGTAAATTAAATTCTGACTCATTCATGAGTTAAATGAGTGGCGGTATCAATTCAACTTTTCACTGCCTTTATGCCTCACCTGACCTCTGTTTTTTAAGAAGCCTTACCACAAAAAGAATGCATTAAGAAATCTTCATTTTGCATTGTATAAAAAATATGAGTAACATTTTCACTCTTATCTAATGCTTTATGCAGCATTGCCTCTAAAACCCTTGATAAAAGATTTCATTGGGGTCAGAGTTAATATCTTACAAAGCAATGATGCAGGTTTCTAATAAAAGCCAAGTCCATTGAATCTTTACCTACTCAGAGAGATTAGGTAGGACCTCAATTAAAGTAATATTGTTATCTCTTATGGTTCATTTGCCTGTGAATACTGGTTACCAGGATCTTGATTTAGAGCTAAGTAGGCAATCTAAATACTCTAACCTGACGAAATGAAAACCATTACCAATGTCTGCAGTGTAATATTCTTATTTGTAAATTAACATTACAAATTAACTGTTTGTTTTTTAAATACACCAGCGCTCAAAATTTTAAGTTAATTAATATGTATTAATTTATTCGCTAACCACCATTAAACTCACTGTACATGATCCCTGGTATACGAAGGACTTATACAAAATGTTAAAGATATTATTGAATAGAGTTTTTTCACTTGTGCTTTTCCATATTTTCTACATTGTCTACAATGCTATAAAAATAAAAATATTTTTCTTTTGAAAATTAAATGTTACTTCAAATAAAAAAGAGTTACCTCCTTAAGCCCCAAATCCGATGAGAGATTGTCATCTTAAGTATAATCTATAGAGACCTCGATCTGGAGAACACTTAGATTTCTTATACTAAAAAGCAACTATAAAGAAAAACATAATAAAAATCCACACCAGAGGGATTCTCACTGTATAGCCAGATGCTGACTGAAAGCAAAGCAGGGAAGGTTTACTACAGAATAACTTTTAAGTACAATTTTTCAGACACAATAAGATAATTGCTAAAACATTAAGTATGGATTGGTGGAGAGAAATTTGTGGGGAAACTTTCAGTTTGAAATTATTATGTGTGTGTAGGAAAAAAGGTACAACATAACCATGTGTTGTTTGTGTGTGCGTGTGTGTGTGTGTGTGTGTGTGTGTGTGTGAGAGAGAGAGAGAGAGAGAGAGAGAGAGAGAGAAAAGTGAGCGTAGAAATTGGGAACAGAAAGATTATATGTTGAGTCTTTACTGACTCCTCCAAATCATACATATAGAATATTTTTACTAAGTAAATCTTGTTTTATACGATCATAGTCATTCTGAGTTGTATCAAAGCCAAAAATCCAGCGAAGAAGCCCAAACAACTTCTTGTCAAAAGGATGACTGCACAGCCCTATTTGCTCTCACATCATTCCGTACTTGATTACAGAAAAGCCAACATAAAATTCTTTAGGATTGTGAAAAATATTTAAATGTCACCTTGAATGAAAACAACCTGACAATTTATCAAACTATATATTTATTCAGCACATGGGTCAAGATTTGACAATGAGTTAAGTTGGACACAAAGAAGCCTAAGACTGAGATCCTGCCCTCAAAGGACTTTCAGACTACCTGAGGAGCCTCCACCCTGCTCACACATCCAGGACTCGCTTACTGATGCACTTAACAGGTTCCATGGCTGTGTGCATATCTTTGTATTGTATAATTAGATGAATGGAACAGACTTTGCTTCTTTCAGGAAAATACAAAAAAAAAAAAAAAAAAGACATAGCAATATAAAAGAAAGACTTGATAAAATTCAATTTTTAGAATTAGGTTAATAAAATCATGTGGATATTTATGCCAATTACTATTCACTGTCTACTGATGTAAAGTGTCTTAAGTACTGTTATGAATTTAAAGGCATGTTTATTAAGGGTATGTGCTCTATTGTGAAAGCCTCATGAGCAAGTAGGTTCTATAGCTTTCTTTCAAACCACTCTCTTTAATGCTCTCCTCATAGGTAAATACCTTCCTAATAAAATCAGCTATTTGTACTTATTAGAAAAACTTTGGGCCAGTTATTGCCAAATATTAAACTATTCAAAAAAGATTCTTCTGCACTTTCTGATTTCTTCCATTTTTGAAAAAGAAAATCATTTCCAGTATTTGGTGATGTTTACAAATCAGTGGTCAAGGGAAACATGCATGCAAACTATAAGACATTGCTAACATCATTCCTCCAGAAAGTGTTTCATGACAAAGAAGTCTTGAAATCATAGCTTTACTGATATTCGATGGACATATCATTTCCCAAAGGGAAGTCTGAATAGAAAAAGAAAGGCACCATCTGTTTTTGAATTGCAAAGCAGCTGCTCCCTCATTGTGATCTGCTTCACTGGAACTAGAGCTATTAAACTTGTAATTCCAAATATATTTCCTTTTAATTAAACTAAATTTCTATGAAAGTTTTCTCATTACTTTTTGAAAAGCAAGGTGGGCAATGACAAATTGATTCATAAAGAAGGTATACTATACATCTACGAAGTACATCACCAAGTTTTCCTTCTTTAACATTGAAATGCTATGCTTCTTTTTCCCCCCTGAAAAAATTGCCAGAGACAGTCTAGCTGCTTTTTGTTCTCCCTCTGTCTTCAAGTATAAGCATATTGTTGTATAACAGTCTCTTAACAGGTTACAGCAGCTTCTTAACCGTTTCTTAAAAGGCTACAGCGAATAGCAGTGCCCACCCATTCACAGAGATATTTAATTGTAGAAACACATATCTAGGGAATTAAAAACATACTGTCTACTTTCAACACGGTCCTTCTTCATTCTAGAACTGACTGTTGTGGCTGGCTGTGGTGTATATAGAGCCAGAATCTTCACCTCTTGACTTGACTGCAATCCTGGAAAACCCTTGGTACAGTGTTTGCCGTAAAATCCAACTTACATGTCAGTTTAAGAACCAAAAACTTCACCAGTCTTTGAGGATAATATACTCAATGATCTAATGATACTTTAGAAACAAAAGTTCACATGTGCAGCTCAAAAGATGATTTTTGATTAAAACATTCTTGATTCATCTCTTCTCCTTACCACAGTAGGACACAAGCTCTACATTCTTGCGGCTTCTATAACATCCTAAATGCATATTTGTATAGGATTTTATAACTTTTACTATTTAATAAGGATCTTTACAAGAGAAAAAAAAATCTCTCCTTTGGACTGTATGTTCTTAAAATGCAGGATATCTACCTAATTCACCTATGAACCTACAGTACTAACCAGCAAATTGATTCTCTTTCCTTTAACCAAAAATCATTTTTTTTTAGTTACTTCTGTGTGCCAGGTTTTTCTAGTAGTTGAAAACTAGTGTGTCCCCTAAGCTCTTAAAAGAAAACCAGGGGTTAAAAAAAAGGCAACTTATAAAATTCTACTTATTAAATCACTGCTTTTGTCATGAAGCTTTAAAATCCACAATAGGAATAAAGAAGCTTCTTTCCTATTGTTAACTCAAGGGCTTCCAAATTTGTTTCACAACAGATTCCATTTCTTCATACTTTGTAGGCACATAAGGTTTACTTCAATGTAAACCTTCTATAAATTCTTATCTTAATATGTTTCACTTTTTCACATATGTCATTAAGACTCAAAAATGTCTTGATGTGGTCTGAGGGAGAGAGTTGTGTTCTGGAGGTGGGCTTGCACACGTGATCTGCTACCATGTCTAAGATTTACAATACTGCCACTATGACAAATGCTTATCTCTTCAGAGGACTGCTAGTAAAATGTAACTCTATTACTCGGTAAAGGTTAGAATATTAATCCATTATTCCTACTGGTACTCAAGCACAAGTAGATTTTTAATTTTTTTTAAGAAACAAGACCAGTTCAATTTATTAGGAGTTGGGTGGGGGGGGGTCAGACTGGCAGGAAGGCTTTGGCCAGCAGAGGCCTAAGAGGGTCCCCTATTCCTGGTCCTTGGCATCACCATGTGTCAGATGTATTGACTGTCGACATGTGAAAGAAGAGGTCACTGTCTTGGGCTATAGCCCAAACTATTGTTTTGGTGAGGTCCAGGTTGACAAAAAAATATTCTGAGAGATCTAAAAACAAATTTTCAATTTCTCAAATTAGACTAGGTCAAACTCTCTCTCTAAGCACAACTGCTTAAACATATGCAGTCTAGATTATCCATTTTAAACAAGACCTCCAAGGTTACCTGGGCAAATCCCTCTTATTAAGGTTTTGAGTCCAATAGATGATATTATGGTTCTGATGATGAGAGCCACCCTGAATCAACTATGGAATAGATGACAAAGCTTTGCCCTGAGGATGACATAAATAGGATTACCTCAGAGATAGCTGGGTGAAACCCAGTCCTGATGAAATAGGTATTTTAGATGATTATGTGAATGTATGAATAAGAGGGTGAGATATGCATGTCTCCTTCAAAGTGATCTAAATATAATATCACAAAGGCTAGATATACTTAAGACTATAAGTTAAAAAATTGGAATTATTCAGTCCATAGGCTAGGAAAAAGAATAAAAAAGGAATATTTTTCACTAGCTAAAGGAAACATGTAATGTGACTAATAAGCCACTATTCAGATGTCCTTCACATAAATGGAAGATGAGCTATTAAGTTATAGTGTGTCTTGGATGACTCATTTCTCAGGACTGCTCATCTTCTACTTCCAATTAAAACTCACATGGATTGTGGTAAAAAGGCCTGTTCTTAACCTGCCCACTAAAAGACATGTCTCTAATTCCTACCTGTGGCACTGCCCATCTGTGAGGTTTGTGCAAATTCTTAACTTCCCCAAGTTTTAGTTTCCTCAACTGTAAAACGACAGTGATAAAAGAACCTATGCTGTGAAGTTGTAAGAGAATAAAATATATGAAGAGTTATAGCACTTAGCACAATGCTAAGACCCAAGACAATTTTTTTCAAAAGGAAAAGATAATAGCTGCTACTATTGTCATTATCTTTATGACTTGATCATAACTTGGCTAACTATGAATATTTGTCTGCAGAGGGGTAAGGTGATGATTGGAAAACATTAGTATCTATCAATCACCCTTGAATTTTTATTTTTCCTCAGTGACAGTAATAGAACTATACATTTCGACCTCTTGTAGGTTTAACTAATGATTTATCTTCTCTGCTGACTTGATTTATTTTGGGGTATGCTCACAAAAAATAAGTATCTGACATTTCAGTGGTATTACTATTGACTATCTAACTGAAACTTTCAGGTTTCCTAAATCTAGTTTGGCCTAGGTTTCAGTCCTTGTATAAGTGGGATTTATGTTGGTCCATGCTTCATTGTACCCCATCTCCCCCACCTCCAAAAGGATAACTGAACACAGGAAAATGTGTGTGAGAGATAAGACCACCTTTTCCAATCTCCTTTCCATTGTTAAAAGTTCCATTAACTATTATTCAGCAACTTCCTGAATTTTAAATTTATACACAAAGATTCTCTTGTGCAATCTCAATGCTATTACATTCTTTCATTATATATATGGTTCCCCAGGACGGGAAAACATAAAAATCACACCTGATTTCTATGGCTGAGTGTGCTTCAAAGTGATATTCGAATGCGATCACACACACAAATATTCATTTCAATCATTTTTCAATTCTGCCTTCTCTTCGTGTTGATAACAATTCCATTTTCAAACATTCCTTTAGGTCATACACTAGTGAGTTTTGGAGTAGATAGTAACTTTTTGTAAAGTGTGATTAATTTAGTTCTGTTGGTAGTAATTTTATTGCATCTTGACAGCTGCCTTTCCACCAGATTTCCCCTTCTGAGAGTAAAATCCTTAAAATCCTACCATTCAAATTCTGCAAAATTAAAGATCTTAGATATTAGATATTTTATACATTGTAGGGCTACTTTACAGTAGCACAACTATGAAACTTCTTAAATCAGATAATAAACTAAGAAAACTAGTATAACTAAAGAAATCAGATATTAAAAGTAAAGCATTTATAGCTGCCTGACACCAACAGGTGCTGTTGCTATTGTTGTTTTTGCTGCTATTGCTGTTGTTATACTGAGCTAGCAGAGAGGAGCAAAGATATATTCCAGGCCTGTGCTGGCAATGTCTTCATGTCTAAACCTTGGCTAAAATGAAAATCTCCCTGTTATTATGCTCACTCACAAATTTAAAAAGATCAAAATATTTTCTTGAAAAAATTCAGTTGTTTATATTCTTTTTTAGAAAGCACCTATTGTTACTATCAATTAACTATAATGAGGCAGTAATACTTTATTAGTATGAAGTATAACTTCTCATATAACAAACAATAAATAAATGAAATCCAAAGAAAACCAAGACATGGGAAAACAACACATTCCCGTACACATGCAGACCTGCTTCACTGAAACTATATCCTGGAAAGATGCAAAACCTCTTTGCCAACAACTTTTTGCAGAGATAGTTTTAGAGGGAGAAGTATTAGGTCTGTTCTTCCAATATGTTCACAATCCATTCCTGATTCTGGAAATCTCATGCTTCCTTTCTTCAAGTTTGTTCTTAGTAGACTTAAGCTCAAAGTGTTGTAAATATATAAAAACAATAAAACCTTGAAAGAAAGAATCTTTAATTCAAACCTTTGTCTTTTCCCCTAAACCTACATCCAATTTGCTAGATTCTCTCAGATGACAGACTGCATTATTCAACGACATGCAAGACTCTCCAAAATTCAAGACTCATTCAGAATAAAATATTAGAGTATTTGAGTAGTGATGTTAATAGTCCTTAAATACAATTGTCTGAAGAACAGCTGTAGTCAAAGTATGAAGCAAGACCTCAGAAAAGAAGATGATGATGACTGTGAGAGCAAACCAGTTTATGAACTATTCTCCATTTGCTGACTAGCTTTGATCTGTGAACAAATAAAAAGTGGAAAGACCAAAAAAAGAACAACTCAATAGTTTGCATGATGATACACTATCATCTTCTGATGCTTCAATTATCAACTTAATATTCTCACAACTATATTAGGGACAATCAATAAACATATCCGTTAATAATTTTTAGCAGTTTCTTTTAGATTTGTTTAAGGAGGAGGAAGGGTCTGCACACTTCTCTTTCTCAGGCTATGGTACTTCCTTATGCTTTCTTGAGGTAAATTATTTCTTGTTTCTGAAACCATAATCTTCTGTCCCTAGAATATACCCTGAATTATCCCAAACTCCTAAATTTAAGAATCTATGGACCCACTGAAATTCTCACTCAATTAAAAACAATTAAGTTAGTGCGGGAGAGGTGGCTCCCTTTGCCAGAGCTGGCAGCCAGGAGAGAAAAAGGGAGGGAGAGGAAGAATTGGAAAGAGAAATAGAGACAGAGATAGAGAGACAAAGACAGAGACAGGCATTTGAAGCCCACACTAAAATCAAGTGAATTAAGATTTCTCCCTGATGATTTATAGAAAGGATAACATACCTTCAGGTAGCTATTTATTTTGTGCTAGGCCAACCTGTAAGTATAGAATGTTACAAAGGAAAAATAGCTACATCAGATTTTTCCTCAAAATATTCAAAGGACTTTAACAGCCATGACTAAAGTGTCAAAGAACCTAGACTTTAGCTTCAGACATCCCTGGGCTCCACCGTTCTGGCTCCATCGTTGACCAGCTGGCCAGCTGAAGCCTCTTGCCTTAGCTAAGCTGTAATATACTCATTTATACATTGTATATAATAATTTAATTAAGCAACATAGATTAAATGAGGTAATGTCTAACTCGTAAGTGCTGTCTAATTATTCTCTATTAGTATTTGTTATTATTTTATTCACTAATAAAGTATGATGAATTAAAGCCCTTTTAATCCCTTCTTCTCAAAGAATCATTTCCCCTTCATCATTTCCATTTTATTTTCCAAGTCAGTAGAACCTTAATCACTACAAAGTGTTAAGTACCGCACATTTCAAAAACAATTCCTGGAGTATGTCATCTTAGAAACCCAAAGATAAAGTAAATTGTTTTGTTTTTTTTTTAATGGGAGGGAAATTACTTGCTCAGTGATAAAAAGGCAGGACTTTGATGTAATTAAAAACAGCCTCTCATATACCATAAGTGTTAAACACAACATAAAAATAACTTTGAGCAGCAACATAACTACCTTATACCATCTGATAAATTCAACCTCCTTAAGTGGATTTTTAAGAAAAAAATTATAGAAATTGGCTCAAATAGTTAAACTTACGCAAGTGATGTGATCGATGCCCTCACTGAGGTGGTTGATATTTTTGGAGTCAATAGATATGTAAGAAAAAATAAAAATGAGATTGAATAAATAGGATAAACTTTTTACATAAAAGATGTATAGAATTCTTAAACTGTAGCAGTAATTCTTTGGACAGGCAGTTGTCTTTTTCAAATAAGATTTCATTTATATGGTTCAACTTAGAACACAGATGAATTTTTAAAAATTATGTATTTTGTGTTAGGGAGGATTACAAGAGAAATCTAATACATATGGTAACAAGAAATTATCAAACCCTGAAAAAGAAGCCATACAAAGAGTTTTGAGGCACAGATTGCATCGTAGAGATTATTCCACCTCGAGTGGTCACAGAATTTCACATTCACATAAAACCTATTCACATTTCACAAAAATAGGTTTTGCATTAATTTCCATAATTAAATGGTAAAGAAAAGTATCATATATTAAATATGTATAAGTGACAGGTGTTTTAAATCTGTTATCTGTTAATCTTCACAACAAGACTTCCAGATTGGTTATTTTTCCAATTCAAATGAAACAAATTATCATAAAGAATTTTCAACAGCTCATTCAAGGTCACATAGCTAGTAATGTGGAAGACTAGGATTCAACCGAGGTAGATCAGCCTCTATCTTACGTCTGTTTTCCCAAAAGTAAAGCCTAAGAGGGGCCTCCTTTGGAAACTGATTTTATCTCAATGAGTGAGTACTTTCAAAAGAAGTTGAGACGGAACATGATAGAACAAAAACGTTCAGCAAAGAAGTGGTCCCAGCAGAAGACTAGCTTCCCTTGGTCCCTAGGGAAGCTTGGAGCATGCATTGCACCACAGAGGTAGACCCACATGGTTGTTGACTGTAGAGACTGGGGATAGGGCACGAGGAGGTTGGGGGACAATGGAGGGAGAGGGTGTATCACACCCAGGGTGGGAGAGGAAGCCTAATTAGGCAGCGGGTTGGGGGTGAGATGGGGGAGAAAGTACACAGTATGCAGGGGTAGAGAAAGGGACCCCATTAAGGGAGGCTAGGGATAGGACAAGGTGTTGCTGAAATAGAGGATGAATAAAACCCAGGATTAGGCAAAAAAATCTCATTAAGGTCATTTTTCTGTAATTTTTTAGGTGATTCATTAGCATTTGGTGCCACCAAAAGCAACTGGTACCAGAAAAAGCAACAGGCAAATGGGGCACTCCTAGTGAACATGGACCAGGCACCAAAAAGATCTACTGCAGTCTCTGAAATCTGTTACAATATGTTATCTTCTCATATGAATATTCCATATGCTGGGATGTTGGATACTGGACCAAACTGATATCCTGTCAACTCCCTGGAACATGAGACTATGTTATTTTCCTTGCATTCTAATTTTCTCCTTCTCTTATGGGGGTTGGAACTTAACCTTGAAAAATTTCTGGCCAACCTGATTCCCCACCTCAACACAGGCAAGACTGTACAGTTATTACACAATTTTATACAAGGCTGAAGATGTAGCACACGGGTGTGTATGTCTGTGTGCATGCATGTGTGTATTGCCTGCTCAAAGGCAGATCTGCCTCACTTATTTGTGAACCCAATAAAGTATTCTACTCTATTTGAAAATTATATAAATGTATTTGTAGATAGTGATAATACCTTAGTTACAATACATTATGTATATATAAATTCTTTTTTTTAAATTTTTATAAAGATTTGACTGATGTACTTTTTCTTTAAATGACACATTCTTATGAAAAAAAAAGATCAATTTTACTCTTACAGGCTTCTTTTCACATTGGATAAACATCCACAGAAACTTAAGCTATTTTTTTATAATTAATTTTTATTGGAGTATAGTTGCTTTACAATGTTGTGTTAGTTTCTACCGTACAGCAAAATGAATCAGCTATACGTGTACATATATCCCCTCTTTTTTGGATTTCCTTCCCATTTACGTCACCACAGAGCACTAAGTACAGTTCCCTGTGCAATACAGTAGGTTCTCATTAGTTATCTATTTTATACATAGTAGTGTATGTATGTCAATCCCAAACTCCCAATTCATCCCACTCCTCCCTTCCCCCCTTGGTGTCCATACGTTAGGTCTCTGCGTCTGTGTCTCTATTTCTGCTTTGCAAATAAGATCATCTATACCATTTTTCTAGATTCCACATATATGTGTTAACACACGATATTTGTTTTTCTCTTTTTGACTTACTTCACTCTGTATGACAGTCTCTCGGTCCATCCATGTGTCTAAAAATGACCCAATTTCATTCTTTTTTATGGCTGAGTAATATTCCATTGTATACATGTACCACATCTTCCTTATCCATTCGTCTGTCAACAGATATTTAGGTTGCTTCCATGACCTTGCTATTGTAAATAGTGTTGTAATGAACATTGGGGTGCATGTGTCTTTTTGAATTATTGTTTTCTCAGGGTATATGCCCAGTAGTGGGATTGCTGGGTCATATGGTAGTTCTGTTTTTCGTTTTTTAAGGAAACTCCATACTGTTCTCCACCATGGTTGTATCAATTTACATTCCCACCAACTGTGCAAGAGGGTTCCATTTTCTCCACACCCTCTCCAGCATTTATTGCTTGCAGATTTTTTGATGATGGCCATTCTGACAGGTGTGAGGTGATACCTCATTGTAGTTTTGAATCACATTTCTCTTATAATTAGAGACGTTGAGCATGTTTTCATGTGTTTGTTGGCCATCTGTATGTCTTCTTTGGAGAAATGTTTATTTAGGCCTTCTGCCCATTTTTGGATTGGGTTGTTTGTTTTTTTGATATATAAATTCTTAATATAAAATTTGCTTGACGTCCTCAAGTCACATAAAATTCATTTATGTGACAATTTTCATTCAAATTTATATAAACATAAGAAGGGTTTTTTCTTTTTCTTTTTTTTTTTTTAGTATGGAAATGGCAAATGGATGACCTATTTTCCACTAACTTTTTACAATTCTGCTTAGAAGCTATAACTTTGAATTTTTTATCATTATGATTATTACTATTCATCTTAGTGCCTTTATACATAGCTGTCTTCTTCCTGAGATTTACTTTCCTAAACAATTTTTTCCTGAATACTTTTAAGTGTTGAAAATCATGTAGTTCTGTGACACCTTCTACAACTCTCTCCTCTCTATTCCCAGAGGTGGGAAACTTTACTCTGACATTTGGTCTCCCTCACATTCCTCATTTCGCTACCCCCTCCTCAGTTCTCCTGAGATGTAGAGACTGTTTTATTTGCTTAGGGTTGCTCAGCTATAAGGCAAACTCACTTATTCTGAATCCATTCTTCTCATGTTACTACACTCACTCTCAGTTTCACTATGAATGAGGAATAAGGGACTCATCCCCACGAAATATTTATCTCCCTCTTTCTGACAGTTTGTCTTTTACGTCCTTTTTATAGCCAGAACAAAACTAACCCCCTAAACAACAGAAAACAGTCACTGCCTGCATTCAGCGGAGGCTTTTTCTCCCAACAATCCAGTCTCCTCCTCCACAAACTCTAATTCAATGCCAGTGACGCACTGTGAGCATCTGTTTATGGTCACGGCGCTCACCACTCATCTTTAAAACATTCTATTTTCCAAAGGTCTGGGTTTTTTGTTTTTTGTTTTGCTTTCCCCAGATGCACTTCTTATTACAAAAAGTCACCAGGGAATCCTGACTGTATGTGCAGAATGTACCATACTTGCATCAAAACACTAAATCGGTTCCATTGTCACTTTGCCCTCCACTTAGCATTCTGTCTGGCAATTCTTATTTTCCCAGCCTATCACCCTTTCAGCACTTCTTTGGGATAAACACTCTCTACATTCAGTGTTTGAAAGGTTGCAGTGGACAAAAGCTGGTGATTTCCTGAAAGAACAATTCACACATTTCTACCAGAATTTAGCCTTTGCTTAGGACTGATGGGATTCATCTACTGATCTTTCATCGTACAATCTAGGCTGTGGAATCAGAGTCTAGGGTCCAAATCTTGGCCCTGAAACTTACTATAGCTGTAAGGAATGATGGATAGAAAGGAGTCACAGACAAAATGTTATTTGTTTTGTGTTACACAGGTCTTGAGCATATGAAAAAAATAATCTTTACACTTTCAATTCTTTAAACAGATAGTCAAAACAGCAACAATTTTAAAATGGCCATTGATAAATTTATGTTTTCCAAATATCTGAAAGTGCTTTAAAACATAGTTGTTGGCCTGGGACAAATCTCATCCATTTCTTTCTCTTGCTACATTGACTATAAAAATAAAATAAAACATTACCAATGATTACTACAGGATCATGACTAATCATCTTATGACTCTGTGTAGACTTTCTTTCATGTATAGATGTTTCCAGTTCAGACATGATCAAACATGAATTCAAAAGCAGGCAAAAGTGATTTCATTTTTGGTTAACTGGCATGTCAGCAAATACAATTTTCATTTATTTATCTTTAAGAGGAACTTGTGATGTTAGCTGGTCTCTATCAATTGACATAAAAATCACACTAATATCTCAGGTGGCAAAAAAATCACCATCTATTTTGTTAAAATAATAATAATAAAGAAAAACAGAGACTTAAACTATGCCAGACAGGAGAATCAACCAACCCTGCATTTCCTCTTCTATGTATATCTTAGGTGAGAGAGAGATGAACTTCTGTTTTGCTTAAGGCACTATTATTTGGCATTTTCTGATACATACCAAGAAATTGCATCTTAGCTGATTAAAGACGTAAGGGCTATAGGCAGGTACTCACATCGACTTATGAAAGGTACACTAACAAACGTAGGACCAAAATCACGCATGACAAAACATCAAATATTGCATATGTACCACCTCCTTTAAACCCTTCCAGGATGATAGCCTTTGCTTCATCTTTTAACAGGCATGTTATGGATGCATGTTTGTGTCCGTTTGAAATTCATATGTTGAAACCCTAACCCTCACTGGGATGGAATTAGGAGGTGGGGCCTTCGAGAGGTAATTAGGTCATGAGGGTAGAACCCTCATGATGACACTAGTGCTCTTAGAAGAAGATACACAAGACTGTGCTTTCTGTCTCTCTGATCCATCAGGTAAGGATACAACAAGACCACTGTCTGCAGACCAGGAGGAGTGCTCTCATTAGACAGTGGATCTGCCAGCACCTTAAGCTTGGACTTCCCAGCCTCCAGAACTGTGAGAAGTAAGTATCTGTGACTTAAGCCACACAGTCTATGCTATTTTGTTATAGGAGCCAAAGCAGACTAAGACAAGGCAACTCTGCCTCCTTTACAGTCTAACTTTCCAGGTCCCAAGGTAACTTGGGTGTTGCGAAAGCCAAACTCAGCCCTGGCTCTGTGCCACCTACCTGTCATTACTAACAGTCTCCTCATCTATAAAAAGGAGTTATTACTAACTGCTACACAGGATGAAGTGAAAAGATATGAGTATGTATAAAAATTAAAATTTAAATTCTATATGTCAGATATCCTTGTCTCCCTCACATAATGCCTACTTCCCTTAAAGTCTGTCCTGGAAAATTCTTTTAATTAAGAGTACATTGGGGAAATGGGTCCATTATTAAACTTTCAGGTCCAATTCCACTTAGGAGGAAACTAGACTTGTAGGAATCAACGTAGTGATGAATGGGACCAAGCTAACAGCACTGTGTTTCCAAACAAAGCCTATTTTCAAGGATAAATTCTCAAAAAACTGTAAAATAACTATGTGTAATATATAGATAATTTATTATAATTGCATATATTATAAAATACATGTATACTATATAGTATATATCATATATACATGCATATATACATGTACATGAATATACATACATTTATCTTTGGTAATTATTTTGATGTGAAGTGAAGCCAGATTATTTTAGACATCAATTTTGAGATGAATGTGTCAGTCAATGAACAGGTTAAATCTAGAACGGAGATGACTGTACTATACTTCATACTTCACAGTGCCATCTTCTGACTACAAATGGAAGTGCAGTTCCAGTAAAACAACGACATAAACTTTCTAAGGAAAATCTGGGGGCCATAATACTAATAATGATAATAATAATTATTATTATTATTAGGTTAGGTTTCAGGATAGGCTGAGTTCAAATAATGAGTCTGTTAACTTTCACATCTGTAAAACAAAAGGTGACACTATTCATGACATGGGGATATTTTGAGGAGTTGCGTACACCAGACCCCTTAGCTCACTCATCCACGTGCGTGTATGGCACAAGTCTGGTTTTTACACTAGTCTGCATGTAGCTCTCAACAGCTCCTTTGTTTCTGAGTTACCTCCCAAATGCCTGATACCACGAATTTCAGTGTTAACTTTACTGTATGAGGATCCTGACCTTGAGGCTATGTCTATTAAATTGTGGGTTCAAATTTCACCTCTAGGGCTTCCGTGGTGGCGCAGTGTTTGAGAATCCGCCTGACGATGCAGAGGGCACGGATTCGTGCCCTGGTCCGGGAAGATCCCACATGCCGCGGAGCGGCTGGGCCCGTGAGCCATGGCTGCTGAGCCTGCGCATCCGGAGCCTGTGCTCCGCAACGGGAGAGGCCACAACAGTGAGAGGCCCGCGTACAGAAAAAAAAAAAAAAAAAAAAAAAATTTCACCTCTACGTTTAGTAATGTTGTGACTTTAGGTATATTAACTTCTCTAATCTTCAGTGTTCTAATCTATAAAGCACATTCATGAAGTACAAAAAAGCATTAAAGTAATCCTAAAGAAATGTGTAGTACAATTCTTGCACACAAAAAAACAAACAATAACCTTTACCTACTATTAGGTAGGATCACACAGGTAGCAAGTGCTGAGCTGCAGTTAGAACGCAGGTCAGTCTGATTCCCACCACATGTTTCTAAGCTCCACAGTTGAAACATGGAAGCTATCTGGAGCCAGATGGTAGGACACTACAGGTCCCTGGTGTGACTTGGAAAAACAACATCCACAAATAAAGACCATATTATACAAATTCATGATTATTTTTCTTTCACAATAAAAACAAAATAAAATGAACATTATTTTAGCTGGAACTTTAAAGAAAGGACCTTCTGTTATATTTAGTTGTGAACTCAGAGGAAACCTGAGAGGAAGTTACATTTTTCTGTCCTCTCATGGTGTAAATCGGAACCCACATATGAGGCTGATGCAGATTTAGGGTCATGCGAGTGTTTTACTTTACACACTAGGAGGCGCTGTAGCACAGTGATTAAGAACATGGGCTAGAAAACTATTTGGAGTTTGACTTTAGACTCCACTACCTACCACTTTATAACTGAGGGTTAGTAATCTAACCCTTGTGTGCCTTAGTCTCCACAGATATAAAATGGAGGCAACAACAACCACCACCTCACAAGAAGTCTGTGAGGATTAACCTGGTTTAAGATATTACATAAGTGTTAGCTCTTATTTATTATCATATCATCTTTTGATTCTTTATTATTTCAGGAGAACTAACTGATACTGCAGAGAGGAAGAGAAGCAGGCAATATGGCTGACATAGTTGCACATTCTGTTTAACACATAAAGTTAATTGAAGCAAAATCTGTTTTTCCACATCAGTCAAAACCAACTGCTACTAATGAACGAGGTGGGGATCAAAATTTTCATTTTTACCAGGCTAAAATGTGAAGGAGAAAGTGGAGTTTTCATTCTTTTCAGTGCTATCAGTAAGATTTCACCTTGCTATCAAGTACTTTCTAAATAAAGTATGCCCCCTGATAAATCCATGTCATATAGTTTTATACCATTTAGTTTATTTGAGTTTAGTTTTAGTTTCTTAGCCCTCTGTAGAAAAGCGCAGGAGGCAGAGAATTATTTTCATGCAACTTGATTGATAAATGCAGCCTTGGTATGTGACAAGATTCTCACCTATTAAATTCATTTATATACATGTGAAAATAGGTGTTATTTTTTGCCAAAACATCACCATCTTTCCATCCCCTTGACTTCAGCTGCAATGTCATGTTAAGCAAGTGCTCAAGAGATCAAAGTGTTCCAGACTGTACAGTTTCAAATAGTTTCCAAATTTTCAGATAGAAAGCATCTGATTTCCACATTAAAATGAAAATTCTTTGGCCCCTTCCTCAGAGAATCTAATCTAATCTGTCTACGGCAGGGACAAGGAAGTAGCCTTTTTAATAAGCATCCCAGGGGATTCTGATTTAGGTACACTGAGGAGTGTACTTTGAGAAATACTGATCTGAGGAAACATATATTTTCTACATAGGAATATTGAAATTAGCTTGCAAAATTTTGTACTTATAATAAAGGCTTCAATTTATCTGGTTTAAAAATAATGAATTTCTTTGGCTGCTTTATTTAAGAATGTTTTTAATGTAGCCTGTCCCACCTCATGCAAACATGCAGCTATTTGCCAACACAGTCTAGTTTCAGCATTCTTGTTTATAAGTTTTTTTCTTCAGTGTGTATTTATGCAGAGATTACATTTTATAGACATAGGTAAAGTTTCATTCACAAAACGATTCTCAGAAAAATGAGCTAGGATCTGACCACTTTCTAGCTGGGAAAATATGGGCTAATTATTTAATATATCCAAAATTCCTTCTCCCTAGTGATAAAACATGTATAAGTATAATGTGTTGCAAGGAAGTAAGGGTTGAGTGACAGAGAGTAAGCATCTAGCACACTGCCAGGGCAATAATTAGTCCTCAACATTAGTGGCTGAATCTGTAACTTACATGTCATATAAAATACCAATTGAAATAAAGACATACAAACAAAAAATCCATACATAAAAAAATCCCTTTTACACAAAAGGGATTCAGTATCTTTCAATATTTTTCTAAATTGTAGTGTCAGAAAAAAAAACAGTTTTCCCCCATTCTTATGTGAACTTTTTTTGTAGAATGAGCTCACATTTCATTTTGTGGTATCTGAAGGAAAAAGCTACATGTTCTCAACAATATAAAGCTTACTCAACCATATCTGCTTCTTGCCAACATGTCACTTAAATTCTTCATGCATTTTCTTGTTTCTTTTATAATTTAAAGCAGCCCCCTCCCCCGCCTTTTCTGCTCAATGCTAAGAACTTAGCTTACTGCAAAGACCAGAAAAGAATGACTGCCAGCATTAGAAAAGATAAAATTAAAATAACAAAAA
Organism: Stenella coeruleoalba; assembly: GCF_951394435.1. Classification (NCBI taxonomy): domain Eukaryota; kingdom Metazoa; phylum Chordata; class Mammalia; order Artiodactyla; family Delphinidae; genus Stenella; species Stenella coeruleoalba. The sequence goes on from NC_137154.1 coordinate 32,660,513, forward strand.
AAACAAGAAAAAGAGGAAGGCTAGTGATTGAGGACTTTCCTTTCTACTCCTACCGTCTCTGTTCATGCACATAGCATTCAAAGTTCCCTAGGGTGCTAGGCTTTTTATTTCCCTCGGCCACTCCAGCCCCTTCTCCACCATTCTATGGAGATCATGACCAACCTTACCCATTGTGAGACTACTAAATTTTAAAATCCAGAATCCTCTACTTGTCCAAAGGATTGTTGGTGTTTATGCTGTCCTACTTCAAGATACATCTTTTTGGTCCTGCCATCTTTAGGTCAACTCAAAAAATGAACCTTCTTTAAAGGAATTAGTGTGATATGGTAATATAATTTCAATAACTATATTTAATGTTTAACTGGATTAGCAAAATTATTAGCAACATAATTTGGAGCTTTCAGACTCAGAATAGAAGCTAGGTCATGTCATACTAGTTTTCCATACTATTTTCCTTGAGGTATTGCATGTATTTAAATCAGTGTTCCTAACTGGAATTGGTTACGGTGATTTGGAATTGACTTTCACATTGGTCTCAAATCATCCACATGAGCTTGGAGGAAAATACATTCTCCATTCAGGGGTTTTTTGTTGTTGTTGTTGTTTTTCATCTGTAATAAGGGAGGATAAGGCTGAGTTCCAAAATCTGTTCACCAACACTTTTGTCTTGCCTATACCAAGTAAAAGTTTTTGTTAAGGACTGCTCTTTCTGAAATGCAATACACTCTGGTAGGGTATTGCTCTCTAATCCTTTCAGCCAGGTAATGTAAATTGGCAATATACTGAGTTGTATTTCTCTGTGCTAGAAACTATTCTTTTTGTACATTAGCTTATTTGATCCTCTTGACAAATCTATATGAGAGAGGCAATGGTATTGCCTTTTCATCGATGAGAAAAATGTGGCTAAGAGATGTTAATTGACATTTCTAAAATCATTTAGCTAGTAAAGCTGACTCAAAGTCTGTTTGATTCCATATTCTTTGGATTTAACACATATGACACCACAAACATTTCCTGTAACCCCTACCCCATTCAACTCAAGCTACTCACTGAGTAAGTGCTTCTAGATGCTCAGAGTTGTGTGTTGAACAGAGTTAAAAGATGGGGAATTAATTAGAAACCCTTTTGAGGATAAACAGGAGGAAGTCACAGAAAGTCACATCCTCCATAGGGACATGAGATAAAGGCTAACCCAGAATCTACATTAGCCTTTGCCGATACCTTAGCTCAGCTGAAAGGACTACTTTGGAAGGCAGCAAGTCATCGCATGCTTTTTGTTCCATTTTTCCTAAGGAGCATTCACTGAGCTCAATTCCCTCCTGACCCTACCCCTAGAAGAATCATATCAAGAATAAACTACAATTTTATTATTTTGGCTGTGTCAGTCAAGAACTTTGAAATTCATTTAAGGAATTAATTTACTTTGATTTTTAATAAAATAATTAAATGTTGATTGCCTGAGGTATCCAATATAAAATCAATACACTGAATCATAATAATTTCTACATATAGTAATAGCTAACATGTCTTAGGATTTCCTGAAGGACGAAGAGTACAGCTATATGCAGGTACTGAGAGAGAACTTAATATACTTTCTTCAATCTTAATGGTCCTAAATATTGGACATTATTATTTTCCATTTTATAGATGAGAAATTTAAATGTCAGAATGGTTAAGAAACCTATCCAAAGGCAGGGAGTTTATGATATGTATGTGTAGAATGAAATCTATTACCACTTTGCCCTAAAAAATGTTATATAACTAAAAATTGTATAGGCTATGATGAAAGTATAGAGACATGTAAACCAAATGAAATGTAATATCACCATAAATTAAAGCTAGATATGAACATATTTAGGAACTCATCTTTGTAAGATAGTTCAGTATGCTACCCATTGAACAATACTACACAGTTGCAGTATAGATTTAATAGGTGAGGAATATATATAAGCAAATATCTCCCAGGAACTACACTTATAGGAAAAAGTTTCAATGAAAAGATCCCAAAGGTACCAAAAATATCACCTTACAATAGAACTGAAAAGCCAACAGTAACCACTATAGGTGTATCTCTTGCAAGGTGAATTGTGCAAAGTTGAGAACTCATTAGTGACTCTGCTTTGGGTTTTGAAAATGACCTGGAAATCTTTTTTAGGCCAACTCACTCTTCAAAAAAACAACTGAATACAGGTGAACAAATGGTGTTCAGCTCATTATTGTAATTCCCTTTGACTATAGCATGTTGTTCTATCATGATTCTACGTGGCTGGAGAATTTTTTAAATTACCTTATACTCTACAATAACTAGAATAGTTCTGGATATAAGATAGGTACCAACTATACCAATGCGTCTTAATTACAGAAGAGATGACATGGAGAGTAATCATATGATAGAAGAGAGAGAGCACTAGGGAAAGTTCTGGGTTCTTGTTTTGCTTTTCCTCTGTGGTCTTAGGGAAGTCTCAGTCACTCTGGACCTCAGTTTTCTCACCTCTAATATGAAGGGCTTTGGATGAGAACACAACCTTGTATTCACAGCATGTTTCCCAATAACAGACTCTTTAAAGTACACTCAAAGAGATTAAAAAACTCGAAAGCGGCACCAAGCAAGTCAGACGTAATTTGCAATGCAATCACTACCTATGGTATAACGATGTCTCCTAGTATTCATGAAAGCATTTTCAGAGCACAGTGTTTATTTGGTTGAATTTTAGATTGTGTCTGAATGGAATGGTTTACTTTCGATATATATATTTTTTGCATCTTATGATCATGAAGCAACATTTCTAAATGTCTCAGTAAACATGTGCCCCTTTCTGATGCAGACTTAACATGATCTATGTCTTTTCTTTTCCCTTAGCAGCAAATTATACCCCGTTCTATGATCCACTCAATTGACATATAATGACACATATGCATACACACACAGTAATCTATGGCAAAAATATACACACTTTTTCATTTAATAGTCAGAATTTCATAGCACAACTATGAAGAGTTTATGATAAACTATGTGCAAACTAGTTGAGAGTACATGATCTCCAAAGCTCTTTTCAAAATTGGTTTACTATAAAGTCCCTTTTATGTGATGATTCTTAAGACATATAGCAGTTGAGCTTTTTCTATATCAGCAGTTCTCAAATTGTTTTCAATAGTAGAAAAAAAACCTACATTTTCTTCCCTTAATTTTTCTAAATGTTTCTACCTTTTATAGCTTGCTGATGGATGATGAAATTGATTAACAAGTAGAAAATAAAGTTGTAGAAACTTTTATATCAATCTTGCCTATGTAGCTTGAAAGCATCCTTTTTTATTCATTGATGCTTATGCTCACGGCTTTGATTTGATGGTACAATTTATGCAATTTAATTAAATTCACTTGTAGCTATATAAATTAAATATTGCTAATCATACACTTTTGTGCTAAATCATATTCTATATGGTAAAATTAAATATCACAATTTTGCATGGTGCTCACCAAAGTGCACAGTACCATCCAGGAACCAAAACACTTTTCAAAGACCCACCCGATTTACCAGGTAATCCTCATTATTTCTCCTGCTTCCCCTCTTCTTTGGCGATCTTTTCTTTCTTTTGCATGACGACTGTCACTCTTGTTAATTTTGTGCCGTCCAATTTATTTGCATCCAAGTTTTCATTTATTCTGCTATGTCCAGATCAATCACAGATACAAAAATTTCATGAAAATAATAACTATATAGTAATAGCTGCACAGGCTAACCTCTGTTAAGTACTTACTATGTTCCACGGAATATGGTAAACTCTGTTTTTAGATGAACTCATTCAGTCTTTACCACAGTCCCCCTCAGGTAGTTCCTATGAGTAGTCCTATTTTCTACATGAGAAAACTGGATAAAAAGGCTAAGCAGGGCTTCCCTGGTGGCGCAGTGGTTGAGAGTCCGCCTGCTGATGCAGGGGACACGGGTTCATGCCCCTGTCCGGGAGGATCCCACAGGCTGCGGAGCAGCTGGGCCTGTGAGCCATGGCCGCTGGGCCTGTGCGTCCGGAGCCTGTGCTCCGCAACGGGGGAGGCCACAACAGTGAGAGGCCCGCGTACCGCAAAAAAAAAAAAAAAAAAGGCTAAGCAATTCACCTAACATCATACAACTAGCAAATGTTGCATGATACTAATGTCAATTACAAAATATCATTTCTCTCATTGTCCTCGGTAAAAGTTATTTTTGATATTGCTTAATTGACTTTATTTGCTCTTTCTTCTATTCACACTTCAAACTTTAAAACCTTGTTAATATTTATCCAACTTTACCTTATATATAAATATTTCTGAATGTGACTAGATTATAGGTACATGTATTTGTAACTAATATATTATTTTATTGCCTTATGTAACAACTGATTTATTGCCAAGTACACTTTTGATGTGTAATAATGATAACATCAAAAACATTTCTGAATGTTATGAAGATAAGTTCAAATGGAATTTTTTGGATTTTCTAGAGAAGAAAATTTAATATTAAACATTATCTGTTTAATCAGGTTACTTAAATGATTTTGTCCCATTTATTAAAAAAGATTTTCCTCTAGAAGTCAGTTAAAAATAGCACACATGCACCCACAACACACAAGCGCTCTCATAACACACATGAGAAAGCATAATTTCATTACACCCATATACCGCCAGTGGTTTCAGTGATTTTTCCTTCCTGGTTGGTAGGTCAAGTTCTCCCTTTCAATTACATAGAGTTTGGTCTGGGACAATTGTACAGTCAATTCATAAATGTTTGCGGTGTCTCTTTCATTAATTATAAAGAAAATTTAGTGCACAAAGATATTCCACAAATAAGTCATTAAAAAAACTGCTATTGTAATTAGGCAACTAAGGCCCTGAAAAGGGATTTAAAAAGTCAACACATTGGGTTTCCCTGGTGGCGCAGTGGTTGGGAGTCCGCCTGCCAATGCATGGGACACGGGTTCATGTCCTGGTCTGGAAGATCCCACGTGCTGCGGAGTGGCTGGGCCCATGAGCCATGGCTGCTGGGCCTGCGCGTCTGGAGCCTGTGCTCCGCAACGGGAGAGGCCACAGCAGTGGGAGGCCCGTGTACCGCAGAAAAGTCAAAACATTTTTGCCAATATCTTGGCCTGGAAGAGACATTTCTCTAACTCAATTACACAGAATGGAGAAATTCTTACAAAGAAATGTATGCAGGGTCATGTAAAGGTGTGTGTGGGGTAAGACTCCTTGTGTACTGGGCTTGGGACAAAAAAAATATAGTACCTCAGATCAATTTGGGGGAATTAAAGTAAGACTCCTTTGGATATCAAATTTATTTGCTTAAAAATGAAAATTTTTTGGTGCTTATTGTGTTTTTATTGTGACTCTTGTCCTTCCTTTACCCTATCCATCAACTTGATTCTGAGGAGAGATTGAGGCACAGAGCAAAGAGGAGCCTGGGGCATCTTCAATATATAGTACCATCTAAAAATACATTCCAAAGTAAACATGTGGTGTGACTGCTGATCAGAGGGCCCAGGACAGACCTGTAAGGTGACTCCTGTTGGGAGGACTATAACCGACCATCTGCTTAAAGTTCTTGCTTGATGGAAAACCACCAGAAGTCAGTAGACCTTCACTCCTCCCCTACCATGTTCTCTCCCCATTAAGTCATTTAAAGCCAAAAGTATCAAGAGTAGAATCACAGCATAAAGGAACAGAGGTTCAGCAGACTAAAGTACAAGCCTTCTCCAGCACTCCATGGGTCCCTTTTCACCAAGAACTTCTGAAGATTTTTTCACCCTACTATTCCTTTCAATACCTGTACTACTTCTTTCTGAAGTGAATTGCTGGCTGCCTTGGAAGAGCAATTTAATGCTTCTACAGAATAAGGCTATTTAAAAAGTACAGTTATTCTATTCTGAAGATATGTTCGCTTTCTTTGACCACGTTTATTTGTGTACAGGTTAAATGGATTTCTGCACTAGCTACATCATTCATTAAATTAACTCTATTTTTTTTGAATTTATATATACTTTATAAATAGGAGAGACAATATGCCAGGAAATTACAGCTCTTTTTACCTCTAGGGGTTCAGCAGTAAAACAGAGAACAGTTCTTGGCTATTGTTGAAGGTGAACATTTAGCTTTCTTTCAGGACAAATGAAGTAACTCTGACTGGGGGGGGCATAGATGTTGTTCACTTTGGTGAAAATTATGGAATTTTTGTGCTTCGGCATATAAAGTTGCTACAGAAAATGCAGGCATAAGGAAAAAATAAAAACAGAAAGCTATTCAAAAATTCGTATTTAAAAGACAGAATTGTTTTAGAGTTTTCATCCCTGTGGGTAGAATACTATTTTACGGTAACTATCTTTCTCTAATTGCAGCATTTACTTTAGTGAACACATTCATTAACCTTAAAACAGAACTGAACTTAGACCTATTGGAAAGATAATAGCAAGGTATTAAAGAGCTATGCCCAGAAAGAGATGTTGAAGCAAATAATTTTTTTTTTTTTTTGCACCAAGAGTCTCAGATCTGTGTTCTCCACACTTTGAAAAGAACTTAATAATAAAAGACAAGTGATAACACCCGAAGGCAATAGGAAAATTTAGCAACTGCCACCCTCTGCTAGTGCATTCAACACAATTGAAGCATGTGAAATGCCTTTTGCTTCACAAACAGGACCAGTGACTACGAAATTAAGTTAGCGTACGTCTTTGGCTAGAAAGCCTACTGTCACAGGTGGTCATGGTTCAGCTACACAGTTTTTCTCAGCCGGGCAATAAGCGCACCTCTACTAATGCAAATGTTCTTGCAAACCTGTTCAGTTTAGGTTCTAATGTGCACATTAACCAAATGCGTACAAGAACTCTTAAATACTACAAACAGAATGGCCTCTGTTAGAGTCCACTGAAACATGAGCTCTTCTTTGCAAAATGACATATTGATAGTACCCAATTCATTGTCAAGTTCTCTTACTGTCACAAGGTAATCTGGGTATCCAGTACAGTAAATTGTTACCGAGTAATCACAATAATAAGACATGCCACCGATTAGGAAAAGTTTCGCTTTTTTAAGCCCAGCATGCTCTTTTGGTTGAGTTGGCAAGAGGGAAAATTTAAAGAAGACTTGTCACAGTTTTCACATACAACCAACACTGCAGAAGTTTCATGTCTAAAGTAAACTAGGAACGACTAATTCGATTTTTGTTGTGAAAAGTGCATTGACTATTTTTTTTAATTTATCCTTATAAAAATTAACACTTTTATAAGGTGATGGCTCTTTGTTTTTGTAGTATATAACCAACATTAAAACTTCGATTTCTGAGCCACTTAAATTATAGTATCCTTAAAAAGCAAGTGTACTTTTGGAACACTAGAGATTCACTGTATTTAAAAATCATTGTGGCAGGGCTTCCATTGTTTAAATATTTATTATTCTCTGCATATATTGACATGCATATACTTAAATGCCCCAAACTTTGAGAACTTCCTTTCTCTAGAAGAATTCACAAGTAATTATTAACCACAACACAAGAGTTCAGAGTAAACAGCAAGACACTTCAAAAAATAACAATTATGCATGATTAGCACTGAGTGTAGAGCTAGAAACAAATACTAAAATGGGCTGTTATTGGAGCAAGTTATTATAGTACCGGGAAGCAAAGTGATTTTAAAACCATCTGCCGTTTGTGAATTCAAGTGACAAGCAATCTTAAAATAAAGAATACAGCTCATATTCCATTTTAGTCTGGGAAAGTCACCTGGGCTTTGTTTGCAAGCAGAGACTAAGTTCATCAACTACTGGGGCTAAACCAAACAGTCCTCACACTAGAAGGAAAGTTTGGTTACAAGAGTCTGAAAGAGGGTGTGTCAGTTAGGAATGGAATCAAGAATTTTGCTACCCTGACTTTTCATACATAATGAGTTTCCTTCATACTTCTCAATTTCAGAATTAGATATAATCCTATTTCCCCTCTTCATTTTCCAGCAGAAACGTAATCAGATAATGTTTCCATTCACATAGATTTGAAAAGATCCTTATCCTGTGTGGGTCATTTTATTTTATAGTAGCCAAGGCAGAGAGGTTGCTGCCAGTATGTTCAGGCCATGCAGAATAAAGGCTCAGTCCTGGGCAATGAAACAGTCCACCTTTGTGCTGCTCTTGTGGAAGAAGAATGAAAACCCATCACCAACTTTGGGACTTGATCAACAGTGGGGAATCACAAAACTCTTTTCAATCAACACATTTTAAACCTCCACTAAAAATAGCTCCTCTGTGCTTGGGCTTAAAGTCCCATCTATGGCCAGGGATGGAATACAGTACTTAATTGTTTCTGACTACAGTCCTTGCATCAGCACTCTGAGAGTGTCTTCTAACTTTTAATCGTCTTGTGTGCTCTTTAATTAGACCTGTTCACAAGACAGCCAAAGGAAAGTGCCTACCACTAAGCCTACTCAAGACATGAAAACAGTCTGATTCACAAGTCCAGGAACTTTGTGCAAGGCTAACCATCTCCCAAGATTTGTCATTTTTCTCTGGTTCCCTGTGCCTTAAAATGAGACACACTTGGGGGAGGAGGTAAGCGCTGTGGCTATTAAGACAGCTCCGTTGTATACAGAGACTGTCTGGTGACATTACTCTCCTTGTCTAATTTCCTTTCTTTATTTCGTCTCTTACCGCGTGTTATCTGTTTGCTACTACTAGCGCTGGAGGGAAACATGGCTTTGGAAGGAACACTTGGTCCCCTCACTGGGAGGAATACTGAGGATTTCTTTAAGGGCTAGGATAACTAGGAAAGGGCTCTACTCCCTCAGAAGGATTTCAGAGCCTGAATTATAGAGAGACCCCCCCCTAACTTAGACGGGAGATGCAAACAGCTGAACTGTCTGTCCTTGGCCTCCACAGGTGACCTGCGGTTGGACCAACCTACCGGCAACTCCTCTCAGCTCAGGTCACTCACGCTCCTGGACTCACCTGGTGCTGAGGACCAGCGCCGGCAGGAGAGGCAGCAGGTAGTGCGCTGGGCTGAATTTCATGCTTGTCACCTGCCGGGATCCTCCTTTCCTCGCTGCCTGCGCTCTCCCTCCTCGTCCTCCGGGTCCTGTCGCTCCTCAGTGCCCGGCTCTGTCCCTGGCCAGCAATGAGCCCTCTCCAGCAGCGGACGGAAGGAAACCGACAAGCAAACGGACGGACTCCTTGCGAAGGCAGGCGCTGAGAGTGGGGAGTATCTTCGGGAGTGATGTCACCGGCGAGGCGAGCCCTGCCCGGGATTGTTCGCCGCCGCAGCTCCCGAGACCCGAGGGCGCGTTGTCACTCGCGCTGGAGGCGGCGCGGGGAGAGGGAGGGGGTGCCCAGCGATGGACCCGCGCGCTCCGGTCAACGGGCTGCACTCACCCAGCTGCACGCCCGCCTGGGGCTGATCTTTTTATTCCCGCTTCTCCATAGGATGGGGAAGGGCGAGGCGGGGGCCAGGAGAGAAATCTAATCTGCCAGTAACTGAACCGGCGTTCGCGGCAGGAGGTGAAACAGAATTCACTGGGAAAGACTATCGGAGGCTAGAGTCATAGGCAGGCGCCCCTCACTTGATTAAACAGTGTTTGTAAAAACGTTGCTCTGGAGAGAATGTTTAAAATATTATTCTAATTAAAAATGCATAATGACTCGTTTGATGTGAATGGAAGGGCAGTAGGAGCGAGCAGCGTCCAGAAATGCACCCTGAGACCGTATTGCCATTGCAAGCTTCTTAGTCCGCAAGCGTGGACTCTAAAGAGGTTTTCAGACAGTTGAGACGTCTGCTGTTTCTGTGATTTGAAAATTTCTGACCTTCCTATAATTTCAATGTGACTCTGTACCACCAACGGGTAGTGGGGTTGGAGTTGGTGTCACAGGTTCACTCACCTAAAGGGTGGCTTTTCTTCAGGTGAGGAAACATAACTGAGACAATCATCAGAATGTTAGTAATTAACTCGGAGTGGTGGTATTGGAAGGCAGAAGATTTTATCTGTCATTTTTTTCTACAGTTTCCAAATTTTCGTTAATGAACATCTGATATTTAGTAAGCTTTATTTTCAAAAATTAATTAGAAAAATGAAATGATAGAACTCTATTTTGCAAAAGTAATCCTAGAAAATAGTGCCAACTTCATCTACTAAGATGTTCGATTCTAGGATCTTTACAACAAGGGTATTCTGGCAGGATAACCTTGTTAAATAAATGTTTGTAAAGCACTACTTCATACATTGTTTCATTTGATTGTTTCAAGAGCCAACCTAGAGAAATATAAATAGCCCCTATCATAGAGATGAGGAAAGATCTCATCAAGATCTGAGCTGTATTTTTTTTTTTTCAACAAAGAACTGTGTTCTTCTAAATCTTAAGCAAACCGTACTGTTGCCTGGAACATCATACTTAGCATAACAAACTCGGTGATTAACACAAAGTTGATGTTCAATAGAGGTTGACATGCATCAGAGACCCTAGAGGGCAAAGGTCAGATGTTCTCCAGGAATTCCTATCCAGATGGCTCAGCTCATATCCCAGTTTTTTCAGGGGCTAGCCATTTACAGTAAAATTTAGATGAAACTTCCCCTTTAGTCTATTTTTTGAAGACATTACCTGTAGGAAAAATACATTTGTTATAAAGCTTTATTTTGTCTAATTTACCGATCTGTTTTTGCTTTTGCTTCTAATAGGATTGGAGTTAAAACACTCATACAGAACAGATATTACTTTAAAAAGCCCAAGCCAACAAAATAGATGAGTAATAACTTTTGTAAACTGGATACCACCCTCTTGGGCCATAGTAAAATCCACAACAGATATAACTAGGAATACACAAATCAACTCACTTGTGAATTGCATGTCATTTACAAAGAAAAATTGCACTACACTTTCCTAAAACAGAATTCTGACTCTGAAGAAAAATATGCATTTCAGTTTGCTTTTGCTAGAATTATCTAACAATAGATTCTCTGCTCAGTTTAGAAGGTGATAATTTGAGTTGTACACTAAACAAAGCCATATGACTACTTACTCTCTGGGGAATAACACTCATATTTGTACAACACATTTTTTGTTTAGCTAACAACTTTGAATTTATTGTGTGCTAATCATAGGAATCAAGTGTGGTAGTCATTCCTATTATTCTCTTTTGCGGTTGAAGTGACTGAGCGGTTTCAGTAACTCCTACAGTGGACATGGCATTCAAATTCAGTCTGCATTACTTCAAAACATTTGTTTTCTTGAGAAAGAGTTTTTTTAAAATATGCTTACATAAGAAAAGCTTTTCCCCACCCTAAATTGTATTACTTTAAATTAGATGTGCAACATGAACAACAGACTGCTGTAGACTGTGAACCAAGAAAGGGAATCACCAAAATGAACTTTGTTTTGACGGTGTCTCACAGTTATGTTGTGCCACTGCACTGGATATCAATAACAAGCCATAAAGTTTGTTGACCTTTATGCATTTTCTGTAAGCAGAAAAAAAGACATCCGGGCTTCCCTGGTGGCACAGTGGTTGAGAATCTGCCTGCCAATGCAGGGGACACGGGTTCGAGCCCTGGTCTGGGAAGATGCCACATGCCGCGGAGCAACTAGGCCCGTGAGCCACAATTACTGAGCCTGCGCGTCCAGAACCTGTGCTCTGCAACAAGAGAGGTCGCGATAGTGAGAGGCCCGTGCACCGCGATTAAGAGTGGCCCCCACTAGCCACAACTAGAGAAAGCCCTCGCACAGAAACAAAGACCCAACACACCCAAAATTAAATAAATAAATAAATTTATTTAAAAAAAAAAAAGACATCCAACTTAGGAGGGCATAGGAGCAACAGGCAAGCACATCTTGGACAGTGAACCTAAGTGGGATTGTGGAAATTCCTGCAGATTTAGAGGACTGAAGTATTATATTATGAATTCCAGTATAGATCTGCCTCCCAGCAGAAGACATTTCTTAGGGAACTACAAGAACATGTCTCCATCACCCATGACATTCTTTCCAGACTGTCACAGGAAAACTCAAATCCAGACTTGATTTTATGGCTTCAGAGAGTTTGTATATGAATGTTAAAAATGTAGCAGTGCAGACAGGAGACTCAGCTGAAACTACTTGTCCTATACTGAGTCGCAACACTGAACTCAGCAAAAGTTTTTTGTAGTAACTATACCCAAGTCTGGATAAAGAACATGAAGAAAGCCCATGCAGTTTCACTGAGAGGGTAGTCTCCATAAAATGCTGGAAATGGGAGACACAGAGGTTATTTTTTTTAAACAGCTTTATTGTGTACCTTAATTCAGGTACCCAAAACACCATTTCAAAGTATATAATTAAGTGATTTTTAATATATTGCCAAGGTTTTGAAAGCATCAGTATTATCTAATTCCAGAACATTTTCATCACCCCCAAAATAAACTCTATATCCACTAGCAGTCACCCACCACTCCCTTCTTTCTCTCTTCTCCCATCCTTGGCAACCACTAATCTAATTACTGTCACTAATGGATGTGCCTAATTCTTGACATTTTATATAAATTAAATCATACTACATATGGCCTTATGTAACTAATTTCCTTAGTATCGTTTCAAGGTTCATCTATGTTGTAGCATGTATCAGTACTTCATTCTTTTTTATTGCGGAATAATGCTCCACTGTAGAGATATACCACGTTGTATTGATCCATTCAACAATTGATAGACATTAGGGTCATTTCCATGTTTTGCCTATATGCTATGAACATCTATATAAAGTTTCCTTTGTGAACATCTGTTTCCAATTCTCTTGGAATATAACTAGGAGAGGAATTCCTGAGTCATATAATCACACTACGTTTAATTTTTTGAGAAACTGCCAAACTGCTTTCCAAAATAACTGTATCATTGTACATTCTCACCATTAGTACAGGAAGATGTCAATTTTTCTACATCCTTGCCAAAACTTGGTATTTTTAATTTATTATTATCATTATTATAGACATTCTAGTGGGTACGAGTAGTATCTCATTGTGGTTTTGATTTGTGTTTACCTGATGGTTAATCTTACTGAGCATCTTTTCATGTGCTTGTTGCCCATTCATATACAGTTTTGGGAGATATGTTTCTTCAAATTCCTTGCCCATTTTGTCATTTATGATTTATTTCTGAATTATAAGAGTTCTTTATACATCCTGGATACAATTTATTTGCTAGATACACAACTTGAAAATGTTTTCTCCCAATCCATGGGTTATCTTTTCATTTTCTTGATGGTGCCATTTTCAGCAAAAAAGTTTTTAATTTTCATGAAGTCCAATTAACATGTCTTTTTCTTTTGTTACTGTGCTCTTGGTATCTGAGAAGGTTTTACTTCACCCAAGATCATAAAGATTTATGTCTATATTTTCTTCTAAGAGTTTTATTGTTTTATCTTTGATCCACTTGGAGTTTGTTTTTGTGTACGATAAGAGATAGGGGTCCAACTTAATTCTTTGCATGTGTGTATCTAGTTGTCCTATCATCATTTGTTGAAAAGGTTATTATTTCCCCCATTTAATTGTTCTGCTATTTCTTCTCTCTCAGAGTAATATGAATGCTGCATTCCCTTTTCTACTTTTATGTTCTAAACTCCAACATCTCCTAGAGTTTCATCCTTGATCCTCCTCTTTTAAAATTCTGTATTTTTCTTTCCATGGTGAACTTACAGTTTTTTGGGTTTTACTATCTATAATATGGTTAATCTCCAGCCTAGATTTCTTCACTGAGCTCTTACATAGATTTCTCTTGGATACCTCAAAGTCAAACTCAATCACAATGAAATTTTGTTCTTCTCACCATCTGATGATCTTTCTTTTTGTTCCTTTATATGCCCATCAAGTCAGTCACCCAAACCTGAGAATCATCATGACTTTTAGCTCTCACTTCTCCCACATTTGGTCAATCAACAAGTCCTACGGATTTTACTAAGTACTGCTTTGTAATAATCACCTACTCGTATGTTAAACCTGTCACCAGGGCTTTATTTAGGGTTCACTGTCTTTTGTTTCTGAAGTGTGTTCCTTACTCAGAGGTGTATTTTCCTCAAATCCATTCCCCCAGTATAATAAACATAAGCTGTAAATATTTTTATTGCCTCAAAGATCCTAGGGAATTACTCTCAATAATATTTTCAATACACATCTCTTCCCTGTTCTTTCTTTAACTTCCATGTTCTACTCCTAAGAGAGCAACAGAAGTTTTCCTTGATGTGACTTTAAATTTTTCACATTATTCCTTCTTCCAGAAGTGTTCTATTACTCACCTTACCTGTATAGTCAGCCCTCCATATCTGTGAGTTCTGAATCTGAAGATTCAACCAACCATGGATGAGAAATAATTGAAAAAGAAAATTCCAGAAAGTTCCAAAAGCAAAACTTGAATTTTCTGTGCACTGGCAACTATTTACATAGCATTTATATTGTATTTACAACTATTTAGATACGATTTACACTGTATTAGGTATTATAACTAATCTAGAGATGATGATTTAAAGTATACTGGGGAACTTGCATAGGTTATATGCAAATACTATGCCTTTTTATGTAAGAGATTTGAGCACGCCAGAATTTTGGTATCCATGGGTGTCCAGAAACCAATTCCCCTCAGAGTTACGGAGGGATGACTATAACTTACTTTAATTATTTAAGCCTTACCAAGGCCATCACCTCTTTCTAGAATATTGTCCTTAACCCATCTGCCACCACAAACTTGGTAAGTCTTCCCTTTCAAATCTGTTATGGCATGTGACAGATTGCCTTGATATTGAACTTATAATATTACTTAGTAATAATATATTTCTGTTCCTCACTATGCTATAAATCTATTAAGAATAGGAGAGGGGCATTTCTCATTTTTCTCAGTGCTAAAGAAGGTGAAGATGTTGTAAAATTATATTTTAATTTATGTATTTTCTCAGTCAATCACTAATTTTATTCAGATATTTGTCAACCCAGGGGTTAAAGGCTTAAAAAAAAAAAAAGATGTTTTAAATGGTTCATTGGAAACACAATATGTTTACAGCTTTCATACTCATTTTTTTATTGTTGCTCATGAAAACTATCCAAAGGAAATTTACTCTACGAAGGCCAATTATACCTTTTTTTAACCAAATACATCATAAGAAACAAAAGAGAAATATAAGGCTAATCCAAGTGTTTGTATTCCATTCAAAAATAAAACAAAATGAAAACAACAAACAAAAGCAAAAGCAAAAAAGACCAAGCCCTATACCCTCTCGTTCTTTTGAGCCAGTCATGTATATTGAATGGCCTTAACCCACTGAATTCCCCACCTTCTTGATAAATTATCCTGCCTGTTCTCACAAATGGTGAGAAGTCTATGCAAAAGCCTTGGAGCAGGACTTCACCAGGAAGGTAAAGGGACTCAGGGATCTTATCTGCCTTATTTGTTGCCCTGGAAACAATATTGTGTCTGCTTCTTTGCCAGTACACCATGTGTGCGAGAGTTACTCTGGGACTAGGTCTATTCACTTGGAGAAAGAGATAAACACAATAATAAAGACAACAGTTGCTCTTTTATCCAAATGCAGGAGATAAATTATAATTCTGCTTTTGGCAATTATATTGGGAATTCACCAGAGTACTGAAACCTCAATGAATCCTTTTGTAAACCAAGTATTTCATAATGAGCACAGCAATGCTTTAATGTATAAATTTAAGCTCTTTTTTAAAAAAAAGTATTTTCATATTTTGCAGTATATTTACAAAGGAATCTGGCCTGCTGAACTGATTCATTCACTGGATCAGTTAAATTCCACCTAACCTTTAACAATCAATGGCAATCTCTTATTTCCTGGTTTCCTTTTGCTGCCCACATTTGGCTGTCTCAGTGAATTTCTCAACACAGATAAATTTAAGACCCAATTCAGTCCCTCTTCTATGACTATCTCTCATTATAGAACCACTGTTAAACCAAGATTTCTAAGGTATGGTTTTTCCATGCTCACTCTATGTAACTTTGGACATATGGTTTTCAAAGCATCCTCTCATCCAACATTATATTTAACTCAAAATACAATTAATGATGAGAATTCTACTTCCAGACATGAAGGAATAATTGGTATAAGACTTATCTTCCTACTATAAACAAATATAACATTTGAAAAAAATGAAATGACTATTTCAAGCATCGGGAAATAGGAAGAGCAGGATCATAGAAAACAAGCCCATGCTCACACCAGCTTTCTCAAGATGAGGATTTTAACTACTATGCCACAGGAAGGTGAAGAACAAGGGAAACAATAGTCCTACTGAGCCTAGTAAGCAGAGTTTTGATCTGCTAAAGTGTTTAGGATTTGTGGGAAATCAGACCAGAGAAGAAGCAGCTTTGCAAAAACCTCCAACATACTGCATGGGGATTTACTATGCATCCTTGGCCAAGGACTGGGCTTCATGAATGCAGTCCAGACTCTGAAAGGTCAAGTTCTGCTATTCTGCATTTGCAGTGGGTCTGGAATAGAGATATCCAAGTTCTTGAACTACTGTGATACTAGAATTCTTATCCAGCCGGACTGGAAAGCCCTAACAGCACTTTACAAACACACCAAACATTTAACTGAAATTCCAGAAAGTCCAGACTTTTGGAGTAAGAGCCATGCCTTGGTATAAAAGATGTATTTAGAACTAATGTCAAAACTGATAGAGATTCACTGTAAAAAGATTTTTAAAAACCTGACAGTAGTGTAAAGAGCCACCAGTAATTTAACTGTTTAGAGAGGAAAATTCAGCTTCCATTAAAGGAAGATGACACAATCTAGAATCTCTACAGTGTGTTCAGCACAATGCCAAGCGTAGGCCTGAATTACTGGATACATGAAGAAACATGAAAAGGTACTCATATTCAAAAATAACAGTAATCAGTGGAAACAGAACCCAAAGCAACACAGATTTTGAAATTAGTAGACAAGGACTATACAGATTTTAAGTACAAAAAATAAACAACTGACAATTCTAGAACTGAAAACATGATATATGATATAAAAATGCACAGTTTCAATACTGAAAAATGAAAGGTTAGTAAACTTGAAAACACATAAATAGAAATAATACTATCTGAAGGAGAAAATAATTAAAGAAATGTAAGAACATGGATTTAGGGAACTGTGATATCATATCAAGCTGTCTAATAAACATGTTTGGAATTCCAGAGAGATAAGAGAAAAAAAATTAGAGCACATAAATTATATTTTTAAAATGACCAAAATGCCAAGTATGTTTAAAAAACATACCTTTACATCTTCAAGAAGTTCCACCAAATTTAAGCAGGATAAATCCAAAGAGAACCACACTTAGATATATCATACTCAAATTGCTGAAAAGAAAAAGAGAAAATCTTAAACAGGAGCATAATATACAAAGTAATCTCAATACTCATGAGAGATTCTCAACAGAAACAATAGGGTGGAGAAGACAGTGGAACAGTATCTATAAAATGCTGTAAAACTGTCAATCTAGAATTTTATATTCAGCAAAAATACCCTTAAAAATTGAGGGCAAAACAAAGACATTTTCGACTAAATAAACCTTGAAGAATTCTTAAAAGAAAATCTGCTCTATCACAGATCACAAAAGACATTGTTCAGGCTGAAGAAAAACGATACAATATGAAAATGCAAATTTATAGAAAAGAATGAAGAGTTCCAAAAATAGTACATATTTAGATGAATACAAAAGGCTGTGGTTTCTCTTATTTTTTTAATGAAAAAATAAAAACCAGTAACATTACATTCTGTTCCTTGAATATATAAAACTAATATATGGCAAAAATAACATAAAGGATAGATATGGTAAAAGAATTATACTAATGGAAGGATCTTTGTCCTGTTATAGGAAGTTGTAAAACATTAACTTTAGATAGAATATGAAAAATATGAATGCATAATATTTACTAAAGTAACCACAAAACAAAGTACAAATTCATACAGCAAATATTCCACAGTATAGAAAAAGAACAATGATAAAGAGAAAGATTAATACAAAAGGAGCAAGAAAGAAACAGAGGTACAATAGCTTAGATATGAGAAATAGAAAGCAAATAGTAAAATACGAGACAAAAAACTGTATTAATAATTAATTTAATTAAATTAAAAATAAGAGATTTTTATATTGGATAAATATACAATTAAAAGCTATCTACAAAAATTTTATTTTAAATATAAAGATAAAAAATAAATAAAAACTGTATAAGAAAGCATGAGTGGTTAATAGTAGAAAAAAATGTTTATGATGTAGAATTTTACTAGAGATAAAGAGGTATATTTCATGTTGATAAAAAAAGTTAAATCATCAGAAAGATAAAATAATTTTAACTGTGTATGTACTTAAAAACAAATTTTTTTAAATAAAATATAAGAAGAAAAGGGATTCAAGGGAGAAAAAAAAGCTTCAATTACAGATATTTCAAGAAACCATTCCAATAATCTATAAACTATACAAAATATCAGTTAGGATATACAATATTTGATAAATATTATTAACTAAACTTACCTAGTTAACATTTATAGAATGCCTCACCCAAAAAGCAGAAAACACATTTTTCTAAGTGTACATGGCACATTAACCATGGCAGACAATATGCCAGGCTACAATATAATTCTTAATGCATTTCAAAAAAATTGAAACTTCCAGAACATATACTCAGATCAAACAGAATTAAATTAAAAAATTAATGTCAAAATTTCCAGATATTTTAGGTAACCAATGAATAAAAGAAGAAATAACAGAAAAACTGGAAAAGATTTTGATTCAGATGAAAATGAAAAATACAATATATCAACAGCTGTGGAAAACAATGAAAGCAATGTTCAAAAGGTAAATGCTTGTATTAGAAAGATGAAATATTAAAAAGAAGTGATCCAGTTTTCACCATAAGAAGCTATAAAAAGAAGAGCAAATTAAATTCAAATAAATTGCATGGAAGAAAATAATAAAAATTAGAGCAGAAATTAATGATAGAGAAAATAGTTACAATGCATAGTACCAACATCATGAATAAAAGAGGTAAGTATTACAGATATTACAGATATTAAGTGAATGATAACAGTATATACTTCAATATATTTCACAATTTAGATGAAATGAACAAATTTATGAAAAAACTTACAAAAATGACCCAAGAAGAACTAGCAAATGTAAAGAGCCCTACTAAAGTAACTTAATTTATTTAAAGCTTTCCCAAAAGGGATATTCCAGATGGTTTATTATTTCTATCAAATGTTGAAATGTGAAATAATACTAATCTTAAATTATTTCAGAAGTTAGAGGAGGATAGGTCTGTTCTGCCTATACTCTATGATAATTTTATGATTATTATTTCTCTGGTAACAAAGCCAAAAAAACTTGTAAGATGTAAATAGAGTTATAGGCAATTTTTCTTATGAACATGTAATGCAAAATTTTGTAGAAAATATTATAAAACCTAATCCAGCAATATATAAAAAGGACAAAACATTATCATCAGGTGGAGGATTGTGTAGAAATTCAATGTTAGTTTTACATTCAAATTAAAATATTTTTATCACTTTAATGGAAGATAGGAGAAAAATTACATGATCATCTCAATCAATGTAGGAAAATTATTACAATTTAACACCCATTCATGAAAATAAATTTCATCAAGCTGGAAATAGATGGGAAACCCTCAACATGATAAAGGATAGTTATAAAAGACTTTATTATATTCAGGGCTGGAAAGATTGAGTGCTTTCCTGTAAAAGTGAGAATTAAGCGAGGATAACCTTACACTACCTTAAAGGAGGAAAACATAACTGAATTATTTTATGACTTAGGTTAGTCAAATATTCCTTAGATAGGGTACAAAAGTGAAAACCAGAAGAGAAAATACATTGATAAATTCTACTTCAAAAAATGAAATACATTTGATCTTTAAAGAAACCATTAAGAAAATAAATAGGCAAGGCAGAGATTGGGAGAAGAAATGTGCAATATAGTTTTGACAAAGAAATTGTACAAAACTATGTAATGACACTTAAAATGAACAATCAAAAGGCAAACAACACAATAAAGAGCTTGGAAAAAAACCTGAACATGTACTTCACAAAAGAAGACATTAGGGTATGAAGGCCAAGCACACACACATCAGAAAGTGTCCTCGACATCTTTACTCATCAAAGGAATGAAAAATAAAGCAATGAGAAACCACCCCTAGAAATGAGAAATTCACTGCTGGAATGTCTAAAGCAAAATCTAGCAAAATGAAATATTGGCAAGGATATGGTACAACTTGAACTCATATATTTAGACTATACAAAGTGACATAATCACTTCAGATTGGCCACTTCTTAAAACATATGCATAAACTATGACCCAGCAATTTCAATCCTAGTCATTTATCCAATACATATGATAGCATGCATCTGCAAAATGGCTTGTATAACATGTATAGCATCTCTATTAATAACTAGACAAAATTTGTAAACAATTAAAAAAATCATCAGTACAAGAATGGGTGCAAATTTGAGGTCTATTCATACAGTTTTAAAAATAAATAAATCACTGTTATAACCAAAGAAGCCATAATAAGTTCATAGTACTTTATTTCATATGAACTTCAACAATAGGGAAAACTAATCTATGGTCATAAAAATCAGAACAGTGGTTGCCAATGAAGGATGTTTATTGAATGGAATTAAGTACAAGGACATTTTCTTGGTCAATCAAAATGTTTTATATCATGATTAGGGTGTTGGTTACAAAGGTGTTAAATTTTGAGAAGCTCATCAAATTTTTAAAATTTAACAGTTTTATCAGCTTTTTGTGTCATAATCATAAAATTTAACACTTAATACCTATGTATTTCACTTTACCTAAAATTTACTTATAAAATAGGATTATGATAGTCATTTTTACTTGTAATAAAACACTCGTGAAGACATCATCCACCCATCTATCCATCAATCCAGCCACCCATATATCCATCCATTCAACCAATATTTATTAAGAGCATCCTAGTCAATTACAGATGATATGAATATTTCAGTGGTGCTGCAATTAATGTAAATATGGAATTACTAAGCAATTGTGTACTTTCTCTGAAACAGCAAGCAAAATTTACTATTCAAGGGTTCTAATTCAGCTTTTGAAGTCAAGGAACCTTCTTAAAGAAGGTAATTAGTTCTCTCCCACATAATACTGGTGTAGATCTCAGGCCACTGAAACGTGGAATAGTAATGGTAAGTCATTTGTGTTTATCCTGTAGCTCCATGAACCCTTGAGATGATGCACCCTGGCTGAAAACTTGAATGCAAACTCAAGAGAAACCATAAGCAGAATTTAGCGGAACCAGTCAGTTAAGGTGCTCTCAGATTCCTTAACAACAGAAACTGAGATTGTTTTATGGTGCTACACTTTGTAGTAATTTCTTATGATCCAAGAGATTATCCAATAGATAATATCAATCTGTGATATGATCAGAGGTGCGTTTAAAACTTTTATATTATAATTTATTTTGGGTACAGAATTTAACCTATTACTTGCTAGATTCTACTGAATTTTTAGCATTTTAGAACTGCAAAACACTTTGAGGATCTATTTGTTAATTTTTTTCAAGGATACAATATATGCTTTAACAGAAAGTGCTAACTTCCATGGCCTGTGTTAATATTTATGAAGTGCTTTTGAAGAATAGGAATTCATGTAATCCTCACTACATTTCTGTGGAGTAGAAATTCTTATCTCCAGTGTATAGACATAAAAGCTGAGCTCAGGAAGTTATACAGCTTGTCCACAATCATACAGTTAATAAGAATCAGCACTTGGATCTGAACTCCATTTATCTATTTTAGAGATAGGAAAACTGTGAACTTGTAAATAGGCCAAAGTCACTAATGGCCATGGAGAATATGAACTCAAGTTTTCTCATTTCCAATCTGATTTTCTGTTTTTACTCAAAAATATCTTTTCTCTATATCACACTTCCTTCATAAGCAATTAGGTTTTTTGTTTTTTTAACCTCATCTGCACTACTGATTAAAAATATAGCATTGTGTAAACCAAGTATACATTTTGGGATCTACGCTCATATTTTGATCTTATTAATTAGATTAATGCTATTCAAACACATTAAGTGCCAAATAATACAGCTATAGTACCTGTTATAAACAACCAACATATAAGTTCTCTAAGTTACTTAAGCTCTCCCATATTTAAATTTTTGCAGTTAAAGATGTTCATACAGTATTCCCCCCACTCTCTCTTTGGTAAAAACTTCCTGTTTCTCAGTTTTATAAAAATGCACTATTTTGGTTTTATTTAAATGCAGCCTCTTTAGGGGAAAATATGATAATTAAAAATCTACATTATAATACTACTGAAGAAACTATCGATACATGTTACTTTATTTTCCCATTTCTAAAAAAGTTAAACATTTGCCTTACTCATTCCTGTTTCTTTTCTAACTCCCCAAATTAAACCATACACTTTGCTAGTGATTATAGCATTTATTCCAAAGAGGCACACCAAGAAATATAATCATTCTCAGTCATATTGGCAAAGTCTTGCATTTTACTAAATCAGATATCAAACATGTCTCTGTACATCTGCTGAAATCAAAGCTGAAAACTTCATGTTAAAACACAACTGGGGAGAGGGGGAAGATGGCGGAAGAGTAAGACACGGAGATCACCTTCCTCCCCACAGATACATCAGAAATACATCTATATGTGGAACAACTCCTACAGAACACCCACTGAATGCTGGCAGAAAACCTCAGACCACCCAAAAGGCAAGAAACTCCCCATGTACCTGGGTAGGGCAAAAGAAAAAAGAAAAAACAGAGACAAAAGAATACGGACAGGACCTGCATCAGCGGAAGGGAGCTGTGAAGGAGGAAAGGTTTCCACACACTAGGAAGCCCCTTCAAGGGCGGAGACTGTGGGTGGCAGAGTTGGGGTGCTTCGGAGCCGTGGAGGAGAGCGCAGCAACAGGGGTGCGGCGGGCAAAGCGGAGTGATTCCCGCACAGAGGATCGGTGCCGACCAGCACTCAGCAGCCCAAGAGTTTTGTCTGCTCACCCACTGGAGCGGGCGGGGCCTGGGAGCTGAGGCTCGGGCTTTGGTCGGATCCCAGGGAAAGGACTGGGGTTGGCGGCGTGAACACAGGCTGAAGGGGTTAGTGCGCCACGGCTAGCCAGGAGGGAGTCCGGGAAAAAGTCTGGACCTGCCGAAGAGGCAAGAAACTTTTTCTTCCCTTTTTGTTTCACGGTGCGCGAGCAGAGGGGATTAAGAGCACTGCTTAAAGGAGCTCCAGAGACGGACGCGAGCCGCGGCTATAAGCATGGACTCCAGAGACAGGCATGAGACGCTAAGGCTGCAGCTGCTGCCACCAAGAAGCCTGTGTGCGAGCACAGGTCACTATCCACACCCTCCTTACGGGAAGCCTGTACAGCCCACCACTGCCAGGGTCCCGTGATCCAGGGACAACTTCCCCGGGAGATCCCATGGACACCTCAGGCTGGTGCCACGTCCTGCCAGCCTCTGCCACCGCAGGCTCGCCCCGCACTCCATGCCCCTCCTTCCCCCCCGGCCTGAGTGAGCCAGAGCCCCCGAATCAGCGGCTCCTTTAACCCCATCCTGTCTGAGTGAAGAACAGACGCCCTCTGGTGACCTACATGCAAAGGCGGGGCCCAATCCAAAGCTGCACCCCGGGAGCCATGCGAACAAAGAAGAGAAAGGGAAATCTCTGCCAGGAGCCTCAGGAGCAGCGGATTAAATCTCCACAATTAACTTGATGTACCCTGAATCGGTGGAATACCTGAATAGACAATGAATCATCCCAAATTGAGGAGGTGGACTTTGAGAGTAAGATATATTATTTTTTCCCCTCTTCCTCTTTTAGTTAGTGTGTATGTGTATGCTTCTGTGTTGAGATTCTGTCTGTATAGCTTTGTTTTCACCATTTGTCCTAGGGTTCTGTCTGTCCGTTTTTTTTTGTTTTTTTTTACTTAAAATTTATTTTCTTAATAATTATTTTTTATTTTAAAAACTTTATTTTATTTTATCCCTTTCCTCCATTCTGTCCCTCCCTCCCTCCCTTCTTTTCTTTTCTTTCTCTCTTTCTCTTTCTTTCTTTCTCTCTTTCTTTGCTTTCTTTTCTTTCTTCTTTTTCTCCCTTTTATTCTGACCCGTGTGGATGAAAGGGTCTTGGTGCTACAGCCAGGAGTCAGTGCTGTGCCTCTGAGGTGGGACAGCCAACTTCAGGACACTGGTCCACAAGAGACCTCCCAGCTCCACGTAATATCAAACGGGGAATATCTCCCAGAGATCTCCATCTCAATACCAACACCTAGCTTCACTCAACGACCAGCAAGCTACAGTGCTGGACATCCTATGCCAAACAACTAGCAAGACAGGAACACAGCTCTACCCATTAGCAAAGAGGCTGCCTAAAATCATAATAAGGCCACAGACACCCCAGAACACACCACCAGATGTGGACCTGCTCACCAGAAGACAAGATCGAGCCTCATCCACCAGAATACACGCACTCGTCCCCTCCACCAGGAAGCCTTTACAACCCACTGAACCAACTATAACCACTAGGGACAGACACGGAAAACAACGGGAACTACGAACCTGCAGCCTGCAAAAAGGAGACCCCAAACACAGTAAGATAAGCAAAATAAGAAGACAGAAAAACACACAGCAGATGAAGGAGCAAGATAAAAACCCAACAGACTTAACAAATGAAGAGGAAATAGGCAGTCTACCTGAAAAAGTATTCAGAATAATGAGAGTAAAGACGATCCAAAATTTTGGAAACAGAATAGAGAAAATGCAAGAAACATTTAACAAGCACCTAGAAGAACTAAAGAGGAAATGAACAACACAATAAATGAAATTAAAATAGTCTAGAAGGGATCAATAACAGAATAACTGAGGCAGAAGAACGGATAAGTGACCTGCAAGATAAAAGAGTGGAAATAACTACTGCAGAGGAGACTAAAGAAAAAAGAAGGAAAAGAACTGAGGACATTCTCAGAGAACTCTGAGACAATATTAAACGCATCAACATTCGAATTCTAGGGGTCCCAGAAGAAGAGAAAAAGAAGGGGACTGAGAAAATATTTGAAGAGATTATAGTTGAAAACTTCCCTAATATGGGAAAGGAAATAGTTAATCAAGTCCAGGAAGAACAGAGAGTCCCATACAGGATAAATCCAAGGAGAAACACGCCAAGACACATATTAATCAAACTTTCAAAGATTAAATACAAAGAAAACATATTGAAAGCAGCAAGGGAAAAACAACAAATAGCACACAAGGGAATCCCCATAAGGTTAAGAGCTGATCTTTCAGCAGAAACTCTGAAAACCAGAAGGGAGTAGCAGGACATATGTAAAGTGATGAAGGAGAAAAACCTACAACCAAGATTACTCTACCCAGCTAGGATCTCATTCAGATTTGATGGAGAAATTAAAACCTTTACAGACAAGCAAAAGCTGAGAGTTCAGCACCACCAAACCAGCTTTACAACAAATACTAAAGGAACTTCTCTAGGCAAGAAACAAAACAGAAGGAAAAGACCTACAATAACAAACCCAAAACAATAAGAAAATGGGAATAGGAACATACATATCAATAACTACCTTAAATGTAAATGGATTAAATGCGCCCAACAAAAGACACAGACTGGCTGAATGGATACAAAAACAAGACCCATATATATGCTGTCTACAAGAGACCCACTTCAAACCTAGGGACAAATGCAGACCGAAAGTGAGGGGATGGAAAAAGATATTTCATGCAAATGGAAATCAAAAGAAAGCTGGAATAGCAATTCTCATATCAGACAAAATAGACTTTAAAATAAAGACTATTACAAGAGACAAAGAAGGACACAGCATAATGATCAAGGGATCGATCCAAGAAGATATAACAATTGTAAATATTTATGCACCCAACATAGAAGCACCTCAATACATAAGGCAAATACTAACAGCCATAAAAGGGGATATCAACAGTAACACATTCATAGTAGGAGACTTTAACACCCCACTTTCACCCATGGACAGATCATCCAAAATGAAAGTAAATAAGGAGACACAAGCTTTAAATGATACAAGCTTTAAATTAAACAAGATGGACTTAATTGATATTTATAGGACACTCCATCCAAAAACAACAGAATACACATTTTTCTCAAGTGCTCACAGAACATTCTCCAGGATAGACCATATATTGGTAAATTTAAGAAAATTGAAATTGTATCAAGTATCTTTTCCAACCACAACATTATGAGACTAGATATCAATTACAGGAAAAGATCTGTAAAAAATACAAACACATGGAGGCTAAACAATACACTACTTAATAACAAAGTGATCACTAAGGAAATCAAAGAGGAAATTTAAAAATACCTAGAAACAAATGACAATGGAGACATGACGACGCAAAACCTATGGGACACAGCAAAAGCAGTTCTAAGAGGGAAGTTTATAGCAATACAATCCTACCTTAAGAAACAGGAAACACCTCAAATAAACAACCTAACCTTGCACCTAAAGCAATCAGAGAAAGAAGAACAAAAAAACCCCAAAGTTAGCAGAAGGAAAGAAATCATAAAGATCAGATCAGAAATAAATGAAAAGGAAATGAAGGAAACGATAGCAAAGATCAATAAAACTAAAAGCTGGTTCTTTGAGAAGATAAACAAAATTGATAACCCATTAGCCAGACTCATCAAGTAAAAAAGGGAGAAGGCTCAAATCAATAGAATTAGAAATGAAAAAGGAGAGGTAACAACTGACACTGCAGAAATACAAAAGATCATGAGAGATTACTAAAAGCAACTGTATGCCAATAAAATGGACAACCTGGAAGAAATGGACAAATTCTTAGAAATGCACAACCTGCCAAGACTGAACCAGGAAGAAATAGAAAATATGAAGAGACCAATCACAAGCACTGCAATTGAGACTGTGATTAAAAATCTTCCAACAAACAAAAGCCCAGGACCAGATGGCTTCACAGGCGAATTCTATCAAACATTTAGAGAAGAGCTAACACCTATCCTTCTCAAATTCTTCCAAAATATAGCAGAGGAAGGAACACTCCCAATCTCATTCTACGAGGCCACCATCACCCTGATACCAAAACCAGACAAAGATGTCACAAAGAAAGAAAACTATAGGCCAATATCACTGGTGAACATAGATGCAAAAATCCTCAACAAAATAATAGCAAACAGAATCCAACAGCACATTAAAAGGATCATACACCATGATCAAGTGGGGTTTATTCCAGGAATGCAAAGATTCTTCAATATACGCAAATCAATCAACGTGATACACCATATTAACAAACTGAAGGAGAAAAACCATATGATCATCTCAATAGATGCAGAGAAAGCTTTCGACAAAATTCACCACCCATTTATGACAAAAACCCTGCAGAAAGTAGGCATAGAGGGAACTTTCCTCAACATAATAAAGGCCATATATGACAAACCCACAGCCAACATCATCCTCAATGGTGAAAAACTGAAACCATTTCCACTAAGATCAGGAACAAGAGAAGGTTGCCCACTCTCACCACTATTATTCAACATAGTTTTGGAAATTTTAGCCACAGCAATCAGAGAAGAAAAATAAATAAAAGGAATCCAATTCAGAAAAGAAGAAGTAATGCTGTCACTGTTTGCAGATGACATGATACTATACATAGAGAATCCTAAAGATGGTACCAGAAAACTACTAGAGCTAGTCAATGAATTTGGTAAAGTAGCAGGATACAAAATTAATGCACAGAAATCTCTGGCATTCCTATACACTAATGATAAAAAATCTGAAAATGAAATTAAGAAAACACTCCCATTAACCACTGCAACAAAAAGAATAAAATATCTAGGAATAAACCTACCCAAGGAGACAAAAGACCTGTATGCAGAAAATTATAAGACACTGATGAAAGAAATTAAAGATGATACAAATAGATGGAGAGATATACCATGTTCTTGGATTGGAAGAATCAACATTGTGAAAATGACTCTGCTACCCAAAGCAATCTACAGGTTCAATGCAATCCCTATCAAACTACCACTGGCATTTTTCACAGAACTAGAACAAAAAATTTCACAATTTGTATGGAAACACAAAAGACCCCGAATAGCCAAAGCAACCTTGAGAACGAAAAATGGAGCTGGAGGAATCAGGCTCCCTGACTTCAGA
Source organism: Stenella coeruleoalba (assembly GCF_951394435.1). Classification (NCBI taxonomy): domain Eukaryota; kingdom Metazoa; phylum Chordata; class Mammalia; order Artiodactyla; family Delphinidae; genus Stenella; species Stenella coeruleoalba. The sequence continues at coordinate 32,688,704 of NC_137154.1, forward strand.
CTATACTACAAAGCTACAGTAATCAAGACAGTATGGTACTGGCACAAAAACAGAAATATACATCAGTGGAACAGGATAGATAGCCCAGAGATAAACACACCCATATGGTCACCTTATCTTTGATAAAGGAGGAAAGAATATACAGTGGAGAAAAGACAGCCTCTTCAATAAGTGGTGCTGGGTAAACTGGACAGGTACATGTAAAAGTATGAGATTAGAACACTCCCTAGCACCATACACAAAAATAAGCTCAAAATGGATTAAAGATCTAAATGTAAGTCCAGAAACTATCAAACTCTTAGAGGAAAACATAGGCAGAACATTCTATGATGTAAATTACAGCAAGATCCTTTTTGACCCACCTCCTAGAGAAATGGAAATAAAAACAAAAATAAAGAAATGGGACCTAATAAAACTTAAAAGCTTTTGCACAGCTAAGGAAACAATAAACAAGACAAAAAGACAACCCTCAGAATGGGAGAAGATATTTGCAAATTAAGCAACTGACAAAGGATTAATCTCCAAAATTTATAAGCAGCTCATGCAGCTCAATAACAAAAAAACAAACAACCCAATCCAAAAATGGGCAGAAGACGTAAATAGACATTTCTCCAAGGAAGATATACAGATTTCCAACAAACACATGAAAGAATGCTCAACATCTTTAACCATTAGAGAAATGCAAATCAAAACTACAATGAGATATCATCTCACACCAGTCAGAGTGGTCATCATCAAAAAATCTACAAACAATAAATGCTGGAGAGGGTGTGGAGAAAAGGGAACACTCTTGCTCTGCTGGTGGGAATGTAAATTGATACAGCCACTATGGAGAACAGTATGGAGTTTCCTTAAAAAAACTACAAATAGAACTACCATATGACCCAGCAATCCCACTACTGGGCATATACCCTGAGAAAACCATAATTCAAAAAGAGTCATGTACCAAAATATTCATTGTAGCTCTATTTACAATAGCAAGGACATGGAAGCAACCTAAGTGTCCATCACCGGAAGAATGGATAAAGATGATGTGGCACATATATACAATAGAATATTACTCAGCCATAAAAAGAAACGAAATTGAGTTATTTTTAGTGAGGTGGATGGATCCAGAGTCTGTCATACAGAGTGAAGTAAGTCAGAAAGAGAAAAACAAATACCATATGCTAACACATATATATGGAATGTAAAAAAAAGAAATGGTTCTGAAGAACCTAGGGGCAGGAGAGGAATAAAGATGCAGACATAGAGAATGGACTTGATGACATTGGGAGGGGGAAGGGTAAGCTGTGACAAAGTGAGACAGTTGCATGGACTTTTATACACTACCAAATGTAAAATAGATAGCTAGTGGGAAGCAGCCGCATGGCACAGGGAGATCAGCTTGGTGCTTTGTGACCACCTAGAGGGGTGGGATAGGGAGGTTGGGAGGAAGGGAGACGCAAGAGGGAAGAGATATGGGAACATATGTATATGTATAACTGATTCACTTTGTTATAAAGCAGAAACTAACACACCATTGTAAAGCAATTATACTCCAATAAAGATGTTAAAAAAAAGAAAGAAAGAGAACCAGAAATCGTAAATAGATTAACCCAACAAACTCAAAAAAAAAAAAAAAAAAAAAAACACAACTGAAGGTGACCTGAAGTTGTATAGATTATGACCATCAAGTATTTGTTGCTTCACTACTTTCTCTGAGTAGGAAATAAGTAAAATTGTATATGATACTTATATTATACACATAATATATATGGTATACATACATATATACTGTATATTTTCTATACACATACATAATTATTTTTATACACATACATAATTATTTCTATACACATACATAATTATTTCTATACACATACATATAAATAATTGGGATCATGTTCAGTCTTAGTGGATATTTGCTGGTTTTCCTCCTTGCTCTGCTGCCCTTTATCGTGCTTTATAAGTAAATATTAATTTTCCTTTGGCAAAACACCTCTGTCTTCTCTCAGTTGTGACTTGAATGGGGCTGACACAATGTCTTGGTTTCAGAAGTAGATGTTCACCTCCAGCTATACCTAATCAGCATATTCTACACTCTGGTCACAATATTAGCTTAGGATGGGCTATTGTGCGTACAAAGCCACCATGTATAAAAATCCGTAACACATCAGTTTGCCTCAAACATCACATCAGCCTGTTATGCCTTTCCAGACCACTTTTGAACTTCCATTTTACTTGAGTTTTGTGGCTTCTATGATATTCAAAAGGGATATCTACGGCAAATCGCCTTCTGTTTTCCCTACTCTGTTAGTAGCTGGCTATGACAACTTTTTTTATGGCAGATATTCATTACATTCACTTTAAACTGCTCTCCAGATTTATTTCCAGTACTGTTCCCCTAAACTTCCAGTTGTGTTTCCTTTCTGTTTTCTAGCTAGAAATATTGAGATTTCTATTATTTTCACACAATGCTTCACTGGAATTATCTCAGGTACATTTCCTTCAATATATTTTAGCACTTCAGCATCTGAATGTGAAAGTAACTGTAAAGCCCACATAATACTTAAGTCTGCATTTTCATGATGTCTATGGAAATCCAGCTGTCCACTAAACAACTACATGGATTTATGCTGAGACCTCAGCCATTCACTGCAAAATCAATCAGATTCAAATAGAAAATGTACCTGTTTGAAAGAAACTGCACAAATTTTTGGTTGTGATGGCATAAAAATGTAATTGGATAATAAAACTTGGCCTTTACAATACTCTGAAACTCTCAAAGTATGTAGGAAATAAAAACAAGTAGGACTATTATAGTAAATAGAAAAATGAAACACAAAGAAGTAAGTGACATCTAAGGTCACACTGGATGCTGATAAGGTATCTGGGATTTTGATATAGAAAAAAAGAATATCAGTTTACTGTCCTAATTACCACTATTGCTCTATAATTATTTTTAGTTAAGTACCAGATGTGTTAGGCATTTTGTTAAGGAATATGAAGAATGTGGCATCTCATATCAGAGATGGAACTTAAAACCTTCTTGTTAGTTTTCTTCCTTTCCTGATTTTAATGTGTACTGAGTACCATATAAAAACTTAGAAACAAAGTTGCCTAATTAGTCTAGAGGTCTCTCCTCACCTTCTATTTCTATTTAGGAAATTCTATATTTCTTTCAGCTATGGATTTCAGATTCTTCTAATCATGACATAGGAATTTCTTTTCTCAAGGTGACAATGAAAGCTCTTGGTGCACAACAGAGAGCGCCTAAAGAATCAAGTTAAGGTTCACTGCACAGACAGGCTGCAATAATTTCAGTGTTGTACTGCATGGAGAGGGTTGTGGTGGAGAGATGACTTTCTGCTCTTAGATCCTCTTCCTGAATTATATCTCAGGTGTGAAAGGTGATCTGGTCGCTTCAGGCAACAAGAAATACAGATTAAGGCATTTATTTATTAGAGTATAATTGCTTTTATCTAAGTTGATTTGGAGATCTTCATATTATATAGCTCAGAGGGGAAGTGCTGTGTCCTAAGTAGGCATAATTAAAACCAATCTCTCTGAGACAGATGAATACATAAATGAACTACCATTTGTTGAATACATTCTATGTGCCAGACAGTATGTAACATTCCCTATATTTGTTGTCTCACTTAATTTCATTTAACCTGCCCTCAAATCAACTTTGAATTGCCGCTATATCAGTGAAATTTCCAAGAAATTAAGACACTTGTAAAACTTGGAAATAGGAATTTGAACATAGGTAAGCAGTAAACGATGGTGGTTAAGTGCAAAAAGTGACACTTGTATAGTCTTGGGCAAATATTTTTAACTTCATCAACTGTAAAATGAGATCAATAATACCAATCACCTCTTAAAGTTGTGAAGATTGGATGAGATCATGCATTTAAGATCTTAGTACAGTACCTGACATAGGTACATGCCTAATGAATATTACTGATTGCAATGAACACTGTGGAGCTTTGCTCAGAACCCTTCTTTAAGGCCCACATATCCAATCTCTCAGCTGGAAATGTCTGTTATAATGGCTCACAACAGTTCCTTTCAGAGGAAACTGCTCTCTACCACCAAAAACTGCCTTGTCCAAAGTTTTCTTATTCCATGAGCTGCTTTTGGCCAATTACAGGTTCATGTCTGGATATCAAGGCTCAACTTCCTTGCTCAACGTGGGAAAATTCTGAAGGGCCATCTCTCAACAACAAAGCTCCTCAAAGTATCCACTGAAGCTTTAGTGGTATTTCAGGCCACCTTCTTCACTTGTCCAATCTGCTTTCTTCACTTCCTTTCAGGTAAATCTCCTGAGAGTTCTTTCCAGTAGACCTGCACGCAACAGTTTGTCTCAGTCTGTTTCCAGGGAACCAAATCTAAGACACTGATAATGATGATGATAGGGAAGGGTGTATGTGTGATGCAGTGATGATATTTACCCCTAAAGTTAACTCTACTGATGACTACCTGGGACCTCATGTCCTGCAGCATGGGGGTTAAATAAACAGTATTGGGAAATGCAGCCTGTTACAATCACAGCAAATTATTTAACTTACTTGAGTCACAGTTTCTAGTTTCTTCACCTGATTTTTTTTTAGACTTAAAAGAGATACAACTTATAAAACATTCTGCATATAGTAAAAACTCAATAAAACTTGTAATCATTATTTTAAGTCTCAATGCTTTCACTTGAAAGGTGAGGATCATTACACTTACCCTATCTACCTCCTAGGATATCTGGAATATCAAATGATGCAATAAAAGTGACCAAATTGTTACCAGCTATCACACAAACATAAAACATTTTCCCTATTATTACTGTACCAAAGAGAGAGATGCCAACATAAGATCTAACTTTTTATCTTAGGATGTATCAAATAAGGGTGCAACTCTGCTTCAAGACTATAATTGAGGAAAGGCCTTGGATGATTATGCAGCAAAAGGCACTGAATATAAATTAACCTACACATTTTTTCTTTGTTGTTTATGATGGGTTGGGTCTGTGACCTTGGATAAGTCAAGTAATACATCTGAGTTTCAATTTCAATTTCAGGGACAGATTGTACGATAAAGAGATGATGAGATGGTTAATGAGATAGCATTTGTTGAGCCCTTTGAGATTCTTAGATGAAAGATGCCACATGAAGAAAATATACAACCTCCTGTTACGAAGTTGGGGAAAAATACCATAAAGTGGCTTCTCAGCCAAAACACATGTTGATGACAAATAAAATCAAGGTGTTGTGTTAATCCCCCAGACTTTTCTTCATAGTCAGGGAACACAATTCCTGAACTTTTCTAGAAGTTTCAAGGGCAATCTTGACTAAGTCCCTATATAAACTACAAGTACTTAAAGACAAATTGTAATGATAATAGAGTTTGTAGACTATCTTACAGTTTAAATATAAGTATAAAGTTGGAGTTAAAATCCCGGAATCTGATGCCAACTATGAAACCCTAGCCCTAAAAGATATTAGCTGTGTAACCTTGAGTAAATTACTCACCCTCTTCTCTTGCCTTATTTATTTTGTAAGTAACATGGGAATAATAATAGTACATAATTTATAGAGTTGTGAGGATTAAATGAGTAAAGTAATTAAAACAGTATCTCACATATAAGCTTGTTAGCTTGTTATATGTAGTCTAATGGGATCTCAAATTTAACAAAGGTCAAGGAGCACCTTGGGATAAATAGCGCAATATTTTCAAGAGACATGAGGTGTGAATAATATTGCAACAGTGTCACAATACAGTATTGTGAAACCCAGTATTGGCTTCTCTCAGAAAGAGCCTGCCTAAGTGAGTTCTGAAAGTTATAGTGAAAAGAGGGACCCATAATTTGAACCCAAATAATGCAATCAGGTGGTTGGAACAGGGTCAAGGCTTAGAACAGAGACGGTCCTGTCACCTGGAGCTATCATTTTTCCTGACATCTGGACCTGTATTTAAGGCCTTCATATGTTTATGGGGATTTCTGCCTGAAGGTAACTTAAAAATACCACTTAGTTTCTCACAAAACTAGATCTTCTCATTCTAGGCAACATCAGGACTCTTTCTGATATATGCTAGCTATCTCTTTCAAAGGAAATACCTAAATTCCACACAGGAAATTGTCTTAGAAATTGTGATGATGCCAGAAGTAAATGGGAACTATTCCCTAACTCCTTCAGCAAATTAAGTTTTGTTTCTAGAAAAAGCAATACCAGGGAGCCATTATCTTAAGCCTTAGTATTACCCTAATTTATCTTAAATCACTCAGTCACATATATCAAAATGATATTAACACTGGAATACACTAACAAAAGGAAAGAAATTAAGAAAACAGTAGGAGTTTATTTATAAACATTTCTTCTAAGAGCAAAGTATAAAGACACTAAATTAGTTCAGTTTTCCTTAGTATAAGAGAGAACATCAGACCACATTATATAGACATCCATTAGATGCCTCTGATGATGGGAACATTTAAAATAATTCATGGGTTTTCATTGGGGTATGAGGGCTGGGGTGTAAGGATAGACCCTGATCTCATTTTAGATCCTTGGTGACGGTTTTCAATAAACTCTCTATTTCTGACCTTTCTTTAGCAGTCACTTGAATAATGATTCATTATTCTCTAGGATTTAAACTTCTGAAACTCAAAGATTGCTACTTACATGAGATACATGCTAAGCTACCATAATAAAATGACCACCAAATACAGTGCATTAATATAATAACGTTTTATTTTTCTCTCACAATTTACAGAGTGAATAATTCAGGGCTGGTGGGCATCTATTCTCAACACATGGATTTCAAGGTTGCTCCAGTAATTATGACTTCCAAAACAGCAGGAAAGATGAAGAAAAGAATCTCTAAGAACCTGACCTTGAAATAGAAACACATCACTTACATTAAATCCCATGGGCTGTACATAGTCACAAAGCAAGAGAAGTTGGAAAATGCAGTCTTTAGCTGAGTAATCATGCAGCCATTTAAAATTTGACTTTGTGATCATTTGCAAGGAAAAGATTGCATCTAACTTGTTGTTAACTTGGATATAGGGAAAGCACAAATTATAGTTAAAGAAAATAATAATGTGCATAGCAAAAGGATACAACGGTCAATTTTTAATCCTTCTCTTACTTCCCTATCTGCCATGTTTGACCAAAATGACCATTTTTCCTTAATAACTTTTTACATGGTTTCTGTAATACCAGTGTTTCTTTGGTTCTCATCTGACCTCATTGACCAACCTGTCTCAAATTCTTTGTTGATTTCTCCTCATATACCCAACCTGTAAATATTATCATGTCACTGAGCTTACTCTCCAAACTTTCCTTTTGTAAATTTACACTTGATCCCTAGGCGATATTAATGTCATAGATTACATAATGTCTCTAAGTCCATAAGCCAAGGACTTTAAATAGATTCTAGGTTGGACCACTCTTCTGCACACAATATATCCTAGAGCCTATTTGACATCCCATTTGGATGTCCAACAGGCATAACGCAACTAAAATATCTAAAACTGAACTCCTGATGTTTCTATACTCCAAAACTGGAACTCTTACTGGCTTCCTCGTCACAGTTCTATGGCATCCCTTCAGCAGGTCAAGAAAAAAATGTTGTCATCATTCTTTATTTCTCTCTTCCTCTCACATAATTCCCCTACATATTCATCATTGTACTCTGCCAACTTTTCCTTCCATCCTCTATTCAACAGCTTCTTATGACCTCCACAATTACCACTTCAAACCAAGCCATCTTCATTTCTCACACTTGGTTATTTTATTTTCTAGTTCTCTTCATAACCACCCATAATCATTTCTCGACACAGAAGCTAAAGTGATCCTTTTAAAATAAATTAAGATTACATCATTCTGCTGATCAGAACCCTCTGGTGCTCAATTCTCACCTCACTCAAAGCAAGAGTCTGTCCTGTCCACGATCTGTTCCCTTGCTGTCTTTATGAACTCATCTGTGTCCCTTCCAGCAATGCTGACTTCCTTGCTCTTCATCAAACCTATCAAATGTGATCTAACTTCTGGTTCTTTGAAATTGTTCTTTCCTCTGCCTGCAATCTTTTTTCTCCAGTGAAACCTATAGCTGGATTCCTTACTTCATGCAGACCTTTGCTGAAATCCCACATTAACAGAGAGTCATGCTACTTATTAATTTATTGCCTCTTAACCCCACACCCATCCTTTTATGACCTACTTTTTTGCTATGGAAGTTGGTTGCTAAAAACTATATTTTTCTTTTGCCAGCTGGCTCTCTGTCAAGTTCTGACAATAGGAGGCCCTGGAATAGAAGGCAAGAATAGAGGAAGAAAGGACTACTGTTTCTTTCTTCATGTTTCTGTTTTTTTCTACAGTGACAATTTCAGAATAGACTTTTTAGCATTTCCCGTGGTGGTGGGCTCTTCTTCCCGTTCCTGGATGACCTCAGAAAGTTTCCTCTTTACTGTGGCAGTAGGAAATGTATTTGAGCAGCAGGTAGACCACCTCTTTAGTGGTCTTAATATCAGTCTTGTGGGGTGCTTCCTCAAAGTTTCAATTTTTCCTCAGCCCCAGTGGTAGCAGGTGCTTTTTATAGCAACTCTTGCTACACTTTAGAATCTTCTTTTATCTCTTTCAGTAATTAAGAATATTTATCTAGTTATTCTTTATATTATTTCCTTTTTTACATAAAGGATGTCATTTGTTTCACTTGACTAGGTCTTGTCTGATACATTTACTCTGATCTATTTTCTGCCATTGTTTATCCACATCTCAGCTACTATGTTTTAGGTTTTGAGTTTCTTGATTATATCCCTAAATTAATATATTAACTTTGTAATAGCAGGATCATTGCTTTTTTTGATCAGGATTTTATCTCCACTATCTAGAATAATATCTGGTATGGCAATATTTGTTGCTCAATGAAAATTTGTTGAAATAACGAATTTGTAGAAGGAGAAGCAAAGTATCTTCTATGGTATACAGATGGTTTAGGATGATAGGAGTTCTGTGAAGACAGTTTAAATGTATAGTACTTGTATTATTCACAAGAGTATTTGTGTTTTCCTAATATATACAAATTGCTTCAGTTGTCAGTATAGTTTAGATCTCAATATCTGAAAATTAGTTCAAGCAGTTGATGCTTCTTTGTAACATTTACTGTAGATGAATGTTAAGAGGTCAATTCTGCTCACTAAATACCATCTCTATTTTTATGTTTTTTATTAGTTCCTTGGAATTAAAATATATTTCAATACATTTATAAAAAATAATGTAAATCCCTCTCTAGGAAGACTTTAACTTATTCCACAGGTATTTATTAACTAAAAAAGTAAAAGTTATATACCAGGTGCTGCACTAATTTTGGGAAACAGGAGTAAGAAAGGAGGGGGGGAAAAGAGACAGAGGAGGTGAGACAGTAGAGAGACCATGGAACTTAAAATCTCTCAGAAAAGACAGACATCACATAGGCAATAACAAGTTTATCTGGAAACTGTGGCTGGATGGAGATGGAAGTGGGGCTTGTTCCAGGAAGAAGGACATCCACATGCAGCAGAAGTAAGAGAGAGCATGTTTTGTTGAAGAAATCAAGTAAGTTCAGCTTGGCTAAATCGGAGAGAATCAGAAAAGATAATGGAGAACAATGAGCTATGTGACTTAAGAATAAAACAAAAGCCAGATTGCAGAGAACTGCAAAAGTCACTGTGCAAGAGACTGATTAAAGGAAATGTTACATTTGTTAAAGGAAGGGGAGTAAGCCATGTTCAGCAGAGGGAGAATTGGAGCTTGATGTGGTTCACTGGGACCTTACGAGTTCTTTTTTTTTTTTTTTTAACTTTTTGTTTTACATTGGAGTATAGCCGATTAACAATGTTGTGACAGTTTCAGGCACACAGCAAAGGGACTCAGCCATACATATGCAAGTATCCATTCTCCCCCAAACTCCCCTCCCATCCAGGCTGCCACATAACATTGAGCAGAGTTCCCTGTGTAGTTCCCTACTGTAGTAGGTCCTTGTTGGTTATGAATTTTAAATACAGCAGTGTGTACATGTCAATCCCAAACTCCCTATGGGGGGTTCTGAAGCTGGTGTGACCCTTCAAAGCTTTTCAGAGCTTTTTCAGTATTGGGTTAAGAGGGTTCGACTTTTATACTCCAAATTCATTCAGTCTGTGGATGTAGACCTATGGTAACAAGCTCAATGGGCAACGAAACTCACTTTAACCCTAAAGGCAATCCCCAAAGAAGCTGACAACTGAGATATGTCAGCTAGCAGCTGGGATATGACACCTTCATTCTGGAAGGTGGATCTTGGCAATGTATCCTATCACCCACCACGTTTCATATTCTACTTCCAAGATACAGTCTTTAACATTTGTATACTTAATTCCAAATGTTACTTTGTCTGTGGTTTTAGTTTTTGAATCACCTGCTTTTTCTTTTAGAAGTCTAGGTCAGTAACATACTTCCATTTTCTCCATTCCATCCTCCATATTGCTTTATCACATTACCATGCTACCTGGCTTCAGAGCCTGAAATATAATATAAAGCAGGAATTTTGCCTGACACGCTAGATGATTCAGCTAGTTAACCCTGCCTACTTCTCCAGCCTTATGACCTATGACTTATCAGAATTCCCTACCTCTTATGCTTATAGAACCCCTTGTGGATCACCAAACACATGCCAAGTCTCACCTTTCTATCTTTATTTACCATTGAGGTTTTTCTGACTGATCACCCTTTCCCCTTTGTGTATCTAATTAAATCTTACATGCATTTCAAGATTATGCTCATGTATTACACAATCCACTATGCTGTTGCTAGTCACCACACCTTGTTCTCCTGCCTCCCTATTATTATTTATTTGTTATTGCTTATATTAGACTATGTAATGATTTTTGGTTTATGTGTTTGACCCCTTCTCCAGACAATAAACTTTTGTATAAAGGGACAGTTTATTTTATCTCTTTGTCTCAAACATATAGCAAGATGTCTGGCTCCAAACAGACTTGTAGACACACAATAAATGCATGTGTGTGTGATAACAGTGCAAACCTTATCCGTGTCTTTTATAGTGCAAACCTTGAAAGGACAAAGAGAAAGAGACAGGCTTTCTCTGACTAGCTTTTTTCCACTAGACATAAGTGCTCAATCAATATGTGAATGGTTAAGAGTACTGATGAAAACGATAATGGCTTGAGGATTTCATGGTCCCTGCCAGCTCTAAAATTCAGTAATTGAATACTTTTATATAACCGTAGGGTTATAGAAAAAAACAGTGGAAAGCTAGAAAATATTGCCTCCCCCTTTTCATTTAGTTTGATTCTTCTCCACATAGCAACTCTGAAACTGGCTTAAAATAATGCCAGTTAGTATGAAACACTGAGAACACAAGAGCTGACAGTACCTTTTCGTTCCTCATTAATTTTTGTTTTACATGTAAGTCAGCATAGATTCTAACTTTTAATACTTTTTATGGTAATCTTGATAATAACCATAACCACAATACAAATATAGATCACCTTTTATTTAACAAATGAACATTTAAAATCTACTTTGTTCTATACACTGTCAGAGAGGCTGGAACTATATCAATGAACAAGACATATCCATGTTCCTGGAAACTTAGTGGAAGAAACAGACAATACGCAAGTCAATAAATATGTGTTTGATATATACTTAGCTTTCTGCTTCACAGGTGATAATAATAAAAAGTGAAAAACATGGCAAGGAGATTGAGAATGCTGAGGGATGGGGAGCAACTTTATATCTACTGATCATCTACAACATACGAAGTGATCTGTTAAGTACTTACTACTTTTTCCTAACACCCCAAAAAACAAAAAAGTTAGGATTTTAATTTTTTTAGTAAGATATTTGAGACTCAGAAGTGTTAAAAAACTGTCTAAGCACATGAGAATCTAGTGGTAGAGGCTGCAGCAAAAAACAGATGTTCTTAGCACAAGACCTAAAAACACTTTAACAGAACTTTCAATAGTTGCAATTCAATGTTCAATGAATTTTCAGCCCATATCATTATTCCCCGCAAAGTCAGCTCAGAACCTCCAATAGCACTAATCAACCTCCAATAGCACTAATCACCAAGAGTACAGGCATAAAGGGAGAAAGATGCAAATTTTTCAGGGGCAAAAGATAAAGTCAGCCACTGGACAGTAAAAAAAGTCACTTGCAACAAAGTGAAAAGGATGTCTTATTTCACCACAAGACTTCAGTAACCCAGCAAGAAAAGGAAGAGAAAAAATATAAGAAATGAATTAAAAAAAAACCAAAAGCAGGGGCCTTCCCTGGTGGCGCAGTGGTTGAGAGTCTGCCTGCCGGTGCAGGGGACACGAGTTTGTGCCCTGGTCTGGGAAGATCCCACATGCCGTGGAGCGGCTAGGCCCGTGAGCCATGGCCACTGAGCCTGCGCGTCCGGAGCCTGTGCGTCCAGAGCCTGTGCGCTGCAATGGGAGAGGCCACAACAGAGAGAGGCTAGCGTACCGCAAAAAAAAAAAAAAAAAGCAAAACCAAACAAAAACTTAGCAGTAGGCTTTAACTTCCATTTTTCAATCTTTTTTTTCCAGGAAAAACGAACAAATGCTCTGGACCAGTTCTAGGAAGTATATGTTTATTAACCAGGTTCTTTTTTATTTTTTCCTAGTATATAAATATACAGCAAGAAATATAACAGATGCTCAAATGTTGTAGTGGTTTTATGAAAGCTAACAGCAAAGCATTAAACATATCTAAACCCGCCCACAACTGCTTTGCATTTATATAGCACTCAATATATATGAAAAACATATTTTTTACCATCACTGAAGTAAGCCACCCTTGCAACTCTTCTCATTTTGCAAATGAATAATAAAATGTCACACAAAGGAACTAGTATCACTGTATTTTAGATGAGAAGACTCGGGTTTTATCCAGCTCAACATCTTATTTTATGGATGAGACAAGTGGGTCCCTGAGTCGACAGTTGATTTGTTCAAGGTCAATGGCAGAATTTAACTTAAAAGCAGTGCCTTTTTATTGCTAGTCCAGAGCTTTTGTAGCCATCACTACTCTTATACACATGTAGTACTGATGTTATGCATCTATTGAATTACAGATGCTCAAAAGCCTGGCAAATAGGATGCACTTTCAAAAAATTGTTGAATGAATACATTTCACTTTTTTCTTTCATGTCTCTACACATCCTTCCTAAGTCTGCCTATGGCTTGAGAAAGGTTGATGGGCTTCTCTATCTTTAAATCCTTTCCTTCATAGTTAATTGCAATGAGTCTTCATACTGGTTGTTCAGAGTTTTAAAACACAGAGAAGACATGTTTCTGTTGTTGTTGTTAGTCATGGCTAACTGAGAACGAATGACAATTCAGGCCAGGTCAGATCCATTTGGCTCTTAGCAGGTGGAATAAAGGAGGTAACTTTAAGGAAGGTTAAAAATGAAATAGAGATAATATTTAACTAGGGGCTTCTATTTCTGGCTAAATTAGGATTGGCAGCTGGATCTTTCCCTTAAATTCAATTCTCATGCCACACAACAGAGAAGGAAACAGTTGATGAATCTAATAAGTCTCTGGAGACAAAGAGGACAGTTGAGTTTTTATGAATGGTTAAGTGGAAGATGGCCAGGTACCTCAGATAAGGGAAAGGTTAGAGGACACCTTTTAAGTTATGTCTTTTTCTTTACTCATGTTGCCCTAGGGAGATAATTGTCCAAGTTTCCAGGAAATGGAGTCTAAGATAAAAGCTTATGCGCTATTTATTATTGTTGTTGGGAAGTGTGGGAGAGGTGAGGGAGAGACAGTTGGGGCAGGGACCACTGCTTCTTCAGCTCATGGGGCTATATTAAGAGTAGCCACACAAACTACAGACTTCCCTCACTCTACAGCATTTTTTCCATAAGTGCTTTTGAAAATTTATACCACCTTTCAGGTGATTCTTTATTTTAAATGTAATAAAATCTTCACCGCAAAACACAGTAAATAGATACACTATAAGAACTATTTGACATAGTTGCAAGTAGTAACACACTCATCTGTCTACCTGACCCAGCAGTTCCTAGTCACAGAACATCATATGGAACAAATCTGAATTACAACATGGTTGGATGAACCCAAACTTATTTTCTCTGTGCATAAACAAAAGCTAAGAGGATGAAGAGTCTAAAAAATAAACACAAATAAAAATGTAAAAAACTAAAAACAATATCCACCATAACAAAAAGTGAACTTGTACTAGACACTATTTCCAATGTATAGTCAAAAATGCTTGCTACAGAGTGACTAGGAGCAAAATAAGTTATACTAAGATTACAGTGAGAGACATGACAATACCAAGAAGAAATAAATGTGGCACCAGGTCAAATTCAACAAGATGGGAAGTCGAGCTTTGAACATAAGAGGTAGGGTGGTATTTGGATTAACTCACAATTAGGATAAGGATGTGTGTGTGTATGTGGTATGTGTGTGCAAGTATGTGTGTAAAACATAAAAATAGTTTAAAATTTGGAGCCTAAAAGATAGGCTCTAAACAAAAATCCTCAAAGGTAAATCTTCCAAGATATCTTGAAGTTTCTTCCAATGGCTTCTGTGTGTTTCTGGGTGCAGCCTCCTATGTGACTCACTGGTTGGGGATAATTTTTCCAAATTTTAATGTGGGAGGGGCAGGTACCTCCTCACTTCAGGCTGTCTTGACTATTTGGCCTCTCTGACAAGAGCCCTTGCTAAGGAAAAAATAAAAGAAATTGCCTCTGGACTCAGGAAACTCACTGTCCGTTTTAGCTCATTTGAGGGCACAGATGAGCCATGGTCCTGACCCCTGTCATATTATTTGTGAAGCAGAAGTGTGCATTGGGAAGTAATAAGACTGAAACCTTCATACAAAATACCATTTACCATTTGCAAGTAAATGTAGAGTTCTTCTTAAATGTGATTTCAGAGGTGAAAGTGCAAGAAAAGCCCATGGCTAGAATGAAAGGGAAAGCAATTCTGTGGCTACACATATTATAAGAGGCCATCTGTCCCCTTTGTGTACTAGACTATGATTGCAAAGACTCCAAGTTACTGTTATAATAGTTATTACAGCTTAGTTTGCAATAATTTTATTTGGCCTGCAGAAACAGAGTAATGGACAGTTGTGCCCCGCCATCAGTAAAAACTTAATGAGGACAAAATTGATCTCATCAATTTCCCTGTTGTACCCTGTAAGCTTGCTATACCCCAGACCTGCTCCTTACCTGACTTCCTTGTCCTGGGCAGGCCAATCATAATGCTGGGGTTTTCTTTGCTCACGGTCTTTGTCTAAGGAAACCTGAAAGTCCCTTAGTGAGAGAGCAGCATAGGCGGGTCTGTAGCTGGTTTTACTCTGGTTTGACTCAACTACAACAGCTTGAACCAGTGGTGGGCATTTAACCCATCAGCCAATCTATTATGAAACTAAGTCAGAGACTACTATTTGCCTCCCAATATCAATTATCTTTCTCCCTTCTTAGATGAATGAACAAGAGATGCACGAAATTCCTTCTAGTTATGAAGCTTCCCCTTTCCTTCTTCCTCGTGATGCATAGAACGTAAACATAATGGCCAAAGCATCACAGCTTTGAAGTTATCCCAGTTATAGAAGCCACATTAAGAAGGATACTGCTTCCTTGACACATCTTCCAGGAGGTTTCACCACCAAACTTCTTTAACATGAAGGAAATAAACTTTTGCTTTGTTTAAATCATTAGTTTTTGAGACTTTACTATTCCTCGTCAAAAATGATTCTGACAGTTCTCACTGGTTGGTGGCCTGTGAGACAGAAGTGACAGTACGCATGAAGGAGTACAAAATAGACCCATTATATTTCATTCCTTTAGAATTCAAAATGTAGATTCGGAGAGAGAATCATTATTTTGTAGTGGGAACTGAAAAAAAAGCTAAACCAAGACATGTAGTATCAAAGTGCCTGTGTGATGATAATGCAGAGTCCTAAATTAAGTATCAACAAACTCCTGGCCTCCAGCACAGCCTTGGATCATGAATTATCCTGTCTTTATGAAGTTTGGCATTATAACAATTCCTGGAGTCCTATTAGATTCCAACTCCATTACTTCCATGTATTTCATTGTAATAAATCCTAATTTTAGGAGCAATTCTAAGAATAGAGAGAGCTTCACACATGTGTTTTCTTTTTAGTGTTTTGTTAGAGTGCTTATAAATGCATGTGTTTTCCCTGTCCCTTCTGTATAATCATTTGCCAAGACCCAAGGCTCTAACTTTATCCTATCTCCAGAACAGATCTTTCATTTTCCATTTCTGTTAAATCTTTAGGTAGACTCATATTTTCTGCTTCCTAGACAACTGGCATTGGCTCTTCCCCCTGATTTACTATTCCCCATAAATCAATGTCAAGTAATATGCTATATGGCCAGGCTAGAGAATGCTTCATCACCTCAGCTTGGGTTAACTATCCTATGCAAGTGACCATTCACTCCTGTAAGGTTGGACTACCCCATCTCCAAACAAAACAAAAAGAACTAATGCCCAAAATTTCCTCAACACTTCCCATAAAATGATATGCAAAAGCTTCAGTCTGACATTCAACATGACTTGATTTTACATTAGTCACCTTGGTAATCTGCTCTAGATTTACTGTACCTGATGCCTTATTCCATGGCCTTTCCTATATCTATACCTTTCCTCATGATTATCGCTCTTCCAAGAGCATCTTATTTTCTCTTATGAACCTTCTCACTATGGCTGAAATCACACTCATCCTTCAAGTCCCATCTCAAGTATCTCCTCTATGGAGACTTCCTGCTTGTTCTCTCTCAATCTTTCTGTCAGATGTGATCCTATTCACATTTGAAACACAGTAGTTTTTGTATTTGTAACACTTGAAATAATAGTTTGTCATCCCAATAGACTACTGGGACATTTTTTCTTTGGGGGAACAGGGCCTGTATCTTGCTGTTTGCTGGGCTACATGGATATTATTTGCAAATTTAGTATGTATTCAACTGAACTGAGTGTGTTCTTGCTGTCTTTATTAAATTTTTCCTCTAAAACAAAGTGGTGAAATCTATACCGTTAAGATTCCAAGCATGCAAAATACAAGGATCGTAAAGAATGCGTCTTTTATTTTATTTTATTTTATTTTGCAATAAGCGGGCCTCTCACCGTTGTGGCCTCTCCCGTTGTGGAACACAGGCTCCGGACGCGCAGGCTCAGCAGCCATGGCTCACGGGCCCAGCCGCTCCGTGGCATGTGGGATCTTCCCGGACCGGGGCACGAACCCGTGTCCCTTGCATCGGCAGGTGGACTCCCAACCACTGCGCCACCAGGGAAGCCCCAAGAATGTGTCTTTTAAAGCTTAGCATGTATGAATGAAAATTATAGATTGGATGAAGGAGTCGATTTTTTAAATTGCATGGTGGCTTAAACGTTTGAGGAAATTCAGTTCCTTATCCTTGATGAATGCCTGAGATAAACTAGTCATATTCTTATCATTCATAAATCCTTTAATTTCTTTTTCTAAAATGAAAAGAGAGAATTCCAGAAGGATACTGTGAATTAAAGAGAAACACTAGGACTTCCCTGGTGGCACAGTGGTTAAGAATCTGACTGTCAATGCAGGGGACACAGGTTCGAGCCCTGGTCCGGGAAGATCCCACATGTCACGGAGCAACTAAGCCCGTGCGCCACAACTACCGAGCCTGCGCTCTAGAGCCCGCGAGCCACAACTACTGAGCCCATGTGCCACAACTACTGAAGCCTGTGTGCCTAGAGCCCGTGCTCCACAACAAGAGAAGCCACCGCAGTGAGAAACCCATTCACCTCAACAAAGAGTAGACCCCGCTCACCGCAACTAGAAAAAGCCCGCGTGCAGCAACAAAGACCCAATGCAGGGAAAAATAAATAAATAAATTAATTAATTAATTTAAAAAAAAAGAGAAACACTAGAAATTTGAACCACCAATTAACTCCTGGGAAAGCTCTCTTTGTTGAGAATGGAAACAGTCTAAGGGGTGGGGGAAGAAAAAAATTTTGTGGCACTCACAAAGAGACAATATAGCAATCTGATTAACACAACAAATTTTGTAGTGGGATCTGAGTTCAGAACTTGGCTCTGCTGTTTCCTGTCCCTGACTGTGGACAAGGTGGCTTAACCGCTTTAAAACAGTTGGATTCTTCATATGTGAAATGGACAGTACTCCTTTCTTCACTGGTGTTTGTGAGAATTAGGGGAGGCAGTGAATACAGAGAATTAATTTTACCATGCTGGGCACATATTTCCTGCTCCATAAATTATTGTTGTTTGGTTAGTTGTACCTGTGTATCCTTTGTCTTGTGAACTAAATTAGATTAAAGTAAAGGAGATGCATGCCATGTTATCATGATTAGAGTTAAAATTGCAAGTGACCCTCATCTCCATTTCTAGATAATGACATTTTCCTAGCCCTTTTCGAAACCTAAAATATAATGAGATACCTTAAAATATAAATAATTTCCAGAAGGAAACACTATCACAGTAACTAATATATTGAAGATCCAATGAGGTTATGTTGCTGATATGTGATTCTCTTAAACAATAAAAAGAGACAGAGAGAATTTTCTAAATAGGTTTTAAAAGTACCTTTGTGCAATGTATTTTCCTATTTAAGAAAACATCTTAGGTTTACATTAATAAAGATCCTAGATCTTACCTATGACTTTTATGAGCTTATTATTGATAATTCCACCAAATCTTGTGTCAGAAGAAGAGCAATTCCCCCACCAATTCACAAACCACCACATTTACAGGAAGAGGAACCCTTTCTCATAACTTTTGATAAATATCTTTAACATCCCTCCTCCAAATGAAGTAAATAATGATAAATTCCAAATGTCATAAGGTGCTCAAAACATACTTGGTGCATCTATTTAAAATTACGAATAGGCTTTTCTATATAAATATTTCATAGCTCTGAAGTGTCTATAATGTTACTGCACTCATAATAAGTGGGCAATTTGATATGTATTGTAAAACTGAATGAATATCAGTCTGACACTGCTTCCAAGTAATGGATGGATTTTAATGTACTGTTACCTGCTAGTCACTCCAGATATGGACAGGATTTTATAAGTATTATGTACTTTGTGAGTCTTCAGGGTGAAAGACTCACAAAGGTGGGAAAAAGAAACTAAAATATTCTCCTACTAGTTCTCTACCTGTAATGCTGCTACCCTTCTATTGTCAACATAAACTAAGAAAGAGCCAGGATAAAAGGAAAAGATATCAAAGTGAAAGTAGGAGAAGCTATGGAATACCTGTCTACAGAGTTTAAAAATGTGCATCCAATGTGTATAAGATATTGAATTATTTATGATTATCCCTATTCTTTTTTTTTTTTTTTTTGCGGTACGCAGGCCTCTCACTGTTGTGGCCTCTCCCGTTGCGGAGCACAGGCTCCGGACGCGCAGGCTCAGTGTCCATGGCTCACGGGCCTAGCCGCTCCGCGGCATGTGGGATCTTCCCAGACCGGGGCACGAACCCGTGTTCCCTGCATTGGCAGGCGGACTCTCAACCACTGCGCCACCAGGGAAACCCGAATTATTTATTATTATTTAAGCACAAACAGAAGAAACCAGATGTAGTTATAGTGGGAAAAGGATGGAACAAGGAACATGAAAAATGAGGTAGAAAAGTTGCCTGCTGTGGGAAGGATCTGGAACAAGTATCTAATCACATCATGCAACCTAAGCAGTGAGCTTTCTGTGTCTCTCTTGCCCTGGTTCTCCTGTGCATTGGTTTCATTTTCTTTCTTTCTAGAGACCACCCTCTTCACCCACATGGAAGAATACAGCTACCCTCAGTTCTAAAGTTCTTTTTACATGAAGAAATGGAAACAATCTTGTTATCTTTCTTAATCTCTCTATGTAGATCTCTGCACTCATCCTCCTCCCATATACCTCTGCATTTTATTTAAATCTCTTAGGACTTCAAATGGCCCAAATTGAGTCAAATGTCTATTTATGGCCTTAAGAACAGTGTCTGGTAGCAAAGATGTGACTACAGAGGACCACCTTTCTGACAGTTGCCAAGTAGCAAGGCTAAATGGTCGAACCAATAGCATCCATCACAACCATAAACTCAGGTGCTATGCTACAACTGCCAAGCCGTAAAACAATACATCAGGTCTCAAAGACCTAAGTAATACCTGGGAGATAGAGCACACACACACACAATACACACACACACACACACACACACACACACATATATAAAGTTTAAAATACCATTGGAAGATCCTGGAAAAACAGAAAAGATATACATTTTTCTTTTCCTCCCACCAAGTACATTATATGTAAAACAATACAAGAAGACTACAAAAAGTGGAGAGAAGACAGGCTGGGATGTTGTGAGCCAAGGAACGAAAGATTGGAGAGTGCACTGAGTATTCTTTTTGCCTCAGATATCCTAACTTGGAGCTGAAGAAGCTGGCAACACAGAAATGCCAAGAGTCACACACACAAAAAGCCCAACAAAAGTATGTTCTTTCTAGCCAAGACCAGGAAAGAGGCAGCCTAGCAAGAGAGAAAATGTTTGGACAATAACTATTCTAGTCTAGTCAAATACCACAGAAGAAATGGTGGCTCCCCTCCAGCCCCTGCTAGGCAAGACTGAGTAGACAGCCTAGACTTTCGTTCTAACCAGCTTAGAGGAGGTGTCCAAAACATCTGCCAGTGTGGTGTCAGAGAAGATAAAATAGGAAGCCAGGAGATTTATTCCCACTAGAAGGTATAGAATGCCCCCCACTTATATATAAACCATAATATATAAAACTTTGGGGGAAAAATCGGATAAAATCTTCAGGATTTAGGGATAGGCAAAGAGTTCTCAGCCTTGACATCAATAGTATGATACTTATAAAAGAAAGAAATTGATAAGTAGAACTTTACTCAAAATCTTAAAAATAACTATTTCTCTGTAAAACTCCCTGCAAAGATCATGAAAAGACAAGCTACAGACTGCAGGAAAATATTTGCAAACCATGCATACCACAAAGGACAAGTATCTAGAATATTGAAAGAACTCTCAAAACTCAAAAGTAAAAGAAATCCAATCAGAAAATGGACAAAATAACAGGAAGAGACATTTCACCCACAAAGATAAACAGTAAATAAACACATGAAAAAATGTCCCATATCACTAGCCACTAGAGAAAGTCAAATGAAAACATAATTAGGTATCACTACATACCTACAAGAATGGTTACATTTTTTTTTTATTAATTGACAAAAATCAAATGCTAGCAGGATGAAGAGAAACTGAATCACTTATACATTGCGGGCAGGAATGTACAATGGTACTGTCATTTTGGAAAACGGTTTGGCAGTTGTTAAAAGAAAACAAAAACTAAACCTGCAACTAACATATGACCCAGAAATTGTACATCTGGGCATTTATTCCAGACAAATAAAGACTTGTGCTTACATGAAAACCTGTGCACAAATGTTTAAAGAAACTTTATTCTAATAGCCCCAAACTGGCAACAATCCAGATGTTCTTCAATAGATAGATGAAGGATTAAACAAACTATGGTAGACCTACATCATGAAATATTATTACTCAGTAATAAAAGGAAACAAATTATCCATACACAACAACAACTTGGATGAATCCAAAAAATTATTCTGAGTGAAAAAGATCAAATCCCAAAAGATTACGTATGGTATGATTCCACTTATGTAACATTCCTGAAACGAACAAATTATAGAAATGGAGAACAGATTAGTGGTTCCTGGTGGCTAAGCAGGGGATTGCTGTGGGAGGAAGGTGGGCATGACTAACAAGGGACAATATGAGGGATTTCTGTGGTGATAGAATTCTCAGGCTTGACTGTATCAATGTCAATATTTTGGTTTTGATATTATGCTACAGTTTTTCAGAATGTTACCTTTGGAAAACACTAGGTAAATGGTCACAGGATCTCTCTGTATTATTTTAAACGAATGTGAATCTACAATCGTCTCAAAATAAAAACCTTAATTAAAAAAATAAACATTAAAAGTATCATGAAGCACATAAGGACTAAAAATTTGTCAAATAAATGGAATAGAAATGCAAAGAATGAATCTGTGACTTTTGTAGACATTTTCTGTCCTTTGATGACTCATAGAAAGTGGAAAACCTGCATAAAGTCTTGAAGGATAAGTCACTTAAAAAAAAAGAGAAGCAGAGATGGAATGGATTCTAGGTAGTAACACAACTAACAAAACATGGAAAGAGGGAGGCACGTGGCATGTGGGGTGGGGTAGTGGATCAGTGAGCATGGATGACTGACTGGCAGAATACTTCCCCAAATCAAATCATTCAGAATATTCAGAGTAGACAGCTTATTTTTTGGCCTAGATTCACCAATTTAGGCCATAAAATTCTAGTATCACATACCACTTCCTTTCCAAAGCCTCATTGCTCATCAAATGAGTCCGTCAACAGCTCATTCACCTTCCAGAAAATTCTTAAAATCCCAGATCTTCTCTGACAGTCCCATTTAATAACACTTCATCATGATATATGGTCTTGATCATTTTACCTTAAGAATTTTATAGACCTTGGAAGTATTAGTTCCTGTGGGTATAACTGGAAACGTCCTTCTGAAAAAATAATCTTATTTTGTCATCTACCCCCGCTACTGTTTAATCAATTCACCTCTAGAGACTCCCCATTGTGGCAGCTAGGTTTTTTTCATGCTACAAGAGATTATTTTTTAGCATAATGTGTAAAGACTAAAGTTTTTCAAAGACGCATATGTAAGATTTTAAAAAGAAAGATGTTAAGAACCTATCATGTAAATAGACTTCAAAATAGATGAAGAGCTTGGTTGAACTTGAAAGTCTGCTAACACTCCTCATTTTCAGAAGAGATTTTCTTGAGGCCAGCAGAAGTAGCATTTCTAGGCTTTCTCTAATGTATACTTATTTCTTGTCATTTTTATTTCTCACCAAATAGCTTTAATCATGATAACCATTCACTTATGCAATATCAATAATTTATATAATAATATTGAAATCTGTTGTTTATCTCAGTTATAACTAGATAGTATCAAGTTATATATTACAATGTGTTTTTTAGCTTATTTTTTCTAGTCAGTGTCTGAGTTATTGTTAGCTTTTTAAAAGTGAGATGGTGAAACATTATTTTTTATCTATTATAATCATCCTTTTGTCCAAATATTAAATGTAACTTCTCAAAGTGTTATCATTTATGCTGTTTCATTTCACCTTCAAACAATAATTTTATTTGGAAGGAATCAGTCATCAAGTTTGATAGTGAGTTTCTGAGGGCTCACAGATGTCAGACTTGGCATGAAAACCAGAATCTTATAGAGAGAACAGAGGAGTGAACTGGCATTTATGGACAATCTACCACGGGCCAGGCACTGTGGTAGAGACCAGAACAAAATTTTATCTTATTTTATCAAGGCAAAAGCCCAGTGAACTAGTGTTGTCATCTATACTATACTTGAAGAATGTGATGGTCAGAGAGACACATCAATTTACCAGAAGTTACCTTTCTAACATGAGAGCTGGGATTAAAATTGACATTTTCTGACTGCCAGTTTCAAATTGTAAACAATAGTAATATTATCCAACATGTATTAAACATTTAATATGTGTAAAGCATTGTTTTAAGTGATTTTTAATGGCTATTGTTTTGTTTTCTGCAAAAAATGTTTGCCCTCCCTAAGATAATAGGAATGCACCTCCCCAGCCCAATTAGAACAATTCCCCAGAATTTAAAAAAATTGGAGCTGGGAGAAAAATACTTTTTCCTCTCTGATCATGCAGCTTTAAGGATATGAGCCTGGAATTAGGCAGCCGACTATCTTACTTCATGGAGAATTTTGTCTGATAGAACAGACAACATTCAGGGAAAACAAATTTAGAAGAAGCATACTTGTTTTAAAAGTCCTGTTTCTAAAGATCCCTACACTTCTATAACCAGATTTACTGCTATCTAGGCTATAGGTTTTTTGTTTTTGTTTTTTTCTGGTACACGGGCCTCTCACTGTTGTGGCCTCTCCCCTTGTGGAGCACAGGCTCAGCGGCCACGGCTCGCGGGCCCAGCCGCTCCGCGGCATGTGGGATCCTCCCAGACCGGGGCACGAACCCGTGTCCCCTGCATCCGCAGGCGGACTCTCAACCACTACGCCACCAGGGAAGCCCTAGGCTTCCCTAGGTTTTGATATGTTATCCAATTATAATGGTTCTCATTTTTTGTTTTGCTTTGCATTTGCAATTCGTAGGGTTTTTTTCTTTTACTTGAACAAACTTTACCGATAGAAGATACCTTTAAACACATTGTTTCATTTGAACCTAAAACCAGACCTAATATAGTTCGTTTATTCATTCAATATTATTGAAGTCTTATGCATCAGATAACTATTCCAGGTGCTGAAGATACAACAGTGAAAAAAATCAGGCCAAGTGTTTTGCCCTTGTTTTTTATTATAAGGTGAAGAATTTATAAGGCACAGAGAATTTATATGTCTTGCTGAAAGTTTCAGTATTAGCAAGTGGCAAAGAAGCTGAAACAAGGTGGATATGAGGTTCAGAGTTCAAGTTCTCCTTGTTTGAGAACGATCCTAATGAGAACCTGTTTCTCCTTTCTATTTGGTTTCTAGAGCAACCAAAAGTTTAATTTAGGTATTATATTCAACTCATGGTTGCTTAAAAGATGAGTATGACATGGCTTGGGGAAAAGTATGGAGTCATAAAACTACCTCTTATAAACTGAATGTTTTCTTCTTTGCTTAGTCAATTTAGACTTTGCTGAGTCTAAGATGGATAGAGTTACAAGGGAAACTGATGCTCAGAGGAAATTTTCCATACTCAATTTTACATCTTATAGGGATTCATTATCTCACAGAGTGACATATGTTTAAGGTGTCATATTTGATACTTTACCTTGAGTTTGGAAAACTCCCGAAACCTAGTAAGTGGTTCATAACCTTGCTGAGAGAGATCTAAGTGTGCTCAGGTTTGCAGTCAAACTTCCAGATTTTCCAAGAATTAATTTAATAGAAAATAACATTTTTATGAATTGAATTTCAAGAAATGCAAGTAAATACTTAGCAACTAGAACTCAGGGTGATGGGAAACAAAACAGCTTTGGACACCTTTTTTTTTTTTTTTGTACATCTTTCTAGAGAGACTTATTTGTGAGTGTCTCAACTCACAATTCTCTTTCTCAATGTCTTTTAGTTTATATCCTCTAAAGAGAAAAATCTTACTGACAAAGCTAAAGTCAGAGTCCTTGCTTGATCTAATGAACAAAGGCCAGGGAAACAAGCTTACAAAATGATAAACATGACTGCAATACAAGCCCATAAATTGTATTTGGCTGAAGTTCCTACAGGTGTTTACTAAAATCACCTTGATTTATATGACTCAGTGTCAATTTTATTTGATAGAACCATTTCTTCTCTGAAATATGTGGATCCAGCCTAAAATAACTTCTATAATGAGCCACATTCTTATAAATTATCTTAAGCATGGCAGGGGTGGTAGCAATCACAGAGACCCATGGTGTTAAGAAGAAAAAAAAAAAAAAAAAGATTTATTTTTGGGCCAAATTTGTGAGAGTTTAAGTAAACCACTCATCAAATGTTTACTTTGTAATAAGGGCTGGTTTAAAATTATGCAGTGCCAACTTTGTTCTTTCACATTATGTCATCTTAGATTTACAACAGCCATATCAGGTAGGTATAATTGCTATCCCTCCTCTTCTGTTTTTTATTTTTGCTTTTCGTTTTTTTTTAAATGACACATTAGGAAACAGAATCAAAGAAGTTAAATATCAACACTCTGTGCACCCAAAAAGCAGTCAGGTGTATCAAGAACAACAGTCGACAACAAGTCACAAAAATAAATAAAAGAAGGAACATTTGTTCTGAAGCAAATCTAACTGGTCAAAATGTGACGAGTCTGGGAAGGCCAATCCCTAATATGCATTAATTTAACAAAGGTCCTGAATATTTTATCCTTTTAAGGCTCCACCATGTGAATTCTGAGACCTCTTACTACCTTTTTATACTCAACTCCCTATGGGATAAAGTGTTAAATTCACACCATGTTATTCAAAGCCCTATAAAATTTCAACCTTCTCTACCATTCTGTGTTATTCCCCAATTCCACCACTGTGCACCCTACGTTTCAGACATTTAAACACATGCTGTTGCCTGAATGTTCCTTGAACTCTCATGTCTCCATGGCCTTGCTCTTACTTATCTTCTAGAGACTCTCCCTCTGTTTTTCTCATTGTCTTTTCCTTTGCACCCCTTCTCACACTACCCTCTTCCCATCACCAGCTCACAGTTTCAACTAAAGAATTTCTTTACATCATCCAAGGCTTAATTCAAATTGTTTCTATGAAGCATTCTCTTTTAATTCTCTCTCTGCTACTACAACATATATAAAAATGATCCTTCTCATCCTTATTCCCTAAAGCACTCAATTTGCGTATGTGCATTGTGTCACTAATAGTGGTTTTCTTTTAATGCTTATGATTTTAGCTCTGTGAAAACAGAACTAGATTTCTTTCCATCTTTTTTCTTCTCCAGTGCCTAACTTAGTGTTTTGTGAATATTGAGAATCTAATAAATATTGACAAGTTAAAATTATTTTGCTAAATGGTGACAAAAATAGTTAATATTTTATCACGAGAAAGATTGATAGATAGCTAAAAGTCAAACTTATATAAAGATAAATATTACGTTAATAGCTTTAGCCAGAATTTCTCTTAGGAGGGAATAAGATTTGGTAGAAACAATAACGTGAAATGCTTTGGGAATACAAAGTGGGATAACAAGGGCTTGATTCTCAGCCACCTTCAGAAAGTGTGAAGCTACCACAGAGTTAGATGCATCATCAAAGGTAGAAGCATTAATAGAAGGAGAAAAAGATAATTTTGAAAAGATGTACAGATAGAATTGGTCAGTGAAAATTACAACAAAAGGGTAGCCAGAAGTTTATTGTGGATTTGTGGTACCTAGTACTTCAACTGAGGTTTACTGAATGCACTATAAATCTCTTTTCAGAGACTTCCATTTCCAGAAGTGAAGTAGAATGGTTATCCTGTAACACCTCTTGCAACCAAAACCCTAAGCATTCAGGATAATATATAGTAAACATATTTCTAAGTTTATGGTTGTGTTTTCAAGAAAGCAAGGGAAATCAGAGGCTATATCACAGAGCAAGAGTGCATTGGGTGGCATAAAGCCATGTGGCAATTTTAGTGACCAAATGGCTTCATTGTAAGGGTTATGAGGAGATAAGGAGTCACTGCCTTGGGCTTTGAAACTAACATCCCCTTATATAGCCTCACCCTTGAAGTCTCAATGAAAAGAGTAAACTAACAAAATACAACTCTAAAGAGGGAGAAAAAGATAAATTGTCTGAGCCTTGAAGCTGAGTAAGAAAAAAGTCTTTTCCCGAAGACAGATTAAACAACACTTGCCCTAATTAGTCATCAGTGTTGAATTTACATTTCATGCAAATTCTATAAAAACTGCTGCAGTGGTTTTAAAATACATACACAAATTATTGGTACTTCTTCCTTTAGAAGGTGGAATTAATTTTCTTCTCTTGCATGTGGGCTGGACTTAATGACTCATTCATAACAGAATATGGCAGAAGTACAATGCGTGACTTTTGAAACTGTCATAA
Source organism: Stenella coeruleoalba (assembly GCF_951394435.1). Lineage (NCBI taxonomy): Eukaryota > Metazoa > Chordata > Mammalia > Artiodactyla > Delphinidae > Stenella > Stenella coeruleoalba. The sequence continues at coordinate 32,716,377 of NC_137154.1, forward strand.
AAAGGCATTGCAGCTGCCTCCTTGTTCTCTCTTTTGAGTTACTCACTATGGGGGAATCTCCTGCCATGTTGTGTGGACACTTAAAACAGTCTTAAGGAAAGGTTCATGTGGAAACAAAGTAAAACATCGAATAACAAGCAAGGATTTAAGGCCTTCTGCCAATAGCCATACAAGTGAGCAACCTTGAAAGTGGATCCTTCGGCCCCACTAAAGTCTTCAGATGACTAAACTTTGACCAATGCTTTGACTGTAACCTCATGAGAGATCCTGAGCCAGAACCATAGCTAAGCCACTCTTGAATTCCTGACCCACAACAAAGACCAGGTATCTCAAAATTTATAAATGTTATGATGATACATTATAATAAATATTTGTTGTTTAAAGCTTCTAAGATTGAAGGTAATTTGTTATAGAGAAAAAGAGAAAATGAAATATCACACAACAAATTTAACTGAAAATCTGAGGCCAGGTCACCCCTTTGAGTTTTGGCAAAAGCCAGTCCAAAGCCTGTGTGAAGAGACAAATCTTACATTTACAAAATTCCCTCAGTTAAAGAACATAAACTCACAAACCAAATTTTAAAAAGAAGATATCTGAGAGAGGAAAATCAATCAATAGTCAGGAGTAACAAAGAGTAGCATATAGAAGATTTAAATAGCAATTATTTGCAAAGTTAATCTGGATATATACAGAAATTTGAATTCCAAATTTAGACTATTTATTCTTTCAAGTACACAAGGGATATTTTCAACAATGGACAAATATTAGATCATAACCAATTTCAATAAATTTCAAAGTTTGTATTATTTATGTCATTTTTTAACCATGATTTAATTACATTTGAATTCAAGATTAATATTATACCTAAAATACTCATATGTTTTTAAAATTATAAACACTCTTCTAAATAGCTTACAAGTCAAAAAGAAAGAATTGTTTACAATAGATATTGAAATATGTACTAAAAATATTTAACACTGCAGATAGTTAAAATTCTCTATTTTAATATTTTGAGGTATGCCTAAAATGGTGATTATAGTTAAATTTATAAGTATGAATATTTACGTTTTAAACAAAGAAAGGCTAAAAACTGGCAAACTAAACTTTTGAGTTAAAAAGTAAGTAAAAGAGGGCTTCCCTGGTGGTGCAGTGGTTGAGGGTCCGCCTGCCGATGCAGGGGACACGGGTTTGTGCCCCGGTCCGGGAAGATCCCACATGCCGCGGAGCGGCTGGGCCCGTGAGCCGTGGCCGCTGAGCCTGCGCGTCCGGAGCCTGCGCTCCGCAACGGGAGAGGCCACAACAACGAGAGGCCCGCGTACCGCAAAACAAAACAAAACAAAACAAAAACAAAACAAAACAGTAAGTAAAAGAATTAACCATTAAATATAAAAGAATAAAATAATAAAGATAAATGCTATTAAAAATAATCAAAATGGGTTTATAAAGGTAATAAAATATATTTTAATACTAGAAACTCTAAGGAAGAAAAATTATGTAATCGTTTTAATACATTTACATAATAATTTGATAAAATCCAACATGCAATATCCCTCTCAGATCAGATGGAGATCAGCCCAGAAAAAAAAAAAAAAAAAGATAAGTCAGATAAAATACAAGGCTCTTCTGTTTCAAAGCATCAGAGAGCTGCTAAAATACTAAGTTAAAATACTAAGGGCTCAGATTCCAGAGAGGGACATACAACAGAGAGGTCAGCTGACCTTCTGCTGGCCAATTTTCCTCTGGGAGTATTTGTTGATTCTGGTCTTGGACAGGAGGCTGAGAATACAAGCTTTACTTGGGTAGAGGGAGCTGGTGAGATACAGACTAGTTAGCAGAGCTTTTGGTGAAAATATTAGAGAATCGATTATCCTCTCAGGTGTCCAGTTATAACACTTGCTTAATTCTCATGCTTCCTGGTCTAAAACGCCTACAAAGTTAAGCTAAAAACTTCTTAAGATCAGAGTAGGGTGTTTGGCTGTCATAGAGAAGTTATTCAAAATAATATATGAATATATATATTCAGATCACTGAATAAAAGGTCAATATAGATACATTTACTGCAATTCATATATCAGCAACAAACAGAAAATGAAATTTGAAAAACAAAGATACAATTTAAAAATAACATCCTAAAGCATCAAACAGCAATGAATAAATCTCACTTAGAAGACTAACTTAGAAGACTGCACTGAAAAATACAAAATTTTATTGAAGAAATGTAAGGAAGATCTAAATACATCAATATTACAAAGATGTCAGTTTTCCCCAAAATTTAATTCAATACATGTGAAAATCCTAGAAATTTTTGGAAATTGACAATGTCAATCTAAAATATTTTTAATCATTCAAAAGACCAAGATAAGCCAAGACAATCTTGAAGTAAAATAACTTAGCTGCAGAGCTACCAGATACAAAGAGTTATTTTAAAAAAACAGAAATAATTAAGATGACATGATGTCAACACAAGAATAGACAGGTGGAACAGAAAAGAAGGTTAAGAAGAGGAACCAAACACCTAATTTTCCATATAGCCATGCAGTGCATCTTTAATAAAGTGATATTGGGTCAATTCAATACTAACATGGGAAAAACATGGAACTTAAACTCTAATTTGTACCTATGAAAGGCAGAAAATGGTCAGCCAAAGATGTGCATGTCCTAACCCTGGAAAATGTGAATATGTTGCCTGACTTAGCCAAAGGGAATTAAGGTTGTGGATGAAGTTAAGGTGGCTAGTCAGCTGATTAAAAATTACCCTATAGTATCTGAATGGAGCTACTGTAATCACAAAGATCTTTAAAAGTGGAAGGAGAGAGACAAGAGGTCAAAGTGATGTAATATATGGAAGACTCAACTTGCCTTTGCTGGCTTTGAAGATGGAAGGGGGTCATGAGCAAATAAATGAGATTAGACTTTAGAAGCTAGAAAGGAAAAGAAAACAGACTCTCCCCTGCAGTCTCCAGAAAGGAATGCAGCTCTGCTGGTACATTGTTTGTAGTCCAGTGAGACCAGAGCTAAATTTCTGACCTATGGAACTATAAGATAATAAACTTGTATACCTTAAGGCATTAAATTTGTGGTAGTCTGTTACATCAGTCACAGAAAACTAGTGCAATACCATAGGCAAAAATCAGTAGTAGAGGAATTGTAAATCTAAACCTGAATGTCAAAGGTAGATTAATAAAAAACAAACAAAACAAAACTTTTAGAATACAGTATAGAATATCTTCAAAATTTGGATGCAGACAAAAGTTTCTTAAACAATATTAGAAAAGTATTAACTAATATAGAGAAAAACATAAAATATTGGATTATGTAAACATTAAGTTCATTTTTTTAAATGTCATTAAAAAATAAAAAACAAGCCATAGATTGCATGAAGATACTTTGTAGTATATATAGTCATCAAAGAGCTTGACAGAGGATATATAATGATTTTCTATATCAACTAAAAAGATGCAGACAACTCAATAGAAAAAATATTTAAAATATATATGAGCTATGATTGACATACAAAAAAGCTGTACATATTTAATATATACATTTTGATGAGTTAAATGCCCAAAACTTATCACCTCTAGAAGTTTCTTCCCTTCTTTTTTTTATAAGAATATTTAGCATAAGATTTATCCTTTTAAAAAATTTTTAAGTATATAATACAGTATTATTAATTATATGCACTATGTTGTATAGTAGATCTCTAGGACCAATTCATCATGCATAAGTGAATCTATGTACCCTTTGATTAATACCTCCTCCCCGATTTTCACAATAAAGGAGTCTTAGCTCTTAATAGCTTTCTTTAGTGTCTTCTCTTAACATTGTTGGTTGTTTACCCAATAATCATTTCTATGTTCTTTCTTATAAAAAACAAAAATTTTCCTTAATCCACTCTTCCTCAAGGAATTCAGGAGTAAATCTTTATAATGCTAAAACAATCAAGAGATTATGATTCATCCTTCTAGGTTCAGATTAGGAAGGAAAATGTGATCAAATTCTAGCCAATGAGACCTAAGAGGATCTTTCCTAGAAGCTGATTAAGAGACTTTTTTTATTTGGAATATATTGTTGCCATTGTAAGAAGTGCCTGAAAATTCAGTTCTAATTTTGTGACCATGAGAAGGAGTTAGCCAGCATGGGGGTCATACCAGAGTAGGATATTAGAAATAAACAGTCTTTACTGACATCCTTAGGCTACTCTGTTAACCAATCCTGGACCCACACTGCCTTGGAACTTCTGCTTACATGAAGGGATAAAATGGCTTTATTAACTAAGCCATTTTGACATGATTTTTCTATTACTTGCATCAAAAATTATTACAGTATCACAGTTAATATAACACACTTGAGGGTGACCACTGGCCTTAACTTCTCTTCAGCTTAACTAACCTTTAGACACGTTTCTCCCTGACTGGAGGCCACAGACCTTCCTTTTTTTTAGAACATTTACTTTAGAAAACTTGCAACTCTAAATTCTTTCTCTTCTCCTTGGCAGTGTAAAACTTCTCCCAGACTCTTGACAGTTTTAAAACACAGCAAAGTCTTTCTCAAGGAGCTGGGAGCCATCCTTTGAAATATAAATACCAAAAAAAAAAAAGCACTCCTCTCTCCCAGTTTCTGTAGAAGTGTGGAAACCCAAGTTAGATAAGAGCTACTTAGCAAACAGATAACCTAAACACATTCACCAAAATCCTCACTAATACCTTACTTTTCCACTAGGTCTTCCTAGTGCTTAAAAACTATCCTGCCTTTTGTTTCAAGGGAGGAATTGAGTTAGTCTCTCTCCTCTACTGCAATAGTCATAAACCCTGTTTGACTTGTCTGGTGGTGTTTCCTACTATATGGTCGGAATAGTAGGAAAAAAAGCTACATTGCTTCGAGAGTCAGAAGTCAGGGTCCTGACTTAAAATATAGCAGCAAAAACCAAACAACCAAACAAACAATAACAACAACAATAAAAAACCCCCAACCCCAGATGTATTTATTTGTTGTTTTAAATGTCGGGTGTTATATTAGATGTAATCGAGAACATCAAAGGTAAATAAAGTAATAGCCTTCAAAGAACTTATAGCCTAAGGAGGGTGAAAAAAAGAATTAAGGTAAGTAAACAAATAACAATACTAAAAGTGAGTGGATCTTAGATCCTGAAAGTTAAATAACAAAGAGTTATGGGTAATAAAGGAAAGAGAAATCACATCCTACTAGAATTAGAAGTGGGGTAAGAAAAGCTTTTATTAAAAAGGACATTTAAAATTGCCTACATTATAGTGTTGGGGGAAGAGGTAGAGTGGACTCTAGGTATGTATATGCAACTGGGTAGCAGAGCTACAGAGGGAATTAAACCACATATATGGTCAGGGAATAGAAAGCAGTACATAATTAGCAGGATTGTAGGTTCCAGCTATTTGAACTTCGGAAGTCACTTTTTATTGCTAAGCCTCAGTTTCTGTTTCTGTAAAGCATGGGATTTTGGCTGGATGATTTTGAAGATATCTTTCTGTCTGAAAAAAACTCACAATTTTAAGATACATATATAGTTAAATTTGGCAAGAAATTATGCATCATTGTTAATACTTGCTTTAACTTATTTAAACTATTAAATAATTTGCAAACATGTATTCATCAAATAGAAAAGAACAACTTTTGAAAGAAACTAAAAAGAAGGGAGAGAGATTTTGTCATCTAATAGCAAAGTGGCACCCCATTTGGGTTCATGGCTCATTGGGTCTGAATAGCCTAAGATGTTTTCACTCATTCTAGTCTAGCCAGTCCTTCTTTGTTAAAAGTCACTGGAGTGGTATCCCTTGGTACTGGGCCAAGCAGTTCCTCTTTGTCATGAATTTTGCAAAAGAAGAAAACTTATGCTGCTAGAAATGGGGAAGAAGAAAAGATTATTTAATTTCTACTTATTAAAATAACAATAATGTCATTTCCAGTGTAGGAAGTCCTAGGAGAAAGTGATGAGGACACATTTTCAGCTTTCTCGTTTGTATAATATAATTTAATTATATTTGCAGATTATTAATGGGTGCAATTAACCAATTTGGGCATTAAGTACTTGTCCCCTAAATGGAGCCTGCAAACAGCCCTTGAAATTTGGCATCTTAAAACAATGGTAGGCAGAAAAATGTCCTTATAAAGGCAGTATTTGGCTGCCAAACTGTTCTGAATCTCAGCTCTAAAAATTAAACCAAGTCAGTGGATTTGACTGTCACTGGTGTAACTCTTTTTTTTTTTTTAATTCCTGTGCTACAAATGCATTGATTAATATGATCTCTGGCATCCTTAATTAACTCACTGTTTAGCCACACATTAATCCATTGAAATTCCAAAGGAAGGACAGCTTTTGCTTTTTATATCTTACTAAATTCTCACTAAGGAAAATAATTTCAGCATCAAAAAATAAATAAACTGTGACACGTCACATTAAATATGAATTTGTATCTATTAATTTTCCACAAATATAGTGTCATACTCTAGAATGAGACTTGAGAAGTGAAGGTATTCAAATATACAGCTTAATCATATCTGATGTATCCTCATTATTCTTCAGCTTCTCTTGTTGTACAGAGGTAATATTCATGATAGAACTGTCAGAAAGGGGAAGATTTTTCTCAGCTGATGTTTGATTATAAATGTAGCTAAGCACTCTGCTTTCTTACATTTGGGAAAAAAAAAAAAAAAAACAATAACAATGCAAGTGTGATGAACTCAGAGGAATGCCCAGCTAGAGGGTCAAAAAAATGCAGTCTTGGACTTCCCTGGTGGCTCAGTGGTTAAAAATCCGCCTGCCAATGCAAGGGACACAGGTTTGAGCCCTGGTCTGGGAAGATCCCACATGCCGCAGAACAACTAAGCCCATGTGCCACAACTACTGAGCCTGCACTCTAGAGCCCGCAAGCCACAACTACTGAAGCCCGCATGCCATAATTACTGAGGCCTGCGTGCCTAGAGCTCGTGCTCCTCAACAAGAGAAGCCACTGCAATGAGAAGCCCACGCACCGCAACAAAGAGTAGCCCCGCTTGTGGCAACTAGAGAAAGCCCGTGTGCAGCAACGAAGACCCAACGCAGCCAAAAATTAATTAATTAATTAATAAAAAATAAAAGGTAATTCACAGGTCAGGGCTTCCTAAGTGTGCTGATGTCACTGTCCTGGCTGAACTTGGATTGCCTTCTCTTAAAAAAAAAAAAAAAAGCAGTCTTTCACTAAATGGCACCTCTGTAAACCTGTAAACCTCTAGGAGTCTCACTTCTTTCTTTGTAAAAAAGAGAAAAAAAAATCAAAATAATAATAATTTACATCCTTTTAGAACTGTACTATTTCTAACGGATATCAAGAGTACAAATGCACGTAATTTATTATTATTATTCTTAAAAAGTTGTTTTGTTTATTTGTGAAACTTTGTTACTGGGAAAAACTTTATTTTATATTTTGCAAAATATTTTGTAAGCTCTGTGGCAGTTTTGTTGGGTTAAGCTATTATAATGTCAATGGACCTGTAATGAAGTGAAGGCCCACTTACTTAGGAAGGGGAGTGTTAAAGGATAACATCCCTCATTCCTGCTGTCAGTCATCTGTAGCAGAGGCTTTATTTCCTCACTTAAAAACAAAATGAAGAACTCAGTGTTGAGAACAAAATGGGGTGATGGTGACTAATACATCCCATGGGGAAGGGTGTTCCTCCTCTTGAGTCCCTGGGGAATGGGATAAGGTCAGAGAGCAAAGCTAGCTAGGGTAGGGTCATAAACTTAATTTTAATGTGTTAATAAGAATATGCTTACTTGTGACATGTTGCATTCTGTGGTATCTTGTAAAATATTTCTGATAGAACCAAACTATTCCAGTTGCATAATCTATCTCCCAGAAACCAACAAATTAACAAAAAGAAAAATATATGAAAGAGGACTCCAAAGAAAATATGCTTAGTGGTTTAAACAATGCCACTAAGAGATTTTTAGTAACATTGTTTGTGTGTATATGTGTGTGTGTGTGTGTGTGTGTGTGTGTGTGTATGAACAACTGAGGGATTGTGAGTTTCCTTATTAAGAAAATTATAATCTATTTATTCTTGGGCAAGGCATTTCTCTAATTTGGGCATCATTTTTTTTAATTTGTGAATAAAATAAATGGACAACTCATGGAATTCCAAACTTTGACTTACAGCATTATTAAAATGTCTTGAACTTAAACCACGTGCAAAATTCCAAAACAGAAAACAGATAAAAGTCATGGGTGAGAGTCAAAAATCCTGACTCACATGGATTCATATAAGCCACATGTTGTAACTTAAGAAACAAGCCACAAAAATTTTAAGGCAATTTCTAATATATATTCAAGAAAGAGATAATCCCTATTATATATTCAAAAAATTTAAAAAGAGGGAAGATTCCTAAAAGTATTTTATGAAACCAGTAGGGCATTGAAATCAAAACCATAAAGGGAGAATATGAGAAAGGGAATATAGTAGGCAAATATATTTATCAAAACTATAAAAACCCTAAATAAAATGTTATTAAATATATAACTATATTAATAATTATATATATATGTGTTATATATATGCTTATATAGGTACACAGATATAGGAAATATGGTTTATCTCAAGATAAAAACTTTGATAAGTACTTTGCTAGTGTGACACTGAGAGTGAGGGGAACAGGCTTTTTCAAATGTTGGTGAGTGTGCAAATTGGTATGATCTCTATGGGGAAAATGTGTCTATATATCATAATTCTAAATGCATGCCCCTTTAATTTAGCACTTGTTATCCTTTCCAATAAATAGTCATACATTGTTAATTACAAATGAATAAACGTATTTCTTATAGTGTTATTTGTGATAATACAAGATTAAAGCAGACTAAGTGTCCTTCTTTAAAAGAATGATCAAATAAATCATAATGTATCAATCTAATGATATTCTGCAACACTAACTTGTAAAACAAATCAAAGAAGCACAGAGTCTAGCAGACTCTTAGACTCTGAGCCACTATTCTCCTGTTCTAATAACCTCAGGGCAAGGTACCAGGCAACTAGGGATAACCCCTTTGTCCCAGAGACCCCAGACCTTATTCAAACTAGCCAATCCTAAATCTATTTATCCTACCTCTCCTATTTCTTCCTACTGAAACCACATTAAAGGCTCTTGCCCATCTTTAACTCTCACTCCCTTTGCCTCCTGGCCACCCCTGGTGCCTCCCCACATGGCCGTGTGTGCAGTGGCATGGCATCCCCTCTGAGATATGTGAGTAACAATCATTTTAATGTCAGTATTCTCCTGATCTGTTGGACTCACCAGACTTGAATAATAATAAAATCTACATTGTAAAGCAACAGAGAAGGGAATCATTTTATTACCTGTCTTTCATAATTTTTACCGTTATTTTACAATTTGTAGATACTATCTATTTAAAATACTTTATAAAAGAAGCTAAATGTCATGATTTAATCTCAACAATTTCTTACACACATTAATATTAGGCAAAATCTCAAAACAAATATGTTATTGTTGCTGAAAATATAATGTGAAAAGTGAAAAATATAATTTCTGGCAAAATCCAGAATAAAATGTTGAACTATGTGCTGTTACTTATTGTCCAAGAAACAAATGTATCCTTGTCAATAAAAATTTTAAAAGGACTTTACTGGGGGAAAGTACAAAATAGGAATAAAGGACATAAAAGAAAATATGAAAAACAGATATATAATGTTCAGATGTGTGCTGATTCAACATGGCTAATAGCCAATTTTCCCCAAATTAATTCAGAATTCAATGCAATTCCAATTAGAATTCCTACCCAGTTGCTCATAGCATTCATAGGAGTGTAGAAGCCCAAGAATAAACAAGTTAATTTTAAAGAAGATAACAAAAGAACTTATCTAATGGTATTAGGGATTATAATAAAGCCAGAATAGTTTAAATGGCATGGTTAGGCACAAGAATAGACAAATTAAGTGATAAAACTGAAGAAGGAGTCCAGTAAAAGACCTATCAGTGTAAGGAAACTTATATATGAAAGCCGTATTACAAATAGGCAGGAAAGTATGCATTCTAGTGTACAGCACTATTAAAATTACTTATCGATATGGAAGAAAAGTAAAATTAGATCTCTAACTCAAATCATGCATAGATACACTCCAAGATTTATATGAGCCAAATACAATTTAAAAAGCTTTTTAAACTTTTGGAAGAAATTATTGGTGAAACTCTTGATTACATTGGGAGGAGACATCATAAACAAAAAGGAAAAAAAAAACCTGGCTTACTGGGCCACTCTCCACCTAATCCTCAGGATAATCTTTTGTAGATCTATTAGGGTTCAAAAGAGCACTGGACTAGAAAACCTTAGTCTGACATTAGGTCAATGCAAAGACTCATCTGATTTTTATAAAATTTTGATGAGGAAAACAGGTAAGTATTTTCCTCATTTTACAGATGAGTAACTGAGGCACAGAATGAAGACTGATATTTGGGGGAAGTAAATGATTCAATAATCACAAATTTTATAAATATACCTCATGTTAAAATGTAGAAAAAATGTCAACCCTTATACATTCTGGTACTATATGGCACTACAATTATTATCTAGTTTTCCAAGAGTTGTTTCATTTCATTTTAAAATATGGACTCTTTTTTTTTTTTTTTTTTCTTTGCGTTAAGCGGGACTCTCACTGTTGTGGCCTCTTCCATTGCGGAGCACAGGCTCCGGACGCGCAGGCTCAGCGGCCATGGCTCACAGGCCCAGCCGCTACGTGGCATATAGGATCTTCCCGGACCGGGGCATGAACCCGTGTCCCCTGCATCGGCAGGCGGACTCCCAACCACTGAGCCACCAGGGAAGCCCTGGACTCATTTTTAAATTCATAATATTTTGCTTCTGAAAATCTAACATCATATAGACTTGGAAGGAGCATTGTAACTTCAGTGAACAACATACAACAATTTCAAATGTGTGTTAGCACCAGCATAAGATGCCTCATAACAACATAATTAAGAGCTACATCTCCACATGAGAAATCTTCAGAGCAAAATTAGCTCTAAGGATTTATTATAATATAAATGAGACTTGGATTGTGCCAAGATTCACCAGTTACAAACCATCTTCTGTGTGTTAGCATTCTTTCCCCCTTTGAATAGAAAAATGCAGTCAAAGATACCACAAATAACCCTCATTAAGAATAAGATGAATAAAGCTTTTATAGCTGTGTAGAAGAACACACTGGATCTCCTATATTGATTACTCTGTCAATAAAACAAACAATCTTCAGTACAGGAGTCGTTCAATTGCAAATATCCATCAACTGGCTGGGTAAGTGCTGTGAAAGTGTTTTATACCAAGTAGTCCAGTCAAAAATTCTGGTGTATAGATTAGCCTGTGAGCTCCCTGAGGAAAGAGGTTTGTTTTCTTAACTCTTTTCAAATATCCCATAACCACATACAGCCCTGATGCATAAAAAAGTTCAAAAAATATAAAATTGGTTTTCCGCACACTAAAGAACAGTACTTTGTGATGTATCTATCCCAAGGTCTTTTTCTTTTGTCTTTTTCTTTAAAACAAAATTTTGACTTTTAGCAAAATGTTACTCTGTTACTTATAGTTTTTAAATCTAACATAATAAAACTTTACTATTTATGTAAGCACCTATGATATTCCAAGGCCCAAATTGGGAGATTATTCATACATGTTATATCATGTAATTTTCATGACAACCTATGAGGTAGGTCTTATTATTTTTCATTTTCAGGTGAGAAAACAGAAATGCAAACAGGTTAAGCAGTAAGTTGCCCAAATTCACATGGCTAGTGTGAGTTAGTGGGGAATTCAGTCCTTTTCTTAATGATTTAATCATTATGCCTAACAGATGGATTCTCAGTAATACAGTCATGTTTCCTTTATTTTATATTTGATATTTAAATCACTTTTAATTTTTAAAAGGCAAAAGTACTGACTTCCCATACTATGAGCTTCTGTACATTTGCCATGCATTGCTGTTTCCTGGCCTCTTAAAGCATGTTTTTCTTGTTATGCTCAGTGTCTTCAAGTATCTTAGATATCATCATAGGCCAAAGGAATAAAACCTTCCACCATTCTGTTTAATCAAGCTCTCTAATTGTTCCAAGAACTGCCTGTTCTCATCAAGTTTATTCTTAAAGTTATTGGTAATCAGTGTTGCTGTGAAATTAGAGATAGAAATCAAATTATGAGAAACTGAAGTGAGCATATTTTTAATTATTTATATTTAATATATTTGATTGCTTGTATTTGTCTATGAAAATCTCCCTGAAAAAGCAAGCTAATAAATTGCCTTTATTCTAAAATATCATGATTCATATCCAGTGAAAATTTATTCCTATTTTTGAAATTAATTCTATGAGGGAAGATGAATTAAAATGCATAATTCTTAAAACATAAGATTAAAGGACTATTTACTTGTTAAGGGTTAGACTGATTATTTGACTCTATATACGTGTATGTAGATGTATACACACACTCATATGCAGTGTATGTAGAGATAAATATCATGTATTTTTGCTGATATGACTCTTCAGTTAAGGATTATTTAAACTGGTTAAAATAAAGGACAATTATGATGATGATTTGCCTATCCTCTGAGATAAATTTTTCATTTTAGGAGTTGGGCTTTGTCTGTTTTGGTTTTGGTTTCTTTGCATTTTCCAATTTTTAGTTTAGATCTGGAATTTAGAAACTAAAGAAAAATTGCCCCCCCCCCACAAAAGAAAGCAAGGAAATATGCAATGAGATGCTTAAAGAAATAAGTATACTCATTTCACACAAGTTTCTATTAATATGTTTTTCTAAAGCAATTGTCTATTTGATCATCCTTCACAATTATTTATTTCTAACAAAAATAAAAGTGCAGTTCTTGCCACAAAGATACAAATTTCCTGAATTTTTATTTCACTCTGTACTTAAGGAGAAAATTTCTTCTCCAAACTAATTTGGATATTTTTTTCTATTTTATTGTACTGGCTTTAAAGTGCTTCAGTTTGAAAGTTCTGTCATTAAAAAATAAGCTTTTTGTATTTGGGAATGTTTCAATTTTAACAAAATTTGAAGCTGTGCTATATTGCAAATGATTTTACAAAATAGTGTCTGGATACTTTTAAAAAATTATTTCAAAAATTGCATATTTCGATTGGTGAAGGACTTTTACATGTATTATCTTTTTCAATTTTCATAACAACTCTGTAAGGAAGTTACTAAGTTCATTTCTAAAACGAGAACATAAAAGTTGAGTAATGAAGGGTTTTGCCCATATTGTTACTAACTGGCAAAACTACAATGATCATTAATTTAATTAATTTATTAAACCAATAAAAAGTTTTGTCTACAACCTACTGAAAGTCCTTTTGGATGTGGTAAACAATCTGTCTACTCAGCTAACCTTCATCATTTTAGTATAGCAAACATAAAGATTGGTGGGACTAAACCTACTGTTAGCTACAAGGATTGGAACACTATGGGCCTTTCCAGTCAAGAAAGTCCCATCTCCCTTGCTATTGCTAGTGGTTTATAACCCTGGTTCATGTCAGTCAATAGCCACAATGACTGTCTCAGAAGTAGGCACCTAGGATTTTTGGTTGTGGTTGAAACCTTGGATTTTCATTTGATATTTGATGACGAGATTCTTGCAATCTTTCTGAACCTAAGCAGAGAAGCATGTTGTTTCTGGAGTGGACGTTAGCCATCAGCAGAAACAAGAGAGCAAGGTGACACTTGAACAAGGTAGAGCAGAGCAAAACAACAAACTTTGGTCCTTGGATATCACCAGTTGAAGGTACTGGATCAAACAGATGTTGATTGTTACCACACTTCTAAATTTGCAAGTCACTTGGGTTAACTACCTCCATTGTTTAAGCCATTTTCTGTTAGCTTTTCATTTACATATAACTTAAAGATAAAGACAAATTCTAATATTATGTTATCTCCTCGGCTTTAAAAAAAGTTGCTTTTTCTTATATACAAAAGCAAGTAAAAACATTATCTAATTTGTAGTTGTAAGATTTTTAATTTATTAAGGTAAAATGGTTTATGTTGTTTTATTGATCTTAACCATGTATCTTGCTATCAATTCTTTTCTTCTGACTCTTTGCAGTCCAAGACATGTTAAGCAGCAGTTTTTGCTCAAATAAGATTGCTGTAGATGGTAATGAAATTCCCAAATGGCCTTTCTGCTGTGATTAAGAAGCAGAGATAGGCAGGACTTCAGTTTCTGCCAATCACTCTCACTGATCACAGCTGAAAGTATCTTTGTCTTAAGACAGTTACCAGCCTGAAAATTACCACCCAAAGCTAAGGAAACTTATTTGGATTAATGACAAAATGACTAATGAAGACTGGTCAAATATATACATGTTCACATTTAGAAGAAAATCCATAAAGGAGCTTTGCTGAGCTGGATAAAATGAATGAATGAAGTATTCAGCTGAGGCCATAACCCACCTAAGCAACAGGTTAAAAACAGCCAAATAAAGGCAGAAGTGACTTGTGCCTGTAATGGAGCCCCTACACCCTATCAACATAAGCTTGGAAGCTAGAAATCCCAGAATGTCAGATTACAGGGTGGAAATTTGAATCTTTAAATTAAAATGTAATAGGTTTTCAAGAATCAAGTAAACAGATGCCAAATCTAAGCAGTGATGCATATAAAACTCAGCATGCAATCTGAATAAAAGGGAAAAATGATAAGAGGAAAAGGTAAGGATTGAGATACCTTAAAAGATATATATGTAAGCTCAGACAACAATGTCATTTAAGAACTTCAGCTCCATCCTTCCCTCTAAATTTCTTATGGCCAATTTTAATATGTAGAACTATATTTTGTATATCTGATACTCAGCTCCTTTCATTCTACTCCTCCATCATTCTTTAACTAGCATCTGTTATCTGAAGCACGCCATTCATCTGATGCATTAAGTTTTAGGTTGTGGTTGCTTTGGATCAGATAAGGGTAGAAGTTATGGAGTGAATGTGGGTTGAGGGTACTGTTATCAATATCTCCAGAGGTGCTTATATAGTATTTTTTTCCACTTAATTTTTTTCATACACCACAATTCACTCTTTTAAATGTACAAGTTTTTTGAATTTAGATAATTGTATGCAGTTGTGTAACCATGACAAACAAGGTACAGAATATTCCATCACCCCCCAAAACTCCCTAATCCTTCCCCTTCTTAGTCAGCTCCTCATCCCCATACCAAAGCAGGAAGCCTGGCATATATATACCAGGGAATATTACTCATCCATAAAAGGAAATGAAATTGAGTTATTTGTAGCAAGGTGGATGAACCTAGAGTCTGTCATACAGAGTGAAGTAAGTCAGAAAACGAAAAA
Source organism: Stenella coeruleoalba (assembly GCF_951394435.1). Taxonomy (NCBI): domain Eukaryota; kingdom Metazoa; phylum Chordata; class Mammalia; order Artiodactyla; family Delphinidae; genus Stenella; species Stenella coeruleoalba. The sequence goes on from NC_137154.1 coordinate 32,731,733, forward strand.
GAAATACTGTATGCTAACACATATATCTGGAATCTAAAAAAAAAAAAAAAAGGTTCTGACGAACCTAGGGGCAGGACAGGAATAAGGACACAGACGTAGAGAATGGACTTGAGGACATGGGGAGGGGGAAGGGTAAGCTGGGACGAAGTGAGAGAGTGGCATGGACATATATACACTACAAATGTAAAATAGCTAGCTAGTGAGAAGCAGCTGCATAGCACAGGGAGATCAGCTCGGTGCTTTGTGACCACCTAAAGGGGTGGGATAAGGAGGGTGGGAGGGAGACACAAGAGGGAGGGGATATGGGGATACATGTATACATATAGCTGATTCACTTTGTTATACAGCAGAAACTAACACAACATTGTAAAGCAATTAAACTCCAATAAAGGTGTTAAAAAAGAAAAAAAGAATTACCGAAATCCACAAAGCAAGTACATTAATATACAGTTGTTCCTCAGTATCCACAGGGGATTGGTTTCAGGCCCACGGCAGATACCAAAATCCTCTGATGCTTAAGTTGCTTATGTAAAATTACATAGTACAGTTCTCCCTCCGTATCTCGGATTCTGCATCCACGTATTCAACAAACTGCATATAGAATGCAGAACCCGTGGATATGGAACACCAGCTGTAGACTGATGACAATTTTATTTCCAGATTAGACAGAAAATTAAATATTTGTTTGGACAGTTTGATTAATCTATTATATGAATTAATTAACATTACCTCTGACATTTGGCATTTGCAACCACACACTGTTCCCAGTGTTGTAAAAAGTACATAGTAGGTGCTCAATAAATATTTATGAAAGGAATAAACATATGATCGAATGAACGTGTTTGACCAGATGGTTTCTGCAAACTGTAATAAATTCAAAACGTTGGTTTAGAAAGAGTATTTTTTAATGCAACCTGCACTTATCTGTTTTTATAATTATTTGACCATTTCAGTTGATATTAATGGTATAGTTAACTAAAGCCCCATGTTATACTTTCTGGTAGCTGAACTCAGCTCCAACCCTGGAGTTCTCAAGAATTATTGTGACTGAAGTGCTGATGGGGAGACTAACATATCCTCTGTGAGTCTAGCATTGTCTAATCTTGGTTACAATCTAGTGGATCTCAAAGAGCGCATACATTTTCAAGAAGCAAACCCACCCAGATGATGTGACTGTGTGATAGACATGAAAATTTGTGGCATTTCTCTCATACCTGAAGGGCTGGGTTTGTTTGAAACAGACAAAATTCCTCAATTATTGGGGAATTTGATGTCACAATATATATAACCTGATAACCCTAAGAGGTTGTAAAATGTGAAATGTAGTATTAATAGAAAGAAAATAAAAGGAAATATAAGCTTTGGCCACTCAAGCAAACCTGAGTTTGCTCGTATCCTGGCTTGCCACTTACCAGATTATTATTCAAGATATTCTTTTGTTCATTCATTCAACAAATATTTCCCGAGTGCCAACTATGTGCCCAGCGCAGCTCTAGTCTCTGAGCATGCAGCAACCAAACATATTCTCTCCCTTCAAGGACATTACATTCTTGTGGGAGAAATCGCCAACAGTTTAAAAATAATCTTATAAAATACCTACTGCCATGAATAAAAAATAATATGATAGACATCGATGCATGTGGTAGAGAAAAACGGTATATAGGAAATTAGACATGGAGTATTTGAGGCAATACCATTGTGACTGCATAAGCATGTGTTTTCTTCAAGCCTAAGCAGTTACCATGTGAGATAAAATCAGAATGATGTGAAGTCAATTAAATGAAGTAAACAATTAATGAACTAATCAAGTTTATTTCCCTATAAAGTTGGGATTATAATATATACTTTGTGAACTAGTTCTGTAGATTATGAAAAAATATGGGATGTGAGTCTTGTGGTGATTGGCATATACTAGGACCTTAAAAAGTAACATCATCTTAAGATGATGTTTACAATAGTGGATGATGATGGCAGTAAAATTAGTAGTCAGTATTTAAAAATAGTAGATCTTAAAAAGGGGTATTATTACTTGGAGAGGTAGTTCAGAGCAGAAGTTTTTATTTGGAATCTGTTTCCAGAACTGTGGTCCTCTTTTTCAGTTTCTCTACTTGGCTGGAAACTTACAAAACTTGCAGGTCTCAGAGTGGAACCCACCTTCCTTATCATGTTCTCATACCCTGAGCTGACCTGATTGGCTATAGATGTGTTAATTTTGTCCTGCCAAACCCTGGATTGGCCTGGCTCTGTTGAATGGGATTTATGTTATAGAATTATCCTTATTATTGAAGCCTAGATCATTAGTGTCCTCACGCACTTACTGGCTGCTTAGTGGTAAACCTTGAATACAGAGTGTCTTCTTTTTATCTGTAGTTCATTCATTTTGCTGCCTGTAATACGTTTTTAAGTGCTAAGGGCAGCCTTCAGTGGTGAGAGAGCACATGTTTGAGATTACTTGAGTGTCCAATAAGATGGGAAGAGCTAAGAAAATTATGAGAACTCTGGATGGGACAGTGTAAGGTAAAGCACAGTCCACTAATTCAAAACTGCATGACTTTGCCCTACACAGTACACAATCATAATGAAATTATATTTAAACCAGATGTATAAAGAGCTTTAATATAGTTAGGAAAGTCAAAGGAGGATCATCTTGGTTAATTGTAACATTTTTCTTTTTTAATAAATTGTTGGTATTCAATTTCGGAGTCTGCCCTTAATTATTCAGGACAAAAGTGTCTAATTTCTGCCAGGAGCCAGCATCCATTGTAGAACGTGTCCCTCTGTCCCCAACAGAGTGCACTCTTTTCTTATAAACCAGGCACATATTTTCAAGAATATAACTCTAAGGATTGGCAGATTAGTAGTTTACCTGCCATGTTGATGTTTCAGGGCTGAGGCTCTAACTCTAGAGTATTCTCTTGATTTTTAGGTAAACTAAGTGTAAAAATGTCTTGTCCCAGTGAAACCCACACAAGGCAGTGTCTGCTTAGTTTTTTGCAAAGGCAATTAATGACTACTTCTATCTTCATTACTTCTTATTTCTTGCTGCAAGAACACCCCCCAGTGCCTGACATCTAAAAGGAAATCAGAATATGAATGCATTCTTGTGGAGTAGTTAGAATGTTAGAACAGAAAGTAAATAGTAATGGAATTCAGTCAATGTGGTGTCATCCAAAAAGAGAGGATTTTAGTGACTAATAATGCACAACAGACTTTTTTTCTATTATCTATTATTTCAGAAAAAAACTCCTTTTAATCAATTCATTTAGAAATTGTCCCAATTATTGTCTTCACATTCTATGTATGTGCAATATGTGATAAAATAAAATTATTCTAAAATTTGGAAGAAATAAAATTACTGACCTAAGTTACACAAAGCTAAGTATAATATTTTCAAATTTGGATAGCATCTTTAAAATTGTCTACCTGGAGCCCAGCCCTCCCACAGATATTTATGCCCCTTCATTTTAATTTCAAATTCCCTAGTATTGTTATTCTTGCTGATAAATCTTGGTCAGAATTATTCTTCAAAATACCTGTGAGGTATATAATGATATTATTTTACAACTGGGCCTGAGAAGGAGGAGATGCTATCTTTAGAATCAGAATTAACATTTACTGTTGTGAATTTCAGGCTACAAAGTTGATCATGAACAAAGTGACAATAAAGAAGTAAATATTTTGATATGCCTTATTTGGCTTAGGTAGAAAAATATTGTTCATAAAATACTTTTTCTGGATGGCAAATATAGTATGAGAGTGGCTGTGGCCAACTTACATTTGCGTGTTATATAACACATACACGCGGAGGAATCTTTCAAACAGAGTGTTGGGTAATGTTAAATAAAGCAAGACAGAAAAATATATACACTATAGAACCATTTCTATGGAGATTTTAAGACATGCCAAATTCAACGATATTGTTTTTATGGACATATATGTGTGATAAATCTATTTCAAATAGGCAAAGGAAGGATAAAACATAAAAAACCAACTTCAAGATAACGGCTACTTCTTGAATGGGGGAGAGAAGACGATGAGATTGAACTGGGGAGCATACTGGAAGACTATTTCTTAAGGTAGACAAGTTCAGGTTCAAGATGGTGATGGAAGAGGTCCTGACCTCACCTCCTCCCAAGAACACTCCAAATCTACAGTTACATAAGGAACAAAACTTTCTCTGAAAAAAAAAAAAAAAAGCTAAAAACTGGCTCAGCAAGACCTATGCAAGAGCAGGCCCACATGGAAGCAGGTGAGAGAGGTTGGGACACAATCCTGCCAGAAACCCCACTCCTGGCACAGCTACCCACTGGCCCCATAGTCGGGAGGGGACTCAAAACCGGAGCTTCTCCCTGAGGAGCGAAGGGTTTGAACCCCACTTCCAGCACAGCCAACTTCTAAGACCCACACCGGAGAAACAGGCCCCCAAAACATTTAGCTTTGAAAACCACGCAAACTTGTGCCCACGAGACCCACATACCTGCAGCATTCTGAGAAGATTCTGACAGGGCTCCCTTGCAGGGACTCACCCGGCCCGGCCCGGTGTGGAAGTGGCAGATCAAGGTGCACAGAGACTTTGTGTGGGAGAAGCTCCTTCACTTGCCGAGGAGTGTGGGCCTGAAGTCAGGCGTCTGATTTGACATCCACCTGGGGGCCCGCTGGGATGCTCTCAGCGGACAGAGAATGGAGGGCGCTATCTTTGTGTGCTCCAGGGCGCCAGGATCTCCTCAGGGAAGATTTTACGCAAGTATGCTGCCCAGTTTTACGTCTGGTGCCCCGTTTTTCTGTGACTGCCACCAGGAGACAACTCTACATCGCCTGGCACAGGTGGCAGTCCTGCAGGACTGTATATATTGGCATACTCTAAAGGCTGGTGCCTGGGACTTCCCTGTGGTCCAGTGGTTAAGACTCCCGGCTTCCAACGCAGGCGGCGGCGCAGGTTCGTTCCGTGGGGGGAACTAAGATCCCACGCGCTGCGCTGCGTGACCGGAAAAAAAAAAAAAAAAAAACTGCTTCCTGAGGGTCTGGCTTCCAATTGGCCTGAATCAAGTTGCTGACTGAAATCTTCCCCTTTGCGACACTGCTAGGTCTTCGTACGCCCTCAGCTACTGGGAGGCACTAAAAATTAAATAGGCTGGGCTTCCCTGGTGGCGCAGTGGTTTAGAGTCCGCCTGCCTGCTGATGCAGAGGACACGGGTTTGTGCCCCATCCCGGGAAGATCCCACATGCCGCGGAGTGGCTGGGCCCGTGAGCCATGGCCGCTGAGCCTGCGCGTCCGGAGCCTGTGCTCCGCAACGGGAGAGGCCACAGCAGTGGGAGGCCCGCGTACCGCAAAAAAAAAAAAAAAAAAAAAAAAAAAAAAAAATTAAATAGGCTGCTTGGACAATCACAAAGTTATGACGGACAACCATGAGGCAAGGTTGAAAGATAAGATTTATCTCCTATACGAGGCCACTCCAAGACTGGGAGAGGTGGCAGTCTTACCAAATGCATCGAAACCAACACAGAGAGTCAAGCAAAATGAAGAAACGAATGTGTTCCAAACGAAAAAACAAGGTAAGGCCTCAGAAAAAATCCTTAAAGTTAGTGTACTCACAAGTGTTTATATTACTATTATATACACCAATTATGTGTAACTTGTTTTATATATTTAAGTTACTTTACATATCTAAGTGATATATGTGTAATTAACTTTATATATTTACCATATTACTTTATATAATTCAAATATTGCTTAATTAAATGTAACAAGCTAATACATAAAATTAAAACAGGTTAGAAGATAATTTAATGATATACACTTTTGTTTAGGAAGTTTCCAACCTTGGGACTTAAAAATATAAATCTGATTTAATGCTTTTCTTTAACAATATTACCAACATTTTTTTTGTCGTAAGAGAAGTTTAATTCCTAAATGTAGGAGACTTTTTTCTGTGTAATGACCTAAGACTATATGAGAACGCACAATAATGTACCTTATTTAAGAAAACATATGCTTTATTTTTACAGTCCTCAAAACAATTATTTTCACAATTTTTCTAAATCGGATCTATGATTTTATGGTTAAAATTAATGAAGAGAAAGTAAGTCCCCTCTCTGACAATAGTTTAACCTAAAGTTCTCTGAATAATTCAGTCACTACATCTCTAAACAGAGAAGCTTGGTCTAATAGATGTCAGCCATCTCTAAAGTTCTGTGGGCTAAGCTGAAAGCCCTCAAGTTTGATATTTAGCCTCTCACTGTCTCTCCTTTCTTATATGGTGTTCTAAGAAACATTTATCAAAATTTGTTTTGCTTTCCAGAATGAAGCCAAAGGTATGGAAAGCACATTCGTCACTGGATAGCTTCAGAGGACACAGTGTTCTCCAACTACATCTCATATGGAGGCAGATGTCTTCTTTAAGCTGGAGAAATGAGATAGTCAGAGAACGACAAGAACAAAGGTCAGACTCACAATTCATGTCTGTGTTTGCTTTCTTCACCTTTCTAGTCTGGTATTTTCAACAGCCTCTAAGCCTATTATTCCTGTACAAACCAGTGTATTTCAAGTGTACTTTGCTTTTGGATAACATGAGACACCTTTAAGTGAGAGCAAGAATCTGTAGGAATCTCTAACAATGATAATTTCATAATGTAGAATTGTATGCTCTATTGCACATGGAGGGTATGTGTGTCTGTGTCTGTGTGTATCTGTGTATGTGTATGTCACCAGCCATGATGGCGGTGGGGAATAGAAACAATTTTACTTCACATCACATTAGCAATTTATATACCAAAGAAAGGATATAAATGATGCAAAATATAATGGGCAGTCTCATTAGCTAATCTCCTGTGAGCTGTTCTGTGTTATCCTAAGTTTCAAATCTGATACAAGTAAGGAAACAGTCCTTACTAGGAGCATTCTATTCTCAGGTGCTGCTTGGCACTTTCACATGTGTGATCACATTTAATCTTTACAACAACTCCAACAACCAGTTGATTATATTACCAGGAAAAATAGATTAGGACTCTGCAGCTTAAGTAACTTTCTCAAGGTCACAACTGATGGTGACAAAGCAGACTCCTGAACTCAGGTCTAAGTCAAAAGTACCTGCTTTCCCACTGACTCGGGAACATCCAATAACTTTAATCCTCTGAGTAAGATTCTTTCCACATTTTTATTTAGTACCTATGTGGTATTTGAATGTTTGAACTTTAATGTAAATCCATAATTAGTAGAATAACTTCCATTGAAGCTATAAAATCATCGCAGTTTATATTTCTTTTATCCTTAATGTGCATGCATTGTGTTCCCAACGAGTTGTTATTACTGATTTGAAAACGTTTGTTAGTATTTCTATTTGTGCTGGAAAATTATCCGTGACAAGAAGACATATTCTTGGAGGTACAGAGCTCACTTTCATCAACCTGTCAGACAGGGATTAATTCATCCAGCCTTAATACATGTAATAACCCTGACCTTGACAATGAAATTAGTAGTGTAAAGAAGATCTAATTGTTTTTTATACAGGCATTTTGTTTCCTTGTTTCCTTCTTCAGACTGTTAGCCCCTTGAGAACAGAGACTATGTCTTTTTTCCTTTTGTCTCCTTTTGTGTTGGCATATCTCATGGCATGTATTAGATATTTAAAATTTAAATTATTCAATTAATACTGCTTGAGATGTTTCTGTGCATTAATTTGATTGAAGGAAAGTGATATTACTGTATATAATGATAAAAATTGATGTTATAAACTTTAATATTATATATAGTATATATCAATATATAATTAATATATTAAGGTTTACTAGCAAAAGAAAGTATTAGGTGATAATTTAATATGTCTCAGTTTATGTTTTCTCAGTGTTCTGTGTAGCATTTTTCAACTCTCACTTCCCTGATTTGATGAGTAATTTGGATAGACCGTGGTACCCCAGGTACCCAGTTTTTGGTAGAGCGCCAATCTAGATGTCATGGTAGAGATATTTGTTTAGATATGGTTAACACTTAAATCAATAGACTCTGAGTACTTTTGAGGAAAGTAGATTACTCTCCATAATGTGGGCCTCATCTAGTCAGTTAAAATTTTTTAGAATAAAAGATGAAGATCTCTGAAGAGGAAGAAATTCTGCCTTTAGACTCAAGTTAAAACATCATCTCTTCCTGGGTCTCTAGCCTGCGAGCCTGCCCTGCAGATTGCAGATTTGCCAGCCACTACAATCCTGTGAGCCAACGCCTTAAATAAATACATCTATATCTGTATCTGTGTCTATATCTATTCTATATCTATATATTTAGACACACAGACACACACATCCTATTTATTCTGTTTTTTTCTCTAGATAATCCTGACTTCTATACCTGCTATGGAGACAGTATTTTATCACCCTTAATCCTAGTCCTTTCTTTGACCTTCATTTAGGACAGAAGCAGTACTCTTTCTTTGTAGTCCTCTCCCTTTCTCCTTTCTTATGCCTAGCATCCTGAGAAGAAAACATCTATCTGTTATTGTTCCAAAGTCTAACAAGTATTATGGGACATGCTGGTTTCTCTAAAGCAACCTACTAGAAATAAGGTAGACCTAGAATTTAAAGACCAGCTCGATCCCTCACTAGCTGCATAGCCCTGAGTAAATTAAGCCGGTTCAGTTATTTTTGAGACAGGGTTTCTATAACCATTAAAAATAATACACGAGAGGTAAGGTCCTTAGCATGAGGTTAAAAAGAAATGATTGATATTAGCTATTTCCTCCAGTCAGTAAAATAAAATGTTAGTGAAAGATTTTCGGATATTTTATTACTACTGCTATAGTTATACTGCCTACAATTGATTGTGACTGACATTGCTGGGTCATTTTACATTGACAGTTTTTAAATCCCCTTATTAAAGATAAAATAAGGTTGATGAGTTGAGTTCAAGATATTTTTCTGGAGCAGATTATATGATGAAAGAGTAAAAAGATCATGAAGAAGATTCTAGTGTGTAGGAATTGTTTCGTAATGGAAACCTACTCCTTTAACACAGATACTTAGTTACAAACTATGTTATACAGCCAAGGATATTGATTGAGGACTTTTTGTGCTGTAACAAATTCTGTTTTAAATGTCTCTTCTAAAGCCTTCTATCTTAGCACATATCCCAGCAAGTAGGCAGCACTTTCTGTGGTGCAGTCAGAATAGTTTTCAGCTGAACCTCTCTTTTTTCTTTAACGTTTATCGCCGCGGGCCCTGTCTCCACAGTCTCTTCAGAGCAGAGTGACTCAGACAAAGCAATGTTTACATCTACCTTTGGCTCATCTGTCTTTACATGCAGTTTTAACTCCTTCACCTGTCGTAATCCAAAATCCTGCAGACAAATTCACCAGTGTGATTCATCTCCTTCATGTGGATGTCTCAGCTCCACTGCTACTGCAGTCATCCCTGCCTTACATCATGTTCAAATATGATGAAAGGAAACAGAAGCAAAGACATTTATCACAGATACTAAAGGGTTCCACCTTCATGACTGAATGGTACAGTTTATGCATTAGTCACGATAAATATAACCTGTTTACTGAAATCTGAATTATGGTCCTAAACTTCTGATTTTAAAGCTGAGACTTTTGCGAGAAGTTGCTTCTCTATACCTTGCTAAGAGGCATGGTATCACACCCACCATTGACTACATATCGAAAAGATATTTAACACTTTCTTTCTTGCTAAATAAATACAGATTTTGTTTGGCTGCTAATGTTTCTGTCACAGGGTGTCTACCATTCATTATATGGAGGCGATGGTTTCCACAGTGAGATGAAGGGGGATCTTTTTAGAATATTCTGGGAAAAATATCCCTTCTTGGTAAAAATGGAAAGCCACACAGAGAGAAACCCATTTAATCCCTGCTCCCTTCTTTCCTGTTTGGGATGCTGTCCTGTGAGAATGTAATACCTGGAGATACAGCTGAAATATTGGGACCATGAAGAAATATATTGACAATCTTCTTTACACATTGTGGAAAAATGTGATGCCTCTGAGTTATTCACATTATTGCTAAGTGATTGTACCAAGACTAAATCTTATGTAGATTTCTCATTGAGTGACACAGAATCTATTTTGTTAGATCTGTTTTAGTTGGAGATGGTGTTTCTTGCAGATGAAAACTTTCCATTGATAAGTATGGGATTTGGTTCCGTCCTTGCACCTTGGAGAGGTGTGAGACCTTGGCTGAAGAATTGATGCCAGGAAGTAGCTTAGGGAGGCAGAGCCGAGTCAGGAGGAGGAAGAAATCTGAGGTCCAAAGAAAAAAAAAAAATGCCTGTGGCTAAGTGTTATTCTATTTTTTTATTTCTTTTTTAACTAATTAATTTATTATTTTTGGCTGTGTTGGGTCTTCGTTGCTGCGCGCAGGCTTTCTCTAGTTGCAGCGAGCAGGGGCTACTCTTCTCATTGCGATGGCTTCTCTTGTTGCAGAGCATGGGCTCTAGGTACACAAGCTTCAGTAGTTTTAGCTCACAGGCTCAGTAGTTGTGGCTCGTGGGCTCTAGAGCGCAGGCTCAATAGTTGTGGCGCACAGGCTTAGTTGCTCCACGGCATGTGGGATCTTCCCGGGCCAGGGCTTGAACCTGTGTCCCCTGCATTGGCAGGCGGATTCCTAACCACTGCGCCACCAGGGAAGCCCTAAGTGTTATTTCAAATCACAGAAATCTCATAGTTTTAAGCAAAGGGAAAACAATGTTTTACATATAGTCCAGTAGGTACATTTGAGTCTTGGTATAAGAGGCAAACCAAACCATCCAGAAAGAGGAACAGATACCAGAGCAAGATCAAGTAAGGATGTTAAATAAATCCAGTGAAAAAGCTAGGATGACCAAGACTGGTAGTAATTGGATTTCTTTCTACCAACAAAGGAGTTAGTGACTCTACCTTGATTAAGAGAGATGTGTGTATTCTTGTTTCTAAAATCCCAATACCCTTTCAATTCCTCTTTGACTCATTACACACATGCTGTTGAGTAAAGGAGAGGGCTCATAGGCATCAGAGAGTTTCAAATATATAATTCCCTGGTGTGTTTTTAAAGATCATCAGAAATGTCAGCCTTCTTGTTCAGCAAATGAGATGCCAAGAATATACGTAGGACATTTCCTTATACTGTGCTTTATAGAGTCAAGTCAAAAAGCCTTTCCTGAGAGTCTTCTATGAACTTGGCCCTGGGACTGTTACATCTTTCAGAAGAGTAACAATACCATATTGTATAAGGATTTTTATATAATCCACACAAACTTAAAGTAAAGGACACTCTTTCCCTTAAGCTAGCTTATTCCTTTAAAAGTGATCTTGCACATTCAGAGTCTGTAGTTATTTCTCTAACGTAAGAGTAAATAAACATCCATTGCTTTTCCTCCAGAGTGTAGTCATCAATAAGATTTGACTGGGCTTTCTAAAGTATAGAAATCTTCACTTAGAAATGAAGTATTATTTATCTCTGTGTCATTTGTCAAGGCCTCTTGGAAAATATGCTGCTACATCAATTTGGGTTATTAGTTCAAGCAACAGAAAACAACTGTAGCTAATATAAACAGAAAATTTATTCACAGGTTATCAGGCAGCTCTTAGACTCTCTAGGAGATACATAGAACCAAAGATACAGCAGAGGAACAATGCTATAAATTATGGTGCAGTGCTGCCCTGGCACAGGCATTACTATTGTTGCCCCTGGGAAAGGACACCAGAGCTTGTTCCATGGATATTGGACAATGGCACTGCCTTTGGAATGATCACCCCTGATGGTTCTGCAACCTGGTTTACCTGAGGCTGCTAATGCCAGCCTCAGCAGAAGAGATCCTGGACAATCCTCAATCCTTTGTGTCAATAGCATATTACTCAAATTTGGGGGTGAATGCCTGTGATTGGTAGACACAGTGTTGTGACAGTTAGCCTTACTGCTGGAGTGGTCAGGAGAGTAAATATCTAATATTTTGTATTTTGATAGAGGGCTTTGTTTCATAATGAGGAGAGTTCCTAAATGTTGCAAAGGAATTCAAATTCTCAATTGCCAAAAGAAGGGCAACTATCCACATACCAGCTAATTATCTTTTCCCTTTTACTACTGATTGTTTGCTTCAGTTATAATTTTCTGTCTTTTGTGAGAAAAATAACATATGGATACAATACAACTGACACATTATTAATGAGGAAGTATATTCAGAGGGTGCTTAACTTGTCAGGTAAGTGGTTCAATCTTGATTCCAAACTATGGAAGACTTCAAAACTCAAGCTATTTCCCTGATTGCCTTCTGTGGCCAAGGACACACATTTAAGAGTTTTGGTTGTGATTATTAGTAAAGTTTAAATAGAGTATACAGTAAACAGGCAATGAATCTATGTCCTGATTTTGTTGACCTCACCCTGGACCTAGATGAGACAAGTGGGTATTGATCTTATGTCTATTCTCTGGGTGATTTCACAGAACCTTCCAGCAGAACTCAAGTCAGAACTTCACATGAAACTGACAGTAATGGTTTGAGTCAAATGAATAAACTATTATTATAGGATAACTTGTGTTTCTCCAAACCTGGAACTAAAGCAGCAATGACATTCATAAAGAGTACCCTGGTAGTAAGATATGGAAATCTGTGAGGCTAATGAATGTCAGTGAGAGGTAGAGAAGGTTATGTGGCACATAGGAAGACCATATTTGGCAGCCTGTAAATCCAGAGATTTACTAAACCAGCCAAGTTATAAGAGAGGCTTCCTTACAAGTGTTTCTGGTTACAGCATAGCACTCCTCTCTTTCTGCTGATATAAGAAAAATACACTCTCCTCTTCCCTTTAGATTTTATATTAACTCTATACGGACTTGGCTACATAAGTTGCAGGGCTTAGTGCAAAATAAAAATGTAAGGCTCATTGTTCACAAAGCAGCAAAAAGATGTTGTTAATGATACTAAAATATGAAATGTCTTCCTTTCTTCAATGCACGCTGTCTTTCTCTACCTGTCATAGTGGTTTTTAATTTTTATTTAATAATATTCTAAGTAAAGAAAAACCAAAACTTTAAATTATTAGCATGAATTTTACCATTAACCTTTATTTTGTATAATGTTAATTTTAAATGCTTTATATTTGTTCAAATTTTTAAATGCTTTAGATACAATTTTACATGTTTTAATGTTAAACTATTAAGGGTTTTAAATAAGAACCCTTTTTTAATGTTTTAAAAATTATTTTTAAAAGTTCTAAATAATACTTCACTCTTGTGCAGAATCACTGAAATTACACAACTTATGTTTCAGAGCTCCCGCATGCATATGTGTTTTATTCTTACTATAGCAGTGGAAATGCACAAACTTTACTCGGTTCTTATTTCACCTCTTGATGCATGTCCTGCTGATAGTCTCTACCTTCAGCTTACTGAGGAGTAAAGGACTGAAAAGAAAATGAACTACAGGTTGCCCTATTTTCCCCTTTTGTTTCTTTCTGTTATCTTTTCCAGATCACTGATTGACTAGTACAGGAAAACTAGATGAATAAGAAAGAATGTGACCAGGTTACTTGGTTATTCATGTTTCTTAGAACACCATTGCCTTCTTTCTGGATCTGAAGCAAGTCTCCCCACCCCTGACTTAGGTAGTAGACATAACATGCTGACCTTGTGCTAACTTTGATTATCTCCAAACTCATGGATCTCCCATAATCCTGTGCTCATAGAGCATCATGAGTGATATACACAAAAGGTGGAAGCAAGGAAGCAAGACCAGGGTCACACATATTGTGCCTATCTTCTCTGTCCTCATGCATGTTCCATTGTTCCATCAGACTATAGACAGAAAAAGACAAGTTCAAAGATAAATGTATTAAGAATTTAAAGGTGGCCTGTAAAGCTACCCTGATTCCTCTGTAAGAGACTCCCAAGGCAGCTTATTTTGTGTTTATGTTGTTGTACTGAAATATTAGTCATTGTTCTCCCTCTCTCTCTCCCTTACCCCTCCCTCGTTCTCTCCTTCCTAACCCTTTCATTCTTTTCCTGGTACATCACCATACCGGCCTAACTTCTTAGGTGGAGAAAATGGGGAAAGTGAAAGTAGGAAGAACCAGAAGATAATTAGAAGTCTTGAGTACTCTGAAATCACACTCTTCCCTCACATCAACTCCAGTTTTGGCCAAATCTTGTATGCATACACAACTAAAATCATTTTTTATTTGTGAATATCTCTGTCGTGTCCCTTAATAAGAAACCCTCAGAGAACTCCACCAGCTGGAATTCCATATATGCTCTGACATGCTGCAAATCTGTAAAAGACAAGGAATTCTGTTCACTCTGGTCTGCCCCCTCCCCCAGACCCCCAGCCACAGTAACAATTGTATGTGTGCTGCATGTGTACAGTTTACATAGCTGGTTGTTGTCAAATTTCATCCTTCTGACAGATACTTACTGTAAAATTTCCATTCCTGTAAATGAAAAGTTCTTCTGAAAACATAGCCGTATTCAGACGAGAAGATAACTTTGAATTTACAGATCTATAAAGCATATGAACTTTGGCATTTTGAAAAGACAGAAATACCATGCTTCATATGATGTGTGTTCCTGCAAAGTTCTATACAAATCAAAGTGTTATAAATCAGATTTTAAGTGAGTTCAAGGAATGTAATATTTAAATAAATCTTCTAGTGAATTCATTTGTAAAAGGGTAATCATTCTCTAATATGTTTTCTTTGGGCATTTATAATTTTTTATTTATGGAGATTTTCCTGTACATATTTTTAGATAAGCAAATCATTTAATTCATACCATGTATATATTTTACTCTATTTTGAGTATCTATAATAAAGCTATGAAGGTGCAATTTGTTGAGCTCTTTACAGGTGCCAGACAAAACATTTTGCATAGATTTTTTATTAAATACTTATAACAACCTATGTGGTGGATATTGTTATCCCATTTTAGATATGAAAAAAACAAGACTTAGATGGTTTAAATGATCTACCCAAAGGCAGGAAAATTTTAATGCCAAGCCTAAAGTCTCATGCTGTATTATATAGATTTATTATTGTAGTTCTGTAAATAGGTCTAATGCATTTTGCCTCTGCTTATGTATAGTGAATGAGTTATCCCAATAGAGAACTGAGCACCATTCATAAGCATTTTCAACAACGCACAGTGGGATTGTGATATTACTAAATGAGACAGAAATAAAATGTACATTGTAAAGGAAGATGCTTATACAGTACTTACAAACTTTTCTCCTGGTTGATATCACAGATTTTAAAAATGTGCAGATAAACTCTGGGCATCTATTTCAGAGAACCATTGTGCATTTCTAAAACTGTGTATGTGTTTGGAAGTGGATATTTAAAACCACACAGAAGGCTTCAGTTTGACTGCAGAGCTTAGAGCTGCCTGATTATAAGCAGGTCCAGATGCCACCCTTTGCTCATGAATGACATTGTTTCTCAGACAACATCGTTCATTTTTTGCTATCATTTCCTAGGCAAATGTAAGCTTCTAAGTAAAGCTGTGATTTTTGTTTTTTTTTAATTTCCAATCTAACCAAATATACAGATATTTTTTCATCCTCAGTCCTGCAATTAAAATTTCAAGATTCAATTTTGAAACTTTACACATCACATTTATTTATTTGTATCAAGAAAGAGACATTCCTTTTTAAAAAATAATACAGAAGCAGATTTTGTATTTTATTAACATGCTATAATATTTTAAGTTGGAATTTATGGATATTTTGCTGAGATTCATTTTTATATTACCATTTATAAATACTTGAGTACTAGTCTATGCTTATTAATATTGCTTTGAGGTTTGTTGGTTCCTAGAAGTGAGGAATAGACACCTTTCACATCAAAACACTGTAAGATTTATAATTATGAATTGTGATGGTGATGGTAGCAATAATATTGGTGGTGGTATTAGGGCACATTGTGTGTGTGTGTGTGTGTGTGTGTGTGTGTGTGTGTGTGTGTAGAAGTCAGTGTCAACATTTTCCATTCTTAAGATTTCTGTTACTCAATTGACTCCCATTAGCTGTATAATAACCTAAAAATATCTGGCCAGACATTTACACACATCTTTTATCGTATTATAGTTTCTAACTTTCCTGGTTTTGATTTTGAAATGCCACAGATTATAAGTATGGCACTGATTTATTAATGTTTTACTTTCAGAGAAAAATGAACATTACTACATTTAAAATGTCACTAGATCTTAGAAAAATTTGAATGTGGGAAAAATTCTTTAGATCAAAGAAATTCAATATGTGTTTATCTCCTCAATTATACAGTGAGCTTCTTTAGGGCAGGAATTGATTGTTTTAATTTCCTTTCATTATTTTCAGATAATGAAAAAATAGGCAAATATTACTAATCAAAGAGATGTGCTCTAGTAGTTTTTTAAAAAAGAAAAAAGTTTTGTTTTGGTGTTTGATGACTTTTAATTCTGTTTTTAAAGGATGAATATTTTTAGTTTATGTGATTGTGGTGCATGAAAATTATTGGGTGCATCTAAAGAGCTAACAATTATGTATAAACTAAGCTACAAGGATATATTGTATAACAGAGAATATAGCCAATATTTGTAGCCAATATTTTTTAATAACTATAAATGGAGTATAACCTTTAGAAATTATGAATCACTATATTGTGTACCCGTAACTTATAATATTGTATATCAACTCTACCTCAATAAAAGAAAAAAACAAGATCTATGCACAGGAGGCTCAGGCCCAACTCACTGTTGTACATCTGTGACTAAGCACAGCACTGAGAGGAAGGTTGTCCTAATTGTACACCTCAAATAACCACTGGAGCCTGGGGTGGACACCTGCATTGGTGGCACTGGCAGGTTCCAAGGCATGGGACTCAGTTCTAACCACATAAATGAGACATGTTTGCAGCAATATAAGATGATCCCTTGGGATGACTTGGCATCAGCTGTGTCAATCAGCCTTTGGCTTTGACATCAGCCAGGATTTGTGTAGCACAATGGCTTGTTCTGAAGCAACAAACTTCAGGCGGCAGGAGGAGTTTTAGAATCCTGCAGAGACAAGGGGTATATTGGAGTTCTGAATTCACACTGGTTCTTTGGCATGAATAGCACTTCTTTCTGGATGTATCTAGGGAAAGATGCATTAGGTGGAAGGCTTGACAATGGAGATGTGAGTTTGAGTGGGCTCAAATGTTGCACTTCAGAATGTTAAATAGAGGACAGTTATTCACACCTTAAACTATAAATCAGGATACCCCAGTCTTTATATATTAATGCACTGAATTCTCACAATAATATTAATAGATGTAAAGTGCTATCATTATGCTATTTTATATATGAGAAGTCTTTGAATTGGAAAAGTTAAATAGCTTGCCCAACATTATATACTAAAGTGTTAGCTTTGAACCCAGGTTCACCTGAATAAATTCTGGACTTTTGAGCGCTATGTTTTACTGTTTACAATAGTCATTGTTCTCCTTCCTGAGGGAGATGGAGGGGATGTTTTAAGCAGTTATTTCTACTGCTTTCATCACTGCTATTTTGGATGCATTGTCTTCCAAATTTTTACCTTGGCTTGCCACAAGGGGGCATGCTTAGAATTCTGAGGACAGATGGAATAAGATCAACACTCAGCGGGAGGAAATCCTTGATTTCCCCCTAGACCAGTGACTCTCAAAGTGTATCCCCCAAACCAGCAGCATTAACATTACCTGAGAACTTATTTAGAATGCAGATTATTGCATTGCTTAGCAATCTACTGTATCAAATTTCCAGGGATGGAGCCCAGTAATCTGTGAATGTGTAAACAAGTCTTCCAGGTGATTCTGATGCATGGCAAATTTTAGAAACAGTGCACTGTTGGTTTTCTTATAGTAAATATGTATTTTTATTCATGAATGTTAGTTTTTCTTTAATTTTTCTACATTTTGAGAGCCACTACTTTAGAATAGATTATCATTTTCAAATTGAGGATCATGACATATTAGTGTACACATAATCAATTTAATGAACTTGTAGAAAGAATATATAAGAGAATATCAAAGTATAATACACTTTGTAAGAGAAAAGTTCCTTTGTGAAATTCTGTTTTTACGTGGATCATTATGTAAAATGTGTGTCTTCCTGTGGGTCGTGGTTAAAAAGCTACTGAATGCTTTGAAAGCAAAATGAGATACACTCTCTCTTTTTAAAATTTATTTTATTGAAGTATAGCTGATTTACAATGTTGTGTTAATTTCTACTGTGATGATTCAGTTATACATATATATATATATATATATATATATACACATCCTTTTCCATATTCATTTCCATTATGGTTTATCAGTGGTGATTCAGTTATACATACATATATATACACATATATATATATATATATATATATATATATATATATATACATCCTTTTCCATATTCATTTCCATTATGGTTTATCACAGGATATTGAATATAGTTCCTTGTGCTATACAGTAGGACCTTGTTGTTTATCCCTTCTATATATAATAGTTTGCATCTGCTAATCACAAACTCCTAATCTATCCCCTTCCCCCCTCCTCCTTGGCAATCACAAGTCTGTTCTCTATGTCTGTGAGTCTGTTTCTGTTTCGTAGATAAGTTTGTTTGTGTCATATTTTAGATTCCACATATAAGTGATATCATATGGTATTTGTCTTTCTCTTTCTGACTTAGTTCACTTAGTATGATCATCTCTAGGTCCATCCATGTTGCTGCAGATGGCACTATCTCATTCTTTTTTATGGCTGAGTAATATTCCTTTATATATATGAACCACATCTTTATCCATTCACCTGTTTATGGACATTTAGGTTGCTTCCATGTCTTGGCTATTGTAAATAGTGCTACTATGAACATAGGGGTGTATGTATCCTTACAAATTAGAGTTTTCTCTGGATATATGCCCAGGAATGGTACTGCTGGATCATATGGCAACTCTATTTTTAGTTTTTTGAAGAACCTCCATACTGTTTTCCATAGTGGCTGCATCAATTTACATTCCCACCAACAGTGTAGGAGGGTTCCTTTTTTTCCACACTCTCTCCAACATTTGTTATTTATAGACTTTTAATGATGGCCATTCTGACCAGTGTGAGGTGGTAAAAATGAGATACCCTCTTGATCGTGTATCGCCATGGAAGTGCCTGAGCTGAGAAGGGTGAGGTGAACATAGGAGGAGTGCTCATTTTAGAAGGGTAGAATACAGAGAAGGAACTTTGTTATGGAATTCAGTACTGTAGTGAGGAGGTATGCTGCTTGAAAAACAAAACAAATAAACAGGGCTTCCCTGGTGGTGCAGTGGTTGCGAGTCTGCCTGCCGATGCAGGGGACACGGGTTTGTGCCCCGGTCCGGGAGGATCCCACGTGCCGCAGAGCGGCTGGGCCCGTGAGCCACAGCCACTGAGCCTGCGCATCCGGAGCCTGTGCTCCGCAGCAGGGGAGGCCACAACAGTGAGAGGCCCGCATACCGCAAAAAACAAAAACAAAAACAAAAACAAATAAACATACAAACATATAAACATTCCTGAGAATTTTGTAGCCTAGAGAGAAATTCACTGTGTAATCTAGTGGGAGATGACTAATTCACTTTGACCTTAAGGGCAATATTATTCCCAAACTATTATAATCCAGGATTACTACATACACCCCTGATGAAAAATCTGCCTACCTAAATATCTTCCTGCTAGAAAACTGCTTCCTGCATCAGGAATTCGGATACCCCCATCATTAAGAAGGAATATTTTCGATTACAGGTAGCAACATGTGGAATCCTGGCTTATTTGTCTCTCTAAGCTGAGTTTAGTTTGGGGAAGTCTGCTACCAGAGATAACTGCATCTAGATAATAAGAACATTATAGTCTCTGGAGAGGAGAAGTCCATTCAAATCCTATTTCACAGTGATCAGGAGTGATTCTGCTTCTAAAACTGTTTTTTCTTTCTCAGCCTTGGCCACTGATCATTTAGCTGTAACGTCCCTGAGCTAAATGCAATAAGACAGGCTATATGACAAAAGTTTAGGCTTGTTTTGCACAAAGAGGCTAATAGGATCAGGAGAAAAGTGTTTTCATACAGACATATATTTCAATAAAAATCACAGAAAAACAAGTCAGAGCCATAAAGACATCATGTAAACCAAATTTCAGTCATCTAATAGTTAGCAATTCCCTACCTGGGTGGAAAAAAAAAATTATCTGATCCTGACATATGTTCTCAGATCAATATACACAGATGATTTTGTCATGACACAAACAAATAAGGTCCACAGTAAAGCCCCCAGAAACAAACTTTGTTTCTTATGTGTGAAGTCTCTGACGTTCAGATAAGTATCATATTATTGAATACTGACTCCAATATGTGCTAGTGGGGGGAGTTCAGGGAAAAAATTCACTTGTCCTTTTAGCCCTCAATGTCTGTTTCAACAAAATACAGATAGGGAGGAGCGGAGAATAATAACTGATGAATGTAAAAAAAAATGTATAGGGATTAAAAGAGATATATAGAAAATACTTAAGTCCATGCTGGTAATATATAATAGTAAGCCCTCCATAAAAGATGCCTACCATTATTATTTCAATCAGTAGTTATTGCAATAAAATTTAACCACAGCCTGAAACTCCACTGTCCCTAAACTGTTTCATTCATTTTTTTTTTTTAACATCTACTATGTACCAACCCTAGGTACTGGGGTGCTGAGATGAATAAAACATGCTTCCTACTTTTCAGAAGCTCACTTTCTACCAAAGGCCAAAAACATGCAAATTAATAGCTATAAGCAATATGATGGAAACTCTCATATGCCACATAAAAATACTATGGAAACACAGATGGAAAGCTTGAAGTAAAGCTCCAGAGAGGAGCAGCATCTTGGCCCAGGTCCAGGGTCATACATGGGAGAGAAGACACATGATTGAAGCCCTGAGCAAACAACATGGAACACCAGAACATAAGGTCCCTGGTTCCACCTTTCTTCTCTTCAGCTAGTGATTTCTTGTCTTTTGTCAGCAACAACCTGGGGTTTCTGAGAAAGATATTAATAGAAGCAGCTTGAAGACCTTAATTCAGTGTTTACAGCAACAGTTATAAAAATGTGGTCCATGGAGTCCTAGGGGTCCCTGGAAATCTTTTAACGGGTCTGTCGGCAAAAACTATTTTCTTAGTAATACTGAGATTTTATTTGTCTTTTATTTCTGTGCTGATATCTGCACTATGATGCAAAAACAATAAAAGATAAACTGTTGGGTACTACAGCCTGAATCTAGATAGTGGCACCAGATTCTATTAATAGCCATAATATTCTTCACTTAAATTGCTCTGAAGAAGAAGTGAAATTATTAATTGTATTAAATCTTAGCTCCTTTTTATATTTTGGGCAATTAAACAGGAAGTATGCATAAAACACTTCTGCAAACAAGAGTACAACGGTTGCCTCAAGGAAAAACACATACTTGCTTGTTTGATTTAGGAGCCAAATCAACCACTTTTTTAAAAAATAAAATACCATTTTCACTTGAAAAGAACTAAAAACAGTTAATTGTGGTTATTTAGACTTTGATGCTCAGACATTTTTTCAAATTGGTATGAAGAGAATGTATCACTTCTAACTTGGGTACAGCAGATTCCTAAAGGAATGTATGATAGCGTTGTAAAGGAAGTTTATGGTCAGATTGCAAAAAGCCCTGCTTGTCATATTAAGGAGATTAGGCAGTATTCAGTAGGCAAATGTGAAAAAAAACTAAACTAAAACTAAAACTTATAAGCAGGGAAGAGCAAACTGACATTTTAGACTAGCAATAGTTTGCTGAATGGATTGTTGTAGAAATACTGGAGATTGGGTCATGAGCTAGGAAGCTACTGCTGCCGTCCAGGTGCAGGATGGCGAGGGTCCGGAGGAGACATATGGCAAGCATATGTAGGGTGAAGGCACAATCTGACATGACAGTACTAGGTTTGCCGCAAGGAGACGTTCATAATTTGTGTTTGATTTTAGTTTCTATCTTGAGAACAATTGTCAATTCATACATATTAATAGAGCAAAGATAATTGAGACTTATGTTTTACAAGTCATAGAACTAATTTCATCCACTATTATCTTTCATGTTCTGTTGTGTTTGAACTGCTTGTATGTTTTTTTTTTCTCCTTGGTGCTACTTTTTGTGCGATGTTAGGTAGGCATGACATAAAGGAGCAGCTATGTACTAGATAAACACAGAGACACAAAAGACTCAAAACCAGAATGAGGTCTGTGGCAGAAAACAGTCGATATGCTCAAATTAATATAATTCAAGACTTTTTATTTACACAAGAATTATGCCAGAAGTTTGGAGGCAGGGTAAGAAAAATATATGGAATAGGTCTGTGACCCTGAGCTTATGACAGTAGAGATGTTAACACACCTATCTCTAAAATGGGAAAAGTGGGAAGGTTTATGGGCCCCAGGAAGGAGAAAATGATGTGGAGAAGGTTAGTGACTTTTGAAAGAAAGAAACAGATTACTTGACACAGAAGGGGTTAAGGGGGGAAATATATAACCTTTCTCTCTACTTTCAGTCTTCACTTGAGGATCCCAGTGACCAAACACAGAGAACGTGAACCCCCCTGATATAAATCAGCACTCCAGGGCAGAGAGCAAGGTAGAAAAGGATGGACACAGATCTAATTGTATAAGCAGAAGACCAAGCTAATTTACTTTTAGAATGTTTGGCTTTGCAAAAGATAGCATCAGGTGAGATGGCAGAATAAAACCTTTACATATACATATGTGTGTGTATATATATAATGTATATTTCACTTTCTGTAATAACTTGCTTAAAGCCAGAAGTCACAGGGACTAAGATTCTGAATCTAATTACCAGAAACACAATATCCTTCTAGAGCAGGGTTTTTCGACCTTCACACTGTCCACATTTTGGGCAGGATAATTCTTGGTTGTGGAGGCTATTCTGTACATTATAAGATGTTTTAGCAACAGCCCTGGCCTCTACCCACCAGATGCCTCTGGCGCCTGACCACTGCCCAGTTGTGACAACCAAAAATGTCTCCAGATATGGTCAGATATCTCCTGTGGGGTTCTGGGGGGAGAGACACACTTGGATCATCCTTCCCTCACTGAGAACCACTGAACTAAACCTTCAGTCTAGGCTTCCAAAGGACACCGGGATTTTTTTTATTATTAAAAAAAAGAAAAGAAAAAAAAGTGCAGTCCATTTCAACATACTAACCTGGATAATCTATTAGTAGTGATTATACTAAACCTTATTCAAGAAGATTAGTCTGGTTAATTTAAATATGCTTCCAGGTATATTCAACTACATAATCCCTGTGTCTAGAAAAAGCAAATATATTTAATTTTGAAAATCACAGAGGTATGTATAAATGTATATACAGTATGTATGAGAGAGAGAGAGAGAGAGAGAGAGAGAGATTCAAGGTTTTAATAAAAGGAGCCACTGTGTCAAAAGTCATATCATTAACAATCAATTCCATTTCATTATCACGGAAGTTTTTGACATTGTCAAGTGGATTATGAAAAAGTGAAATATCTTGTACTGCACCTGTATTTGAGACTGTCAGTGACAACTTGGCAGCTTCTTTGAGGTGGCTGTAACATAGGGTAGCAGCATCCTTGAAACCATGTCTTGGAAGGAGTTTGCACTGAGGAGAAAAAGGACTTTCATCTCTGCCTCCCAGCCCAGACTTCCAGCTCTTAGGTAATATGGACATCTCTCCTGACTTCAGTCCCAGAATAACGTGACACTGCTTGTTAAAACCAAAAGCACCATGTCTGATTAAAGACAGGGAAGGAATCATTTGACCACAGGGGGCCTGATCTATCAAGGAAAGTAAACGGGAAGAAGCAGAGAATTTTAGGAACAAATACTACTTAATCTCTCCCCTGACTCCCATGAGCAGTTTAGCAGCTTTATATCCTCTTTGCTGATGTATTCTATGGCTTTTCAGGACACTTCCTTCAATTCCACATCTCTCTGATAACCTTCTATAGACCCTGCTATGGACCTGAATGATCTGGTCTTTCTAAGTTAGTGATGGCTTTGGTGCTTCTATGTTTTCACCTGGGTAACTCACAGAGAAAAATCTAGAATGGCCTGATCTGATGTTTCCCAGATTTTAACCATTCTATGTTATCATTATAGTTGTCACTTTATCAGACTACCACCAGAAGTATTATTTACTTAATATTTCTCTTTAAATTGATGGTATTATATTGCTTAGGCTTAAGCATTCCTATCCATACAAATCATTCTTTTGATGTGTAAGCTTTTTTTTTTTCCTAAAAGGTGCTACCACCTTAATGACTTAGAGAACTGGAAATTAGTTATCAAAATCACCTGGCCTCCTATTTTAGTAAAAGATCATTATTATTTACTTTTCACTAATTAATATTTTGTACCGGCATCATAAATCCATTTTTTTTTTTTTCTGGAAGTCGTGTGAAAGTAACTGCTTTCTTGGTTCCAATTGTGATCATTTGCTTTGGAGTTTAGGGCAAACAGAAGAAAGAACCTCCGCATGTAGAAATAAATATATTTATAATAATCGATTTGGAAATAGTGTGTATTTCTGCAACATAAAATTTCCATCTCTGTCAGCTCAGCCACAAAGTGTTTACTCACTTTGGGTGTTGTGTGTCTGTGCTTATGCGTGAGGGGATATGTGTCAATGTGTATCTGGGTTGACATCTCCATCAGAGAGACATAAACTTGGCTTTGATATACCTCATCCTCCGCAACTCTCTTTTTCATCTCTTACAGAGGCTGAAAAGAACAGTACTCATCCTTCAAGCCCATCTAGAGATGATATTGTACTTAGGTCTAAACAAAGAGATACAATTGAAAGTTGCTAGGTGGGGCTTACAAGAATGCTGTATTAAAAGGATTAAATTAGCTGACATATCTCTTTTATCTTTTGCTCTCTTCTTTCTCTTCTCTGGGTAATCTGTGGCTCTGGAAGTAGAGCAGCCATTTTGTAACCATAAAGTAAAAATCTTGAGAACAAATTACCTGCATGAAAAAATAGAAGCAGGGTTTGCTTTCCTTGGTTTCCCTGTGGTATCACTGTGCTTCTTTAGCAGCCGGGACTCACTACCCTTGATTTTATAAGGTGATTAAATTAAACCTTTTTTTCTTATGTTAAGACATTATTTGTTGGGTTTTATGTTATTTGCAGGTGAACAAATGATATAGAGAATAAGACTATCCTTAAATTAATTGAGAAGCAGCTAAATGTTCAGACCAGTGGTAATTCAGAGAATATGAATTCATAGAAATTTACAGAATTCTTCAAAAGTCACTGGACTTTCCATGGATCAAGAAATAGAAGATAATGTAATCATATCAATGCCTTAAGGTATAGAGTAACTTCACATCTTATTCATATTGCATGCATATTTTGTCTGTCTCAAATTTATTGTATATGATATATAAATACAAATATATTTATTTCACTGTAATATAGGAGAGGAACAGAAAAAGAAAGAAAATAGCAAACATTTTTCTATGTGCCAGAAATTGTAAGAGACACTTTAAAAGCGCAACATCATTTAATCTTTACAAGAACTTTATAACATATGAGTAATTATCTCATATTTTGGAGGAGGAAACTGACATTTCTAGAGGTTAAGAAATGTGTCCATGGTTTCCAAATTAGCAAGTAAAACCACTCAAATTCCTCTAGTCAGATTCCTTCCCCTAACACTTTACTGAAAGTGCTGTTGTCAAGGCCCCAAATAACCTACACATTTTTGCTAAAATCAAGTCCTTTTCTCGGTTCTCATGTTGACTTCTCATCAATATTTGCTACATGAATTTCTCACTTGTCCCTGAGTTCTGTCCTTCACCAGGTTTCTCATCATATTCACCTGTTTCATTTCTCCCACTTTATTTATTGTTACTTCTTAGTCTTCCTAGTTTCCTATGGTATTTCCTTGTTAGTTTTACCATTGAAAAGTTGAAATGACCCAGAGCTCAAGTTTTGGACCTCTTTTCTATCTTGCTCACTCTATTTGAAGATCTGCCTCACTGGCCTGTCTTTAAATGTTATTTAAATGTGGTTACTCACAAATTTATCTTTCAGACTCAGTCTTCACCCTGGAAATTAGACTTGAGTAGCCAGAGGCTGTTTGACAAACTCACTTGGATATCTTATAGGCCTTCTTCCTCTTCCTCTTCCCACATTTTCTCCATCTCAATAAACGGCAACAACTTCTTTTGAGTATCTCAGGCCAAAAGCCGGGGCTTCATTCTTGACCTCAATCTTTCTCTTACATCTAACACTTAATCTATTTGTAAATCATTACAACTCTCCTTCAAAATACTATGTAGCATCTATAGTGCAGTCATTTGGTACCATCTGTTCTATTATCATTAGTCTAAGTCACCATTCTTTCTTGGGTCAGTTGCTGCAGTGACCTCCCAAATTATCTCCATGGTTATATCTTTACTCCATATGTTATTTTCCTTTGGCTGCTTTAGCAAATCACCACAAATGAGGTGGCTTAAACCAATACAACTTTTATTATCTTATATGTCTGGAGGTTATATGTCAAAATGGGTCTCACTGCGTAAAATCATGATGTCAGCAGGAACACAATCCCTCCTGAAACTCTAGATGAGAATCTTTTCTCTTGCCTTTTCCAACTTCTAGGGAAAGTTGGAAAACTTTCTCCTGCATTTCTTAGCTGTGGCTTTCTCCTCCATCTTCAAAGCCATCAGCATAGCATCTTCAGATATCTCTGACTCTGACCCCACCACCTTCACCTCTCACTTTTAAGGACCCTGTGATTACATTGAACCACCAGGATAATCCAGGCTAATCTCCTCATTTTAAGATCCTTAACCTAATCACACCTTCAAAGTCCCTTTTAAGGTGATGCAATTTAAGGTGATTGTGTAGGCGGTGCGGGGGGAGGACATTATTCTGCCTACCACAATCCCTCACAGTTTATTCTTCACACAGCAGTCAGCATGATCCTCTGCCTCTGCACTGCCTCTTTATTCTTTTATTCTTTGAATGTGCCAGACTTTGAACTTGGCATTAGTTGTTTTCTTTTCCTGGAACTTGTCCGTCCAAGATATTTCCATGATGTTTTTCCTCCTTACCTTCTTCAAACTTTTACTATAATGCCATCTCAGTAAGACCTTTCCTTCCCTCACCTCACCCCCAACTCCCTGTTGCATTTCCCTGCCTTATTTTTCTGCAGGGCATTCATCACACTAATATTCCATGTATTTTACTTCTTATTTTAAATCTGCTTATACTAACGTACATGTATGTGCCCTGAGGACACAATTTTTTTTTTTTTCCTGTTTTGTTCACTACGGAATCCCCCAACACTTAATAGGTGTTCAATGGGCTCAGAGTATTTGTGGGTTTAATCAGTAAACCAGTCTTGAAATTCAAATCTGACTGACTTT
This sequence comes from Stenella coeruleoalba, assembly GCF_951394435.1. NCBI lineage: Eukaryota > Metazoa > Chordata > Mammalia > Artiodactyla > Delphinidae > Stenella > Stenella coeruleoalba. The sequence goes on from NC_137154.1 coordinate 32,759,129, forward strand.
TAAATTTATATTCTTTCCACTCTGCATGTATTTCTCGAAGTATAGTTTATAATCCACCTGCATCAGAATTACCTGAAGATGCTTGACATGCAGAGTCCTGTGCCCTACCCAATATATAATGAATTTGACATTTCTTGGGATGGAATTTAGGAATCCACATTCTAATAAGAATTCCAGGTGATTCCTATGCATTCAGAAGTATTGCAAAGCATAGCATGGGAAACATGTTCTTTGTAGTATTTTATTGAGTATTTAGGGCCATATCGAATGTGTTTTTCTTGAGGGGAGTAATATTGAAAACTATTTATTTCTTCAGTACTCATAGTAAATATCATTAGGAGTTGGGGATGCAGATAATATTCTCCTATTAGCTCCTGTGAGTATACATATAAACATATATCTTCCTTCTTGTGGTAGAAGAGATTTTCACAGAGACCTGAGTCATAGAAACAGGCATTGGCAAACTTTTTTTGTAAAAGACCTGATAGTAAATATTTTAGGCTTTGAAGCCTACATATAGTGGTTTCATATATTCTACTTTGATTTTCTTCTTTTATAACCTTTTAGAATGTAAAAGTTATTCTTCTCACATGGACCAGATAAAAAGCAAACCAGGTCATGGGCTGAGTTTGCTGAACTCTGACATAAAGCATTAAACGCCACTTTTGGTGACCACGGACATGTGATCTATGTAGATATTTCTCTTTGATCTCTCTTTTTACACCCAGTGTCTGGTTCTCCATTGTTACAATACGAAACAGATGTTTCATGGGAGAATGCCTCACAAAATTCTGGGGAATCATCTATGTGGGTTTGCTCTTTGTTTACTTTTTGGAGACTTGGCATAGAATCCTCAGGAAGAGCTAATGAAGTGTAAGACAGTCTGATGAGATGTCCGATCCCCTGTTTTGACAGTCAGTCACTGTCAGGGGAGGGTGGTGTCAAATTTATGCTTGCTCCAATTCTCATCCTTGTGTTTGGTTTCTTCATGCCACGTTTAGCACTCATCTTCTACATACTCCCAAATTTAATATCACTAAGTTGGTGTCTCAATGATTATGTTGGTGTTTTACTTATTGTCCCACTTTATTTGCCACAGTTTCATGTCCAACAAGGCTATATTAAAAGCAAAAAGCAAGGCTGTGTGTGTGTGTGTGTGTGTGTGTGTGTGTGTGTAATATGAACAAGGTTGGGGGAGAGAGGGGAAGAGAGAGAAATAGAGAAACAGAGATACCAAAAGACTTTTATTCTTGTAGGAGAAATTGTATTGTCACACCCATATAGCCTGTGCTGAAATTTCCAATATATTTCTTACTGGCTGGCATACACATTCCCCAGTTGCTGTCAGCTTCTGATGACCCACATTTGCTTGGCTTCTCCAGAAAAGTGCCCTCCACTGACTAGAGCTCTTTCTAACGCTGAAATTTATACTGATTCCCCTTCCCTGGATAACCCAGATCCAATGATTGATGCTACATGGAAATAAAAGGGAATCCCATGCTTCTAAAGAAGCTACACTGCTACATTAGGTGACTGTGTAGCCTGTACAGGTTATTATGTGCTATGATGTCAGACCACCAAGTCATAAAGTCTAGTGAGACCAGCTGCAATAGATGCTAAGATAAAAGTGACACATGAGGAATTGGGCTTGAACAGATCCAGAAGACACAAGGCAGTTACATGAAGAACTTGCTCTGTCCCTTATGCTCTATCACTCCTGTCAGTACTTCTCTGGCAGCTCACACCTAGTCTCTAATGGGGTATTTCTTGTAACAGCCTTTTAGAAAAAGTAAACCTGAAGATTGGTTCAGAGATGGATTATCTACCATGTGTGGGTGCCACAGATAAACTGCTGCACCACTAAAGCCCTGCTCTGGATGGTGCTAAAGGAAACATGATAAAGCAAAATTCCCCAATGGATAACTTGGTTATTGTACTTAGTTATATACTTCATGTAGAGAAAAAGTTAGCCAAAGTTGATAACATATACGGACCCATGGATGATGAAGAATGGTTTTGATGGTTGCTCATGAGGCCGTGAGGAGCACAATGAGAAAATTAGAAACAAAGAAATTTGAGAAAGAGGCATATAGGTGGATCTTATGAGACTGGGCACAAAGAGTATGTATCTTTGGGTCTTAGCTATGTGCCTAACAGAGAACATTTACTGTGGAATATGTACTCTATAAAAAATGAATATGATCACTAATCCAGTTGACATCAGCAAATCTCTGTCCTTGGATACCATTTTTGCAATGGGCTAATGAATGAATTATTCATGGTAGCAAAGATGGAGGCTATGCATGGACCCAATAGCATGGAATCTCTCTCATTAAGACTGACCTCCATATTGCCACTGTTGAATGTCCAACTTGTCAGCAACAGAAGGTAACTATGGCTTCCCTAACTGCCCATCCCCATCCCACAGTGAAGCTTTTATTCCATAGTGAACATAGAAAAAATGTATCCTGGTAGATTTTTGTCCCTCCCATATAGTGGTTGCTTTTCCCTCTCTCAGGAAGGAGTCTTTCTCAGGATTATTACCACTCTTTTTGTGGGCACATGGTGGGGAAGAGAAGGTGCAATCCTCCCTATATCTGCAGCCCGCAGGGGCTCCACACTCAACAATCCACATCTCATCTTCTACTAATTTATTAACCATTACTGCTGAATTCTTCCACTGGTGTCTGGCTACATCTGCCCCAGTTAAACAATTGCTCGCACCCTGTCTCTCCCTGTATGTACCTGTCTCTTCTTACATTTTGGGTTAGATGTTTGCTCTATGACAGATTCAGCTCTCTAATTGATTGGAAAAAAGTCAATGAGCTTGCAGTTTGTCTGGCATGTTTTATTGCTGTAAAAATGAGTGTAATCTTTCTACCTCTCTACATCCTAAGCAGAAACCAAAACTCTGCATGTTTTTATTTTGTTTTAAACCTTAAATATGAATATGTCTCACAGTTGGAATGTGCTTTTTCAACAAAAAGCATATTACAGCATATTTCCTATGGCTCCCATTGTTTCAATCCTATAGTTGTCTATTTGGCTTTACCCAAAATAATCTTAGATACAGCAAATAACTCGCTTATTGCCTTTCTGCTCATATTTGTCTTACAACAACTGAATGTTTAATCGGTAATTGTACTCTATTAATTTGAATGGTTTTATGTATTTACATCCTCCATTGTTTGTTTGTTTTTAATGAAAAGGAAGAAGAGAGAAAGAAACAGAGAGAGAAAGGGGGTGGGGGGAGAGAGAGAGAGAAAGATCCAGTTTATTTTCTCAGTGATAACCAACTAACCAGCCTTGGGTAAATTAAGCAACTGAGCACCAACTGCTGCATCTGTGAAATAATAAAGGTAATACCTATCATATCTTATAAGGTAGTTTGTGGAATAAGTGTGACGTTCTATATTAAATTCAGGGTCCACAGTGAGTGCTCATTTTCTCCCCTCTCTTTTGTGAGGGGCCTAAATTTAATAGAAATGGAACAGCTAGAGAACAGTACTTAACTGCCTTTGATTTTAACATCCTCGTCTAAAGGGGACTTCATCTAAAGGTGATCTAAACTGATATGGGTCAAGGATATCTCACCTGGTAGTATAATTAACTATGAGACTGTGACTTGCTTTTATCTGTGGTCTAATTTCTTTTAAAGCCCTAGAATTTTTTGGTTGTACAATATGACTGGTACAAAACCTAGGAATACAAATTATTAAAACATAATGATAGAGCCATAATGTGAACTGTTTTTGCTTTTTGTTTTTTCTGTACTGCAGTAATATAGAAGGAGAAAACATTCACTATGATAAGACATCCAGATAGGATTTTGAATTTTCACTGAGTTCTTAGAGTATTACTTCATGAGTTCATACCAGTATTTAAATACTTTTTGCCTTCTAGGAATTTCTTTCTTTGTTTTCTTTTTTCACACAGATCTTGGCTAATTTCTGAGCATATTTTCTACTTTTGCATACCTAATTGTTGCTTCAAAATCTTGTGTAACAGGATTATTGTTAATCTCTTGCTTGGTTTGTAGAATGCTGGAACAGAATTTAGATAAAAGTAGCTAAAACAGTACATTGCTTTTTATTTCTTGGCTACATAAGATTTCATGTGTTATTTTGTTTTGTTGTGAAATATACCATTTACTGCGTATTGTTACGAGCTTCTCACAAGTATTATAATTCTGGTTATTTTTATTTTATTAAAAAGGATTAGATTTTGCAATTTGAGCCTCCTATTAAATCTTTATAATGAAGATTTATAGTATAACAAAGTAATACCATGATAATAGTTCCTCCAATGCAGAAATAGTCTTGTGTGTGTCAGTTCATAAATCATACATATGCGTTGAACTGAAGAGTCAAAACTTATTATGAGTTAAATGATGAATTTCCTCTCATTATTGATAATACAGTAGAGCAAATTAAAGAATATTTTAAGGAGAAGTGAAAAGTTCTTTTGCTATCCTAATATTATTATTCTCATTTTATATTTGAACTTTTGTCCACTATCCATGTTTTTAAAGGTAGAATAATGTTTCCCTAAACATGCCCACACTCTATACTCATGTGTGCATATAGTATTATTTTGTATGGCAAAAGGGACTTTGCACATATAATTAAGGTTACTGACTTTAAAATACGTAGATTAGGGCTTCCTTGGTGGCACAGTGGTTGAGACTCCGCCTGCCGATGCAGGGGACACGGGTTCGTGCCCTGGTCCGGGAAGATCCCACATGCCACGGAGCGGCTAGGCCCATGATCCATGGCCGCTGAGCCTGTGCTCTGCAACGGGAGAGGCCACAACACTGAGAGGCCCACGTACCGCAAAAAAAAAAAAAAAAAAAAAAAAAAAAGTAGATTATTCTGGATTATGTGAGTAGGTACAGTCTAATCTAATATAAACTCTTAAAAGCAAAGAATCTTTTCCAACTAGAATTAGAGAGAAGTAGGTGAAAGCAGAGGAGATAAAGCTGTAAGGGAAATTTATGGTGGCTGACTTTGAAGATAAAGGAAGAGGGTCAGGAACCAAGGGATGTGGACAGCTTCTAGATACTGAGAATGGCCCCAGATGACAGCCAGTGAGGAAATGAACTGAATTCTGTTAATAACCTATAAAGCTGATTCTCTTCAGATATTCCATAAGAAATGCAGTCTTGCAGTTACCTTGCTTTTAGAATAATGATATTTGTATGGAAATTCTGATCTTCAAAACTGTGAAGTTAAAAATCTGTGTATTTTTTTAAAGTGATATCATTATATTTCATTCTATTTTTATTAAAATGTAATTGACTTACAATGTTATATTAGTTTCAGGTGTACAACATAGTGATTCAGTATTTTTCTAGAGTATACTCCATTTAAAGTTATTATAAAATATTGGCTATATTCCCTGTGCTGTCCAATGTATTCTTATGGCTTATTTCTTTTATACGTAGTTGTTTCTACCTCTTAATCCCCTACCTATTCTTGCCCCTCCTCCATCCCTCTCCCCACTGTGAACCACTAGTTTGTTCTCTATATCCGTGAGTCTGTTTCTGTTTTGTTATATTCATTTATTTGTTTTATTTTTTAGATTCCACATATAAGTGGTAATGTACAGTATTCATCTCTCCCTGTCTGACTTATTTCACTAAGCATAATTCCATCCAGGTCCACCTATATGGTTGAAAATGGCAAAATTTCATTCTTTTGAATGGCTGAGTAATATCTATATCTATATCTATATCTGTATTTATAGATAGGTAGATAGGTAGATATCACATTTTATTGATCCATTCATCTGTTGATGGACACTTAGGTTACTTCCATATCCTGGCTATTGTCAGTAATGCTGCTGTGAACATTGGGATACATGTATCTTTTCCAATTAGTGTTTTTATTTTCTTCAGATATATACCGAGGAGTAGAAATGCTGGATCAAATGATAGTTCTACTTTTAGCTTTTTGAGGAACATTCATACTATTTTCCACAGAGACTGCACCAATTTACATTCCCACCAACAATGTACTAGGGTTCCATTTTCTCCACATCCTTGCCAACATTTATTTGTGGTCTTTTTGATGATAGCCATTCTGACAGGTGTGAGGTGATATCCATTGTGGTTTTGATTTGCATTTCCCCGACAACTAGCAATGTTGAGCATTGTTTCACATGCCTCTTGACCATTGTTTCACGTGCCTGTTGACAATCTATATGTCTTCTTTGGAAGAGTTCTGTCTTCTTCTTTTATCCAGGTCTTCTGCCCATTTTTATTTTTTTTGCCCATTTTTAAATCTGGTGTTTGTTTTTTGATATTGAGTTGTTTGAGCAGTTTATATATTTTGGATATTAACCCCTTATTGGTCATATAATTTGCAAATATTTTCTCCCATTCAGTAGATTGACTTTTCATTTTGTCAGTGGTTTCCTTTGCTGTTCAAAAGCTTTTAAGTTTAACTAGTTTCCAGTTGTTTATTTTGCATTCATTTTGTTTGCCTTAGAGACAGAACCAAAAAAATATCGCTATGATTTATGTCAATGAGTGCTCTGTCTGTGTTTTTTACTAGGAGTTTTATGGTTTCCAGGATTTCATTTAGGTCTTTAATTCATTTTAAATTTATTTTTGTGTATTGTGTGAGAAAATTCTCTAATTTTATTCTTTTATATGTGGCTGTTCAGTGTTTCCAGCACCACGTATTGAAGAGACTATCTTTTCCCATTCTATATTCTTGCCACCTTTTTGTGGTTTAGTTGACTATAAGTATATGGATTTATTTCTCAGCTCTCTATTCTGTTCCACTGATCTATATGTCTGTTTTTGTTTCAGTACCATACTGTGTTGATTACTGTAGCTTTGTAATATAGTCTGAAGTCAGGGAGTGTGATACCTCCAGCTTTGTTCTTTTTTCTCAAGAGTGCTTGGGCTATTTGGGGTGATTTTTTTTGTTTCCATATGAATTTTAAGATCATTTTAGTTCTGTGGAAAATGTCATGGGTATTTTGATAGGGATTGCATTAAATCTATAGATTGACTTGGGTAGTATGGACATTTTAACAATGTTCTTCCAATCCATGGACATGGGATCTCTTTCCATTTATTTGTATCATCTTCAATTTCCTTCAACAATTTTTTATAGTTTTCAGACTATAGGCCCTTCACCTCCTTGTTTATGTTTATTCCTATATATTATTCTTTGTGATGTGATTTTAATCAGGATTGTTTTCTTGCTTTCTCTTTCTGATAGCTCATTCTTGGTCTATAGAAAAGCAATAGATTTTTGTATACTAATCTTGTGTCCTGCAACTTTACTGAATTCATTTATTCTAGTAGATTTTTGGTGGCAACTTTAGGATTTTCTATATATAGTGTCATGTCATCCACAAATAGTGACAGTTTTACTCCTTCCCTCTAATTTGGATGCCTTTTATTTATTTTTTTTTCCTTGTCTGACTGCTGTGACTAGGACTTCCAATACTATGTTAAATAGAAGTGGCAAGAGTGGATGTTCTTGTCTTATTCTTGATTTTAGAGGAAAACCTTTCAAGTTTTTACTATTGAATATGATGTTAGCTGTGGGGTTGTCAAAAAAGACATTTATTATGTTGAGATATGTTCCCTGTATACCAGCTTTGATGAGAGATTTTATCATGAGTCAATGTTGAATTTTGTCAGATGCCTTTTCTGCATCTATTGAGATGATCATGTGATTTTTATTTCTTCTTTTATTAATGTGGTTTATCTCACTGATTGATTTGTGGATTGTTAACCATCCTTGCATTCCTGGAAAAAACCCCACTTGATCATGGTGCGTGATCCTTTTATATATTGTTCAACTCAATTTGTTAATATTTTGTTGAGAATTTTTGCATCTAAATTCATCAGAGATTGTGGCCTGTAATTTTCTTTTTTTGTTGTGTCTTTATCTGGTTTTGGTATCAGGGTAAATGTGGTTTCATATAATTAATTTGGGAGTGTTCCATCCTCTTCAATTTTTGGAATAATTTGAGAAGGATAGGTATAAGCTCTTGATTATATGTTTGGTAGATTTCCCCTGTGAAGCCATCTGGTCCTGGACTTCCGTTTGCTGGGAGTTTTTTGATTACTGATTCAATATCACTACTAGTAGCCTGTTCAGATGATCTGTTTCTTCCTGATTCAGTTTTTGAAGATTATATAGTTCTAAGAATTTATCTGTTTCTTCTACATTGTCCAATTTGTTGGCATATAACAGTTTGTAATATATTCTCTTATGATTGTTCGTATCTCTATGATATCAGTTCTATTTTCTCCTCTTTCATTTCTTATTTAGTTTATTTCGGTCCTCTCTTTCTGCTTCATGAACCTGGCTAAAAGCTTATCAATTTTGTTTATCTTTTCAAAAAATCAGCTTTTTGTTTCAATGATCTTTTCTATTAATTTTTTAGGTCTCTATTCTCTGATCTTTATCATTTCCTTTCTTCTGCTGACTTTGGGATTTGCTTTTTCCTCTTTTTCTAATCCTTTTTAGATGGTAAATTAGGTTGTGTATTTGCAGTATTTCTTATTTCTTAAGGAAGGCCTGCATCACTATAAAATTCCTTATTAGAATTGTTTTTGCTGAGTCCCATAGATTTTGGAAAATTGTGTTTTTATTTTCATTTGTCTTGAGGTGTTTTCTGATTTTCTCTTTGATTTCTCAATTGACCCAATGTTTTTTTAAAGCATGTTGTCTGTTCTTCATGTGTTTGTGTTTTTTTCATTTTTCTTCCTGTAATTGATTTCTAGCATCAATATTATATCCTTGTGGTTGGAAAAGGTGCTTGATGTAATTTCTGCCCTCTTAAATTTGTTCACATTTGTTTTGTGCCTTACCGTGTGATCTATCCTGGATAATGTTCCATATGCACTTGAGAAGAATGTGTATTCAGCTGTTTTCTGATGGAATGTCCTGTGAATATCTTTTAAGTTCAACAGGTCTAATGTATCACTTAATGCCACTGTCTTCTTATAGATTTTCTGTCTGCATGATCTTTCCATTGATGTAAGTTGGGTGTTAAAGTCTCCTATTATTGCTGTATTATTGTCAGGTTCTCCCTTAATGTCTGTTAATATTTGCTTCATATATTTAGTTGGTCCTATATTAGGTATATATATGTTAGTGAATATTATATTTTCTTCTCTTATTGATCCCTTTATCATTGTATAATGCTCTTCTATGCCTTTTGTTATAGACTTTGTTATAAAATCTACTTTGTCTAATATGAGTATTGCTACCCCAGCTTTCTTTTCCTTTCCATTTGCATGAAATATCTTTTTGCATCCCCTAACTTTCAGTGTGTATGTGTGTCTTTAGCTCTGGGGTGAGTCTCGTGTCAGCAGCATATAGATGGGTCTTTTTTTAATCCAATCAGCCACCCTTATCTTTTGATTGGAGCATCTAATCCATTAACATTTAAAGTGATTATTGATAGGTGTATGCTTATTGCCATTTTAGTATTTGTTTTCTGGTTATTTTTGTAATTATTCTCTGTTCTTTACTTCTTCTTTTAGTCTCTTCCTTTGTAGTTTGTTGATTTTCTTTAGTGTTAAGCTTGTGTTTATTTCTCTCTAGCTTTTGTGTATCTATTGCAGTATTTTGCTTTGTGGTTACCATGGGGTTCATATACGTTTACTTATAACTATATATACTTGTTTTAAACTGATAGTCATTTAAGGTCAAAACACTCTAAAAGATCTACATTTTTTTACTCTCCTCCCCCATGCATTGTGTTTTTGATGTCATATTTTACATTGCCATATCTACCCCTTTACTGTTTATTGTAGTTATAGTTGATTTTACAATTTTTGTCTGTTAATCTTCATACTAGTTTATAAAAAGTGGTTGATTCACAGCCTTTACTATATATTTCCCTTTAATAGTGGGATTTTTCCTTTCCTATAGATTCTTACTTCTTGTTGTAGCCTTTTCTTTTCCCCTTAGATAAGACCCTTTAACATTTATTTTAAGGTAAGTTTAGTAGATGAAGTGTTTTAATTTTTACTTGTTTGAGAAATTCTTTAGCTCCTCAATTGCTGAGTAGAGTATACCAGGTTGCAGGTTTTTCCCTTCCAGCACTATAAATATACCATGCTTACTCCCTTCTGGCCTGCAAACTTCCTGCAGAAAAATCAGCTGATAACCTTATGGGGGTTCCCTTGTATATGACTCTTTGTTTTTCTCTTATTGCCTTTAGAATTCTGTCTTTAATTTTGGCCATTTTAATTATGTCATGTCTTAGTGTGGGTGTCTTTGTATTCATCTTGTTTGGTACTTTTTATGCTTCCTATAACTGGGTATCTGTTTCCTTCTTCGGGTTCAGGATGTTTTCAGCCATAATCTCATCAAATGCAATTTTCAACAATTTCACCCTGTCTTCTGGGACTCCTATAATGTGAATGTTAGGACACTTAATGTTGTTCTATAGGTCTGTTAAACTGTTCTCATTTTTTTTGTTTTCTTTTTGTTGTTCTGATTTGGTGATTTCCATTATTTTATCTTCCAGATTATTTGTGTGTTGTTCTGTATCACCTAGTCTTATTTTAATTTTTAATTTTTCTTATTTTAATTTCTTTCTATTATTTTTCATTCAAGTTGCATTCTTCAGCTATACCAGGTTCTTATTTTTTCTTTTATTTATATTTTATTTTATTTATTTTATTTTATCTTATATTGGAGCATAGTTGATTTACAATGTTGTGTTAGTTTCAGGTATACAGCAAAATGATTCAGTTATACATATATCTATTCTTTGGTTCTTTTTTATATATATATATTTTAATTTCTTATTAAAATTCTCACTGTGTTCATCTGTTCTTTTCCCAAGTTCTCTTACCGTTCGTATAACTAATGCTTTGAATTCTTTATCTGGTAAATTATTTATCTCTTGTTTCATTAGCAATGTTTTCAGGATTTTTTCCTTGTTTTTCACTTGATACATATTCCTCTGTCTTCTCATTTTGTTTAACTTTCTCTGTCTTTCTTTATGAAGTTAGGTGAAATAGTTACCCCTCCCAGTCTTGAAGGGGCGTACTTGTGTGAGAGTGTCCCTATGCAGTCTGCATGTGTCCAGTGGCTTTAGTGGGACAGCTGGACCTGAAGTGAGCATGGGTCACTTGTTCCCCTTTGGTGTGCTGGCATCTACCACCTTGGTCAAAGGTAGACCTGGAGATGGAGGGACAAGAGCCAGAGCCAAGTATGAGCCAGGGCTTCTCCTGTGCTCAGTGGCATTAACTACCCTATCAGGGCTAGGGTCCAAGGTACTGGAGCAAAAATCCTGTGGATATGGTCCAAGCTGGTTCTATTTCTCCTAAGTATGCACACTCTCTTTGGCAATGTCACCTCAGCCCTAGTGGAGAGAGTGCCAGAGCAAGAGGTTCTGGAGCGGGCACCAGTTGCAGGGTGGCGTGCGTGCTGAGAGGGTCCCCGATAAACTGTTCAGAGCCCACAGGTACTTTTCAATCAACTTCCTCCTCGCTGTTCCAGGGGTTGTAAGCAGGCATATGCCTGCATTCTTCAAAAGCAGAGTCTCAGTTTCTTACAGCCATCTGGTAATTCCCACTGTTTTCAAACCAGCTAAGGGAACTCATCTTCCCTGTGTCAGAGCCCAGGACTGTGGTGCCTAATATGTGGCTTGAACTCCTCACTCCCCAGGGAGGATCTTCTCACCCATGATATCTCCCTCCTCTTCTGTCCCCTGGTAAGGGCATGGGTCCTGGTCTAATCGCTTCTCCTCCCTTTCTACCCTGTTCCCTGTGGATCTTTCTTTATAGCCTTCATTGTAGAAGAGCCTTTCTGCCAGTCTCCAGGTTGTTTTCAGCAAGAGTTACTCCACATGTAGATGTATTTTGATGTGTTACTGGGGCAAGGTGAGCAGATACATACATGTATATGCAGTTTACATAGTTGCAATCATCATGTGCATGGAACTTCTGCTTTTAAAATCAATAAAACTTTCCTGTGTTCGTGGGACTTTGTAAGTGAGTATGACGAATTACTCTCTGTTGATAGTCTATAATTCACTTTGCCATTACTTTGTATTATGTCTTTGTGTTGTTTCCTAATTATAAGGAAAATTGTCTGCTTATCTGTTCGTCTCTTTATAGTTTGTTTTATTGGATATAGATAAGCTTATAATAAATTTTGAACACACATTACAGAAACAATAATAATATATATTTTTATGGCTTTTGCTTGGTGTCTTAATATCTTTTTTTGCTGAACTTACTGTGTCAATTTAAACAGTGCCTTAAAAAACTGATATGATGCAGAAGTATCAAGAGTTTACAAAGATTGTCTTGTTTACTGAGTAATCTGGCATTTGGCTCACTCTCAGTGTACGAAGTAGCCACAAAAGCATTTATTCGAATTTCACTCTTAATTCATTTCTCTCTTTAGGATTTGCTAAATGTGAGTCTACCGTGGGTTCAAAGCTTTGATTTCTTTAGTTTGTAAATTATATGTAAAACCTATATTATAAGAGAACTACTGAAGGAAATTTTAAAGTTCAAATCAGAGTTGGATTTGATTTCAAACTCTTATATAATATACTAGAATGGCACTCTTCTTGCCACCATTTAAAATGTTTTAATAACATAAAAATGAAAGTAAAACAAAATGCATTCCCTGACCCCGTACATATTTTATAAAGAGAATGAAGAAGAACCTGCTTCATAACACTTGAACTCTCATCCATTTCTAGAATATGAATGAATCAAGAGAGTAGAAAAGCATGCTGGTAGAAAGATGTATTTGGAGAGCTCTTTTTGTGCTCTAAGTCCCTGTGTATAGATAAATATGGTGACTGCCTTCTGTCCCCTTGTTTAGCTTCCAGTTTAAACATGATTAAGTTTGAAATGTGTTTCCTGTAGTGATAATCACAAAGAACTGATGACTGACACAAACCTAAAAAATTAAAAATGGTCATTAACTCATTCAGCCTCCAGTTCTGAGGAATCTAAATGGCAAGACATTGGTGATAGTTCCTACCAGGTAAGGCTGTGTTGGGATTACCTGCACTGCCAGCCTTAGGGAAGGCTAAGTCTGCCTGATTAAAGAGTTATGCTCTAAATGCTATGCTGTCTTGCTTACTTGAAATACTTATTGTGGGACAATTTTGGATCACAGAGTGATTAAAATATAGAAACAAGTAAATATAAATTGCTATTCAAAATAATATGTTCTGTCTTTTAAACTGCAGCAGCATATTTGTAACAATTTTAGTAGCAAGAAGCATTTAGGGGGAAATCACATACAGTTACACAGAGCTAGATTGAACTACAGAGTCAACAGTTTGAAGAACATCCAAGATGAGTGTTTTGCAAGACCTTTATGCTTGTGAAAAAAATTTTTTTTCCAGTTTCCAGTTTTCTTTAGGCTCTCACCCACCCCTCTATCAAATATCCTAATCATATGCTCACATCAAAGTTTAATCATAATCTTAACTTTTACATATTTTTAATAAGCAGACATAGATTTCATCACATCATGAGATTTGATGTGAATTAAGCAGGGCGCAGAATCCTTTGAATTTGGCTGTTGGGCATTTAGCTAGGGTTTCTCACGGGTTAAAGACCCACTTCTCCAATCATTCTTGCAGAGCATATGATTAACAAAAGTACAAATGGCTACATACAAAGAGGGCTATTTACAAATAATCAGCGTTATGTTGATGGATATTGTTCCTCTTGCCTGGAATAATCTTTACTCCCCTCACAAACTTTTCCCTATACAATTGCTACTTTATTAAGGGTCCGTATATGAGAAAATGTTTCAAGACCTTTACTGATGTTTTTAGATGGCCTTCTTTTGTGACTTAAGGCACTTTCTTACTTATATTTATTAGAAATTATTATATTACAGCTGTTGATTAATTTGACTGCCCTACCTTTAGATTATAAACTCTGTGAAGGAAGAGAATGGGTTTTTCAGAAGTTGTGCCTTCATGCCTATTTTAATGCCTGGGACAGGGTAGGTATCAAATAAATAATTGTTGGATTAATTAATTAATTAATTAATTGGTTGATTGATGGAGTATTGATTATTCCAAAAACAAATACCTCATTTGTAAAAAAAGAATAATTATATTACCCACCTTATATGGTTACTATAAGGATTTAAGGATTAATATATGTAAAATGCTGAGAGTAGTGTATGATACAGTACAAACATTGTGTAAATGTTATTTTTGGCAGTTATTGTTAAAATTAATAATATGAGACATTAAGAACCTTTTAGATTCAGGAACCATGGGACTAGAGGTGAAGATGCCAGAGGATGTTAGATGATGAATTAGAAACATAAGAGAAATGAACAAAACTTGGCTTTCCACTTCTGCAATCTTTACAAAAATATATTTTTTTATTGAAGTATAGTTGTTTTACAATATTGTGTTACTTTCAGGTATACAACATAGTGATTCAGTATTTTTGCAGATTATATTCCAATATAGGTTATTACAAGATAATGGATATAATTCCCTGTGCTGTACAGTATATCCTTGTTGCTCATCTATTTTATACATAGTGGTTTATATCTGTTAATCCAACACCCCTAATTTGTCCTTCCTCCCTTCCCTAGCCCCTTTGGTAACCACAGATTTGTTTTATATGTCTGTGAGTCTGTTTCTGTTTTGTATATACATTCATTTGTATATTTTGTAGATTCCACATATAAGTAATATCATATAGTTTTTGTCTTTCTCTGTCTAACTTATTCACTAAACATAGTATTTTCGAGGTCCATCCATATTGCTACAAATGGCAGTATTTCATTCTTTTTTATGGCTGAGTAATTTTCCATTGTATATGTATACTAATTCTTCTTAATCCAATTGTCTGTTGATGGACACTTAACTTAGGTTGCTTCCATGTCTTGGCTATTGTAAATAGTGCTGCTATGAACATTGGGGTGCACCTTTTTGAATCAGTGTTTTCATTTTTTCTGGATCTATACCCAGGAGTGGAACTACTGGATGTATGGTAGTTTGATTTTTAGTTTTTTAAGGAAACTTCATACTGTTTTCCACAGTGGTTACACCAATTTACATTCCCAACAGTATACTTTTCTCCATATCCTATCTAACATTTGTTATTTCTAGACTTTTTGATGATAAGTTACTTCTGCAGCCTTGATGTTGGTATCAAACTAACCGCAGGGCAGCTATTGATCCCCTCAGTTGGAACACTAATATGAGAACCTATGGTAAAGTTGTTAACTTTATTGAACATTATTATATAAAATTCTTGAAATCAGTGGGCCAGTCCAGGGATAGACTCTCTAACCTATAACCTGAACATTTTTTATATAACACAACCCTTATGATTTAGTGGAAATATTCTATGTCCCATATTTATTTATCAAAATAAGGCCATTGCAAAAGAATAAATTGTCGGCTCCTCAAAGGGAAGGAGTTATGTTCTACTTATTGTTTTATCTCCAGTATCCAGCAACATAGATTCTCAGGCCCATTTGCACTCCACATCTGTACTCAAATATGCCCCAATAGAATCTGTACTCACATATGCACCAATAGAATATTTACTCTCATATCATTTGTTAAATGTCTCATATATGTATAAGACCTTAATATTCATCAATATACTATCTTCAGCATGAATTAGCCGAATGCCAAGGACATCTTAAGTAGCCACAACAAAGACAAAAGATTTGCAAACTCTTGAAATGCATTGCTTTGCATATCTATTTCCTTTTTTTAAAAAATTTCATTTCTGTTTTTAATAAATAGCTCTTTCAAGCATGATTGAATTTCACTCTTATTTCATTTACCTCTTTAGAATTAGATTTAGCAAATCCCAACATGGACTCAAAGCTTTTTTAGAAGCTAAAAACCTTAAATGATCTTTGACAAAAGTGATGGAAAAAATATCATGACACTGTTAACTCTTCTTTCTACCCAAAGATATTCATAGGCCTTTTAAATGTTGCCATCAATGTGTGTTTATGCTACTACAAAGTGTAAGATCTCACAGTGCAAAAAAAAACTATTTTAACCACAGAACATAAACTTTTCTAAAATAGTCCTTTGATTAGCGTTTAGCCACATCCAACAGATTGCTGTGATGAGACTCTCAAGTTCCAAAATTCCTTGATTCAGTGTGTGTGAGGGGTGGAGGGAGAAAGTTAGTCAAACCATTTTATCCAATGAATAGAACATTTGTTGAACTATTTCACTTTTCAAATATTTCTGGCATTGTATAATCACAGCTTACACCACAATACAATATAAATAAGAATGCTTTCCGAAATCTAAGCTAAAATTCTAAAGCCATCTGTTTTCCTAAATGTTTCATTGAGTAACAATGCTGTTTTCTAGTGGACCACATGTGTGGTTCTGTTTTGTCTTTTGCCAATATTTACATGATATGCCACTGAAAAATCCATATAATTCATCTAATCATCCTAATTCTGGGGATTGCATGGGCAAGCCATGAAATGATAGACTACTTTTCTCCTTTCCCCTACAGATTGTTGTGGTGTAGGCAGTTTGCTGATTATCTTCTTTTTCGTTGTTGCTTTCTGTTTTTTATTTTCAGTGCCAAATGGTAATGCATATTCATCACCTGTTATTGTTAAAAAATCAGAGTTGTTTTGAGACACTGTACCATGAATTAAATATCTCCTGACTCACCACAAAGGATGAGTTGTAAAGGCTGAGATTTAGGAAGACAGGTGCCCTTCCATAGTAGTGCAGTGGTCTCTACCTAAACAGTTTAACTGAATTACATAATAGTGGCATGGTGAATAAGCAGAATTTGACTCAGAAAAAGTTGAAATCTGAAAAAGAGGCCAGTTTGGTCTCTTCCTATAGAATTGGGGATGTTTTAAAGAGAGCTAGATAGATATGGCAAATACTTCCATTTCACCTTCATAAAATAATGATCTTCTAATAAAAAAGCTATTCAAAATGATCACACAGAAAACCTTTTTAATGGAATATAAAATGTTTCTGTGCTTTTTCTGTATTAGTTCTTTTTGTTTTGCTGAAGCATGTAGCATCCATCTACTGGTTGGCTCTGTACAGTACAGCACATTGTTTATACTCATGCATGACTAAAAGACTTTCAGAGCTGAATTTTCAAAATGAAAGTATTTTAACTTTTAATTAAAAATAATGATTTGGGGAATTGGAAGTTCTACTTTTGGTAAGAAATTTTGACCTTTTATAATTGTCTTTTCATTCTTTTTGGCTAGTCTTAGTATACTAGTTTTCAATTCTTCTTATATTCCAACTAATGTCCAAATATTGAGTTTTTAACAGTTGTGTTGGAAGCATTTTTTGAAGTGCAGTTGATTTACAATATTATATTACTTTTAGATGTGTAAAACATAGTGATTCAATATTTTATATATTATACCCCATTTAAAGGTATTACAAAATAATACCTATCTTTCTCTGTGCTGTACAATATAGCCTTGTTGCTTATTTATTTTTTACATTGTAGTTTGTACCTCTTAATCCCATACCCTGTCTCGTCTCTTCCCCCTTAAGCATTTTTTGAACAAATAAAACACGATTTCTTCACTGTGAGACACTGTATGAAATCAATAGCTAATCTGATAGAATAGCAAAGAAAAAAAAACTTTAGCTTCCTTTTAAAAATTATAATGAAACAACAAAATATATATGGGGAGTATTTCAACAGCAAAAAATGTACAATCAATACTTAAAAACCTACAAAGAA
Organism: Stenella coeruleoalba; assembly: GCF_951394435.1. Classification (NCBI taxonomy): domain Eukaryota; kingdom Metazoa; phylum Chordata; class Mammalia; order Artiodactyla; family Delphinidae; genus Stenella; species Stenella coeruleoalba. The sequence goes on from NC_137154.1 coordinate 32,776,836, forward strand.
ACCTGAAATCAATGTGTTTCCTTTCATTTGATGAAGGGTTTGAGAAAATGGTGGTAGCTGATGGAAGGATGGGAAACCTGAAGTTGACTACATTTTAGTGTACCATTTTTTAGATGCACTACCAGGTCAATGACTTATGAATTACTTCGTTATTTTTTATATTATGATTTTACATCTCCATTCTCAGCTTTCGGACTTGCCAGTATATCAGTAATTTATAAGAAACCTGTCAAACAAAATATTAATGAAATACAGTTGAGGGGAGAAGGGGAAACACTTTTTTCCTTTACCATGTTAATAATAAGGTTGTGTGCTCTACCATTTTCATCCATACATTTTATACCAGATTTAAAGAAGTAGAACTTCCCTGGTGGTGCAGTGGTTAAGAATCTGCCTACTAATGCAGGGGACACAGGTTCGAGCCCTGGTCTGGGAAGATCCCACATGCCGCGGAGCAACTAAGCCCATGCGCCACAACTACTGAGCCTGCGCTCTAGAGCTCACAAGCCACAACTACTGAGCCCACATAACACAACTACTGAAGCCCGTGTGCCTAGAGCCCATGCTCTGCAACAAGAGAAGCCACTGCAATGAGAAGCCCGCACACTGCAATGAAGAGTAGCCCCCACTTGACACAACTAGAGAAAGCCCGTGTGCAGCAACAAAAACCCAATGCAGCCACAAATAAATAAATAAATAAAATTTTAAAAATAAATAAAGAAGTAAACTATCATAAAGAATAGGAATGTGTTTTTCTGGAAAGACCAATCCCCAATATTTTTATGGTATAGGACAAGAGTTGAAAATAAATAAAATACTTTCTTTCCCTTCTTAAGGTGTATACCTTCTTAATGACCTGGTGTCCAGGTTTTGTTTTAAAATTCTTGGAAACCAGGGACATCGTGGTACAGAAAGAGCTGACTGCAAGTCCCTAGACAATGGCCCACCCATTTCTTCTTAATTCCCTACTTCACCCTGTACCAAGGATGGCCTCAGGAGCATACTGCATACTCTTCAGTCTGCACTTCTAATATCAATTTGAATTTCCTCAAAAGCCACCTTGGCAATTCCTTTGGCTAACTGCACACACTGGAAGTGTGATCAACTTCAGGAGAATGGATTTGGAGAAGAGCCTTGAACAGGCTATGGAAGCAGACATCAATCTTATCTGCAGGACATTGCAGGCTCAAGTACCGGTATGGGGGCCTGGAGAGAGTTGGAAAGGGCTCCTGTCTACCCTGTGTCTCCTTTCTCCATGAAAAGGGCACAGCAGAAGCGAGGACAGAAGAGGGCCCCCTAAAGTTTAGGAGTCAGGGAAGAGGACTCTCTTGCCTGGGTCTAAGGGCAGTTTTACAGATAGATCTCAGGTTAATAAATCCTTCCTATTAAATATTAGCTATTAAATCGTAGATAAATGTCTTAACCACTCTAATCTATAGTTTAAAGCCAGAGTGACTAGATTTGCCTATCTGCTCCACTATGTAATTGCTGCACAAGTTTGGGCAAATTACTTAATCTCTTTTTGCTTCAGTTTGCATCTGCAAGATGTGAGTAACAATGGTATCTACTTGGAAGGTTGTAATGAAGATTGAGTTCATATTTATAAAGTGTTTAAATATAGCCCAGCATATAATAAGCATTTTAAGTATCTATTTTAAGAAATAAAAAGTTTTACTCGGAGTATATTATTATTATTTTTTTAACATCTTTATTGCAGTGTAATTGCTTTAAAATGGTGTGTTAGTTTCTGCTGTATAACAAAGTGAATCAGCTATACCTATACATATATCCCCATATCTCCCCCCCTCGCTTCTCCCTCACACCCTCCCTATCACAACCCTCTAGGTGGTCAGAAAGCACGAAGCTGATCTCCCTGTGCTCTGCGGCTGCTTCCCACTAGCTATCTATTTTACATTTGGTAGTGTATCTATGTCCATACCACTCTCTCAGTTCGTCCCAGCTTACCCTACTCCATCCCTGGATCCTCAAGTCCATTCTCTACGTCTCAGTGTTTACTCCTGTCCTGCCCCTAGGTTCTTCAGAACCACTTTTTTTTTTTTTAAAGATTCCATATATATGTGTTAGCATATGGTATTTGGTTTTCGCTTTCTGACTTACTTCACTCTGTATGACGGTCTCTAGGTCCATCCACCTCACTACAAATAACTCAATTTTGTTTCTTTTTATGGCTGAGTAATACTCCATTGTGTATATGTGCCACATATTCTTTATCCATTCATCTGTCGATGGACTCTTAGGTAGCTTCCATGTCCTGGCTATTGTAAATAGACCTGCAATGAATATTTTGGTGCATGACTCATTTTGAATTATGGTTTTCTCAGGGTATATGCCCAGTAGTGGGATTGCTGGGTCACATGGTAGTTTTATTTTTAGTTTTTTAAGGAACCTCCATACTGTTCTCCATAGTGGCTATATCAATTTACATTCCCACCAGCACTGCACAAGGGTTCCCTTTCCTCCACAGCCTCTCCAGCCTTTATTGTTTGTAGATTTTTTTGATGATGGCCATTCTGACCACTGTGAGGTGATACCTCATTGTAGTTTTGATTTGCATTTCTCTAATGATTAGTGATGTTGAGCATCCTTTCATGTGTTTGTTGGCAATATGTATATCATCTTTGGAGAAATGTCTGTTTAGGTCTTCTGCCCATATTTGGATTGGGTTGTTTGTTTTTTTGATATTGAGCCGCATGAGCTGCTTGTATATTTTGGAGATTAATCCTTTGTCAGTTGCTTCATTTGCAAATATTTTCTCCCATTCTGAAGGTTGTCTTTTCATCTTTTCTATGGTGTCCTTTGCTGTGCAAAAGCTTTTACCTTTCATTAGTTCCCGTTTGTTTATTTCTTTCTTATTCCTGTAACTCTAGGAGGTGGGTCAAAAAGGATCTTGCTGTGATTTAGGTCATAGAGTGTTCTGCCTGTTTTTTACTAAGAGTTTTATAGTGTCTGGCCTTACATTAAGGTCTTTAATCCACTTTGAGTTTATTTTTGTGTATGGTGTTAGGGACTGCTCTAATTTCATTCTTTTATATGTAGCTGTCCAGTTTTTCCAGCACTACTTATCAAAGAGGCTGGCTTTTCTCCATTGTATATTCTTGCCTCTTTTATCAAATATAAGGTGACCATATGTGCTTAGGTTTATCTCTGGGCTTTCTATCCTGTTCCATTTATCTATATTTCTGTTTTTGTGCCAGTACCATACTCTCTTGATTACTGTAGCTTTGCAGTATAGTCTGAAGACCAGGAGCCTGATTTCTTCAGCTCCATTTTTCTTTCTTAAGATTGCTTTGGCTATTTGGGGTCTTTTGTGTTTCCATACAAATTGTGAAATTTTTTGTTCTAGTCCTAGGAAAAATGCCATTGGTAGTTTGATAGGGATTGCATTGAATCTGTAGATTGCTTTGGGTAGTAGAGTCATTTTCACAATGTTGATTCTTCCAATCCAAGAACTTGGTATATCTCTCCATCTCTTTGTATCGTCTTTAATTTCTGTCATCAGTGTCTTATAGTTTTCTGCCTTCATGTCTTTTGTCTCCTTAGGTAGGTTTATTCTTAGGTATTTTATTCTTTTTGTTTTAATGGTAAATGGGAGTGTTTCTTTAATTTCTCTTTCAGTTTTTTCATCGTTAGTGTATAGGAATGCAAGAGATTTCTGTGCATTAATTTTGTATCCTGCTACTTTACCAAATTCATTGGTTAGCTCTAGTAGTTTTCTGGTAGCATCTTTAGGATTCTCTAAGTATAGTATCATGTCATCTGCAGAGTGACAGTTTTACTTCTTTTCTGATTTGGATTCCTTTTGTTTCTTTTTCTTCTCTGATTGCTGTGGCTGAAACTTCCAAAACTATGTTGAATAATAGTGGTGAGAGTGGGCTTGTCTTCTTCCTGATCTTAGTGGAAATGGTTTCAGTTTTTCACCACTGAAAATGATCTTGGCTGTGGGTTTGTCATATATGACCTTTATTATGTTAAGTTCCCTCTATGCCTACTTTCTGGAGGGTTTTTATCATAAAGGGGGTGTTAAATATTGTCAAAAACTTTTTCTGCATCTATTGAGATGATCATATGGTTTTTATCCTTCAATTTCTTAATATGGTGTATCACATTGATTGATTTGCCTATATTGAAGCATCCTTGCATTCCTGGGATAAACCCCACTTGATCATAGTGTATGATCCTTTTAATGTGCAGCTGGATTCTGTTTGCTAGTATTTTGTTGAGGATTTTTGCATCTATGTTCATCAGTGATATTGGCCTGTAGTTTTCTTTTTTTGTGACATCTTTGTCTGGTTTTGGTATCAGGTGATGGTGGCCTTGTAGAATGAGTTTGGGAGTGTTCCTCCCTCTGCTATATTTTGGAAGAGTTTCAGAAGGATAGGTGTTAGCTCTTCTCTAAATGTGATAGAATTCATGTGTGAAGCCTTCTGGTCCTGGGCTTTTGTTTGTTGGAAGATTTTTAATAACAGTTTCAATTTCAGTGCTTGTGATTGGTCTGTTTATATTTTTTATTTCTTCCTGGTTCAGTCTCAAAAGGTTGTGCTTTTCTAAGAATTGGTCTATTTCTCCCAGTTGTCCATTTTATTGGCATATAGTTGCTTGTAGTAATGTCTCATGATCCTTTGTATATCTGTGGTGTCTAATAGTGTCAAATCTATTGATTTGAGTCTTCTACCATTTTTTCTTGATGAGTTGGCTAACAGTTTATCAATTTTGTTTATCTTCTCAATGAACCAGCTTTTATTTTATTTATTTTTGCTATTGTTTCCTTCATTTCTTTTTCATTTACTTCTGATCTGATCTTTATGATTTCTTTCCTTCTGCTAACTTTGGGGTGGTTTTGTTCTTCTTTCTCTAATTGCTCTAGGTGTAAATTTAGGTTGTTTATTTGAGCTGTTTCTTGTTCCTTGAAGTAGGAATGTATTGCTATAAACTACCCTCTTAGAACTGCTTTTGCTGCATCCCATAGGTTTTGGGTCATTGTGTTTTCACTGTCATTTGTTTCTATATATTTTTAGATTTCCTCTTTAATTTCTTCAGTGATCTCTTGATTATTTAGTAGCATATTGGTTAGCCTCCATGTATTTGTAGTTTTTACAGTTTTTTTCCTGTAATTGATATCTAGTCTCATAGCTTGTGGTTGGAAAAAGATACTTGATATGATTTCAATTTTCTTAAATTTACCAAGCCTTGATTTGTGACCCAAGATATGATCTATCCTGGAGAAAGTTCTATGAGCACTTGAGAAAAATGTGTATTCTGTTGTTTTTGGATGGAGTGTCCTATAAATATCAATTAAGTCCATCTTGTTTAATGTATCATTTAAAGCTTGTGTTTCCTTATTGATTTTCATTTTGGATGATCTGTCCATTGGTGAAAGTGGGGCATTAAAGTCCCCTACTATGATTGTGTTAGTGTCAATTTCCCCTTTATGGCTGTTAGCATTTGCATGTATTGAGGTGCCTCTGTGTTGGGTGCATAAATATTTAAAATGGTTATATCATCTTCTTGGATTGATCCATTGATCATTATGTAGTGTCCTTCCTTTCTTCTCTTGTAATAGTTTTTATCTTACAGTGTATCTTGTCTAATTTGAGTATTGTACTTCAGCTTTGTTTTTATTCCCATATGCGTGGAATAACTTTTTCCATCCCCTGACTTTCAGTCTGTATGTGTCCCTAGGTCTGAAGTGGTTCTCTTGTAGATAGCACATATACGGGTCTTGCTTTTGCATCCATTCAGCCATCTGTGTCTTTTGGTTGGATCATTTAATCCATTTACATTTAAGGTAGTTATTGATATGTTTGTTCCTCTTACCATTTTGTTCATTGTTCTGGGTTTGTTATTGTAGAGCTTTTCCTTCTCTTGTGTCTCCTGCCTAGAGAAGTTCCTTTAGCAGTTGTTGTAAAGCTGGTTTGGTGGTGATGAATTCTCTTAGCTTTTGCTTGTCTATAAAGGTTTTAATTTCTCCATTAAATCTGAATGAGATCCTTGCTGGGTAGAGTAATCTTGGTTGTAGTTTTTTCCCTTTCATCACCTTACGTATTTTCTGCCAGTCCCTTCTGGCTTGCAGAGTTTCTGCTTAAAGATCAGCTGTTTAACCTTATGGGGATTCCCTTGTACATTATTTCTTGCTTTTCCGTGGCTGATTTTAATATTTTTCTTTGTATTTAATTTTTGATAGTTTGATTAATATGTGTCTTGGCATGTTTCTCCTTGGATTTATCCTGTATGGGACTCTCTGTGCTTCTTGGACTTGATTGACTATTTCCTTTCCCATATTAGGGAAGTTTTCAACTATAATCTCTTCAAATATTTTCTCAGTCCCTTTCTTTTTCTCTTCTTCTTCTGGGACCCCTATAATTCGAACGTTGGTGCATTTAATGTTGTCCCAGAGGTCTCTGAGACTGTCCTCAATTCTTTTTCTTTTTTCTGCTCTGCAGTAGTTATTTCCACTCTTTTATCTTCCAGGTCACTTATCCATTCTTCTGCCTCAGTTATTCTGCTATTGATTCCTTCTAGCGAATTTTTAATTTCTTTTATTGTTGTGTTCATCATTATTTGTTTGCTCTTTAGTTTTTCTAGGTCCTTGTTAAACATTTCTTGTATTTTTTCCATTCTATTTCCAAGATTTTGGATCATCTTTACTATCATTATTGTGAATTTTTTTCAGGTAGACTGCCTATTTCCTCTTCACTTGTTTGGTCTGGTGGGTTTTTACCTTGCTTCTTCATCTGTTGTGTATTTCTGTCTCTCATTTTGCTTAACTTACTGTGTCTGCAGTCTCCTTTTTGCAGTCTGCAAGCTCGTAGTTCCCGTTGTTTTTGGTGTCTGCCCCAGTGGGTAAGGTTGGTTCAGTAGGTTTTGTAGGTTTCCTCGTTGAGGGGACTGGTGCCTGTGTTCTGTTGGATGAGGCTGGATCTTGTCTTTCTGGTGGGCAGGACCACGTCTGGAAGTGTGATTTGGGGTGTCTGTGAACTTACTATGATTTTAGGTAGCCTCTCTGCTAATGGGTGGGGTTGTGTTCCTGTGTTGCTAGTTGTTTGACATAGGGTGTCCAACACTATAGCTTCCTGGTCGTTGATTGGAGCTGAATCTTAGCATTGAGAAGGAGATCTCTGGGAGATCTTTTGCCATGTGATATTATTTGGGGCCAGGAGGTGTCTGGTGGGCCAGTGTCTTGAACTTGGCTCTCCCACCTCAGAGGCTCATGCCTGACACCCGGCCAGACACCAAGACCCTGTTAGCCACACGGCCTTAGCTTCTTTCTGAAGCAGACGCATTTTCGTAAATATTTCAAGGTATCCAGAAGAAAGTGCTAGTCTTGTATGGACTAAGCCCATGGATCTCAGCAACCTCAGCAGACACCTTTTTTTCTTTTCTGATTAAGTCCAGAACTTCCACCTTTTAACTCAAAGGAAGCACTTTATGTGGTGTGTCCCAATTGCCAGCTTCACTCCTCTTGCTTTGGGGTCATTATTAAGTAAAATAAGGGTTACTTGAGCACAAGCCCTGTGACACCCCAGTCAGTCTGATAACCCAGATGGCCACCAAGTGACTCACAGGTGGGCGGGACGCCTTACAACTGAGTATATTCTTAAATTCCTCATGTAATGGTTGCAAAGATTATAGAAGATAATGCATGCAATTCTTAGCCAAGTGGTTGGCTCATAGTAAGTGTGCCAAATTGTAACTTATAATGTATGTAACATAAAAATAAAGAAAATATTGTGCCCAAAATACACATTGTAAAATTAAAAATCATAGGTTTTTCATATATTTACCATTGTCTAGCATAAGTATACATTGAGTTTTCACTGTGAAAGCCAGTGGGTGCTCTTTTACCCTGGTTTTGCTTGTATGTTCTAAGATATATTTACCTTATATTTCATTTCCATTGTTTTTTTTATGAACATTAATATGAGTAAATGGAAAGTCTATGTTATTCTTGTTTTTGGGAACCAACCCATTGACTTAGAGTGTGAACACTTGGTATGACCAAATTGATGCAAAGCTCTAAAGAGTGTAAGAAAACATCTGTCCCTGTTTTTCCTTTGAAGCAATATCCTACCCAGAATGACAAATAATGAACCAATTTTATCTTCACAAAATAGGTGTAAGTGTTGTTAAAATGATATGTTAAAGTACATGTCCACTGTATTCTTCTGAAAGTTACTTTAGATTTTAACTTGAGAACTAATAAGTTTCTTGTCTTTAGTATTCATTTCTCATATTCAAAATAAAGAGAAATGATTCCTGATTTAATACAACAGAAGATGGCCATTTGTCACCTTAAAGTTTCAGTATTTTCCATTTGTTTTAAATGAATGTCCATAAGATAATTTACAAAGATGCATGTAATTTTGGAAATATACTCATATTACTGAAAATATTAGATTAAAATATCATTCGTAATTCATGTGATAGAGATAGAGATGTTATACCCTCATTTAAAAGTTATTTTTTGAGAAAGATATAACCATGGAAATGAATTACTCATATGTGTTGTGTTTGGTGATTGTGTTTAAATGATTCAACACTGTAAATTGAATTAAATTGTAAGATTGTCTTAAATTATTTATAGGACATTTATTTAGATATGAATAAGCTTTTAACTTAAAATGTTTTCTAAATATTCACAGTGTAATAGTCTTGCTGCCAACTGCTTTCTTAAGGACATTACTTCTCTGTCTCTAATTTAGAAAATGTATATAGATATCCTAGTAAATTCCAACTTTCTTTGAAAGTCATTAATTAAAGGGCACATGGACAGCACTTGTTAATATAATAGTCTCTAAAGTGGCAAAGATGAATTGAGACAAAAGATCTATTTCTGACAACTACGGACTAACTTGAATCTCAATCTAGTACTTTAAGAAAAGTTCATCTTTCAGAGTTTCATAAGAATATTAAACATTTTTTTAGTTTAATCTTTTAGCCACCTTGAGACAGAAACAGCTGTCCAATTTCAGACTTTATAGACTTCCTGAATATAATTTAATTAATAAGATGTGACATCACCGTAGTAAGAAAATATGTTAAACACCACATTTCTTACTTGCAAAATTTATATACATTATTTCCACAAAAGTTTTGTTAGAATTAAATGTAATAGTTTAAAACATCCAAACCTAATATAAAGTCTGATAAAAAAAATTCCATCACTCCTGTCCTTTACCCTTCCATGTCTAATATAACCATCTTTTCTCAATGTTTGAACGCTTGTCAGCTGTTTTCTCTCTCTCTTTGTTGTTTTTACTGAAACATTTTATTAAATTACATATATATGATGAAGAAAAAATATATATGATACAAAATATATATGATAGATATGATATTGACTGTGTTCACACATAAACACATATGTATTTATATTTATATATAAAACAGAAATATTCATCCAGATAAAACCTTTATAAATACATAATTTGGAACCTATCATCATTTAAGAAGTTTCTGCTTGTTTTCAAGTAAAGATACTTGCTTTATTTTCTAATTTAAAGTAATTGTCAAGTATTAGTTAAGATAATGCCTGCAAAAAATGATCCCCAAATATATACTGGCTCAAATATAGTTGACAGCTTTTTTTTTTTTTCCTCACACAATAGAGAGGTTGTTCTTCAGTTAGTTGGCAATTTCCAATTCTAATGTTACCACTTTAAGTGGCCTGTACTTCTGCAGTGCTAATCTGTATTACATAAGTGAATGGGGAAAGAATATTACAATTTGGGACGTTTTGGCCAGCCAGGGCTGGAAGTGAGTAGATCAGTTTCCTCATATCTGTTGGCTAGGACTCAATCACATGGCCACACTCTACTGCAAAGGGGCTGGGAGATGGAATATAGCTATGTGCTCTGGAATAAGAAAAACTAAGTTGAGTCTTATTTGCAGTGAAAAGGATATAAGAAATTTCATGATATTTTAAAGTAGCAAACTACTATTAAACAAAATAGGTAGCTAGTGGGAAGCAGCCGCATAGCACAGGGAGATCGGCTCAGTGCTTACTGACCACGTAGAGGAGTGAGATAGGGAGGGTGGGAGGGAGACACAAGAGGGAGGAGGCATGGGGATATATGTTTATGTATAGCTGATTCACTTTGTTATAAAGCAGAAACTAACACACCATTGTAAAGCAATTATACTCCAATAAAAATGTTAAAAAAACCACCAATAACGAAAGAAAACAAAAATGCTTCTTTACTTAGTAAGGTATTTATATATGGCGTAGTAGTTTTCCTAAGTTTAAGTAGGTATCTTTATAAAGATAAAGCATAAAAAAACAAAATTATATAAATGATTTAGAGGCAGCCACTTGAAAATTAATTAAATGTTGTTAAATTAGAAAGAATAGCATAAGAAGATTACCACAGTAAATAAAAAAGGTAAATTATAAGATAATAATGTAAGGGACAAGAATTGCTCTAAGGGAAAAACTACCATTGCTAGAAATACAAGCAGATAACTGGGTTGGTTATACGAAAGGGTTCTGAAAACAAACAAGTTTACATGAAACGTGGTTCCAAAAAGGGGCAGGGCAACCCCAGATAGTTGTGCTTCTTGCACACCATACAAAGACATCTGGTTGAGGTGCAAATGGGGTCCGAAATCCTAACTAGTCTATGCTGACTAACGCTGTATTCAGGGAAAAACTAAGTCAGCTGGGAGGAAGGGGAGGGAGCATTTTCTTCACAAAATTATCCCTTCTCTCCTGAACTACTGGAAGGGTAGATGTGGTGGAAACTTTTCTGATTTATCTGCCTATAGCAGGCATCTCTTTTAAATTTGCTGAAAGGTCCATATAGGCTAGTGGAGACCTTAAGTAGGGTAGGGAAGAAGGATGAAGAAAGGGTCTGTAAAGTTTCCAGGTGGATGTGGTATCCCAGGGGAAGTTCAGGATTTGCATATTTTGTTCTCTGAGCTTGCATTTCTTCTCATGTAAAATGAGAGTTGCACTAGAGTTTTATTTTCCTTTTTTAGTGCTAAGCAATTATGATTTTTAAAAATATATGTGTAAAATATAGAGAAATATATAATATGTATATATATATATATATATATATATATATATATATGTACCCCATTATGTCTTTCTACAACTTAGAGTCAAGTATTTTGCTGTATGTTAATGGTCAAAGATAAAATATTCATTTAATTGTAGAATCTTTTATTTTCAAACTTTTGAATCTTACATTTAACATTGATGGTCCAAATCTGAGGAAAATTTAATTGTTCTGACATAGAGATATATTTTTATCTTATAACTTTTTTGCAAGGTCACAGGATAAAAGTTAGTTATTTAAGATTACTTGGTTCAAAATTTACTTGGAGGAGTCAAAGCTTTATTTTCTCATTTGATAAATGAAAACAGTGTGTTAATGTATGAGTTAACCCTGCAACAACCAGAGACATTTTTAAGTTTTGATCAAGCAACCATTAGTAAAGTCTCCTCAGACTTGTTAAAAATCTAATTTATTTATACCCAATGACTCAGGGAAGAAGAAACCAGTGCTAGGACCAATGTCCCAGGATGCTGAAGAGCTGGTTTTACAAGCCTTCAAAGTTTATTTAACACTGTTGTTTGTTGTATAGAAGGAAATTTTATTTTAATGTCACTTTAGCTGGAGAATAATACGGATGAAAGCTTGGTCCTGAAATAAAGGATAATCATTTATGATAAACTCATAGATTTGAAAACTATGCAAACAAATTAAATAAATGATTCAGTGTTTTATTATACTTATGTTTTCTTTACTTTCCATTTCCCAATAAAGAGTTAAAGGAAAAAAAACAAAGCAAAACCTGTATTCAAGTTGAGCATTCTTTGTAAGATTATTTGTTTGATATAAAAGACAAATGGGGGCTCCCTGGTGGCACAGTGGTTAAGACTCCTCCTGCCAATGCAGGGGACACACGTTCGAGCCCTGGTCCGGGAAGATCCCACATGCCGCGGAGCAACGAAGCCCGTGCGCCACAACTACTGAGCCTGCGCTCTAGAGCCCGCGGGCCACAACTACTGAAGCCTGTGGGCCTGGAGCCCGTGCTCCGCAGCCAGAGAAGCCACCATGGTGAGAAGCCCGCACACCTGAAGGAAGTACGGCCCCGGCTCGCCACAACTAGAGAAAGCCTGCGCGCAGCAACAAAGACCCAACGCAGCCAAAATTAATTAAAAAAGAAAAAGACAAATGGTGTGGGTCTGTACAACATATGCAGTATAAAAACTGAACATTAGTTATATTCCCAAGAATAGCAAAACGTAGAACATATTTCTGAAAAGTTACAAATACTGTCTTTTCCCCCACAACTTTAGTTTAAATGCACATATTCTCCCCACTCCCATGACCAAAACACAAAAAATTTAAATAGCATATCAACTTTTCAAGCTAGTTCCAAGGTCTCTAATTCCATTAAACTCCCTCCTAGGAGAGGAGTTGTGAGTTTTATGCTTGTGTGTGGGTTAATGCATTTTTGACATTTTCATGTAACTTCCCTGTGATGGTTAATTTTATGTGTCAGTTTGACTGAGCTTAATGATGCTCAGATAGCTTGTAAAACATTATATCCAAGTGTGTCTGAGAGGGTACTTCCAGAAGCGATTAACCTTTGAATGTATAGAATGAGTGAAAAATGTCACCCTTACCAATGTGGGTAGGCATCATCCAATCCATTGAGGGCCCAGAGAGAACAAGAAGACAGAGAAAGGGTGAATTTGCTCTTTCTGCCTAAGCTGGGACATACACATTCTGCTGTCCTCAGGCATTCATGCTCTTGGTTTGGGGACCTTTGGACTCAAGCTGGGATTTATACCATCAATTCCCCTGGTTCTCAGGCCTTTAGACTAAGACAGAATTATACTCCCAGATTTCCAGGTTCTCCAGCTGGCAGACAGCAGACTATGGGACTTCTCAGCCTCTATAATAGTGTGAAACGATTACTATTATACATATTATATATTTTATATATATTTAACATTATATAGATTTTATTTAATATCTTACATAAATGCATATATTTTATTATATATATTTGTCTAATATATCCTGTTTCCAATATATAAAATTTGTGTATATGTTTGTATATATTCAATATTCTACTGAGTCTGTTTTCTCTGGAGAACCCTAACTAATACACACTGTTTCTCTGACTCTTGAAAAAAAACTAAAATCAAAATGTGAATGTGTCCTATGTTTATTAGATAACTCTATGCATCAACGTATTGTAAGGGTGTGGTTGTCTTTCTCCAATAAGGATATTTTTATATAGATTCCAGGAATATGATTTTCATCTATAATCATACAAGCATTTATTTTAGTTGCTTCATTTATTGAGTAAACAATAACTGAATGCCTATTAAATGAAAAGATGATATAACCAAGCGGTTAGGTATGCTGACTTTGGAGTCAGATTCTTTGGCTGCCACATCCACAGTTTACTATTTCTGTGATTATGGACAAATATATTTTCTTCTTTAAGTTACAATTTTCACATCTGCAACATGGAGATAATATAATATCTACCTCATTGGATTGTAAGGATTAAACAAAATAATGATTTGCAGTTTTTAGGCCAATGGCACGCTATTAATACTAGATGGTCTTGTTCTTCTCATTTTAAGTTCTTATTATATGTTGGGTATCATACTAAGTCCTGGATATATACAGGGATAAGGCACAGTTCTTACCCTTAGAGGTACCCACCTAGTGGATAAGACTGAACATAAATCCATAGTTGCATCGTGGTATTGTAAATGAGAGAGGTAAACACAAAGTTTTATGGAAATACAGTGGGGGGTCAAGTGAAATTGAGTTGATGGTGGTATGAGAAAAAATTATTTATTTATTCCTTGACTACAAATAAATTATCTCTGACTTAGGAATGACACATCCCTTTAAAATTAAATGCATGAAATATATTTATCAAAAACTTTTACATTTCTTATTACAGTATTGGGGCTCAAGGTGGGCTGCCCCCAAATATGTCACAATGGTGTATTGACTATTTTGTATTAAAGTTACTTAAGAAACAACCAGAGCAAGACCCTCCTTTCTGTCTTCCTGAAAGCAGGAAATGTATCTCCCATGTTAAAAGTTCACTCCTTGCATCTGTAGGTAGAGGACATCCTTACTGACAGAGATAGGGAATTTGGATGAGAAGCCTATATAAAACTTTGTTACTTTAATTTAGTATCTCAAGCTCAAACTCTGTTTAAATTCTTCATGAATTGTGGACCCAAAACCTAAATTTGTACTTTCCATTCCTTTCAAATGTATTGTTTCTTTGTCTAAAAAGTGTAAAAGCTGCTTGCTTTGGCCACTTCTTACTTCTTAGGTCCCATTTCTCTGAGACATAGTCCGCATAAATTAAAATTTGTTTACTTTACTTCTGTTAATTTGTGTAAATTTTATTATTAGTCTAATTACAAGAACTCAGTAATTGCAATGTGAATCATTAATTCCAGCCAACCATTTTTTTCACTTTTAATATGTATATTTTATATGTATGTACATTCTAGTTCTCACTTATTTAACATGAGTTTATGTATTAATAACTTTAAATATTCAAGTTTTTCTTTCCTGTATTACCTTGACAGTATGTTTTTTCAGGACCTATTATTTCCCCTAATGTCTTTACATTAATCTTAGCTAATGAAAGGTACTTTGTAGCAAGTTATTAGAGAAAAATATGGGCTTTAGAATTAGATAGACATAGACTTGAATCCTGGCTCTCTAATTTTTTTTTTTTCTTATTAGACAGTGACCTAATTGTCCAAACTCTCTGAGCCTGTTTTATTATCTGTAACAGAGAAATGGTGTTACCGCATAGGCCTGCTGTGGATATTAAATGAAATAATAAATTCAGAAAAATAAATTTTAGTACCTTGTAGATGATAAACTTGTAAGACATTAGCTCTCCCAATTTTCCTTCTCTTCAGTGGAAATTTACTGTATTTTGATTTAGGACCAAAATAATGGAGTTGTCTTTAAACTTTTTCTTTCTCTTATATATTCAGTCACATATCAAAATTATTGATATTTTCTTAAATCTGACTATTTTCACAATGCCCTTTCTTTTTCCATTGCTTCCACTATGATTAAATTCTTTATGGAGACAGTAGCAAAACTCTCTACCTTTATGTCTTATTTCTCTAAAGTCCTATTTCCTACATTATCTTTCTACTGGGTACCACCATCAATTAAACTTTGTTAAACATTGCTTTTTATCATTCGCTTTTTTCTTTTTTTTTTTTTTTTGCTGTACGCAGGCCTCTCACTGTTGTGGCCTCTCCCGTTGTGGAGCACAGGCTCCAGATGCACAGGCTCAGCAGCCATGGCTCATGGGCCCGGCCGCTCCGCGGCATGTGGGATATTCCCGGACCAGGGCACGAACCCGTGTCCCCTGCATCGGCAGGCAGACTCTCAACCACTGCGCCACCAGGGAAGCCCTATCATTCGCTTTTTGATCAATGACCCTCAATGGCTTCCTGGGTCCTAATGCTTCAATGCCTAATTATACTATCTGCTGAAGATTCTGACTTTGTGGTACCTGGTCAGTGTTATTTCCAATAGATACAACATCTATCATTGTCTTTTCTTGTCAAATGGTTTTTCCAACCCACATTCAGTTCCCATACCTTTGTCTGGGATTTAGCCCAAAACTTCCTTGCAGACTTTCCAACAACCTAGGAGTAACATAAGGGAATAGGAGGCAAACAGTAAGAACAGATTCCTCTTTTGCTATGGTTACTCTGTCTCCTACAAATGATCAAGCATATCCTGGCTTTTGTCTTCATTCAAGCTGCTGTTCAGTTCTGAAATTACCACTCTACCTTCTGTCTTTTACTTCATTCAAAACAAACTAACCAAAATGCTAGGCTTTTTCTGGATTTTGACAGTTTGCAGTTTATACTATAGAAATTAGAATATAGCAATGACATATAATCATTTCAGTCATCTAAGTATTTTCAATCCTTTATTGTTTTTAGTTTATCCAATAACCTATGTTGGATGAGGCTGCATAGAGAATACCTCAGACCTGTTCTCAGGCCTTGACCAGTAAACAAGCTCAGAGCTCTTATAATTCTTTCCCAAGAACTTGCTCTGGGAGTCTAGTCTTCTTACTCAATCTCTTAAGGTTTATCTCTCCTTAGCAGTAGCTCCTATTCTTTTTCTTGCTGGACCCCTGAGTAGACATACTGGTCTTGGATTTATAAGTAGCATATAATCACTCTATAAAACAAACAAAAGCTACAAACATATTATAGTTTCAAAATATATCTCTATATTGTTGTCTTTACTTCTAAAATCTGTCCACTATGGTGACTAGGAATCCCCTCGAGCATCTGCTGACATCTTCATCCATTCCTATAAGAAATAATTTTGGTCACATACTATATATCAAATTCTTGGTTCTCATCAATTAATAAAACAAAGATTTCTGATTTCATGTAATTTTCACAATAGTAGGGAGTTGGGGAAGGTGAGGAAGCCAGACAACAATATGGCTGAGCTCACCACTCACCTTGGCAAAGATCTGAGTTTTCACCTCTACAATGGCTCCTCTTCCCAGCCAGAGATGGAGTAAAAGTCCATATTGCTATACAAGAGTTATCTGTGTCTCTCAAGCATCCTAGAGATCTTAACTCACATACTGTCCTGCACAGGAATGCCCAGTAGACATTCAAAAACAAACAGAACTTTAATAACATGTACACCTCCTGTATACATGGGGAAGATCCAGTAAAATTGAGTAACTTGAACAAAAAGGCCCAAGCCATCACATTAAATACCACTTCCAGCTAAAGACAAAAGAAGATGTGGAGGTGGGGATGAAGGCAGTTATGGGAGGTTGTCAGGCAAAGCACAATAAACAAGGGTGTCATTGTTCTGCATATTTAAGTCCTTGCCTTCTCCAGTGATAAGAGTTTCTACTGATTTAGACATCCCCTTCTTCTTGGTACAGAGAGGAAGACATACTTACAGATGGAGATTTCCCCCATAATTGTAAAGGTCTCTTACAAAAGGTTAACTAACTTCTATACCTTTTCAGAGCTTCTCCTGTGCCTGCAGTTTATTAAAAATAACCAGCCCAGGCTTCCCTGGTGGCACAGTGGTTGAGAGTCCGCCTGTTGATGCAGGGGACACGGGTTCGTGCCGCGGTCCGGGAGGATCCCACATGCCGCGGAGCGGCTGGACCCGTGAGCCATGGCCGCTGAGGCTGCGTGTCCAGAGCCTGTGCTCCTGTGCTCCGTAACGGGAGAGGCCACGACAGTGAGAGGCCTGCAGCTTGTTAGGAACTGGGCCACACAGCCGGAGATGAGTGGCGGGAGAGTGAGTGAAGCTTCATCTGCCGCTCCCCACTGCTCCCCATCGCCTGCATTACTGCCTGAACCACCCACCCTCCTGCCCCCTGTCCGTGGAAAAATTGTCTTCCACGAAACCAGTCCCTGGTGCCAAAAAGGTTGGGGACCACTGCTTTAGGGGGACAAATTGTGCTTCCCTTCTGGGTGGATTTGTTCAAAATGTGTTTTTGTACCAGGATGTTTTACACTTTTCAGGAAGGAAAATAAACAATTTCTTCCATGTTTTGTTTTGGGCTAATTAATTTTGCAGCAGTAATAACTGCAAATTCTTTAGCTCTCAGTGTCCAGTTACTGTAGTCTTTATGTTCTTCACCAGTATTGAGCTCTGTTTAACACAAAACAAAACCCTGTTCAATTTGCAAATAAATATTTCTAGAACACAATTTGGTAGAATATTTTGAGCAAGAAATTTGCATGAAGCAGCTATGGCTGCTTTAAATAAAGCCAGTGGGAAAGTTTTGCCTTTATTCTTCAAAAATATTAACTTTAAGAAAATATATTCAATTGTAAATCAACTGTATTCCAATAAAAATTTAAAAAGTATATATATTCTAATATAAGACTGTTGCCTCTGAAGGTGTTCAATCTATGAGACTTTAAGTCTATCATAGTGAAGTATTTTTATTTTTTAGTTTCCTCCAACATGGGGGATACACAAACTGATGAATGATCATTCTACCATTTTTAATTTTTAAAGAAAAATATATTCTGCAGAGAAAATATGGATAAGGAAGATCAACCAAATCACAAGTATAAAGTGCTTTTGTTTCTTTTTTATAGCTATTTCTGTAGTTGAAATTTAAATATATATATAGTAAAGCTATCCTAATACATAAAATTAATATAAACATAAAATGATTTTTTGGAAATGATTTCCATATTTAATTTTGAAGGGAAACAGAATTGTTACCCTAAAATATGTCTCTTTGGAAAATGGATTATTTTAGGCTGCTATTTTAAGAAATAGCAAACATAGGAAAAGTTTTTAAAACTGAGTAGAAGTTATATGAAAGGAAAATCAACATGGAGTCAGAATTGCTAAGAGAGCTCTCGAAAATGGAGCAGGGAGCCCATGGAAGAAGTATTGAATATGACTTATGCACATCTCTGCCCAGATGGAATCTAAACTTTGACCACTTATTGTCTTAATATGGGCATCCAGAACATCTGCACAATGTTCCAGAAACTTAGGATACTCATTGAACCCTTACCCTACATAACTCGCCACAGACTGTCCCTTAAGAATAAATATTTCCTTTTTGCTTCAGAGCCAATCATAATTCTTGCAAGGCAACTTTAACACCATTGAAGCTTTGACCTTTATAAGCCCCTTACTCTTTCTTTTTCCTGGAACACACTTTCAGTTTTACCTAAATCTGTGTTTCCTGAATTGCAGTTCCTAAGACCTCAAATAAATCTCTTTGTCCTTTCCAGCCTCCATACTGATTATTGTTCAACATTACATGGCATTAGAAGTGGGATCTGAAGTGACTCACCTCTACTTCTAATGAAGGTAAGGCACCTGTAGGAGTCCCTTGTACTCTCTTGTCTCCTCATTGGCCTTGGATTATGGAGGTAAGTCCTCTCGGTTCAGAACCTCCCATTTTGGTTGAGGTTCTGAGCCTTTATTTAGATGTCCTCTGTTGCCGGCTTTATCTGGGAAGGGAATCCTTCATCTTGATGAGTATTCAGTTATGTGGTGTTCACTTTTTAAAGGCTCTGCCACTTTTTAAAGGCTCTGGAGTACTGTCCAGAACTTCAGTTCATTTTATGTTTAAAACGTACATACCTTCCTGTTGTAAATTTCTGTTGCATTGGACTAAAATCACCCGAGATGATTTGAAATTCTGTTGACCCACTTGGGGCTCATTTGACATTCCTGTGTCAATTAATACATCTGCTTATAGGAGAGCTTATGGCTAGAGAATGAATGGAAGCTGTTGATTGAAAAGGTCCTCCTGATGATTTTTCTAGAATAGGCATAATGAGGCAAGCAGATCTCAAAAGCTGGCTGAAGAGCTCCACAAATTCCCCTTCTATTTCCTAAATATACTGACTGGTGTGTTATTCAACAGTGCATCCAATGGCCTGATGAAAATATCTATGACTATAATGGCCATTTTGAATAAAACATTGAGGACCTGACAGATAAAACTGCCAGTTTATTTAACTCTGCCTTTATGGCAGGATTACAAGATGACTTAAGTGCCTTAGTTAAACAATATTCCTTAACATGGATTACTCTGAGACCGTGTGAATTGGCTACTCTAGCTGAACACTGTTTCGGACTCTTGCCCAGAAATCTGAACAGAAAACTACCAGAGCCATGGATTCTCAGATCCAAATGGCTCAGTTTACAAATCTTCAAATGAAACAATTGTCCAGTCCCCTCCATCAGTAGAGCTCACGAATGGAATAATTAAAATTCAACTAGCAAAATTAGTTGAGTCATTTTAGCTGCCTTGGTGAAAGCACTGTCTTTAATTCTGTGTGTCTAAAATCTTCTCCCTCAGGAAGAAATAGACTGTCTCCATTCCCTACTGTGTGCAGGCTTTTGTGCAGGCTTGTTGATTTCCTGTGGTTTTTCTTTAGATGTACCTTGTTCACGCAGTTTGTTTGTGAGATTACTGAAGGGGAGGCTAGGGAAGAGATCTGGTCACCTGTTAATTACTTATTCTTCATTTCTACTTCTTTGGCAAGGTATTGTTTGATCAAAAGATTTGAAAGGTGTGCTAGAGCCGGAGATGAGTAGAGTATGGGGGTGCCTGGTTTAAGTTTAGTGACAAGAGAAAGGGGCCTCAGGCAGAGGGCTCTTTCTTGCCAAAAGCTGCTTACAGATATACTGGTGGAAAGTCTTACATGTTGTGGAAATTACTGTTAGTAATTACTGATCTACAAAAGTATACTTGTTCCTTTCTGAGATAAAAAATTTACACTTAACTGACAGAAAGCATAACTAAAATATTATATTATACCCATGTGCTTAGTGATAAGATTGAAATATCTCATAATTTAAAAAACGAAAAAGAAAGTAGAGAGACAACAAGACCAGTGAAAAATTGACAATGAAAATTTTTATTCAGAGGAACTAACGCTATTATTGGAATTGGGCTTTTAATCTGATTGAGCTTTTTGACAGCCTGTATAAAAAAGAACACATGAATTACAGCATTCTCATTATTGAGAAGGCAGAAGCATGGCAGTGTATAAAATTAGATAGAATTTATCCAACACTAAATTCTATAGGTATGCCAAATATACATTGTGGCAGGAGGACAAATGGCTGAGGATTAAAATTCATATTTTACCTAGGCCAAAATTGAAGCCAAAGAGCATCATCATAGAATGAACTTCTGGGAACAGAGAAAAAAATTGAAAATTTTCTCAACTAAAGAAAATTGATCATAGATGTTGTACATCCTTTTGCGATTTTTTTCTTCTTGTCATATTTTGAGGTAGCAAAATATATAGTGGACTCAGAAATAAAGTTGGCTCAGCTGCATTTCCAGCAGCCAGGATTAAAGTCGTTCATTCCTGAAGAGGAATATGGGAATTATATACAAGTGTCTACACTTGTAAACCTTTTGAGCCATTGAAATCTACTTCTTTAAATAAGTTGTGAAAACAACTCCTCCAAGATTCCAGTGGGCCGCCTTTCCTGGGAGAAACTTAGAAGATAAAGGTTAGAGAAACTGCAGGCCCTTTCACTGTAGTTGGGTTGGACATAAAAATGACAATGAAGTAATGTCATTCTACCGTATACTCAGCTAGTCTGGCACCTCTGGTGGTTCTGTGGCTTATGTGTCACAGAGTCATCTATTAGAGACCCAAACTCCTTATCACCATGGCTTTTTTCAAGTCATGCTTACTTCTCTTGTAATTTACCATAACAAGTGAGCTAGGGCATACCAGAATGCATCCAAGTGAATCCACTGGGTGCCAATACACATTCTTCCCAGCCTATAGTGTTTAACAGTGTCCCTACCTTCCTGCCAAGAGAACAATTCTTGTCTTGCCTCCTGGTTTGCTGGCATAAGAACCCCGAAGTGTTGAAGCTGCACTGTAGCTTATAGTTCATTAGGTCTCTTGTTTTCCTCCTGGAAAAAGTATTTTCTTTTTGGAAAATAGGACTTTGAAACCTACAGGACCCAGAGGTGCAAGGAACAGAAAGAACAAATTCCCCAAATAATTCAATGAGATTGAGGGTAAGTGGGGCTACTCCTGCTTCCACCCTTGGTTTCTATACTGCATATTCTATTTATTGGAGATACGGCACTACATAAAATTTAAGTTGATTTAAGTTGTTAACTGAATCCTTAAGAATAGCAAAGCACCCTAACCAAGTATTGACTCCAACCTGATGCTTTAGCTTTGCCCCCAAAAGGCATTTTGATAAATTTTTAACATTGGAAGACTCTAGGTTTTCAAATATGTGATATGAGCAGTAAATCCCATGATCATATGCCTACTCCTGCATATTCCTTGTTATTTTTTGTGGGTCCTGTGGTTTGATATGATGCTATATGGGATCTCATACTGATGGATCAAACATCATCTAAGGCCTCAGTTGGTGGTTCTGGTTGATATTGAAGTCAAACACATACTGGGATTGTGTGTCTCTCTCTGTCAGAATGAACTTTAGCCTCTTCCAGGGTAGACAGGGTCAAGTGAAGTCAATTTACCATCAAGTGTACAGTTGATTTATTTGAGGGATCACACTGTATTAGAAACTTAGTTTTGGTTCTGTGGCTGGCAATAGTAACAACAATAGCTAAAGCCACCTTCATAACTAGGGATCCATGCAGTTGGGCCTATCCATAGCCTCCATACCAGCAACCACAGTTATTCCATAAATGTGCTAATTGTATCAGTTTTGGGTGGTTGATGAAAGAAAGCGATTGGATTTCAACAGGCCAAATAATTGTGTCCACCTGTTTTTTAGTGTTGCTTCTGTAAGGATCTCCCTACAGATCCCATCACCCTGTGACACAAAGATCCTCATATTTAATATTTTAATTATGTTACCAGAAATGTGTAAAAACAACAAACACATAAAGCCACATCATATGATCTTTTCCCTCATATGGCTATTATTCAAAAGAACAGGCAGTTAAAGGAGTAATGAGAATAACTTCTACTAGATGATTTTCTTCCTATAGTCTAGTTGCTAAATTTTTTTTTTTTTTTTGCATTATGCGGGCCTCTCACTGTTGTGGGCCTCTCACTGTTGTGGGCTCTCCCGTTGCGGAGCACATCTTCAGATCCTGTTCATAAAGTATGAAACCTCATTAATTTAAGGCTGGTTAAAAAACAAAAAAACCCTCAAAATCTACATAGTGAATGTCAAATCAATATCAAATTTATGATCTTTGTGTGCTCTTAGCTTGTACATTTGTGAAAAGAAAAATGAATAAATCTGCTTATAAAAAAAATTTAGCAGGCTTCCCTGGTGGCTCAGTGGTTGAGAGTCCGCCTGCCGATGCAGGGGACACGGGTTCGTGCCCTGGTCCGGGAAGATCCCACCTGGCCCGTGAGCCATGGCCGCTGAGCCTGCGCGTCCAGAACCTGTGCTCCGCAACGGGAGAGGCCACAGCAGTGAGAGGCCCGCGTACCGCAAAAAAAAAAAAAAAAAAAAAAATCTTTTGCTGCAGAGTAAAGGAAAAAATGTGTTATGAAGGTTAAAAAAAGTCAACAAATTAAACAATTTTTGAAGTATACATTATTTTCATTTTAAAAAGTCAATTGAAAGTATGATGAAGACAACAAACTTTTTGTAAGTGTTGTTAATATAAACTGTCTTTTTCAGATGTGTTTTTAACAGTTAAGTCTTGCCCTTTTTGGCATTCAAGTTAAACCTGGAAAGGCATGTACTGTTTAAAAAAGTATAGACTGTGTTTGAAGTTGTTTCCTCTATTTTCAATCTATATAGTTTTGAAATTATGAGTTGCTGCAACTCATATTAAAATGCTGCATGAATCAAAGTTGTGAATGTAGCGTTTTATCTTTTAGATATTGAATATTTTAAAAACGATTTATGACAAAGGACACAAATAAAAGTCATAAATACAATAGGGATTTTACTTAAGATTTTATTTAATCAGTATGTAGTGCTTATAATGTGTGTTGGGAAGGGGAGAGGGACTGTATGGAACACAGAGCAATTAAATACACAGTCCCTGTTCTCTAAAATATTATAGTAATCTAACATAGAAAACACATTTTATTCTTTCACTTCTTTCCTTTTTTCCTTCCCTCCATTTATTTTTCCTCTTTCTAATCTTTAATTATTCCTGGAGGGTTAGCATAACTGGAATATTGAGAATATATTTCAAATTTGGACAGAGACCCACCTTGTCTGGTCAGGTCTTTCCTTAGCCTGAGGACTGAGGTCCCCTCTCATCCTCACAGGAGAAGCATGATATCCCTACAGCTTTAAATACGTGGCAGCTTTTGTGCTAGAGAACAGATGCTGTGGAAAGATAGATATTTAGAAAATGTCGAGAGATGAGAATATAGTAATGAAAAAAATAAAGTAAATGAACAAATATCCATGTTCATGAATTAGAAAGTTCATCATTTTTAAGATGTCAGTTCTCTCCAAATTGGTCTTAAATTTTACAACATCTTACTCAAAATATCAGCAGGGCTTTTAGTAGAAAATGAAAGAATGACTCTATAATTATACAGAAATACAAAGTACTTCAAGTAGCCAAAACAAAATTTTTAAAAACAAATATGCAAGGCGTATACTTTATGATAGTGAAATACAATATAAAGCTACAGTAATTAAGATTGTGAGCTAAAAGTAGATAAATATACAATGAAAAAAATAGAGTCCAATTGACCACATATACGGTCAATTAATTTTCAACAAAAGTACCTGCAGTTTGACAGGTCCCCAAGATTACCCTCAGAATTATTAATTTGTTAGAAGAACTCATAGAACTCAGTAAAGTTGTATATTCATGGTTATGATTTATTACAATGAAAATATACAAATTAAAATCAGCAATGGGAAAAGGTACATATGGCTGGGTCCAGGAGAGTTCTAGGTGGAAGCTTCCCATTATCTTCTTCCAATGGAGTCATTTAGACAGCACTTACTTCTCCCAGAATGGAGTATTGTCAAACATAGAAGCTCACCCAAGCCATGGTGTCCAAGAATTGTACTGGGTATCAGTGAAGTATGCATGATAGAGCACCTCTATGACTGACCTTAGTCTCCAGTACCTCCAGAGGTCCAGATGGTATTACATGGCCCAAGGTTCTCATTATAAAATGCATTGTTAGCATAGACTATCAGGCATGACCCAAGGTTCCCAGGTAAGCAAAGACACTTTTATCAGGTAGAACATTCCATGAGCTTAGAGATTATCTTCTAGGAGTTGGACAAGGCCAAACCTTTTTTTTTTTTTGGACATGACTAATATTTACTGCACAATGCCAAGGTAATTAAATTGAGAAAAGAAAGTCTTTAAAAAAAATAATTCTAGAATTATAGATATCCATGTGGAAGAAATGAACCTTGAACTCTCACACCATACACAAAAGATAATCCCAAATCAAAAACATAATATGAAGTTAAAATTATAAAATTCCTAGAAGAAAATCTATGGGAAAATTTTTTGACTTGAGTTAGGCAAATGCTTATTAGCAAACAAAATTAATAATTGTATAAGAAACATGACTGAGAAGTTATTTCATTAAAAATTATCTTCATGGGACTTCCCTGGTGGCACAGTGGTTAAGAATCCACCTGCCAATGCAGGGGACATGGGTTCAATCCCTGGTCTGGGAAGATTCCACATGCCATGGAGCAACTAAGCCCATGTGCCACAACTACTGAGCCTGTGCTCTAGAGCCTGGGAGCCACAACTACTGAAGCCTGCACGCCTAGAGCCTGTGCTCCACAACAAGAGAAGCCACTGCAATGAGAAGCCTGCACATCACAACGAAGAATAGCCCCTGCTTGCCACAATTAAAGAAAGCCTGTGCACAGCAATGAAGACCCAACACAGCCAAAAATAAATAAATTTTAAAAAATTATCTTCAAATGTAATTGTAAAAAATGAAAAGAAAATAACTGATAGAAAATACTTACATTATGTGTATTTTACAAATTCTTTGTATCCAGAATACAGCAAATTTGCAACTCAATGAAGTTAAAAAGATAAACCCAATCAAAAAATCAAGGTTGAACATGTATTTTATAAAAGATGATTACATAAGTGAATAATAAGACAGTTAGTCATTGGGAAAATGCAAATTCAAACCACAGTTGAAAAGACCAACAATACCAAAGGTTAGCAAGAATACAGAGTGACTAGATTTTCTAATATGTTATTTATGAGAGTGCAAAATCATACAACTTCTTGGGAAAAATGTTTGTTTCTTTGGGAGCTAAACATACATTGACCATAAGACCCAGCAATTCTTACATAAAAGAAACGAAAACATATATTCACAAAAATATTTTTTATAAAATATACGCAAGCACTGTATTTGTAACAACCTAATATTGGAAACAAAATACATTTCCGTCATTAGATGAATGGATACAAAAATTGAGGCATGTTCACACAGTGGACTACTACACGTCAATAGAAATAAGGCATCACAACTTGCAATGGCATGATTGCATCTCAAAAACATTTTATTGTGTGAATAAAAATAGTGTGCTGAGGAAAAGAAGATGGGGTCAAAAGAGTACATACTGTGTGACATTTTTCTGTGAAGTTCTAGAACAGAGAAAGCTAGTGATAGAAAACAGATCAGTGATTATCTGATTTAGTGGAGGATGGGCAGCAAAGAAGAATGCGAGAACATTATGAGGTGATGGAAATGCTCTATACCTTGATTAGGATGGTGAATACTTGGGTATACACATTTTTTCAACTCATTGAATGGCACACCTGAAATGTGTGCATTCTACTGTATCTAATTTTTTGTCAATAAAATTTATTAAAAATAATGAACAGATGATGACAAAGATGGGATCAATATAAATGAGTGTACTAATTTTAGTCTCTTAGGAAATTGTTAAATTCTTACTCCCTGATATCAGAATCTTTCTGCTTAGTCCTCTCTTTTATTGGAGTGTTCTGGGTCTAGTGTATGAAGAATCAGGTATCAGAGTGAGGAATTTCTCACTCACTCAAAAAAAAAAAAAATCCAGAGCCCAATTTAACAAATACCAATACCACTTTCCCTTATAAAATGTAGGATAAAAAGAAAAGAAAGAAAAATGAATGAAAGAAAGGAAGGAAAGGAGGTTAACACTTCATAAAGGGATTTAGAGAGCAAATAATTTGAGGGATACTTGGAGCAGAAAGGGAATTCAGTATTTGGAGTTAGGAATCTGGCATTGAGAAAATAAGTTGAGTTTCACAGCAGTGATCAAAATGAAGTAGGAAGAGGATTTACAAATTGCTGGAATTTATCCATGGCTTACTTTTATGAACTGGTGAGGAAGCTAACCATCAATGACCTGAACACATAAATGATGCTTAATTAGTTTTTATTGCTTTTTCAAGGTTCTTAAATGATACACAATGTTCTTAGATACAGCAGTCTTTTGAAGTAAGTAAAGCAAATATTCTTCAATCATTATTAATAACTCAAACCAAAAATATGTAAAGACTAAATCCATTTCAGGATTTACATAAAGTATAAGCAAATGCAAACTGATAAAAAATGCAAACATAGAATTTGGAGAAATGCTGGTTTCATTAATTTTACATTGCCACACTGTCTTTTTAACATTCTCTCTAAAACTGCTACCGCAATCTGAAGAATAGAATGGCCAGCATTACCCTATTGGCACCAGAAATGATGTTTTTGAAAATATCAGTATTGTTTTATATTGAGGTAATATTTTCCTTGAAGGTTTCAACTTAATTATGGAGACAATTATTTGTATTATTTTCCCTCTAGCCAGGTATATCATTTTGAAACTGTCTATGGAGCATATACCAAATGGCTTAATTCTAGGAAAGTCATTGTGTGGAATTCTGCCTCAGTTCAAAAAAATGATTTGAAATTGCTTATTCAGATATATTAATACAATAGGAGTAAAAGTGAAATAAATAAAAAATACTTTTTAATGTAGAAAGGGAAGATTAATTGAGGGTAGAATATATACTTCAAATACATGTTATAAGATCTTGTACAGTCCTTTGGGTAGGCAAGAAATGCAGGCTTTTGTTGTTTGTTTATTTATCAGGGCAAAAAATCTGTAAAGTTTTTCTCCCATGTCATTTTGCTAGAAGTTTTATTCTTTCATATTTTACTGTTAAGACCATGATCCACCTTAATATGGTTGATTTTATATGAGGTGCCAGATTTAGATCAAGATTTTCCTCCTCCTCCTCTCCTTCCTCCTCCTCCTCTCTCTTTCTTCTTTTTTAACCTATGGATGCCCAATTTCTCCAGCACAGTTTACTGAAAAGACTATCTCTACTACATTGAGCTACTTTGTCCCTTTGTTAAAAATTAATTGATTACTTGGGCATATTTGTGTGGTAGGCATATTTATGTGGGTCTATTTCTCACATTCTGTTCATTTTTCTATTTGTCTATCTCTTTGTCAGTACCACATTCTCCTGCTTACTGATTACTGCAACTGTGTAATCATCTTTATTATCAGGAATCACTATTCCTCTCAATTATTCCTTCTTTTTTCAAAATTGTTCTGTCTCTTCCAGGGCTTTTCCCTTTCCATATAGATTTTAGAACAAGTTTTTAATGTTTACAAAGAAGCTTGCTAATATTAGATAATAATTTTGTTAAACCTATAGTTCAATTTAGGAAGAATTAACATTTTAAGTGAGAGTCTTCTGATCCATGGATATGGTATATTTCTCCATGTATTTAGCACTTCATTGATTTCTTTCATGAGTATTTTACAATTTTTATCATATAAGTCCTGTTCCTGTCTTGTTACACCATAGATTTACACCTAGGCATTTCATTTACAATGGAACATTTGTACTTGATATTGTATTTTTAAATATTGATTTTTATTTGTTTGCTTTTGATATATAGAAATGCAATTAGATTTTATGTGTTAACCTTGAATCCTTTGACCTTACTGACATCACTTTTCTGTTCAAGGAGGGTTTTTTTTCTTATTGCAGATTTTGTGGGTTTTTTATGTAGACAGTTATTCTGTCTGCAAATAAAAGCAGTTTTATTTGTTTCTTTTCAATCTGTATAGCTTTTGCCTTGCCTTATTAGAGTGGTCAAAACATTCGGTAATATATCAAATAAGAATGGTAAACATTCTTGCCTTTCATCTGATATTAGAGGGAAAGACTTTCAGCCTTTCACTATTGAATATGATGATAGATGTAGAATTTTGTACATATTCTTTATGAGGTTAAGGAAGTTTCTCACTATTCCTACTCTACTGGGAGTTTTTATCCTGAATGAGTGTTGAATTTTGTTGAATGCTTTTTTCTGTGTTCATTGATCATATGATTTTTTTTAAAAAGAATTTTAAAATGGTTGATTACCTTGATTGAGTTTTGAATTTTGAACCAACCTTACATACCTGGAAGAAAACCCATTTGGACATGGTGTATCTTAAAAAACACATTGCTGGATTATATTTGCTCTTTTGTTAGAGGTTTTTGCATATAAATTTATTAGGTATATTGGCCTGTAATTTTGATTTTCTGATTTTTCTACTGTCCCTGTTGGGCTTTGGTATCAGTTTAAACTGGATTCATTGGAAGTGTCCTCCCTTCTAATTCCTATTATAGATTGTATAAAATTGTCATTAACCTTTTTTAAAAAATGTTTGATAAAATACACCAGTTACTATCTGGATCTCCAGATTTATTTTTCAGGAGCTATTTAATTATAAATTCAACTTCTTTAGTAGATATAGGATTATTGAGGTTATGTCTTTCATCTTGGCTGAGTTTTGGTAGCTTGTGGGTTTTGAAGAATTGGTCCATGTCTTCTGTTTGGATTTATGAGTGCAAAGTTGTTTGTGGTATGCCCTCATTATGCTTGTAATGGTTGCAAGATCTGTTGTGCTATCCCTTGTTTTATTACTGATACTGATGTCTTATACATTTTATGTTTGTCAAACTTGCTAGAGGTTTATCAGGGTTTAACTTGCTAGAGGTTTAATTTTATTGATTTTTAAAATTAAAGTACTAAAATTTTGTATCATCAATTTTCTTTATTGTATTTTCTTAGTTTTATTCACTACTGCCCTTATCTTTGTTATTTCCTTCCATATGTTTGCTTTGAGTTTATCTTGCTCTTCTTATTTTCTAGCTTAAGATAGGAACTTAGATTATTGATCTGAGATATTACCTCTTTTCTATTATAAGCATTTCATTCCATCAGTTTCGCTCTAAGCACTGCTTTGTCTACTTTCCACAAATTTTGATAGGTTGGTGTCCCTTTTCATTCAGTTCCACATATTTTTTTTCAAATTTTCATTTGGGATTTCCTCTTTGATTCATGGATTATTTAGCAGTGAGTTGCTTAATTTCTTAGCATTTGGTGATTGTATTGTTGTTCTTCTGTTATTGATTTCAAGCTTAACACTATATTGAGGTTCACCATGACCATCCCCAAATTTTATAGGTGAAGATATAGTGTAAGTGGGATCATAGGGAAAGAATTCCTTAAGGATCATCTGGGCTAGTGAGAGCAGAACAGGGACATTGGTAAAGGACTCACCAAAGAGAAGATGTTTTGTCTGTCTCTTAAGAGATGAATTTGCTTATTAGACAAGGTAGAGTGGAGGTTGGAGCACAGAATAGGTGAAGAAAACTATGCACACAAGCAAAGACCCAAGTAGAAAGATAAGAAACAATAAGCTATGTATAATAAATGATGTTTCCAATTCATACTGCAATGAAGGTGGCAGCACTGAAAAAAGATGGGGCTAGAGAGATAGTCAAAGATTACATCTATAAGTAGACTTATCTTTAAATCATACCCAGGCAAATAGACACATGGATGCCCATATACCATATGTCTAAATTTCATAAGTTACGAATTAAGCTAACTGTTAAGTACATAACATACATACTTTCACAGTGGTCTGACAAGCCAGGCTCTAATTTAGAAATCTCAAACTTCTTGAATTTCTTCACCAAAATGATCCAGTAAGAGGAGAGCTTTTCCTCGTGGTTTGCCTTTCTTCTTTTGCCAAATCTAGCTCCACCTTAAACCATAAAATGCCTGTCGCCCATGCTTGCAGATCCCCTGACCCTCGGCACATCTCCCACAAAGAAGCTCTCCACAGACATTCATACAGCATATCCCCTTGACCATATAGATTACCTGTTGGGTAATGATGTGTCCAGAGGAAAGCTGGAAAGATACCCTGCAAAACATGGGTTCTAGGGCCTTATATGCTAATTATAATAACTTGGATATTTTCTTGTTGACTAAAGTGAGATACTGAAGACTTTTAATGTAATTAGTTTGTATACATTTTTAATTTTCACATAGCTATAAATTAGTGTTTAACATAAGTAGGAATAATTTTCCTTACAAGGAAAAGCAATGCATGACATTATCAATCCTCTTCAAAAGACTTCATTTATTAAGGTACTGCATGCTAGGTAGAATTAGAATTGACAACCTACTAAATGAAGTGCTCACAATCATTTGTCATGTGAAATGTTCTATATATTTCAAATACCCGAAATAACTGTTAAACTGGGAATTTAATTCTGCTAATGAGACATCCCAATCAATGGGAGTAATAGACTTGCCTCAAAATATATTATATTTGCATACCTTTAAGATAAGCCTGACACCACCGCTGCTCCTGGAATCCTCTGTCTACCTCAAAGTAAAAAAAAAACAAAACAAAAAAGCAAAGAGGAAAGCTTAACGGATGGACATAGACCTGGAAGTGGAATCTAGGCAGCCTGGTTTTCACATAGCATTGTCCAGTTGTTCCCCATTCATTCCTTAATCATGCAGACTGAAACTCCAGCAATTTTTTCTAACACTTGTTCACCCACACTGTGACTCCTAAACTAAATAAACATGACAATGATGGTGAATGATGGAATAATTTATATCTTAAAAAAGAAAATGTCAAAGACAGTAATTTTGTCATGTCTTAAAACTGTTGTATCTACTGTACTTAGGGATGA
Organism: Stenella coeruleoalba; assembly: GCF_951394435.1. NCBI lineage: Eukaryota > Metazoa > Chordata > Mammalia > Artiodactyla > Delphinidae > Stenella > Stenella coeruleoalba. The sequence continues at coordinate 32,808,345 of NC_137154.1, forward strand.
AGGGAGGCACTCATTTAATGAGTTAAAATATGAAACAGCAAAACTCCCATTTTTTATCAACATTAAGAACTTTTTTTTTTAACCATGAAACAATCTTTATCACACAGCTAGGTGGGTCACTATCATCAGTGCTCACTTTGTTAATTCTACTTGTTTTCCTGTCACACCATCATTCCTGATAATGTAGTTGCTGAATTAGCTGTATCTCCAAGGTAGAAAGCATTAGACAGGTGACTGTACTCAAGTTCTAGAATCCTCATGTATACAGCAGGAGCTCTGGTATCACAGTTTGAATCTTCCACTCTATGTGAATGATGGATTAGAATAAGTTCTTTGGAGTATGTGTGGGATCTTCTCACTTAGGTTGGGAGTCCTAAGTGGCTTAGTCCAAAAGTTGACTGCCTTGGTCCATTTCTTCCAGGACAGTGGTAATTAAATTTGGATTGTCAATGATCCTTTGTCAATGTGATGAAAGCCACATTATACCCCCAACTTAGAAAAGCATATGAATCCACTCAAAAATTTGTATGCAATTTCAGGGAGATCCTGCCCCTCTGGAGCTTAGTCATAGGATCTCTTAAGTGTCCCAGGTCTCTTTCCTTCAGAATAATGTTATTCAAAGCTCCCTAATACAGGGTGATCTAAATATAGATGGTAATTAGAAAGTATTGATTGGATAAATAGTAGTTTTCTTTGGAGAAGCAGATGGAGTCTTTTGCTAAACTTTTTAAAATTTTTAAATTATTTTCTTATAAGGAACTGAGTCTCCATTATAAATTTTAAATTTGTTTAAATATTGAATTCAATTAACATTTGCTGTGCTTCTGGCAAACATCTTATTTATAGACAGTTAAAGAAGCATAACCTAGTGTCTAAGAACATAGATTCTTGGGCTTCCCTGGTGGCGCAGTGGTTGAAAGAACATAGACTCTTGAGTCAGAAAGGTTTGGATTTAAATTGGTGAAACTGTGCTTCAGTTTAATAAAGTTCAGAATATAATAATAGCTGGTTCATGAGGTTTTTATGTCAATCAAAAAAGTTAATACATATAAAACAACAACAAAATACCTGACATAGTAAGTGCAACTAGTATTTAGTTGTAATTTTTATAAGAAGAAAGTTTAATATACAAAAAGTACTCTTTCCAGATATATATTTAATAAAAAGTAACCATCAAGAAAGGTTACATTTAATATTAGGGTACTGAAATTTACATTTGTAGTTGAAAAGTAAACATTTTAAATGGGCTATTTTGTAGAAATGTAGAGTGCTCTTTTTTTCTCGTCCTTTTTTCTCTAAGACTAAGCAGTCAGAGTAAGAAGAGTGGGAGAGATCAACTGTAGTTTGATTCACGTGGATTAATTTGGGCTAAGGAGCAATTCCATATTTAAAAGTTTAGCCTTTAGAGAGAAGTCCAATATCAAACTCCTAATAAGACCACACAGGTTCTTTACCTTTGAGCTCGATACTCTACTTATGCATTCATAGAGTTAAAATGAATGGGGAAAGAAAATAAGACTTGCTAGTGAAAACTTGTAGATAATGTAATAGAATATGAGTGTAGAACAAAGATCATTTTGGCACTCACTTTGCTATTTCTTGTCCAAAAAAAAGCTGTTCTTAATATTTTTGTTTTGTTTTCTAGTGGGAAATTATGTTTTGAGAGAATGTATTTACTACTTATTTGAATAGCTATTATTCCTTTTTCAATACTATTGCACTGAATTTACAAATCTGTATCATTCAGCCTACTCTTTGTGAACAGCTTGCAAATGCAGATAATGGAGCTAATGCAGCTCCAGATTTTTATTTGTAATCTAGCTAGGCATACAGGAGGCAAAACACTTCATTATCATTGCAGTTCCTCAAGGGATGTGCTGAATTGTCTCTATTTTATAGGATGTCCTAGGGGATCGAGGCTACAAATCTCATGCACTACAGAAAAGTGATAACTTTCATAGCCAACATAGTCCAGGTGGATTTATTACATGGAAGCTTGACTTTGTACTCATTTCTTCTGCATCTGTAAATTACAGTGTCTGTGGAATAGATCATCAAGGAGGGGGAATCATTCTCTTTGTATGTCTACTTCACCTGAAGATAAAAGTTTAACAGACTCTATTACATGTGTAACTATAGTTAGAAGACTACTTCCTCATAAACACTGGCTACATTTAATGGCCAGTTTTATGACTCCTTGGAGTAATGGTATTTAATACCCTAGATTCTAACCTTAGCATCTTGTTCCCATTTTTTTTTAGACTTGAAATACTTTTCCACTTTCTATATTTACATAAATTCTATTTGTGATTTAAGAGATTATTAAAGGTTCATCTGCTCCATGAAGTTTTCTCTGACCACCCAATATGAAATAATCTTTTTTCCCTCTCTAGCATTTGTTGTCTGTGACATTCACTTAAAATGTATGACTTTTGCCTCTGTAAATTTGCATTTGGCTATTGTATGAACAATTGAATCTGTTGGATTCTCTCAATGAGCTTGTAAACTCTTTTAACACAGAATCATATTTTACACATAAGGAGTTGTCCTCCCTATTCTAGCTCCAAAGACAACTAGAGGGCTTTTTTTTTTTTTTTCCTTGCTGAGACCCCTGCTAAGTCTTCAAACTCCAATGATAGGCTAAAGCAGAGGTTAGCAAATTATGGCCATTGGTCAAACCCATTGGCTGCTTATTTTTGGAAATGAAGTTTTATTGGAACACGACCATATCTACTCATTTATATATTGTCTGTGGCTGCTTTCTTGCAGACTGAGTTGAGTAGTTGCAACAAAGACCATATGGCCCACAGAGCCAAATATATTTACTATTTGACCCTTTACAGAAAGAAAAAAAAAGTTAGCCAATCCATAGAACACTACCCCAACTTGGAATTACCCTCTCTTTCTTCATGCTGATCCTGTATCTTTGGTGAGGCTAATGGGCTTATATCGTTTCCTCCATTAAAACCCTCCCTACCCAATCTCTTCCCTTCTCAAGTAAAGACCTGCCTTACTGGAATTCATCAATTCTCTTGACCCTATATTTGAACCCAAGAAAAACGCTTATCCTAGACGTTGCTCTACTCCCTGTTTGAAAGCCATTAAGGCCCAGGCCTCATAGCCACTTTTCCATACCCCTATCTTCTATGTCCCTACCCCTACCTTCTGATGCTCTAGAGGCTCAGGAAGGAGGGGAAAGCAGGAGAGTCCTGGCTCAGCTGAATACAGACCATGCCAAGTGAGATGAGCAGATCAGATTTTCCATAAGGTTTTTCCTTTAGCAAGAAACATAACCTGAGTAAAAAACTACGGAGAAAATTATGGACAAGTTTTCAATAAGGGGTTGTGAATCTGGAAGAAATTTTTGTAAACCATTATGAAACAAATTACATTTCAATCAACTACCAGCAGGAAGGCTGAATTATCTTTCTGTTCTCTCTATAGAAAATCTTATTTCAGAATTGTTGTCATGAAAGAGGTGGGCTAATAGTATACAACTAAAAATGTAACAAAACAGTAGCATGGAGGTGAGACAGTCAACTAAGTAAATGCTTCAATTACATTATTTTGGGGGCATTTTGTATTTATTTGATATTTGCCGGATCTTTACACTTAATAATATGTTGTTATTTCTCTTATACTTTTTTTTTAAACTATGCTTGCCTTTCTTTTTTTAAAAAAAATATTTATTTATTTATTTTTGGTTGCATTGGATCTTCGTTGCTGTGTGCAGGTTTTCTCTAGTTGCACTGAGTGGGGGCTACTCTTTGTTGTGGTGTGCTGGCTTCTCATTACGGTGGCTTCTCTTGTTGCAGAGCACAGGCTCTAGGCACGCAGGCATCAGTAGTTGTGGCACACATGCTTAGTTGCTCTGCGGCATGTGGAATCTTCCCGGTCCAGGGATTAAACCCGTGTCCCCTGCATTGGCAGGCGGATTCTTAACCACTGAGCCAGCAGGGAAGTCCCTCTTATACTTCTTAATAAGTATTCACTTTTATATCTAATTTTGTAATCATATTACTGTATTTTTTCTTCTTTAAAAGCACTTCTCAAAATGTAGATCTACTTGTGTTCATTAATTGCCTGGAGACGCTATCTGTATGTTCCAGAGGCACCCACATTCATCATGAGCATAGAGGCTCCCCATGGCCTTAGACCTTTTTTACTTCCTGTGTTTGCAGTATTTGAATCATAAGACTGTCCATCCATTGACTCCAAACACCAAAGCAGAATCTCCTTCTCTGGGAAACCTTCCCTCTTCTAGGCTGAGTTAGTTTCTCTCTTTTGATCTCTCACAACTGCTTATACCTTCCTCTAACAAAAACTCATTGCCATGTACTTTCATTCTCTGTTTATTTGTCCTGTTTCTCATCAGACTTTTAAGTCCTCTAGGATAGGGACTCATTATAGATTCATTGTTTAGCATAAAGCCTGACTTACAGTTGGGACTATAAATAATATTAAATTCATTTATAAAACCTTTTTAACAAAACCACAAAAAGGTAATCTTTATTTTATAGATTAATTGATTAAATGAGTAAATAAATAAATATTGGATCGTGGATTAGGTGTCAATCACTGTGCCAGATACGGAGTGCACAACAAAGAATAAGATGCAAAACCTGCTTCAATTGCAGGAGAAAGAGTAACATATCAACTTCTGCTCTCTTCCTAATAGTAATTAACTTTTCCTAAGCCCTCATTCTGCTTTGGACACTCAGGTAAATATTTCACATGTTTTAACATACTTGATCCTCATATTTACAGCGCAAGTAAATATTGTTACTGTTATTAACACATTTTACTGATGAAAAAAACACGTCATTCAATACAAAAGAAACCTGTTCAAGGTTACCTAGACAGTAAGTGGCAATTCTGACCTTAAACCAGGCAATTTGCCTCCAAAATCCACACTCTTTAACTATCAAACTATTGATTAGACCATTTGTGAGCAACTTCTGTGTGCCAGTATTTTGGCTAGCAGGGATACATAAATTCATTAGACAGTAGAACAAGACAAAATGGCATTTAAACAATTAAAAATATAAGTAGACTTCTATCCAAAATAAAAGTATAATTTTATATATAATTTGTATTTTTTTTAATGTAACCAAGTACTTAAACCATAACTTATAAGAGCAGCATGTGTTACACAAATTAAAATAATAGGAAAAAATAGGTGAACAGTCCCATTATATACAAATAATGTTTTCATGTTCCCATTTATTCCCTTCAAGACCAGTATTGTCCAACATAGCGTTTTTTCAATAAATTTAAATTTAAACAATCACACATCACTCACTGGTGGTTACCATTTGGATAACATCTCAAATGCATATATATCATCTTTTTTTCTGATATTTTTATTGCCTAAAATTTTTTATTGCCTTAAAATTTCTCCCAGGGAATGTGATATTCTTATCTAGACTCTCAGTTTTGGACATTCAGGCTATTCCTAAACTTCTCCTCTCAGAGCAAATCCTACAATGAATTTTCAGTGTATATCTTTTTCTGCTTTTGTATACAAATATGTGTATCTTGCCTGTTCCATGAAACTAGTGTTCATATAAACAATTATCTGATATTAGCATTACTCTTTCTAAAAAGTTGAAGATTTTGTATGAATGAGTTCTATTAGTGTAAAACTGAGTTACAATTTCTATCTATCAGATGCTGTGATAAAGTGTAACTTACAGTTTACCCTGACAAAGATATCATACAATGTCTTTTTTTTTTTAGTATTTTTCTGTCCTTTTAGTTTTGCTTGAATCTATTGATCATTGTGCCTCCTCTTTGCTATCACTTTTGTAAAATTTATAATTGTAATTGTCAGATTGCATAATCTCTTTCTTAGCTTTGCATATTTTATTTTTATTAAAACCATCTATGCTATACCATCAGCCTATTAATAAACACTTTCCCATTTAAAAGATGATGGAACTCAAAAGAGGATGGCTGTCTTAATAAACTATCTTCAGATGTTTCCAACATTCAGATCAGGGTTTGTGAATCTTTTACTGAAAAGAGGATCTATTTTTTATCCTCTAATACCTGCCTGTTAGCAGTATACTTGGAGGTTACATTTTGACAAAGTAATCATACTTTTTACTTTTTAGTCTTGCATTTCCTTTTAATTTGCTGGAAGATTGTTCTCAACTAATGAAGTTAGAAACATCACATTTTATTTCCTTTTACTACGGTTACCTAAATGGGTTTTATTTCCTTTTACTACAGTTACCTAAATGGGTTATCACAGCATGGTCAGAAATTGGATTCATTTTGCAGCACTTTTCCTAACCTAGGCTAACAAGCACATCACATTTATTTTTTTAATACCTTGAAGTTTGCCTCTGAATTCTTCCCCCAGGTATATTTATATATATAAATGTATATATACACTGAAATATAATGCGTGGCAGAAGTTATCTCTTCCTTTTCTTTTTCCTTATTCTGTCCCAGCATGCATCCCTCTTGATCACGGCATAAGTTTTTATTACTTCCATGACATTCAATCTGTTCTCTCTTTAATTAACTCATGTACACTGTTGCCAAACTAAAATTTATAATATGTCTATCATGTTATTCCATTCCTATGCTTAAAAAGTCTTACAAATCTCTTATTTCCTTTAGGATAAAGTTAAAATATCCTACATTGCATAGGCTGTTAGAACACGTCATAGAGATCTGGAATTGAATTCTGGCTTTGCCACTTAATGACATTTGATTTTGGATAAATACTTTAACTTTGATAGACAATTTCTTTGTATACATAATTGCCTCTCCCTGTGAAAGTATCAGAAAAAGTAAATGAGACAATGACTGCGATACAGTAAGGGCAAAGTAAATGTTTTCTCTACTACATTCCCATGATATCATTTTTAAGTCTTTCCAATATTTTTTTCTCAATATTGTTAAATTTTACTATGCCTTTCCAAAATTCATACCATACAGTGTTCAACTTCTTTGATAAATATAAAGAAGATTACTATATTTCTGAACTTAAGTCTCTAATTACAACAAAGACAAGGGGGTTGCAGTTCAGAAAACAAAGGCGAGAGTTGCAAGACAGGTCAGGAGGCTGAGACCAGATGGCAAAAGTTATTTCTGAGAGAAATTGTTCTTAAGCAAAACAAATGGCTATTAAGGATTTTTTATCAAGATAAAAACACAATAAACTGGGCTGTTTAAGCAACATCACTCTCACTGAGAATGTGAATTAGAAGGACTAGAGGCTGAGAATATGGGTATTCTTAAAGAAGTTACTGGAGATAGTGGCAAAGTGGGTAATAGTGTTGATAGTAGAAATAAAGAGAAATCTGGCAGGTAGTGTTGACTTGGTTATGACTGGATGGGAGTGTGTGGTAGTGAAGGGACACAGTGGTGTCAATGATGGGTGCCAGGTTTATGGGTCGAACTGCTAAATGGTGACTCTTGTTTTACTTTTCCATAGCATTTCTTTATCTCGTTACAGATGCTTTATTCCCCCTCAATGGACTGCAAGTTTCTTAGTCACAGAAAACATGAAAAACTTATTTACATCTTTCCAAATTCTCTTTTTATAGCAGGATTGCCAGTAAATGTTTGATAAGTAAATGCTTATAAAAAAGAAAGTTGTTTGGAGGCAAGTGAGATCTTCTGGATATCAGGTGATCTCTGAGATATTAGATAATCACCTCAGTCTCACTGAATAATACCAAAGCTTAAGTATTAACACCTATCATGAATAGTTATTTAATATACTTCCAAGTATTTGCACATCTCCACTTTAGTCTATTTTAATTTCTTTACTCAGAACGTTAGCTTCATCTGGACACTGGAGTGATCGGGAGGGGTATTTCAGTTAACACACGCACTCAGAGATTTGACCTTACCTGGCAAAAGAACAGAAATGTGATCATCGCCTGGGTCTTCACTTCCATGAATTACTGTCTGCGAAGTAGTAACGAACTACTTACAACTTACCAATAATTACCATTCAGCAATTATTGGTATCTTTTGTGGGCCAGGAACTATGTGAGTAAGTCGTGATATAAAGATGAAAACAATATAATTGCTGATCAACAAAAGCTCATACTGGCAGAGCCATAGATAATTGTAATATAATGCAGTAATGCAGACATGGTTGGCATGAACACATTCCAAGTGTCACCATCCCCATTCACTGGCACAAGGAAGACATACACAGTCTTCCAGGGCTCTATTTTTTGTTGATTCTGAACTTGGTTTCTTTCTCAATAGGTTGTTTCATGTAGCTGCTACAAATTATTTTACATTGGCATGCGACTTGAAGCTTATTTGCCATCAATGTGGGATTCTTACTGAAGGTGTGAAAAAAAAAATGTTGATGGAACAAAGAACCTCTCTCCAATATTATTAACTAAGCCAGTTACAGACTGAGTTATTTTGATGTTTGATTCTTCTATTTTTGTCTTGTTAGTTGAGTGAATACAACTGGAATATTAATACAGTTATGTTAGCAAAAATGCAAACCTCATGAGGCCAGTCCTTAGATATCTTTTTTGTGACTTTAAATTTATTTTTATTAAGATATAATTTATATAACACTAATTAATTTCAGGTGTAAAATGAAGTTCATAGGTACAGGGAACAGACTGGTGGTTGCAAGGGGTGTGGGTGGGGGTGGATGGATGAATGAAGGGGGTCAAAAGGTACACACTTCCAGTTATAAAAAAAATAAGTCATGAGGATGTAATGCACAGCGTGGAGGCTGCAGTTCATAATACTATATTGTATATTTGAAAGCTGCTAAGAGAGTAGATCTTAAAAGTTCTCATCACAAGAAAAAATATTTCTTTTCTTTCACCTAACTATGTAAGGTGACAGATGTTAACTAGATATCCTTTTTTAAATGCAGATTTTATAGGAAGTTGAGGCAGAGATGGTTAAATGAGAAGTGCTCACTATATTTACAGTGGGGCATCTTTTATGTTACGTTACCCACATCCTCAGATTTTTTTCTCTAGAAACTGAACCAAGCAATTGGCGATACTCTCCACTCCACTTAGCATCTCTGTGTGTTTAACATGCTTCTGAATTTTTTTCTTATAAATATCCTTAACTGCGAAGAATCTGGAATTGATTTTCACAGATTCATTAAAGTGAAGTAGATTCAATACTGAATCAAGGCTGAAAGCAGCTACTGTCTTTGTGTTGTGGTCAACTGTGAAATGATTAGGTCTCAGGCCACATGTCCTCAGAAAGGCAGGACATCTGCTTGTGTGTAGGTTGTCCTCCTCCCCACATGTGGTATAACACTGAAAATAGAATTTGGGGGTCAGATAGGTTATTTGAAGTAATCAATCCTTCATAGCCTTATGCCAAGAAAAAGAGATACATATGGAGGAGTTTAAGACTGGGGACCAGAATTGTAAAAGTGATGACTCTAGGATATCAAGGAGTTCAAGAGAATAATGCCTGGTCCCTAGGAGGTGCTTAGTAATTTTTTACTGAATGTAGGAATGAAAATCTAATTGCAAGAATAAAAATGTAGTGCTTGTTTTCCCTGAGATCTGTAATTCAAATCACTTTGCCAACTCATAATAGAGAACCAGATCAGCATGGAGAAACTAAATTTTATATTAATCTTAACAATTTAGGATTCTATAATTAAGTGATGGATGCACTTCAAGTGTGATTCATTCTCTGTAGTTTGTTTACCTGACTAAAGGTTTTTGTTTTGTGTATATGTCTTTAAAAAAATTGAATCCTGTGGTTCTCAAATGTTGTTTATAGACCAGATAGATCAGAATCACTCAGGGAGCTTATTAACAATATGTATGCCTGGAACCTATTCCTTACACGTTAAGATTCATTAGATCTGAGTTCAGACACTTATATTTATTTTTAAATGCTCACCAGATAACTCTGATGTGATTCCAGGATTGGAATCTATCTCAGTAACTTAAATTACCATACCATTCATAGCTACAGTGCCTCTGAGAGGTTATTTGCTACCATTTTCTTGAAGTCTTGTAATACGGACTGACTATTTTCAAAACACATTAAAAAAAACCACTTTATTAGTTCTGGAGAATTGTTTTGAATTCAGACTTGCAGAGAATTAGAATATCTGTATGCTAAGCAATATCTTATATGCTATAAAATATAAAACACGTTGAAACAAATTTTGTGGGAGGAGATCCTAAACAAGTTATTTCAGGGAGGTCCTTAAATGCAAATGTGCATAATCATTCAGAAAAGACCCAGAGGTCTGTCAGCTAATCTGTACTTGCTCAAACACAAAAAAAATACTAGCTTAGTTGAAAATTTTGACTATTTAATTTTTAAATTAAAATGTCATAATTGTGTTTTATTTTTCAAAAAAAAAATTTGATTTATGCTTTTTATTTTCTTGAGATATGTTACTTTGGGGGGGGGGAACAGTTCTAATTAACCTAACATAAGCCTGTCTTATTGTAGATGGACAGGTTTTCCTTTGGGAAGTTATCAGATACATAGAGAAAAGTATCCTATTAGCAGAATACCAAGGAGTCTAAAAAGTAAATTACCTTATTTTCTAAATTACTCCATATTCTTAGCATGTTCTCAGAAAAAAATATATATTTTTTCTTTTCCTGGGAATAGAATATGAGTTCTTATATTTCTTTAAACAAAATTCAATTTCTCAATTTTCTTTAAATTATAATTCCAAAAATAATCTCACTACATCTGTCTTTTAAGATTATCAATATCTCTGTTCTGATAATCAGAAACCTCAGTCTCAAGGGCATGGGGAAATGAAAGGAAAAGAGATGTTTTGGTTCAATTCATACCTTCTTTATGGCTTGCCATATTAAAAATGTGGTTCTGTCCTTAGTATAAATTTTTGGTTATTTTATACTGTTTACCATTGTACAACCTTATTAGCAAAGGTATTTCAAGAAGGTGACAGATGGGGTCAGTGAGTAAAGTCTCAAATCAGACATATTTTCTGATTTTCTTATACCTAGATTAGTATTTTTATTTTGGGCTTATGTGACTAAATGAGCCCTAGTTGTCTGGGTGCTTGAATATATAAAGGGGATTCTAGTAGATTATCCTCTTGCCCCACCCCTTTATGACCTATACTGGGAATTAAGCATGATTTTTTTAAGCTTTAAGGAAATGATATTTTAAAATTTAAATTGCTATTTTCTAATATGAAGATAGAGTAATTTTAGATGTTCACCTCCATGTCACCAATATTTCCAACTTCCTATATGCATGAGATAAATCATTTCCCTCATCGTTTCACTCGTAAATTATTTCCATTAACTGTCAGAGCTTATTCAGTTCCAGAGAACAACTTCTATCACCTCTTTTAGTAAGTGCCTTATTCCTTTGAAGTATATACAAGTTGTTAGATGTCTACATTTTTTTTTCTAGTTCCAGACCTCTTTCCAACTGCCCTCCCACTCAATAAAGGGAGGAGAAAAGAGTACAAAGCTCTACAATATTAAATCAGAGTATCAAACATTACCTTAAAGAAAGAAAATGACATATTGAATTGTATTTTCATAAGTAAAGCATTTTATTTTATAAAAGATCTTTCAGGCTTAAAAAGGAGCCACAGCAACCCCTGTTGGTAATAGATTAATAATACCAATCCCTTGAATTAATTATTTTAATGGTAACTAATAATAATAATAATAATAATAGGAGGTGATGAATCCTTTAAATAAGTCTTGAAATCTGGGAATTATCAATTAGGACAATCAAAGGTCTGGTAGTTGAAAGCATAGTCCATTGCCCACCTCTAGAAAGAAAGAGCTGTTGAGGAATCGATGGAGACTGTAGAAACCACTGTTAGGCTTTGTGGCACTGATAGGAAGTCACTGTGGGTGGTGTTAAAATTATATAATTCTGCCTAGTAAGGAGAAACATTGAGACCTACCTCAGAATGCAAGAAGGGAACATTTCTCAGTTGATGATGCCCACTAAATACGTTAAAATATTGTTAGGTGTTTTTATCTCTAGACTTGAAGTTTCTTCCTGTATGTGGATGCACAGTGGTGTCTCTAAGTGGAAACTAACCAGGAAAAATCATTTCATTTGTCATTTTTCTTGTCTCCTCTCTTAGAGTTCAGTCTGGAAAATAGAAGCATCTTTAGAATGTTTAGGCATAGAGAGATTTCACTCAGGAAATGAGCTGCTTAAAAAAGAACTGGAAGGGAGCTTCCCTGGTGGCACAGTGGTTGAGAGTCCGCCTGCCGATGCAGGGGACACGGGTTCATGCCCCGGTCCGGGAAGATCCCACATGCTGCGGAGCGGCTGGGCCTGTGAGCCATGGACGCTGAGCCTGCGCGTCTGGAGCCTGTGCTCCGCAACGGGAGAGGCCACAACAGAACAGTGAGAGGCCCACATACTGCAAAAAAAAAAAAGAACTGGAAGGGAGAAATGGTCAAGAAATCTCACTACTAGCTCACAGACCTGGTAATAGAATCTGAAAGTTGTTTCTGCCATAGATCAGGAAACTGTTCACAAGGTTCACAGCTGAAACGAAAAAGAAAGTGAGATTTACAAGTGAAACCCAGAAGCTGATGTCAAATCTTATGTCTGAGAAAGCAGATGGCTGCCTGCCATTGCTACAGGTTCGTAAGGCTTCTGCTTTTCAAGCTTTCTTGTAAGTCTGCTTATAATTGGTGCACTGTAACTTGGAACATTGCCCAAAAGAGATTCTAGAAAATGTAGAATCTTCCAGAATGTACAGGCTTCCAGACTCGATGATAGAGGGGAGAAAATAAAAAGGGATAGAATTGACTTGGAGTGCAGAAAATCTAACACAATGCCTTTCTCTTTCTTGGCATTAGGTACAAGAATTTCTTACGCAGCTTTGCAGCAATTATCTCTTCTCTAGAATTCATTTAAAAATAGGGATTTGGGGGCTTCCCTGGTGGCGCAGTGGTTGGGGGTCCACCTGCCGATGCAGGGGATACGGGTACGCGGAGCGACTGGGCCCATGGGCCATGGACGCTGGGCCTGTGCGTCCGGAGCCTGTTGCTCCGCAACGGGAGAGGCCGCAGCAGTGGGAGGCCCGTGTACCGCAAAAAAATAAAAATAAAAAAAATAGGAATTTGTTGTGGACAAGCATACTGTGCAATATGAATATGTGGTAGAATTAAATATGATTAATTTGTAGTCACTGTCCTCTGTTGAGTATGCAAATTATTGGCTGCGGTATGAAGAAATGTTTAATAAGGCAGTGTTTGAATAGCAAATGGTTACAAATAAACGTTTTCAACTGTGGCACAGTCCTATGGCAGTATCCATGAACTTCAGAAATATAAATATGAATTACAGCTCCGTTACTTACTAATTTGCATAAAATACACTTAGTTTTCTCCTATATGTAAAAATGTCAGTTGACCATCACTCTAAAGGTTGCAATGAATATTAAATAAAAATACAAATAAGGATGTATTTTCACAGCACCTGTCACACAGTAGATATTAGCTAAGTAATAATGATTATTTTCTTCCTTTCTTCATGGAAAGTGGCACTATTACTGTGTAAAATAGAATTTAAAAATCTAGAAGTTCAGAATTTGTACTTTAAATTTTGAGCAAAATGATAATTCTTTAGTTATGCATAATCCATACTATTTGACACATATAGTTTAAAACCATGGTCTTCTCAGCTCTAAGAATTCCACCCACCAGCAATCAACAGCAAATATACAGGCATACCTCAAATATATTTTGGGTTTGGTTCCAGAGCACTGCAGTAAAGCAAATATTGAAATAAAGTGAGTCATAACAGAGTTTTTGATTCTCCAGTGCATATAAAAGTTATGTCTGTACTGTACTGTAGTCTATGAATGTTTTTAAGCATTATGCCTAAAAACACAATGTACATACCGTAATTTAAAACTACTTTATTGTTAAAAAATGCCAAGATTATCTGAGCCTTCAGTGAGTCAATCTTTTTGCTAGTGGTGGGTCTTGCCTTGAGTTGTTGAAGTTGGCGTGGCTATGGCAATTTCTTAAAATAAGACAACAATGAAGTTTACCATATTGATTGACTCTTTCACAAACTACTGATATTTCTTGTAGCATGCAATTATAGCATTCTATCCACAGCAGAAATTTTTTTGAAATTGGAGTCAATCCTCTCAAACTCTACTGCTGCTTTATTCACTAAGTCTATGTAATATTCAAGATCCTTTGTTGTCATTTCAACAATCTTCACAACATCTTCACCATGAGTAGATTCCATCTCAAGAAACCACTCTCTTTGTTCATCCATAAGAACAACTTGTCTGTTCAAACTGTATCATGAGATTGCAGCTATTCAGCCACATCCTTAGTCTCCACATCTAATTCTAGTTCCCTTGTTATTTCTATCACATCTACAATTACTTCTAACACTACAGTCTTAAATTCCTCAAAGTCATCCATGAAAGTTGGAATCAACTTCATTCAAACTCCTGTTAATGTTGATATTTTGACCTTTTCCCTTAAATCATGAATGTTCTTAATGTCATCTAGAAAGGTGAATCCTTTCCAGGATGTTTTCAATTAGCTTTGCCCAGATCCATTAGAGGAATCATTGTCTATGGTAGCTATAGCCTTTTGAAATGTATTTCTTAAATAATAAGACTTGAAAGTTGAAATTACTACTTAATCCATGGGCTGAAGAATGGATGTTGTGTTAGCAAGCATGAAAACAACATTAATCTCATTGTACATCTCCATCAGAGCTCTGGGTGACCAGGTACATTGTCAGTAAACAGTAATATTTTGAAAGGAATCTTTTTTATTTTTCCTCCTGAGGAATAAGTCTCAAGAGGGGGCTTAAAATACTTAGTAAATCGTGTTGTAAACTAATGTTCTGTCTTCCAGGCTTTGTTGTTCCATTTAGAGAGTACAGGCAGAATAGATTTAGCAAAATTCTTAAGGGCCTTAGGATTTTCAGAATGGTAAATGAGCACTGGTTTCAACTTCAAGTCACCAGCTGCATTAGCCCCGAGAGTCAGCCTGTCCTTTGAAGCTTTGAAGTCAGGCATTGCATTCTCCTCTCTAGCTATGAAAGTCCTAGATGACATCTTTTTCCAATATAAGGATGTTTTGTCTACACTGAAAATCTGTTGTTTAGTGTAGCCACCTTCATTAATTATCTTAGCTAGATCTTCTGGGTAACTTGCTGCAGCTTCTACAACAGCATTTGGGCTTCACCTCGCACTTTTATGTTGTGAAAGCAGCTTCTTTCCTTAAACCTCGTGAAGCAACCTCTGCCAGCTTCAAACTTTTCTTCTACAGCTTCCTCACTTCTCTCAGCCTTCATAGAATTGAAGAGAGTTAGGGCTTTGGTCTGGATTAGGCTTTGGCTTAAGGGAATGTTGTGACTGGTTAGAACTTCTCTGTAGACCACTCAAATTTTCTCCATATTAGCAATAAGGCTGTTGCACTTCCCTATCATCCTATGTTCAGTGGAGTAGCACTTGTAATTTCCTTCAATAAGTTTTCCTTTACATTCACAACTTGGCTAACTGTTTGGTGCAGGAGGCCTAGGTTTTGGCCTTTGTTGGCTTTGACATGCCATCCTCACTGAGCTTAATCATTTCTAGTTGTTGATTTAACGTGAGAGACATGCTACTCTTGCTTTCATTTGAACACTTTGAGGCCATTGAAAGGTTATTAATTGGCTTACTTTCAATATTGTTGTGTCTCAAAGAATAAGGAGACCTGAGGAGAGAGAGAGAGACACAGAATAGCACACTGGTGGGACAGTCAGAACTCATACAGCATTTATCAATTAAGTTGTCCATCTTCCATGGGCATGGTTCATGGTGCCCCAAAACAATTACAATAGTAACATCAAAGGTCACAGATCACCATAACAAATATAATAATAGTGAAAAAATTTAAAATATTGGGAGAATTACCAAAATGTGACATAGAGACATTAGGTGAACAAATGCTGTTGGAAAAATGGCACCAATAGACTAACTTGCTCAACACAGGGTTGCCACAAACCTTCAATTTGTAAAAAGTGCAATGTCTGTTAAGTGCAATATAGAGAAACACAGTAAAACAAGGTATGCCTGAAGTTTAAAGATTTCTTTTTCCCCTGCTAATCTCAGCTTCCTGTCTCTCTCTTGTTCTCTCTTTCTCTTTGCATGTGTGTGTGTGTGTTCTGAAGAGAGAGAACTTTGAAGTATAATTTTAGTATTTAATATACAATATAGTTATTATTACATAAACAGATATTATTATAAATTATATACACAATTAGTAATTATTATTACATATATAGAAAATGATTCTCTTTACCTGCTGTATTCTCTAGGCTGAAATGTATTAAGATTTTATGTATTAGAATAATACATTACTAGTCATTGTGTTTTGTCAAGCACACATTTTCTAGTAAATAACTAACCCACGTAACTTCTCAGAATATCAGTCTTTTCCAGGTTGTCATGATAAAACCTATATCTTCCTCTTCATGTGTGCCATCTTTTTTGAACTATTAAATTTCTAGAGTGCTATGCACACAGTGTAGTCTCTTTTTTTAGAGTGCACATGTGGACAGTCTCTGAGTATAACTTTTTATACTGATGATCTACAGATACTGTGGTCCTTAAGACAAATGTTAATGCAAAAACTTAAGTTTCCAGTATAAAAGATTCATATGTATCACTGCCTGCCCTTCTAAACCAATAATTACAAGTCCACAGGCCTATTGTTTAATGATGAGTAGGCATTAAATCAATATTCACAGTTCATTGTGATTTCCGGTTTAGCCCTTGGAGTGAACAGGCCACGTTTCTTTGGATCATTTCCTCCTCCTGATGTTGATGGCTTTTCTGAGGCATGCAATAATTGGATGCGTGTTTCCAGGTGAAGAGCCACAATATGTGGTTATGAAGAGGCCATAAGCATTCACATCATGCAACTTCTTTTGCCCTCCCTCCCCTTGAATGTGTGGACTTTTAAGTGTATACTTTAAAAGTGTATGATTAGGTTTTCATGCAGATCTTTGCTCCATGTATTATTACTGGCAGGTTTATTTTCATTTCTATGTGTACAGAATTTTTCAAAATTTGTAGCCACTTTAATTTAGTGGATCATGTTTCTCTATTGTTTCCTCCTATGATAAAAACAGACACAGACCCCCACACACAAGGTGGTATTATAAACTTGGGCATTTAATCACTACTTATTATGCATACACTTTTATCTTCTGATTTTACTTTTTTTTTTTTCTTTTTTTGATTTTTGTTTTTTTGCGGTACGCAGGCCTCTCACTGTTGTGGCCTCCCCTGTTGTGGAGCACAGGCTCCGGATGCGCAGGCTCAGCGGCCATGGCTCATGGGCCCAGATGCTCCGCGGCATGTGGGATCTTCCCAGACTAGGGCACGAACCCGTGTCCCCTGCATCGGCAGGCAGACTCTCAACCACTGCGCCACCAGAGAAGCCCTGATTTTATTTTTTATATCAGAATCTTCAGGAGTTTTGAAGAGTCTGTTGTGGAACTGAGGCGTTTGTGCAGACAGTCCCAGACATTATTGGAAGACTGGTTATATCAGACCTAGGGATTAACATAACATCTTCGTAAATTAATTAATCCCTACTTACAACTAAACGAATGAAATTGTTTGCTTTAAATAGCAGTATCAATATGGATGGACTAAAGGTTACATTTGAAATGTTGGAATAAATAATACAAAAGCAACATAATAAAGAAAAATAATGTATGTTTATTTTTTAAATATTTAATGGGTTGAGCTCCACACACGTGCACACACTGAAGGGACTTTTCAACTTCATTAGCAACTGAGCTTTCAGTATCTACTCTTGATAATATAAAATGTTGAAGACTCTGGGATTGCATTTAAAGAGCATATCTGTTTGGGGAGACACAGGATATAAATATATTAAAATGTAAATAGTAATGTACAAAGCAAAGCAACAACAAAGTAGCATATTTAACATTTAACTAAATTGCATAAGCAATAGGAAACATAGCTTTAAAAAGGAGAAAATTCTTTGGGGACAGATAAATCGCTTTCCATGGTAGTACCCCTCGCAGCCAGCCAGGACAGCTTGACCAGTGAAAGCTCACCATAGACCCTCACTTGTTTCAGGATATGGCCATCCAGAGAACCTTCAGTCCTTAATAAACATGCCTTCTTCTATTAAAATGTTCCCAAACTGCTACCTTGCAATGCACCTGAAGACCAAGTAAAAAATCTCCCCACTTTCAACAGTCTCACTTAATAGAGCTGCTTGTCAATCAGATATTGTCTCAGCCTTCTCTTTTCTACTCTTTATAACTTGCTCTCCTCTATAACACCAATGAAACCCTGTTAAAGTAAAAGCAATGAGATATGAATTCCTTTGCAACACTTTAGGAATAAACATTCATCGTTGATTTTGTCTTGGACTTAGTTTTTTCTTCTGCAGAAGTAGTGGGCAACTCAGTCACTTATGTTAAATTCTTATTGCTGTCAATGACCAGCAAGGTTGCATTACGTTAATTTAAGAATAAACTTTCTTCTGAATGTTTACCTGCCCTTGGTATACAATCTGATCATTTTTTAAAAGTATCATTTACCAATATATTTTTAAAATAATCATGTCCAATTTAAAACCATAAATTTTTTTTCTTGAAGTGTTTAGACAAAAAAATGAAAAAAAAAACTCAAAAAATTCCTTAGTTATGTTAACTTTAAAAAATCATATTGTGGGCTTCCCTGGTGGTGCAGTGGTTGGGGGTCCGCCTGCCAATGCAGGGGACACGGGTTCATGCCCCGGTCCAGGAGGATCCCACATGCCGCGGAGCGGCTGGGCCCGTGAGCCATGGCCGCTGAGCCTGTGCGTCCTGAGCCTGTGCTCCGCAACGGGAGAGGCCACGGCAGTGAGAGGCCCGCGTACCGCCAAAAAAAAAAAAAAAAAAAAATCATATTGTGAAAATATATAAAGATTTGAATAATCAAATTAACAATGTTGATAAAGAAATAATATTATGAAAGCATAATAAAAAAATCCAGGGCTTCCCTGGTGGTGCAGTGGTTGAGAGTCCGCCTGCTGATGCAGGGGACACGGGTTCGTGCCCCGGTCTGGGAAGATCCCACATGTCGCGGAGCGGCTGGGCCCGTGAGCTATGGCCGCTGAGCCTGCGCATCCAGAGCCTGTGCTCCTCAATGGGAGAGGCCACAACAGTGAGCGGCCTGCGTACCGCAAAAAAAAAAAAAAAAAAAAAAAAAAAAAAAAAAAAAAAAATCCAATTCAGACAGATGTAAAATAAACCTG
The DNA here is from genome assembly GCF_951394435.1 of Stenella coeruleoalba. Taxonomy (NCBI): domain Eukaryota; kingdom Metazoa; phylum Chordata; class Mammalia; order Artiodactyla; family Delphinidae; genus Stenella; species Stenella coeruleoalba. The sequence continues at coordinate 32,827,598 of NC_137154.1, forward strand.
TGTTAAGAATTTTGTTTAACTCATTAATTCAATAATTATTATTTTGCATTAATGCAAAAAGTAAGAAATGACTCTAAGTAAAGTATAAATACCAGACTTATTTATAGATCAGGAATACTGAAATGAATTTGCAAATGACCCAAAACTGACTTTCTCTTGGTTGAGGGGTATCAATTAAACCTCCATAAGAATTCATATGTCTGTCTCTAGAAAGTAATCAGTTTTCATTGCATTGCTTTTAGTGTTACACATGTAATAATTTCTACAGAATTAAATAGCTTAATAAGAGATAAAATGGATATGCATGTTCCTATATGTTTAGATAATCTCCAGAAGCTCCAGTATTACAAAAAAAGGATATTCAATAATATCTTTTGCTTATTTCAAAGTCTTAACATTTTTTTTTAACCATCTTCAGAAAAAGTGGAAATAGCCAAGAAAAATGCCATTAATTAGAACCTACTTAATCAATTCTGTGTATAAATTGCTTGTGTTTATTTGTTAATGTTGATGGAATAAATATGATGGAGTGGGCAAGATTATAAGTAGAGGTGGAAGAAATTATGGGAGAAGCACTTGAATCAGAAATTTAGTAAAAAAAAAAAAAAAAATTGTGTCCTCTAGGTATGTCATAGTGTTAACACAATTTGGGTTCTATTTCCTGACACTTCAAACACCTTAATGGAGACAAAAACAATAGTAATGCACCAGTTAAACATCAAAAGTTAAACAGATGGTATCATGAAAAGGCTTACAATAGGTTAACACTTACATGGCATTTACATAAACATGAGGCATTTCTAAATGACTCACATATATTCATTTACTTAATCTCAACAGCCCTATGAGATACTTCCACTACAGTTGAGAAAAGATGTGTGACAGAAAATTTGTAAAGTCTGTGATATTATTGTACAAAAGTAATTTGCTGTTTGGGCTCCTGAAATTCTTAGATAGTCAGAATCAGTTCTGTCCTTCCTCCTTTACATTGGAAAGAACATTTATAGTTCATGTAAATATATGTCAAAGGATACCCTTTGGAGAGGAGTTTAATTTTCACATTGCTCTGCCCTGGAGAGACTCGTCTTATCCTTGATAGTTGAGTGTATCATATTCCTATAAAACTACAAAATGGCTTTCCTTTTCTGTTTCTACCCATGACTCTTATTAGACTGGTTTCAGTATAATAGCAATAATTATCGTCATTGTATAACTACGTAGGATAAATTTTATTTCATATGCACTTTTTGAGAACATGATATGCTGGCTACTGTGATATGTGTTACAAATGAAAAGGTGGAGAAGTACTATAGGTTAATGGAAATCGTAAGTTATTTGCAGTGAACTTCAGACTTTCTGCTTTACATGACCCTAAATTGGAAATACTTGTAAAATAAGAAATAGTATATTATTTCCTTCTTCATTGGTTTACTGTAAAATTTATATATATATACACATATATCTATATATTCTCTCATTATATGTATGTATATATATGTATCATACATAATACCTCTTTATTTCTCTCTGTATATGTTATCTTTCCATCTCTCACTATGTGTGTGTGTGTGTGTGTGTGTGTGTGTGTATATATATATAGGGAGGGAGAGAGAGAGAGAACAAGAGAGAGAGGTGCCAACCCACTAAGCAATCGAAAATCCACGTATAACTTCTGAGTTCTCATAAACTTAATTACTAATAGACTCGTTGATGGGAAGACTTAACAATAATATAAACAGTTTATTAAAACATATGGTATACATTATGTTATTATATACTGTATTCTTATAATAAAGTAAGCTAGAGAAAAGAAAATATTAATAAAATCATAAGGAAGAGAAGATACATTTAAAATACTGTACTATATTTGTAGATACAATAAGTTTACTTTGTGTACAAGATGAATTGTCTGTCAGTACATACATCAATTTTGTCTTATATGATACAAAACTGGAAATGTTACACATATTACTAACACTAGACATCAAAAATAAAAAGATAATATGAAAAAATTCATATTTATTCTCAGGTATTCATGCATTCATGAATTGATAAGGAAGAAATACCAATATTATTGCTTTACAGTAGCCTAGTGTAATCAGTAATGACTGCCTCATGGTAGCCTAGCCTATACACTAATGAATGAATCATTATACATTTTTTATGGCATACAATATTATAGTCATATCCATAATACAGTATTGGAAACATTCTTACCTTAAAAAAAAAAAAAACCTGTGATGATAGATTGATATGCAGTTTCTCCAATTGTGAGAGAAAGAGGCATACTATATGGCAATATAATTCTTTGAAAGCAAAGCTATAGAAAAGTACAAAAACTAATACATTATTAATTTTATACTAAATATCACTCACCTTATGCCTATGTAAGGATAAACTAGTATCTACACAGATTTTATTCTTAATGACATACTTAATTTTTTCTTAATTTTTTTTGATATTTCTAGTCTATGCTGATCCTCTATGAATTTTTCAAATTGTCAAAAATCTGAAAAAAAGTAGTTACTGCCTTTGAGGACTATCAGTGTTGGACTCCTTATATATCACCAACAGTACCTCCTGATAAGACAAAGCTGAATGTATCCGTTATCCACAGCAATAACTGAGAATATCAATTCACAAAGCTTTGGCAAAATTTCTCATGGGGAGAAGGAAGGGAACTCCAAGGTCAGCAGCTACTGAGAATTGGAATTTTGATTTAAAAGAGCTCTTTCAAAGTGAAGGCTTGATTGAGATTGAATTGGGATCATGATACAATAATCCAGTATTGATGGAAGAAACTAACACACCATTGTAAAGCAATTATACTCCAATAAAGAAAAATAAATAAATAAAATAAAATAGATCTTTCAAAGTGAAGGCTTGATTGAGATTGAATCGGGATCATGATACAATAATCCAGTATTGATGGAAACAGCCAAGTGAGGATTTTTCAGGAAATTCAAAGAATTGTAGGAACCAAGCTGTCTGTTGATGCCTTCCATTGAGATGGTAGCCCTTTTGGGAAGTTCCCACAATAAATATTAAAACTATTGCTTTAGAATGGAAGTCTGGGAAAAGTGAATACTAATGAAGACAGTAGAATACCAAAGTCAGGTTAATGTAGACAATAAAGTGTGATTTTGATTCTCGGTATCCAGGCAGCACATGGGGGTAGAAAGTTTCAGATTTCACAGTTTTGAATCGTGTAGAAGAGACAGACACAGAAATAAACAATTTTGATAAACCTATGAATATAGTGCTGTGTAGCTCATGAGAAACCTTCCTAGAAAACTAGGAAGCTAGATCATAAATCAGTCTGGTAAAATACCTTAAAGAGTGCAAAATTTGAAGATCCAGCTGTTTGTGTAGTCTTCTCAGTGAATTATTTTAGAATGTTTTTACAGCTGAGGGCCTGAGCAGTATAAATAATTATCGGAGCTGTCTGCTCCTTAAACACTTTTGATGATTTGTTGTACTGACTTCATATCTAACTTTTAAAATTTACTAATATGGGATTCTGTGAGTCATGTCACCTTTACCTACGATGGGGAAATAAAACAGCCCTGTCAGGAAAAAGATTTCTCGGTATCAATACAGAAGAGAGAGAGAACACAGACTATTATTGAATAAGCATTAACAGATTTATGTGCATGTAATGGAGCATGAAAGTGATTATGAAGTTAGAATAAAATCTCACATATTTTATACAGCAAAACAGAAGAAAGAACAATAATGTCTTTTACCTTCCTAATAGACAAAGGATCGCACCTTGTGACAGTCTTCTGTACATCTCCTGAAAGATCCTTTAGCTAATTCTGGAGATATGTTCTTACATATCTAGAGGTTATTTGGCCTAAACCTTGGAGGTATCTCTACATTTTCAAAACTGGTGATGGGCTTAATCCCTAGAGAGATTTATGTCTATATTCTCTGTATTCCAAAGATTGAAGTATGCGCTCAGATTGACTGTGCCTCCAAAGGAAACTCTTAAGAAAAGAAGGGGAAATGGTCTCCTTGTCTCCTAAAAATGGAGAATGCCATTTTCATTTATCCTTATATCTAAGATTTATTTATACGTTACTCTCAGATGTCAGCACAGAACTTTTAAAACTTGTTAATAAAACATAGTTATGAAAATGTTACTATATACATGGGCTTTATACCCAAAAGGAAATGCACAATAGAACAATCAAAATAAATTGAACTTGCTTTGTGCCACTTCCCCTGTGCCCTTACCTGTTTTGTTATGGGTTTCCCATAAATCTGTTCTAAGATATTATTAATAGTGGAGTGGAGAAAGAAGCAATGATAGAATCAAGCATGAAACTACTCAGTGAAAACCCATGCTAGAAAGAAATTTGATGATTTGATGACTTAACACTTTTGAGCAATTCTTTGCAAGGCAAATTTAATTTTCAGTTTTTCACCAAGGTATGGGTATGCAGTATTTTGATTATACTGGGCTCCTTTAAGACCTAGCTATAATTTCTTAGCAGTTGATAAATCTTTTCAGGTATTTTTAAAAGGCTTTTGACACTCCCAATGTTTAGATGAAGCTATGTATCACTGAAATAATAGATTTATGTTATTTTGTTAGCCAATGGCCAGTAGGATTCCTTCTTCTTTTTTGCTTAATTTTAGCTCAGCAAAGTAGTTGACAAATTGCTAGGCATTCCAGAATTGCATCTATTTATCAGCATCTGCACTGAACACCTGTGAAATCTAAAGATGTTCCTTATTGAGTGTATGACTTTTGAACCCCCAAAATAATATTAAATCTTTAGTATAGTGTCCTTATAGATGATCAGAATTCAAGGCCTGTTCTCTGTTAATAGTAATGCTTAATAAACTGGCTACCATTACATTTTAAGAAATAATAAGTAGGAATGCAAGTTGTACATTATAAATAACTCAAAATTTAACATATCAAAAGCAGGTGAGCTACACATAAAATATAATTTCTTCAAAATCAAACAGGCCAAATATAATCAACCCTTCAACTTGGGAATCCAAAGTGGTATATATACGACCTCTGGGCTGTGGAGACCTGGGAAAACATAAACAGCCATTTCAATATGTAATTACACAAAAGCATTATTTGTAAAAAAAAAAAAAAAAAAAAGATCCCTTGAGGATTAAAGGAAGCTTAATATATTTACTGAAAACAATCTGTGATAAATATGCAGGACTTCAGAAATGAGAATGTTGTCAAGTATTTGAGCCAAATACTATCAGCTATTTATAATGAGTATATAAACATGGATTTCAAATATTGATGATAGCTTTCTATCTTCTAGGAAAGTTTAAAGTACTATATATATATATATATATATATATGTATATTGTTTAATCAGTGGATTGGATTATACAAAGTGGCAGTGGTAAAAAAGAGATGTTACTGTATAAGATTTTAGTCCTAATACATGTATTGATTGCTCAACGTGGGTTTCTTAGATACTGCATAATTGTCTATGCTTTGTGGCCAACTGTTGTCCTAAGAATATGAGAATGAGTGTTGTAGATCATCCCAATGACCTATTCAATCCTGCATTCCTTCCATTTTTGGTGGGAAAATTTTTACCTGAAAGTGTAAGTAAATAGCATTTCAGTTAAAAATATTTGAACAATAGTTATATAAATATATAATACATTTTAAACGAAATACAAAAACATAAATTAAATACTATGTTTTTTCTACCTTCTCACACAAACTTCATTACCCCTGAAACCAGACATTTTAAATAATTTTTGATTTTTAGCTTTCTCCTTGTGGTTAACTCTATAACTCTAATATGATTAAACTCTTATTTCTTGATTTGTCAAAATTAATCAGTATCTATAAATGTGCTCTGTTAAACGATGAATACTGAGCCCACTTATCATGGCCACGAGCCCTCTCACTCTTCAGTCCATTTTTAATTGACATGTTATTTTTTTTCTTATTGGTTATAGCTTTAAGAGAAACTTTTTTCTTCAATCAAAATTAAATATCTCTTCACTTCACACACACACTATTATATATATATAGTATATGTACTATATATAGTAGACATAAATATTTGTATACATATATATAATACACATATGTACACATTTCATTTTAGATAAATTGAGGATATTAGTGTCCCTACAATTTCCTCTACCTCCTCCCTCCCTTCTATTTCCTAATTGCTGTGAGTTATAATATTGTTTTTGCATTCTTAAACTTTATAGCATACACTTTATCTTACAACCATAATTAAATCACTTCTGATTTGTCTACAAGTTAAATCTACAGATTGAAATAAGGCAATAAATAGCACTTACTCTATTTTAAGTTCTGGTTCATTGCAGAACTGTGTACTGCTATTGGGATCTTTTTTTTTTTTTTTTTTTTTTTTTTTTGCAGTACGGGGGCCTCTCACTGCTGTGGCCTCTCATGTTGCGGAGCACAGGCTCCGGACGCGCAGGCTCAGCGGCCATGGCTCAAGGGCCCAGCTGCGCCGCGGCATGTGGAATCTTCCCAGACTAGGGCACGAACCCGTGTCCCCTGTATCGGCAGGCGGACTCTGAACCACTGTGCCATGCTATTGGGATCTTTTGAAAGAAATATTAATCTACATTACTAACATGAACCACTCAAAGAGAAGATTTCAAGTGTGAAGAATTAATCCTCTTTCCTTAAACTTCATCAGTTGTTAAGAATCATAGTAAATTTTAGTTTAAGTAAAGTAATAATTGAATCCAGATATTCTTAAATAGATCATTATTTTGTTTGAATTTATTTTTCCTGAAGTTTCTTTTTATTTTCTTCCTCTACTTTTTTTTAATAACAGCAAATATCTGTGTCATATCCTAAAATTATTTATTCTCTTAATCATGCTATATATATATATCATGATACCTACCTTTTTAAACTACTCTTCCAGGAGCACTCTAACCTCCAGCTCAGATATGGCTCCCTTGATCTCTAAACAAGTTCCACAGCTGATATTGTGACTCTTATGAACTCATTCCTTTGCTAAGAATATTTTTTTCTAACATTTTTCTCATTCTTGGATTCTTTTTGATCTGCACATGCTAAAATAGCAAGAAGAGTTGAATGCAGTGTCTTTAACTTTTAAAATTTTGATGACTGTCACTCTCATCACTAAGCAAGTAAAATGACATACAGTAACTCTTTCTTCTGGTAATATTTTTTCCCTGCTTTTAAAACTACCCTAATTTTTTTTTTTTAATAATAAAATATTGACTCCCTTACTGTATTCTACAGGCCCCACCAAAGTCTGCTGCCTGCCTGTGCCTACAACCCTCTCTTCCTTTAATTCTGTCCCTCACTCCTTACACTTTAACTACACTTACCTTCTTTCTATTCCTTGAACAAACCAAGCTCATTTCCACTTTGGGGCCTGTACACATGTTGTTTCCTGTTTCTTTAACCTTTTGCCCTGACTCTTCATATGCTGGATCCTTTTCATTATTTAGGAATTAATTCAAACATTACCTCCTTAAAGGTTTTTTCCTAGCCAAGTAATAATGAAAATGTTCTACTCCAGTTATTACTCATTAGATAAATCTGTTTTTTTTTTCCTTTATGGTACTTATTTATGCCATTGTGAAAGTTCTTCTTTATTTATCGTCTTATTTATTTCTTGTCTCATCTAATAAAAAATTTAGTTCAAAGAAGGCAGGGAGATGGATTTTTGTTTGAATTTATATCCATACTGCTAAGAATCTTGGTGAATGATACCATATTTGATACCTTCTGGAAAATAAACAGACGAAATCTTGAAGAATGCATATAGCCATGGCAAAGAACTTGTCTGCCTGGCTCTGCCATTAATTACGTATGTGAGTTTCCACGAGATTATAACCTTTATGTATCTCATTTGTAAAATGAGGCTATAATAGTATCCACTGCAAAAGGTTGTTATGAGGGTTAGATGAGTTAATATTTATAAAGTGTTTAGAAGAGTGGATGGGCCAGCGCATATTATGTGCTAAATATTTCCAAAAAAATAGACAACTCAAATTATATTTCAAAATATTCAAGTTCCTTCTCTCTTTTCTGTTCTTATTCACTGGTCATAAATTCAATCAAGAAGGAGTGTAAAATTGGGTCAAATAATTGAATCAATTCCTCTCCTTTAATTTTCTCTGCTTTTGATGATATGTGTATTGCTGCCATTTTTCAGGCATGGATGGGCTGTGTATGTTTGTATATGGAGGATGGGAACATATTGATGTATCCTAAGTTCATGTAGTAGAAGTTAAGCTATAAATACTTTATCTTAAATAATAGTACTGCATCATTTATTAGATGGAGTTTTTAAAAATTATTAATTGGAAAATGTATTTTTTCATAATTCCCTTTAACTTTGTAATTCTAAGGAGGATCATTTAAATCTTTTTCTCTAAGAATGAGAATAACACTTTTTAAAACATTTTACACTGAAATAATTTGTTTGGCACTATCAAGAACATGCTTATTCAAAGCATTTGCCATCATATTTCAAGACCAGGAAAATATCTGTTCAAAAACAGATCAAACACTTGACAGGATTTGGACATCTCTCAGTGAGTCAAAATAACTTCTTCTTAATTCTCCCTTAGTTATGTTGTCTCTACTGATTTTAAAAGAGTGAGCCCAAGGCTGACTCTGGGCAAGAATTTATATCCTCAGCCTCTCATTCAAAGTGCTCCACATTTTGTCCTTCCCTTTCCTTCCTAATCTTACACTTAATGCATTCATCAAGTGCCATTTGTGTATGTGTGTGTGTTTTGAGTCTTATTGACTTATAAGCAGTCCTCCAAAACCACATTCCTCTTTCTTGCCCCTGGCCCTTGGCTCAAGCTGCTTGGTCTTCCTTGCCCTTGTATAATCCTAAAGAAAAATCAGGAAGTTTCAGAGCTAGTTTAAATTCCAAACTAAGATATTAATATTTGGGATATATAGCCTTTCTTATACTCCTATTATTTCCTTTTATTTTTTTTCCAATTCTATTTCCAGTGCTGCCAAAACAGACTAGAAAAATAAATATTTGAAAAGAGAATAATAAAACATTGATATGAGTCTGGGTTAGCATCCCTAAATTTAGTCACCAACAATTCTTCCCTTCCCTACAAGTAGTTACTGACCCTCTCATCAAGTGGTAGAATCTGTTCTCCCTTCCTTTGAATCTGGACTGGTCTTGGGACGTGTTTTATCTAACAGAATTTGTAAAAGTGACCTTCTGGTCCAAGCTGAGCCTTTACTAGTACTGGCATCTTTCACTTTCTTTCTTCTGAAACCAGCTGCCAAATAAAAAGTTCAACTACCCTGAGATCAACGTACCGTGAGGAAGCTGAGCTCACCATGAGGAGGTGCCCAGTGCAAGAGCATTATAATTGAAGCCTTCTTAGATCTTTCAGTCTAGCCCATGCATCAGCTGAATGCATCTGAATTAATAACCCCGTCTGATGTCATGTGGAACTGAAGAACCACTCAGTTAACCACAATCATTCCACAGAATTGTGAGAAATAAATAATGCTGCTTACACCATTAAGTTTTTGTAGGTCTGTTACTCATCAATAGACAATAGAAAGTGTCTTGAACTGCTTAGAAGAAAAATAAATGTGCAGAGAGGAGATTAGAAATAAAACTCAAAGTGAAGATCCTATTAGAATGTTTTCTGTTATCGATTTATTATTATCGATTGTTCTTATTTCATTAAATGGAAGGTTAAACATCTTGCCTTCTTCACTTTGCTAGCTCTAGGCTACTTAATCTCTATGTGCCTTAACATCACCCTCGTTAAAATGGAAATGATAGACTTGTTGTGAGTTAAGATACATAAAGAGCTTATGATGTATATAAAATGCTTAGAAAATTACCAAGCATGCCGTAAGCCTACATAAGTGTTTGAAATTATAATTATTTTCATTATTCTTAAGAGAGATTAAATTCAAAAGAGGGATGAGGAAAATAAATTTTTTGGAAAATTATTACTTTATGTTAAGCCCTAGATAAAAACATTCTTATTAGATCTAAGTTCTGTGGAAGAAATTTCATTTTAATTAGTCTAAAGAACTAACATGTTTTATCCCATAGTTCTCCTTTTGCTTACTACTATGATACTTTAAAATATAGTTTATACTTAGCAATTGCAAATGTTTAGAATATTGGAAACTACTAACATTTGTTCTATTTCCTTCAACTTTTCTTCAAATATTAATTTATAAGTTCAATTATCATAAAATTTTATTTTATTTTATTTATTTTTCTCATAAGAGAACAATTGTATTTTATTTATTTCATTTTAATTTTTTTAACACCTTTATTGGAGTATAATTGCTTTACAATGTTGTGTTAGTATCTGCTGTACAACAAAGTGAATCAGCTATATGTATACATGTATCCCCATATGCCCATCCTCTTACGTCTCCCTCCCACCCTCCCTATCCCACCCCTTTAGGTGGTCACAAAGCACCGAGCTGATTTCCCTGTGCTATGCAGCGGCTTCTCACTAGCTATCTGTTTTACATTAGGTAGTGTATATATGTCAATGCTACTCTCTCACTTCGTCCCAGCTTACCCTTCCCCCTCCCCGTGTCCTCAAGTCCATTCTCTACATCTGTGTGTTTATTCCTGTCCTACCACTAGGTTCTTCAGAACCTTTTTTTTTTTTTTTTGATACCATATATATGTGCTAGCATACAGTATTTGTTTTTCTCTTTCTGACTTACCTCACTCTGTATGACAGATTCTAGGTCCATCCACCTCACTACAAATAACTCAGTTTCATTTCTTTTTATGGCTGAGTAATATTCCATTGTATATATGTGCCACATCTTCTTTATCCATTCATCTGCCAATGGACAATTAGGTTGCTTCCATGTCCTGGCTATTGTAGATAGTGTTGCAATGAACATTGTGGTGCATGACTCTTTTTGAATTATGGTTTTCTCAGGGTACATGCCCAGTAGTGGGATTGCTAGGTCATATGATAGTTTTATTTTTGGTTTTTTAAGGAACCTCCATACTCTTCTCCATAGTGGCTGTACCAATTCACATTCCCACCAGCAGTGCAAGAGGGTTCCCTTTTCTCTACACCCTCGCCAAAATTTATCGTTTGTAGATTTTTTGATGATGGCCATTCTGACCAGTGTGAGGTGATACCTCATTGTAGTTTTGACTTGCATTATTCTAATGATTAGTGATGTTGAGCAGCCTTCATGTGTTTGTTGGAAATCTGTATATCTTCTTTGGAGAAATGTTGATTTAGGTCTTCTGCCCATTTTTGGATTGGGTGGTCTGTTTTTTTGATATTGAGCTGCATGAGCTGCTTGTATATTTTGGAGATTAATCATTTGTCAGTTGCTTCATTTGCAAATACCCTGTCCCATTCTGAGGGTTGTCTTTTCGTCTTGTTTATTGTTTCCTTTTCTGTGCAAAAGCTTTTGAGTTTCATTAGGTCCCATTTGTTTATTTTTGTTTTTATTTCCATTTCTCTAGGAGCTGGGTCAAAAAGGATCTTGCTCTGATGTATGCCACAGAGTGTTCTGCCCATGTTTACCTCTAAGAGTTTCATAGTGTCTGGCCTTACATTTAAGTCTTTAATCCATTTTGAGTTTATTCTTGTGTATGGTGTTAGGGAGTGTTCTAATTTCATTTTTTCACATGTAGCTATCCAGTTTTCCCAGCACCACTTATTGCAGAGGCTGTCTTTTCTCCATTGTATATTCTTGCCTCCTTTATTAAAGATGAGGTGACCATATGTGTGTGGGTTTATCTCTGGGCTTTCTATCCTGCTCCATTGATCTGTAGTTTGGTTTTTCTTCTGCCAGTGCCATTCTGTCTTGATTACTGTAGCTTTGTATTATAATCTGAAGTCAGGGAGCTTGATTCCTCCAGCTCCATTTTTCTTTTTCAAGATTCCTTTGGCTATTCGGGGCCTTTTGTGTTTCCATACAAATTGTGGAATTTTTGTTCTAGTTCTATGAAAAATGCTATTGGTAATTTGATAAGGATTGCATTGAATCTGTAGATTGCTTTGGGTAGTATAGTCATTTTCACAATGTTGATTCTTCCAATCCAAGAACATGGTGTATCTCTCCATCTGTTTGTACCATCTTTAATTTCTTTCATCAGTGTCTTATAGTTTTCTGCATATAGGTCTTTTGTCTCCTTAGGTAGGTTTATTCCTAGATATATTATTCTTTTTGTTGCAATGGTAAATGGGAGTGTTTCCTTAATTTCTCGTTCAGATTTTTCATCATTAGTGTATAGGAATGTAAGAGATTTCTGTGTGTTAATTTTGTATCTTGCTACTTTACCAAATTCATCGGTTAGCTCTATTAGTTTTCTGGTAGCATCTTTAGGATTCTCTATGTATAGTATCATGTCATCTGCAAACAGTGACAGTTTTACTTCTTCTTTTCTGATTTGGAGTCCTTTTATTTCTTTTTTCTTCTCTGATTGCTGTGGCTAAAATTCCAAAACTAAGTTGAATAACAGTGGTGAGAGTGGCAACCTTATCTTGTTCCTGATCTTAGTGGAAATGGTTTCATTTTTTAACCATTGGGAACACTGTTGGCTGTGGGTTTGACATATATGGGCTTTATTACGTTGAGGTAATATGCCTACATTTGGGGAGTTTTTATCAGAAATGGGTGTTGAATTTTGTCAGAAACCTTTTCTGCATCTATTGAGATGATCATATGGTTTTTCTCCTCTGATTTGTTTACATGGTGTATCATAGTGATTGTTTTGCATATATTGAAGAATCCTTGCATTCCTGGGTTAAACCCCACCTGATCATGGTGTATGATCTTTTTAATGTGCTGTTGGATTCGGTTTGCTAGTATTTTGTTGAGGATTTTTGCATCTATGTTCATCAGTGATATTGGTCTATAGTTTTCTTTTTTTGTGATATCTTTGTCTGGTTTTGGTATCAGGGTGATGGTGGCCTTGTTGAATGAGTCTGGGAGCGTTCCTCCCCCTGCTATATTTTGGAAGAGTTTGAGAAGGATAGGTGTTAGCTCTTCTCTAAATGTTTGATAGAATTTGCCTGTGAAGCCATCTGGTCTTAGGCTTTTGTTTGTTGGAAGATTTTTAATCACAATTTCAATTTCAGTGCTTTTGATTGGTCTGTTTATATTTTCTACTTCTTCCTGGTTCAGTCTCAGAAAGTTGTGCTTTTCTAAGAATTTGTCCATTTCTTCCAGGTTGTCCATTTTATTGGCATAGAGTTGCTTGTAGTAATCTCTCATGATCCTTTGTATTTCTGCACTGTCAGTTGTTATTTCTCCTTTTTCATTTCTAATTCTGTTGATTTCAGTCTTCCCCCTTTTTTTCTTGATGCGTCTGGCAAATGGTTTATCAATTTTTGTCTCTCTTCTCAAAGAACCAGCTTTTAGTCTTATTGATCATTGCAATTGTTTCCTTCATTTCTTTTTCATTTATTTCTCATCTGATCTTTATGATTTCTTTCCTTCTGCTAACTTTGGGGGTTTTTTGTTCTTCTTTCTCTAATTGCTTTAAGTGTAAGTTTAGGTTGTTTATTTGAATTTTTTCTTGTTTCTTGAGGTAGCATTGTATTGCTATAAACTTCCCTCTTAGAACCGCTTTTGCTGCATCCGATAGGTTTTGGGTCATCGTGTTTTCACTGTCATTTGTTTCTAGGTATTTTTTTATTTCCTCTTTGATTTCTTCGGTGATCTCTTTGTTATTTAGAAGCATGTTGTTTAGCCTCCATGTGTTTGTATTTTTTACAGTTTTTTTCCTGTAATTGATATCTAGTCTCATAGAGTTGTGGTCAGAAAAGATACTTAATATGATTTCAGTTTTTGTAAATTCACCAAGTCTTGATTTGTGACCCAGATATGATCTATCCTGGAGAATGTTCCATAAGGACTTGAGAAGAATGTGTATTCTGTTATTTTTGGATGGAATGTCCTATAAATATCAATTAAGTCCATCTTGTTTAATGTGTCATTAAATGCTTGTTATTTCTTATTTTAATTTTGGATGATCTGTCCATTGTTGAAAGTGGGGTGTTAAAGTCCCCTACTATTATTGTGTTACTGTCGATTTCCCCTTTTATGGCTGTTAGCATTGGCTTATGTATTGAGGGGCTCCTGTGTTGGGTGAATAAATATTAACAATTATTATATCTTCTTCTTGGATTGATACCTTGATCATTATGTAGTGTTGTTCTTGTAATAGTTTTGTAATAGTAGTAGTCTTTATTTAAAGTAATAGTAATACACTTTATTTTAAAGTCTGTTTTGGCTGATATGAGAATTGCTACTCCAGCTTTCTTTTGATTTCCATTTGCATGGAATATCTTTTTCCATCCTCTCACTTTCAGTCTGTATGTGTCCCTAGGTCTGAAGTGGGTCTCTTGTAGACAGCATATATACGGGTCTTGTTTTTGTATGCATTCAGCAAGTCTATCTCTTTTCGTTGGCACATTTAACCATTCACATTTAAGGTCATTATCTATATGCATGTTCCTATTACCATTTTCTTAATTGTTTTGGGTTTGTTTTTGTAGGTCTTTTCCTTCTCCTGTGTTTCCTGCCTAGAGATGCTAAATGTTCCTTTAGCATTTGTTTTAAAGCTTGTTTAATGGTGCTGAATTCTCTTAGCTTTTGCTTGTCTGTAAAGGTTTTAATTTCTCGGTAGAATCTGAATGAGATCCTTGCTGGGTAGAGTAATCTTGGTTGTAGGTTTTTCCCTCCATCACTTTAAATATGTCCTGCCACTCCCTTCTGACTTGAAGAGTTTCTGCTGAAAGATCAGTTGTTAACCTTATGGGGATTCCCTTGTATGTTATTTGTTATTTTTCCCTTACTGCTTTTAATATTTTTTCATTGTATTTAATTTCTGATAGTTTGATTAATATGTGTCTTGGCATGTTTCTCCTTGGATTTATCCTGTATGGGACTCTCTGTGCTTCCTGGACTTGATTGACTGTTTCCTTTCCCATGTTGGGGAAGTTTTCAAGTATAATCTCTGCAAATATTTTCTCAGGCCCGTTGTTTTTCTCTTCTTCTTCTGGGACCCCTATAATTCGAATGTCGGTGTGTTTAATGTTGTTCCAGAGGTCTCTCAGACTGCCCTCAATTCTTTTCATTCTTTTTTCTTTATTCTGCTCTGCAGTAGTTATTTCCACTATTTTATCTTCCAGGTCACTTATCCATTCTTCTTTCTCAGTTATTCTGCTACCTATTCCTTTTAGAGAATTTTTAACTTCATTTATTGTGTTGTTCATCACTGTTTGTTTGCTCTTTAGTTCTTCTAGGTCCTTGTTAAATGTTTCTTGTATTTTCTCCATTCTATTTCCAAGATTTTGGATCATCTTTACTATCATTACTCTGAATTATTTTTCAGGTAGTCTGCCTATTTCCTCTTCATTTCTTTGTCTGCTGGATTTTTACCTTACTTCTTCATCTGCTGCATATTTCTCTGTCTTCTCATTTTGTTTAACTTACTGTGTTTGGGGGTCTCCTTTACATAGGCTGCAGGTTTGTAGTTCTGTTGTTTTTGGTGTCTATTCCCAGTGGGTGACGTTGGTTCAGTGGCTTGTGTAGGCTTCCTGGTGGAGGGGACTGGTGCCTGTGTTCTGGTTGGTAGGGCTGGATCTTGTCTTTCTGGTGGGTGGGGCCATTTCTGGTGGTGAGTTTTGGGGTGTCTCTGACCTTAGTATGATTTTAGGCAGCCTCTCTTCTAATGGGTGGTTTTGTGTTCCTGTCTTGCTAGTTGTTCAGTATGGGTCATCCAGCGCTGGAGTCTGCTGCCGGTGTGTGGAGCTGGGTCTTAGTGTTGAGAGAGAGATCTCTGGGAGAGCTCTCAGCGATTGATATTACAAGGGGCCGGGAGGTCTCTGGTGGTCAAATGTCCTGAGCTTGCCTCTCCCACCTCAGAGGCTCAGGCCTGAAACCAAGCTGTGGCACCAAGACCCTCTCAGCCATATGGATCAGAAGAAAAGGGAGAAAAAAAGAAATAAAATAATTATTAAAATTAAAAAAAATGATAATTAAAAAAAATAGAAGAGAACAACCAAACCAATAAACAAATCCACCAATAATAACAGGCGATAAAAAGTATAATAAACTAAACATAAAAATCAGAAATAAATCTGTCACAGACAGCCAACCCCAAGTCTTCAGCTGCTCCTGAAGTCCACTGCTTCAATTTTGGACGATTTGTTGTCTGTTCAGGTATTCTACAGATGTAGGGTACATCAAGTTGATTTTGGGAATTTAATCCGCTGCTCCTGAGGCTGCTGGGAGAAATGTCCCTTTCTCTTTGTTTGCACAGCTCCTGGGGTTCAGCTTTGGTTTTGGCCCCACATCTGTGTGTAGGTCGCCCTCAGGCATCTGTTCCTGCCCACACAGGATGGCGTTAAAACAGCGGCTGATTAGGGGGCTCTGGCTCATTCAGGTGGGGGGGCTCTGGCTCATTCAGGAGGGGTACATAGGTAGTTATATTTCGAATGTGGGGCAAGCCTGCAGTGGCAGAGGCCAGCGTGATGTTGCAACAGCCTGAAGCGCCTCATGTGTTCTCCCTGGGGAATTTGTCCCTGGATCATTGGACCCTGGCAGTGGTGGGCTGCACAGGCTCCCGGGGGTGGGGCCTGTGTGGATAGTGACCTGTGCTTGCACACAGGATTTTTGGCAGCTGCAGCAGCAGTGTTAGCATTTCATGTCCCTCTCTGGGGTCTGAGCTGTTGGCCGCCACTTGTGCCCATCTCTGAAACTTGTTTAGGCGGTGTTCTGCCTTCTGTGGGCAGACAGGGAAGGAATCCCCTCACCTCGTGCACCCCGAAACAATGGTCTGTTGCCTCTTAGTCAGGTCCAGACATTTTCCTGGAGTCTCTCCTAGCTGGCTGTGGCACACTAGCCCCCTTCAGGCTGTGTTCACGCAGCCAACCCCAGTCCTCTCCCTGGGATCTGACCTCTGAAGCCTGAGCCTCAGCTCCCAGCCCCCACCCACCCCAGCAGGTGAGCAGACAAACCTCTCAGGCTGATGAGTGCTGGTCGGCACTGATCCTCTGTGTGGGAATCTCTCTGCTTTGCTCTCTACACCCCTGTTGCTGTGCTCTCCTCCGTGGCTCCAAAGCTTCCTCCTCACCCACCCCCCCGTCTCCGTCAGTGAAGGATCTTCATAGAGTGTGGAAACTTTTCCTCCTTCACAGCTTCCTCCCAGAAGTGCATGTCCTGTCTCTATTCTTTTGTCTCTGTTTTTTCTTTTGCCCTACCCACTTATGTGGGGATTTTCCTGCCTTTTGGGAAGTCTGAGGTCTTCTGCCAGCATTCAGTCGGTGTTCTGTAGGAGTTGTTCCTGATGTAGATGTATTTTTGATGTATTTGTGGGGAGGAAGTTGATCTCCACATCTTACTCCTCCGCCATCTTGAAGGTCTCCCCATCATAATATTTTAATTGTGCGTAATTTTGTTTTTATTTTTTGTGTTTACTATACATATTTTTTTATTTATTAAATATATTAAGTGCTATTATAATAAGTGCTTTGTTAGAGATTCAAAGAGATGACAAGGAATATAAAACTAAAAATCAGAAAAAATATCTACATTCGTGGATATTATTTTTTAACCCAGAATATTGACAGTTACGAAAATCACAAATCAATGCAATCTAACAATAAGTGCAGTACTAATGCATTGTACCCTGGAGCACTTCATTGTGTAAAAGAACCTACTTAGAAAAATATCAAATGAAAGATTCCTAAAAAAGTGACAAGTGAGCTAAATACTGATAAGAAATGAAGGGTGTATATGTCTGTGTGTGTGTCTGTTTGTATATGTGTAACTCGGGGTGTGCAAGGGTATATGAGGGTCAATGAGGCAAAGAGGTGGTGGGTAAAGGTGAAACAGATAGGGCTCTGTGTCCTGTAAAAGCTTTTTGGATCTGGGATGAAGTGCAGGCAAATTCATATTTGAAAGACCACAATGTGGGAAAAAAGTAGAAAGAAAGTGTAGATGCATCAATAGAAAAATAACTGAATAAATTACTATTTATCCAACTCATGAAATATTGTGTAGCCAAGGAAAATAATGAATTAGAAACATATGGATTAATTTCTAGTAATATCTACAAATTGTTAAGGGAAATACAAAATGCAACAAATAATTACAAGTAAATTTTGTAGTGTATATATAAATTTTTCATATGACCACACATATATATACTGATTTTATAGTGTGATCATATGATTCCACATTACATGATTTAAATGCAGTTCATTTATTTCACTCACTGAATGAGATACTCGTAATACAATTGATGTGAATTTCAATTTTTATGTGTGTGGGCAATAAAAGGGTACATTTCGGGTACAAGTTCAAATAATTAAAGGGTTGTTTTAAAATTGACTGATTATGCCGACACATATATGGTCAATTAACTTTCAAGAATACACAATGAGAATAGGATAGTCTTTTCAATGAATGCATAAATTCTGAGGATCTAAGGTATAACATGGTGACTGTAGTTGATAATACTTTATTGTAAAATTAAAATTTGCAAACAGAGTAGATCTTAAAAGTTCTCAGCCAGAAAAAAAAAAGTAATTACATGAGGTGATGGATGTGTTAATTAACTTGAATGTGAGAATCCTTTCACAATGTATGCATATATCGAATCATCACATTGTACACTTTAAATATATTACAATTTTATTTGTCAACAATACCTCAATAAAACTGGAAAAATAATTAAATTGACTGATTATGAATTTGTCCAATTTATGTCTTGTGCAAATCACATGCAAATCTGAGGTAAGAGTTAAGTATTTTTGCATATCATATGCAAATGAAGGCTTTTAATTTACTTGATATTGTAAATTCATGTAGATGTTATATACCGGTTTTTGATTAAAACACTTGTCAACTATGTCCCTATCAAATGTGTTTTACTATGTAAAATCTAACTCTCTTTATATATGTGATACATCTTTGAAATAAAGTGGTATGAAAAGGCAATGGTATTATTGTTAACCAAATATTATTCATATTAATTTCTTAAACAGTCACATTCAACTTAATTCATTCCATCATTTCATTATATATTGTCTCATATTATGTTCATTTTATTTTATGAATGTGAGATGGTATTCCCAAAATGGCAATTGGTGTCCAGTTTATGGTTATTCTTTCATTGACTACATTATATTGCTTTAGTTGATCCTTATGATAATTATTTGCTCATAGTATTCTAATGACTTCAAAAGGCATAAAATTCTAAAAAAGATCTAGATCCTCAATTTTTTACAAAAAATGTAATTGTAAATATTTTAATGTGACAGGAAGAGTTCAGTAGTTTCATTTGTATCCATTAGTTAATGCTCACTATAAGTTCTCATGAAGTCTGTGCTGAAAGCACACACAGTCTGGCTTCCTCCAAATGCTCTCATTCTTTCAAATGTAATTATTTCTGAGCTATTTTTGTATTTTGACCTGAAACAAATAGACTGCCAGATATTTGTCCAGCAAAGATGGGTTTATTTAGGATCAGCAAACAATTGAAATTCAGGGTCTGGAACCATGGCAAGCCGTGTACAAATCCCCTGCACAGCAAGGGAAGGAGAGGACTTTTATAGAGAGGAAAAGAAAGTTGGGAGTAAACAAAGAGTCTGGCTTTTCATTGGCTGAGTACTTGCCAGGAAAGAAGGGGAGTCTTGGTTCTTTCTGTTGGGCTCTGCTACTGTCACAGGGAGTGAGAACTACCTTTTCTGGTGTCCAGACTCTATTTAATTGAGTTTTCTGTTTATTAATTTTTTACAGTATAAACCTAAAATGCTATAAAATAAAATCTTAAAAAGGAAACATTATAGTAGTATAATGTTGAAAGAGCTCCCTACCCTCTGCCCTTTATTGTAGTCTCAGTGTACATATCTTAGCCTGTTTGAGCTGCTATAACAAAAAGACCATAGACTGGGTGGCTTATAAACAACAGAAATGTATCTTTCACACTTCTTGAGACTGGGAAGTCCAAGATCAAGGCACCAGCAGATTTGGTGAAGACCACTTCCTGATTCATCCATGGCTGTCTTCTCACTGTAACCTCATATGGCACAGGGTCTCTTTCATAAGGGCACTAAGCCCATTCATGAGAGCTCCATCCTCATTGTCTTATCAACTCTCAAAGGTCTCACCTCCAAACAGGGTGATTAGCTTTCAAGTATGGGGTGGAGGGAGATAAACATTCAGTCTATAGCAGTACTTAAAGGAAAATGAGCTTCAAATGAAATGATAAAACTGAAGTAGCCCAAAAGGTATATAATAATGTTTCATAGTGCCTATGACTGCCTCAGTGGAAATAATTTCCAGTTCACACCCAATTGGGTTGTCCTACTTTCTGCAAAATTAGTCAGATATAAACTATATCATGTTCCCCTACCCTGCACTTTCAATTCTGGCCACAGAGCAGAAGAAGAAGCATGTGGACATGAACAAGTGCACAGAACATGAAGTTACTTTTCAAGGATGGATGAAAACATATTAGGAAAAATGTAATGGCTCATCTTAATATCACAGTGTAAACACCATTCTCAAATAGCTGTCTGCAGGCAATTTTCCTATAATGTTGAATTAAAACAAAATCTCTTCAGAAATTGAGTTCATACACTTTCTATATTTGAGGACTAAATGTAGAGCACATGCAATATAAAATATAATTTTTCAGCAATTAGCAGTAAACATCCAGATATGGAGGGTTAGCGTTCACATTATTAATTGCAGAGCCAGAATTGTGTCAGGTCCAAAGAAAAGGCTTATCAGAAAGTGACGGGAAACTCATTCCTCTGGTGCTGTAACTAATATTTTTACCAATTCCTATAGAGAAATAACTAAAAAATGATTTAGACATTGTATAGAACTGTATTGTTTAATTAAGCTTAGGGAAACTATGTAAACTATACATATATACCGCACCATAGTCATTAAAATTAACTTTTACAGGCAATACTCAATTATTTTTAATTTATTTTCTTATAACTTAAGCTTTAGAAACTTTATGGTAGGAGTTTAGTTGAATTTATTTTGTGTGTATCTCTTTGTATAAAGTGTCATTTGTTTTTTTTAAATGAATGAGCTTAGATACAAACTTGGACAAGTAACGCCATGAGGCAGAAGTTCCTTCTTTGTTCACTTTGACTCGACTTTGTAAAAAAAAAAAACACAGAGTAGTTGTGCTTACATTACAAAGGAAAACTTTGTACCATTTACTATCCATACTTATATGTTATGACTTGCAGGATGTATGCAATTTGTTTTGAAGACACTTTTGAAATCTTATTCACTTAAAAAATAACTGATGAGGTTTCTTAAACTATGTGACTAAAGGAATAATTTTTGGTGGATACTTCATCTCTTCTTTGAATATAATTTGTATTTGTCTTGTTCTTTCTATATTCTCTTCTATTTTTATGGCCATCAATTGTAGGATGTTCTCAGTGTTTGCTTGTGTACTTGCTTCCAGTGAGGTCAAATTTTAAGAGTCCAGTCTATGTCTATAAGGTGAGATTCTGTCTCTGCTATTAGTTACACTCTTTACTGTCTCATTTGTTTAATTATAAAGTTGATTGCATGCTGTTAGGACATTGGTCCCTTTTCCCCCATTCTAGTTTTCAGTTCAGGGATCTTGTTATTAATCTCTCTCCTCGACCTAGTATTTGGTTGTCCCACTGCTGCAGGGAATGGATTTCATTCTTCCTCTAATATTCTCTTTTTTTTTTTTTGACAACAAGAGAGATCTGATCATCTGTTGAGACCACTGAGTACCAGTGTTGCTTCATAGGTCATAAGTTTTATTGATTTTCAGCTGCACTCACTTCTCATTCTTGTCCAAGTTCCTAGGTCTCAGTTCTCCTGCCTCCCCAATTTGCTGAGAAAAATAATTTTGCCTGTTGCCAAAGTCCTAGATATAATGTCTGATTATCCAGATTACTCCCTATAATTCTTGTCCAAGCATTGATTTTACATAAGAAAATACTCAGGAGGAATTTGCGTGTTCCTAATGCAAGAGAATCATTGAGTAAGTTTTTTTTACCACTGTCTCTGTATACAACACATTGAAATTTGTGTCTGCATGAAATTTGGGTCATTAAATAAATGCCCTTTTCCCAACCATAGTCTCACCCCATATCCTTGGTCCCTGTATGCATTATTCTCAATGTATTGTTTTAATATACAGGCTATCAACTATTAAAATATAACAAAGAAAAGTTAGGTTTTCTTAGCTGAGGTAATAAGACAAAGCAATAAATGAATCCCAGGGGTTTTCTTTTGTACTAACAAAGTGCTTTTAAAGCAGTTTCATATAGCAGCATTTATGCAGTTTTCTAAACTCTTACTCACTGAACTATTCAGTATATTATTAAATAAAGCTTTGCAAAAACGTTTTGTATCAAAAGAGTTAATTTTAGCACCACATATATTATCTCCCACTCTAACACCCAAAGAGGAAAGTGAACCAACAAATGCTGTTATATATGGACTAGCATTTCTCATGATGTGGTTGCTGGATCAGTAGCATATGCAAATTGTTAGAAATGTGAGTTCTCAGACCCACCCCCAAACTTACTAAATCAGAAACTCTTCAGGGTAGAGCCCAGAAATTTCTGTTTTGACAAGCTATGTTGGCCATGAAAATGTCACACTCAGCTCTCCCGCTGCAGGGAACAAGATTAACTAATGGTCCCAACTGCAGCCCTTTTGGATCTGCCCCCATTTTCACATAAAGGCTGCTCCTAGCCAGTGACTGAGTAGATTAGGTATACTAAAGGAGCTGTATTTCCTGCATGATGCAGAGCTCCTTTAACAGGTAACTTTGGCCCGTAGCATCAGTCTTGCCAAAGCATTCTTAATACTGTGCTATAGTCTGAAACTCTTTATATCAAATATTTTTCTTTCCCCTCTTTCTCACTGGGCTCAAACTTACTTCTTGGTCTGAATGATTTCCCCACTTTTCTGACTCCCTCCCTTTCATCTTTACCAGGCATCTCCTCCAATTCTTCTTTTGTACCTCTAATTTCATTTTAGTATTGGCTTATCAGAGAACCCTCACTACTCCAAGTGGTACCAGGAATGCTTAAAAAAACAGGGGATATAAGTGGGGTTTTGTAAAAACCTAAATTAACAGTCAAGCTTTTCAGATACTCTGATGCACATTGAAGCTTGAGAACCAGTTTTATAGACCTTTTCCATTTTTGTTATAGTTAGCAATACTAAGTGGATCACAGCCCTCACATTAAGGAGATTACCAAGTGTTTCTTACTTGAGGGTATTGATTCTTGGAGGATGACTGAATTCAAGCAGGAATTGACAAAGGCAATATTTAACTACATCTATTAAATTTTGAATCAAACTGAAGAACAAAGAGAACTGAAACTATCATCTAGCAACATGACACATGCTGCTACAGGATCTTATAAAAGGTAAAGAGAATAAACCAAGTTAGAAAAGAACCCCTTGAGAATGAATACGCTCTATGAAATGATGAAAACAAAAGTGTATTCTTGTTTCAGACTTTTAATTGGATAAGATTAAGCCTTCTTTCTATATGATCCCCTAAAACCTTATTATCCTGGATCCTTGATTGTTACTCAGGTTATTGCATTTACAATAAGCAAACTGCTAGCCATGGTTATGTGATATTCTACAAAGGAACACATCCTTTTGAACAGCCCTAAAGCACTTATTGACATCATGTGAGGACTTGGATTTTTACCATTTTCACCTTATAAATCTTGTAATAAATGATGTTTAGAAATCCAACAGAATATTCAGAGGGAAAACATCCCTGATATTTTAAAATAAGTATGCTGTGAGAGGGTGTAGGAAAAATCATACAATGTTTGCTCATTTTCACAAATGCTGCCTGCTGATATTACTCCTTAAAGAAATATTTTTAACACA
Source organism: Stenella coeruleoalba (assembly GCF_951394435.1). NCBI lineage: Eukaryota > Metazoa > Chordata > Mammalia > Artiodactyla > Delphinidae > Stenella > Stenella coeruleoalba. The sequence continues at coordinate 32,851,503 of NC_137154.1, forward strand.
AAGTTCATACTGAATTTTTCCAATTACTTAAAATTTTGCTTTCATCCTTTGTGGTCAAGGATGGCATGATTCACTGTTTGCAGGAAATTGTTTCAGACTCTAGTCAGAGAAACTGAAAAATGTCTACTCTGGTACCCAGGCATTTTCTAAATTAGAATTGATTTCATCATCTTGGTAAACTCCTACATTTTTCTGTTTGTTTGTTTTGCAGATTTGTGTTTGCATATTTTTTAGTTAAAATGAATTTTTATGCAAAGATATTGCTGAATAACTCATTTAAAAAACAGTTCTTTTTTAAAGCTAATTTTACCATATTAAATACATAGTAGCCCCCTCTTATACACAGGGGATACGTTACAAGACCCCTAGTGAATGCCTGAAGCCTCAGATAGTACTGAATCCTATGAGTACTGTTTTTTCCTAAACTCTACACACTTATGATAAAGTTTATTTTATAAATTAAGTGCAGTAAGAGATTACCAAAAATAACTAATAATAAAAATAGAACAATTATAGCAACATATTGCAAAAAAAAGTTATGTGACTATGGCCTCTCTCCCTTTTCTCTCAAAATATTTTATTGTACAAATGTAATGCCTCTTCCTTCTTGAGTAAGCACTTATATCATTCACTATGGCTGTAATTTTTGCAGTTTGAGATGCAACAGCAAAAAACTGGCATGGATTTCTTTTCCCTTTTTCACAATTTAACAAGTAGAAGACTTGTTCTTACAATAGATCATAGCACAACTTCAGCATACAGTTTTTCTCTTTCCTTATTAAATCAGAAACTTTCACTTCTTCACGTAAAGGAAGCACTTTAGGGCTTCTCTTTGGCATGAATGCCAGCATCACTACTCTTGGGCTTTGGGGCCATTTTGAAGTAAAATAAGGATTACCTGAAAACAAGCACTGCAGTACCTCAACAGTTGATCTGATGGATCTGATAACCAAGAAAGCTACTAAGTTACTATGGGAGGGATATGCTGGACAAAGAGATGAGTCACGTCCTGGGCAGGACAGAGTGGGATGACTTGAGATTTCATAACACTACTCAGGATGGTGCGCAATTTAAAACGTATGAGTTTATTTCTGGAAGTTTCTATTTAATATTTTCAAACTGTAATTGACTGTAGTAACTAAAACTGAAGAAAGCAAAACCACTGTAGATAAGGGAGTCTATTGTATTTTATGAAATGTTTTGTTTTCCTTTTTTTTTTTTTTTTTTGATATTTAAGTAGAATTTGACCTACAAATTTGATGCTATATATTAATCCTGATTTCCTAGATCAGGCTGTGACATCCTTTCTCTGAACTATTTAGTTAGCAGTTAAGTTTCAAAAAATGATAAAAAAAATAAAATTAACAGGCTCTATTGATGATGGTGAAAATATCCTGAGTGTCTGTGTATGCCCAAACTCATCATTGTACACATTAAATATGTGCAGTTCTTTGTATATCAATTATAATCAATGATGCTGTTAAAACAAAAAACAAAAAGAGTTTAGGCTCTGATGTTAGGTTTACACCCTGTCATTTAACTGTAAATTCTAAGAGACTTTTTGAGATTTTTTTTCTCATCTATATAATGGATGAGAAATATAGTGTTAGTATATATACTGAAAATCCTTTCATTTTAATGCTATTACTGCAGAAAGTCTGTGGGTTTATAAAAATTCAGGTAAGTAGGAAATCTTTTTTTTAAAGGCACATATATGCCTAAATTAAAATATATTAACTTAAAACATTAAGTTTCAAAACATTCAGCTTCAAAACATTCCATTTATCACAGGTTTTAAGGCCAAGTTCATTACAGTATTCTGGTACCAAGTCTTTTAAAATCAGGATGATCATACCATATTATCCCCATTCCCAGGGGCCTTCTTCCTTCTCTTCCCACAAAACACTTTCCTTTTCCTTACACTTGACTGCCTTTCTCTCCTCTCTGCTTGTGCACATGTTATTTATCTGCCTGGATGCCTGTTCCACTTTTTTATACCAAGGCCCAAACTCAAAGCATCTACACCTTGAAAAGTTTCTCTCTCTCTCACAAGCAATTACGTTTAATAACTTTTGTGGTGTGTGTGTGTGTGTGTGTGTGTGTGTGTGTGTGATATAAAAATGTTATTTCAGCAGTTATCATATTGCATTTTAATTATTTATGTAGCAAAGCAGATTTCTTTATCTCCCTCCCTGCTAGACCCTGGTACCTGAGGTTAAGGCAACCTAGCAGGCTTTGTGATATAACTCAAGACACTCTCTTTAAAAACCATATCAGGGGCTTCCCTGGTGGCACAGTGGTTGAGAGTCCACCTGCCGATGCAGGGGACACGGGTTCGTGCCCTGGTCTGGGAAGATCCGACATGCCGCGGAGCGGCTGGGCCCGTGAGCCATGGCCGCTGAGCCTGCGCGTCCGGAGCCTGTGCTCCACAACGGGAGAGACCACAACAGTGAGAGGCCCGCGTACCGCAAACAAACAAACAAAAACCATATCAATGTTTAACTTACTAGTTATGCTGCTAAGAGAGAAAATTCTGGGTGCATTTTATATTGCTTCCCTTAGGCAGGCTCACTGTGAAGGCCTCCCCTTAGGCAGGCTCACTGTGAAGGCCTCCCCTTAGGCAGGCTCACTGTGAAGCCCTCCTCCACTACTTCTTTTGACCTGTGCATCTGCAAAGTCATCCTGCTCCCCCCCTCCCTCATTTCTACCCAAAAGCAAGATATGATTGTCATTCTCACCTCCCATTCTCTTAGCTTTCTTTATGTGTATCATTCAGCCTCCCAAGCTCTCCCTCAGCAGAGTAAATATCGTAGAAATACTTTCACAGCATCAGTTACTTATTCTATTAATCTCAATCTCAAGACTTCTTACCCAAAGTCTTCTGGCATAGCCTACACCTGAATGGGTGGTTCATGATATCAGCCACAGAGCTTGCAAACTTTGATTTTCCTTCCTGCATTTTGCTGGAACTTTCCTTTTAGTTCTTCCTATTCTGGTTTTTCTGTTTCCTCAGCCTCTATATTTAGATTCTTTGGTGATACTCCTTCCAGGAGATTACTAACAGTTAGACAGTGGATTAAGAACTTTACATGCATTTTCTCATTTAATCTACACAGTGCAATCCTATACACTAATTGTTCTATAATCAATATTTTTCAGATGAAAAGAATAAGGCTTAGAGAAACTTATGACTTTGCCCAAGGCCACAGAGCTAAAAAAGTTGACCTTAAACCAGATCAATTTAAGTGTACTTTTATGCTCTTAATCAGTGTATCAACAGCGAAAGAAACTCTTTAGAGGGGCATTCTTTTTTAATTTTTTTTTTTTTTGAGTCATACAGTAATGGCAACTTAGTGATGTATGCCAAAAGGTACTCCAGGTACAAAGAAGTCTTAGCCTGGATTTAAATACACCAAGGAATGCAGCTCTGGGTCTTCTCTAGCAGAACTATTATAAGATGCCTATAAGAATATGAGCAGATGAGTAGAATGCAATATTTTATAGCAGTTTTGATAGCAATAATGAATAGAAGGAATTTCATAGGGTTTGCTAAGAAGGCTTTGAATTCTATTTTCATGTGAAAGAAAGATTATTAATGTTTAAATCATTACATTGAAAATCCCATTTCTAAATCATTAAATTATTTGAAAGTTTGACTAATGAGTAAAATGTATTCAAGAGTGAATTCATTGTTAATGTTAAATCTGAAACACTGTTTTTACATGAAATAGTATTAAATATTTTCACTAACACAAAATATGGTTTTGCTTTAAGTTGGAGGACTAAAATTCATTCCCATTGTGAGGTAGATATAAAAAATAATGCACATGAAATACGTGCTTTTCTAAATAATGTTAGGTCTAGTATAGTAAACCAAATAAGTGACATATTTACTGGATAATTCAGGAAAAAGAAAATGTTAACCTATAGAAAATTACCACATCCAGCAGCAACATGCTTTTCTTTATTCTTTACCTTTCTGTTTTTTGTGTAGAATGGGAACATAGAGAGGACCGTATGTACTATTATCTCAGGAATTAGAGACAGTTGCATTTCAGTCTAAGGGGCATATCTATCAGCTAAATAACCTCAGTCAACTCAACTCTCTGAGCCCAGGCTTTCTCATTTGCCAAATGAGTAATAATGTAGCTACCTGTATCAGGTAAAATTAATTTAGACTGCAAAACAATGAGTCCTATTAATACAGATATTTATTTATCTCTTTTATAAATATCTAGGATATGTAGCCCAAGGCTGTATGTAGGCTCTGCTATATCTTTCCTGGGGTGTGGCTTCCATTCTCACAATCGAGGATGGTGACTTCCACATTCTAGGCAGCAAAGCAGAAAGACAAAATTAAGACTTCCACATACATCATGTTGACCAGAACTCAGTCTTGTGGTCATAAGAAAGGTATAAGGGGTGGTTGGGAATATAATCCTTATTCTGGGTGACTCTGTTCTCAGCTTTTTAGTGGTTATGCAATGAGGCAGTATAGTATGTTGAGTAAGAGTGCTAACTCTGGATTTGTATTACCTGAGTTTGTAGCCTGGGTTTGTCACTTACTTGCTGTTTGATCTTGAGAAAAATTCTCAGTGTCTTCATTTCCTCATGTGTAAAATTGGGATGATATCAGCACCTACCTTGTAAGTAGTTCTAAAAATTTCATGAGTTATAATATGTAAAGTGCATGCCTTATTTAAATGTGTCAATAACTGTTCAATCTTAAGATTTCATCTTAAGATTCTATCTTTATATTTGCCAACTTGCAACAAACTACTCATTAGTGTAACTAGACATAAGGCATATTTTTTTTCCTTCCAAGGAACAACCAAATGTGTACATCAATATATCCTTATACTGTATTTTGCTAAATATTGCTGAAATCATCTTGGATCCCCAATTAAACCATGGGCTGAACATTGGGAGCCACAAAAGTAGACCAGTGGATCCCTAACAAGGCCCACAGATAAAATTTGTTAATTTTTAAATTTAACTATAAAAATGTATTTTTAATTCTGAAATTTCATTTTCTATTTATTTATTTATTTATTATTTATTTATTTATTGGCTGTGCTGCATGGCATGTGGGGTCTTAGTGCCCCAACCAAGGATTGAACCCACACCCCTTGCAGTGGAAGCATGGAGACTTAACCACTGGACTGCCGGGGAAGTCCCTGAAATTTCATTTTCATAATAACCTGTAAAATAGTATATGGATAATCTAGATATTTTTAATATACTCAATAATAGGAAACATGGGCATTATGTTCACATTTATGATCACCTTCATACCAAGATGTATTATAATTGGTAATGGTTTTACAGCAGTTGAAATAGATAGCCAATAGTATATACACACCCAATTTAAAGATAAAAATAAAAAATCTTCTTCTATAGCATTCAAATCAATTATAGGCTTTGAGATCTTGAGCCAATTTCTATATACCACAGTCTCCTCCAAAATGAGGATAATAATAATGAATTTATAAAGATAATGATATGAATTATGTATTTAAAAAATTCAGATTTATCTTGCCTCACTTGCCTCACTCCATCAACTGTAGAAATAGTGACAACAATACAGATATTTTTTATTATTGATTTCCAGTGGAGAGTTTCATATGCCTTAAGACGAACCTTATTGCCATAGGAAAAAAGCAGCTTTAGGTTGTTACCAAAATTCACCTTATAGGAACAAATATTCAAGAGACTGCTCTGTTAGAGATTTTTAAGTATGAGGTATCACTTCCTAAGACATAATTATTAGAAACAGCATTCTCTGTATTATTATGTTGAAGTCATAGCAGAAAAATATATTATCTGTATAACAGGACATGAGACTTAATATGTTAAAGCAAGGCAAGATTATTTAAGACACCAAGTTATCAATATAAAGTTTATTGCCTGATAGTTTTGTTTGGCTTTCTAAAAGATTAAGAAAATTATGTTGTAGTAGGTTGAATTGTCTAATACCAAATAAATATGTCCAAGTCTTAATTCCTTATATCTCTGAACATGATCTTATTTGGAAATAGGGTCTTTGCAGGTGCAGTTAAGGATCTTGAGATAAGATCATCCTCGATTTATGGCTGTAAATCCAATGACTGGAATCCTAGTAAGAGAAAGAAAAGAGTTATTTAAAACACACAGACACAAAGTGGAAAGCCATGTGAAGACAGAAGTGAATGAAGATTGAAGTGATACATCTATAAGACAAGGAACTTCAAGGATAGCATAAACCACCAGCAGTTAGGAGCCAGGTATTTGCCAGTACTTTTTTTTTTTTTTTTTTTTTTTGCGGTACAAGGGCCTCTCCCGTCGCGGAGCACAGGCTCCGGACGCTGTGGCCCAGCGGCCATGGCCCACGGGCCCAGCCGCCCCGCGGCGCACGGAATCCTCCCGGACCGGGGCACGAACCCGCATCCCCTGCATGAGCAGGCGGACTCTTAACCACTGCGCCACCAGGGAAGCCCTGCCAGTATTTTTTATTTTATTTTTTTTACCTCTAAATGGAGACCATCTTTTACTTTGAGAATTACTAGTATAGGCAGCAAGTACTACTAAAGAATGTGAAATGAGACATTATAGTGGCTGGAAGAGTGAAAGATGGCTGGAAAGAACCTGGAGAACATCTCTTCTAAACTGCATTTTATAGATGAAGTCTGTGTCTGGATTTGGGCTGTGATTGGTTTTCACTTTACTTTCTCTTAATCTGTCCTGGTTATTAGCTTCAGTGAGAAATTTAAAAGCTTTATGAAGCAAAGAGATCAAGTGACTGTGTAACGTACAAACTAAATAGTTTCTCCCTAGAGATATAAATATCAGTTAAAATAGTACCTTAATGATTCCAGAAATCATTTTCTCAAAGCACCTATAATAAACAAAAGCTTCATTTTAAAAGAAAAACCAAAGACAAAATTTTCTTTGCCTCTTCAGAGGTTGCCAAGATGCAGTATAAAAAGTTCACAGTTTCTTGCTTTTAGTCCAGTGATACTTATGGTTTTGTAATGATAAAGTTTTCTCTTTCAGCGTCTTTGTGCACACAAGTTTCTGAAAGAAAAAAAATTTAAGGAGAGCTATTTTACAGGAGTTTTGCCTTTCAATATCTGAACAACTTTTACTCCATGGGGCACTTCTGTAACATCTTCATTTTTGTCTTCATTTTCTGTCTTAGTAATTGATCTGCAGGCTAATGGCTTTTGGAACTGATGCATTTAGACAGCTTCAGGTGGTGGATGGGAGTTGCTAGGTAACCTTGCCTGTAACAAGGTTGTTGAGTCTTTTACCTGAGAGCCTTGTCTGGGAAGAATCTGAGGCAAAGACTGCTTCTAACTCTTGTTTCTTTAGGCCTCTAAAAAGAGAGATTTCAAATAAATACATAGGTACTTAAAAAGAATTATCAGGAAATAGAAGATCTCAGCATATCAATGTTTTATTTTCAGGCTTTAGGGGACATCTTTAAAAACTTTATTTGACAAATTTTAAATATTAGATCAATGTTTTATTAAGATCTTAAAAAATATGGAATAACATATATTTGTAGGTTCTTCTAGCTAAACTTTCTGTTTCTTTAAACTGCTACCTAAAATTTATTTACATAATTGTTATTAAATTTAAACAACATTGTGGTTATGGTTATTTTCTTTGACTCAAGTTATCCTTGTAAGATCTTCAATCCTGAAGAAAAGGCACAAAATGGGTAATGAGAAATATTACAAGGCTGCTGTAGTATTAGATGATTCAACTTTATGGCTATGTCTATTAGATAAGTATTGATTATGATACAGTTACAAAGAAAAGAGGAAGACTGAAATATTGCCATTTGATTTGGTTCATGGAGGTTGTAAATTTTCATACCTCATTAGAAGCCAGATCTCTACTTGAAGACCTTTAAATAAGAGATAATTTCTCTGAGGAAGACAAGAGTTCAGTTTTCTGCCACTGTGCATTCCCTACTACTCTGGTATCTCTCAACATAAGAGGGGAGAGTTGATTGGCTCAGAAATACAAAGCAGTTTGTTCAATGTGGTCTGCTCTGTTGGAACAATCCTGTTCATTAGTTTGTTTTTAACCTAGAACCCAAGGGACTGATGAATAAGCATTTGTGATAGTAGTAGTAAAAGACCAGAAATGATACAAATATTACTCTTCCAGGGCTTTCCGCAGAAGAATTTGGGTAGGTAACAAATACAGTTTTTTGTCCGTTTATATAATGTGACATTTAAAAAATTTTCCTCCCACTCATTTTTATCTTTATTTAAACATACCTCTTTATCATTCTTACTGGGTACATATTCATTGAGAGCCCCCAAATCTAGCCCATTTATTTATAATGGAAAGGTAATATGATGACTTAAGAGGAAAATTTTCCATAGGGAAAACCCAAAATTAATTAGGTAACTAGGAAAAAAAACCCTAAATTACCTTTTTTTTTTTTTAAACCTAAATCTGTTGGCATTTGGTAGAAGAGATCTAGTTAGTGAATCTGTCTATATAACCAAGGCAGATGGGATGAGTATGGAATGATCTACTCATGTGACACCAGCCCTTCTTTCCAACGTTATTGTCCATTGCCTTCCTAAGTAAACCCTCTGAAAAGGGTGAATAATAAATGTAGGAATCTTAATTTCTTAAAATGCAGTGTTAGACTATACCTGATACTAATACGGAAATGTTTTTCCATATAGGAACTATTTTACTTTCATTCACTGTATGCAGGCAGCTCACTTGGTTCAATTTGTTATTTCAAAGAGCTCTTCAATAAGATTGACGTGAATTCAGTAGAGCAGAAATAACTGTGAAGCATACATGCAAGTACATTTATATACACACAAATAAAACTATATTAGTAAAAAAATACACAACAACCCACTCAATATAAATTTTAGACTTCATACTGTAGAGAAATAAAGCTAGGCTATAGTGAAGATTTAGTTATACTTAGAGGTTTAGGGCTGCTATTGTTGACAATACCTGTTACCAGGGAAGAAATTCATGCTTAGTTCAAAATCTTTTTTCTCCTAAGCATTAAGAGAGGTATAGAACACGGAGTGGGAAAAGGATGCATTATATAACAAAGCAGTGAAGAAATTTTGTTAAAAATCTATGGTTCTACACTGTTGTTCTTACTGTTTGGTTATCTCTCCCATGTGTCTTAGTTGGAGTCCCCAGAAAAAGCCCCCATTTCTGTGCAACCTGAATGATCCAAACAAATGCCAGCCGTTGACAGGACTTTCTTTGATCATAAGATTATTCTTTAAATTTGTTACAGTCTCTAGGTTTTAAACTATAAGCAAGATGATTCAACATTTTATAGTTCAGTGTGCAAATTTAGTTTCATATTAAGCATGTTATACAGTTTTAGTGATATAATTTGAAAAAGAATCTGCATGGGAAGCTGTGCCCATAAATTCCTAGTCACCTTTGATGGAAGGTAGTTAGGTAGGCTGTTTCAGCAATTCAGATCGTGGAGCTGGGTTGTAGGAATAGATATAGAGAGAAATACATTTGTTTAGGTTTGGTAAATATTCTGAGCTTCATGTTATGTTGGATGGGGGGATAAGGGAAAGGGAGTTATTAATGATGCCTCAGGTCTCTGGGTTATGTGTCTTTGACTTTTTAAACAAAGTATTTCTTGTGAACAAATATATATTTGATATTAGTCCTATCTTCTTAATTATGTTTCCTGCTTATCATCTTTTCTCCCTCTTTTTCTTTTATTCCCTACCATTTCTAGTTCAATTATAGTTGTTTCTTTGTTTTCAAATTTATAATTTTATTTCTATTTTCGTTTTATGGGTGATTAATTTTTTATCTTAACAAACACATTTTTAAAAGTCTTTCTTTTATCACTTCTGTTCCTGAATAAGACAAAACTTTTAGCTTAATTTTATCTACTCATCTCCCTTACTGACATTCCAAAATCTTTTATAATAACCTAGAGTGGTTTTTTTCAGACTTAAATTTTTAAAAAGTTTTTTCTTTCCTTTCAAAATGTTTTTTTGTCATATTTAACTCTACCATGAACATATCAAGCATTCTGCCCTAAAAGATCTTGCCATTTCTAGAAAAAAAAGACACTACTCAAGGAAGAAAACTAGCCAAATAAATCAGAGTAAAGAGCCCTCCCACCCCAAGAAAAAAGAGGGAAGTACAACTTGATATACATAAAAGGCTGGGTTAGGTGCGCTGATTCTCCCTGCAGTTGAAAATCCACATGTAACTGGACAGCCGGCCCCTCATTCTTGGTTCAGCATCTTAGGATTCAACTGAAAAAAAAAAAACCCATACAGCTCAAACCCATGTTGTTCAAGGGTCAACTGTTATTATAAGTGGCGTATATACTTTTCAGAAATTTAGCTATGGAATTAACTAATTTACAGTGTTTTCTTATATTTATCTTTTAAATCAAAACTATACAAGTGAAATATTTTTTAAAAATTAGAGACTTACCTGGTGGTCCAGCAGTTAAGACTTTGCGCTTCCACTGCAGGGAGTTCAGGTTCAATCCCTGGTCCAGGAACTAAGGTCCCACATGCTGTGTGGTATAGCCAAAAAAAAATAAATAAATAAAAAGAAAATTAAACCAAAGTGGTTAGTTTGAAAATAGAGCTATTATTTGATTGCACTCCCCTATAACTAAATTTGAAAATTTTAATTTTGTAAAGCAGTTCAGATTTTCTCAAAGGGTTTTACTCAATTTTGATAAAAATCCTCCCAGGGAAAGTGGATCAGAAATTCTTTAGGATATGATGGATTTTTAAAATATGACATCCGCAATTTTTTTTTTTTGGCTTTTTGTATTTGTTGATAATATCGTAAGATGAAGCACATTCTTTAGAGAATTCTCTTCTAAAATACAAGGCTTTATAGAGTTTTTGTTTTCAATACGTTTAATTTTTATAAATGTTTCTAGTGAGGAGACGAGTATCTTTTTTTTTTTTTTTTGAAACGAGTATCTTTAAAAATCTTTTCTTTTGTAATGTGAGATATATATATATATGATGTCATTTCCCTAGCATAAATAAAGCGATATACTTTGAGTTTGTTTGCTACATGTGAAGAAATGTTTAGTATTAGAGTATATTTGTGTTGAAAGTGATCCTAATGATCATCTATCTTCTCTGCTTTATTTTATTAATTCAGTCATTGAAAAAATATATTTGAATTATTCACTAGATGACAGGAATTATAATACAAAGAATAGGCCACTAAAACCATACAGAGTTTACTAGGAAAACCATGAAAAACATAAGACCAAATGCTGTGAAGTGAATCGTTGGAACGTAGACACAGCTTCAGTATATTATAGTTGTCACTGCCTCTTAACTGCCATGCACATTTAAATATTAAGAAATGCAACTATGTCTGCTAAAGATAAATCAAAGCCATCTGAAATCATGGAATTATCCTAACACTTATAATTATTGAGTGAATTACAAATAAAAGGTATTCATTAATATTCTGTAATTGTCAATCTTGTCTATAATGACAAGTTGGAATAAAATATATCTAGTCAATAGCCAGATACAAGAATCTGCTGATGCCTGAAGAATAACTGTTTCCTTTATGTAATTTAGTGGTTTCCAGGCTGGAGGTGCACCTGATGATAACTAAGGAAGCAAAATGAAAATATTCTGTTTCTACTTATTTTTATCTCAAGTATAAGAAATCAAACATCTCTACTAATTAACATTTAGATTGACACCAGCACCCTCATTAACTCATGTTTTCTGCAGCTAGCTTTATTGTTGTAATCACCTCCCCCAAACCTATATAGTACACCTGTTTTTGTCCCCTTTCTCTATGTTAAATATTTAATGAATCTCTTTGTGGGACCAGCTCTACCTTATCCAACCTATACAGTTATTGCAACCTGGTGTGCTTCTTACCTGTCAGGAAAACACTGATGAAAAATGTGTTTCTTCTCCTTTCCCTCCTCTCAAACATATGATAGTAGGCTTCAGTTGCAGTTTTGATTCTCTGTCACAATACAGGCCATGGAGAGTTTGAATAAAATGTTTAATCTGAAAGTGGGGCCTCATCCATTAACTTCTCTCATGTGACGTTAACCTTCAAAGCTGAAAATTCATAGGGATGGATATATAACTATTTAGAGATTATACAATAGAGTGTTCAAAAATTGAATGCAGTAATTTATCTAAAAGAAGCAGTTGGGAATGCAGGAATATTTGTGAAAGTTTGGTGTGTTTGTAGTAAATGTTGAGGAACTACAATTAAAACCTTAGAAATATGAGTGAAGTTACCTAACTTGAAATTGTAACTTGGAAAAAATTCACCTCATGTTATTTATCCTATGCTTTCAAAATGTTAATTATGATTAATTCAAATATAATTTACATTCATAAAACCCTAGTAAAAATAGTATTACTGATAATAGCATTTATTTTTTAATCATAATTATCTGGAGAAAGCTGTGAGATTCCATACTTGTGTACGTCCTTGTGGGACCAGGACCATAACTTTTAATTTTTCTTTTCTTTTTTTTTTTTAACATTTTGTTTCCATATCAGACTTATCGTTTTGTTTCTTAAAATAGAGTTTTCCTTTAATTTTATGCCAGTGTGTGGTAAGGGGGTCTACCATATTTAAATATCTACCTATACACTTTTTTTTTTCTTGAAATAGTAAGATCAGTAGGTTAATTGGCAGGTTTAGTACACAGAATGGTGAAGGAATTACCCAATTACAATGTTCACTACTCAGCTTTACTTGTTATGATTACAACTATATATATTTTTTTTAATCCACAAAAATATGCAAAAAACTAAAGACTTAAACATTGATAACATGTAATTTGGTCCTATTACTCCATTTCTCTTGGAGAAAAAGAGCTAATACTGAATTTCTTGGGTATTTGAGTAGAATTTGCTTGCAGCATTTCTTATTTCTATTTTGTGTTTGAATTTTCCACATTTTTGTAATGGGAATTTCACTATTCAAAAATGGTAATGCATTTGAAGAAAGAAATACAACTACACTTAATAGCAGAGTGTGCTAGATTTCATATCCAGCATGTGCTTCCTCAAGTGTTTCCTAGTGCAGTAAGGTAAGTAGCACTGCCCTTCAAGGGAATGTTATGGGCAACCTGGGGATTCCTTTGGATTTTCTGGGGAGACACTAACCATCATTATTCCATTCACCTTGGTGGCCACTACATAGTGTTGCTAAATGAAAAGAAAATTGACTTCAAAACTGAGGCCTGCTAGTCCAAGCATTAATCCTTGTGATGATTATTTTGACATTCATATTTGGAACCACTTGTGGGTTTTTGTTTGTTTGTTTGTTTTTGTTTTAAATTCATGACATATCAACGCTATGCCAGATTACCCCTAGTAAGCAATCTCATAAAACTTTCTTATTTATTTCTCCTTCAGGGCTGCTTAGATTGACAATGGTCTATTACTTTGACATGCTCCCAGGGCTCTAGAACTTCCCCCACACTTATTAGTGGAACTGCTAATCCCTCTTAAGACCTTTGGAAGCTTCCCCAGGGACCCAAAGTGATTTTCTGTTAATTCCTCCCAATCTATATTCTAAGCCAGATCACCCTAAATATACTCAGAGTTAGTGAAAATGCACCTCATCATTTTCACATGATGCCTTAATGGACAAATAGAAACACTTATCCATTATTTGATTTGGTTATATGCAAAAGGATTTATTTAAGGACATGTTTTATTTATATTTCATTGTTTTCTGATTGCAGTCATAAGATAAATAAGTGCTAGGGATGTAATGTACAACATGAAAAATATAGCTAAAACTGATGTGTTTTATATTCTGGGAGGTTTCATCATAAGGAAAAAGATGTTTTTATTTTATTTTGTATCTATATGAGACAATAGATATTCACTAAACATATTGTAGTCATCATTTAATGATACGTGTAAGTTAAATCATTATGCTGTATAAACTTATACATTTCTGTATATCAATTATATATCAATTAAACTTGGAAGGAAGACATAAGTGTTAAGATGAAATTTCTTGTAAAACTAGATTGAAAAATCAACTGGACTTCTTTATATCAATAATTTTAAAGTAATGATGAAAGCTTCCTTCAAAAATACACAGTGATTGTTCTACTAATCTGAACTTTAAAAAAAAAAATTTAAACTCAGTTCTCCAAAGTTAGATTTTTCCCCCCTCTAAATCTACATCTTTCATCAGAATAACTTAATCTATGTTCATGGCCCTGTCAATTGACAATTAAGTTCATTCATGTATTAAAAAATGTTGTTTAAGTAACCTATTTTTAAGGATAATGGCTCATTCAACAAACCTGAAAAGTGGCAGTTATTCTCAAATTGTTGAGCACTTGAGCTTTATTTACATTAAAAAATTTAAAGCAGCTTTATTGAGATGTAAGTAATATATAAAAATCTGGACATATTTAATTATACAATTTGATGAGTTTGGACACATGCATGTCATTATGAAACTGATGAGGAAACTCAGGCTCTTTGTCCCAGCACTGAATTGAATCTTGGAGACAGAATTTTGGGTGAAGTAGAAGAGAATAGCTTTATAGCTTTGCCAGGCAAAGGGGGACACAGTGGGCTAATGCCCTCAAAGCTGTGTGTCCCCAACCCGGGGAGTGGGGGAGGAGTGGTTCATGAGCAGTCTTATAGTCAAGGGGCAGGGTTGCTGATAAGGATCAGGGTGACTGCAGGGCCTGCATTCCTTCAATCCAGAGATCATCTGGCATCAGGTGGTCTCATGGTGGGCTTCTGTGGTTCTCGAGGTTATCAAACCATGACCGTCTCTCTGGAATGAAGAATGCTTCATCAAGTAGTTAACATTTTCCATTTGGTGGGAGTTTTAGTTCTGCAGAAGAACTCAAAGATATCTTTATGTATATCACTTGAGGAGGAACCAGGACCCTGCCCCAAGGCTTCACTATTGTTTCTTGACTGCTCCTCCCTTGTCTCTGTGTCCCCTCCCTTCCCTGATTAGCAGCTGTTTGAACCTGCCCTTTGGAGTTCAGGGAAGGTCATGCAGGCTGAATGACGCTTATTTCCTACAAACAAGAAACAGGGGACACAGAAAGACTTTTGTGCCTAGGAAGTCCACAGGTCCTGCTTGGTTTCAATCCCCTCTTTTCCTTGATACTCCTCAGTCTTGAAGAGAACAAATTTCTCTGGGCTCACAGAAATTATTCCTTTGATATGCATCTCAGCTATCTTTGGCCAGTATCCTGTATTTTCACATCCTGAGTTTCCTCAGGGCTCACTGCAGGGAGTGGCTGCAGCCTGATGGCTGCTAGATGGCAGGTATTCTTTCCTTCCTGAGTTCCCTCAGGGCTCACCAGCTCACATTCCTGGTGGCTGCCTTTGCTGATGGCTGTGAAACCCTCTGTTTACTGATATGGCAGGAAATATTCCATTTCTTAGAGGATAATCATAAACTCAGCAGAGGAACTCAGTTTTAGCGGGACTCAGTTTTAAAACCATAACCACAGTCAAAGTAACAAATGTATCCATCACCTCCAAAAGTGTCCTCATGACCCTTTGTTATTGTTTTCTTATGGTAACAACACTTAACAGGAGACCTACCCTCTTAACAATTTTAAGTGCCCAATACTGCATTGTAACTATAATCACTATGTTGTAAGACAGATGTTTAGAACTTATTCATTTTGTAACTGAAACTTTATACCTATGAGAAATGGAATATTACCTGTCATATCAGTAAACAAAGGATGCCACAGTCATCAGCGAGTGCAGCCACCAGCCAAGGGTGAGCTGGTGATCCCTGAGGGAAGTCAGGAAAGAAAAAACAATACCTGCCATCTAGCAGCCATCAGACTACAGGCACTCTCCATGGTGAGCCCTGAGGAAACTCGGTATATGAAAACACAGGATACTGGCCCCAGATAGCTGAGGTGCATATCAAAGGAATGATTTCAGTGAGCCTAGACTCTTGCATCTTCCCATACATAGAAAAATCACTGAATTCCTTAGCTTGAGATATCTGGTTTTCTTTAATTAACAATAATCTTTTGATGTTCAGACTACCTCCCCCTTTGTTGCAAAACTCCTATATATCCTGGCTCCCCTCTCACCTCCTCAGAGCAGTTCTCTCAGGGTTACTTGAGATGCTGCCTTCCGGGCTTGAACTCCTAAAAATTTCTGCTGAATAAAACATAACTCTCAACTTTTAGGTTGTGAATATTTTTTTAGTCTACAACTACTGCACAACAACTCCCCATTTCCTCCTACCCCCAGCCCCTGGAAACCACCATTCTACTATCTGCTTCTATGAGTTTGACTGTTTTACGTACTTCATATAAGTGAAATCATGCAGTGTTTTTCCTTCTGTTAACAACTTCTTTCAATGAGCATAATATCCTTCAGATTCATCCCTGTTGTGGCATAAGACAAGATTTGTGTCTTTCTCAAGGCTGAATAACATTCCTTTGTATGTATATACCACTTTGTATATGTTCAAAATAATTAAAATCAGGACCTTGAAGAGATATCTACACTTCCATATTCATTGCAACTTTATTCACAATAACTAAGATATGGAAACAACCTAAATGCCCATGATGGATGAATGGGTAGAATTCTTGACAATATTCTTCTTTCTGACAACCAACACTTCTGTATAAAGTAGAAAAGTGCTTATACTGAGCCTGTCTTCTTACATCAAAGCTGAAGAGAGGTGAACCTAGCAACTTTGATTTTATTGCAAATATTTAATATATCTATTTAATTATTCAGATCAATAAGATATGTTTATATATGAGAGCTTCTCAGTGACTAAAACCATGTTTTATTTGCATCTCAGTGTTTTATTGCAGATATAAATACGTCTCCCTTCTCTCATTGCAGTAGCACTATCATTGCAAACACTATGTAGGTTTCCAGAATATCTTATTTTTTAAGTATTCATTAATTGCTTTGAAGTTTCTTTTGCATATTTCTACTCTACAAATAAATTTATTTCAAATATTTCTCTTCAAATAGTCCATGTAGTACTATTAACTGTGCATAGGGACTGACATCTGTAAACTCACCTATATGCAATAGATATTTCTTAAATCTAATAATCATCTGGGTTTGTGTTGTCTTTATGTCATCTGGCATGTTGTCATTTCATGTTATAAGAGTTTGTTTCAATACTAAATGTCTTATTTCTTTGCTGAATTGGTGTGAAACATAGCGTTGAAAATTGCAAGTCAGCTGGGAAAATAAGCAATTTTGCAACTATGTGAGACATTTTGAATTTAGCTGTTGATTGAAATATTTTCCAAACAGCTTCTTAATCTTGATCTGAAAATGTAGTAACTGATCTCATAGAAGCATAGAGTTTCTTAATTTGTACTTACAAGAAATAGCTGAAATGAGTTCAGCTTTTTTTTTTCCATCAGGTGTTGGTGGTCTGGTTGGCACCATTGCATTATTTAACTTTATCAGGCAGTTAAAACCCTTAGGTTATGGAAGAGAAATATACTGAGGAATAAATATTAAATTCGAGATAGTCCTCATATATAACAGCTATTATTCTGGTGTGCAGTATAGAAAATATTTTATATTAATTTTCATTTAATTCAATAACTATAATTATTTTTAAATAATATAAATTTTAGGATCATGTAAAATATAAACATTTTGAAGAAGTAATTTTCTGGAGATGTAAAGTCCCCTTTTATGAATTATTAAGCTGAATCATTTTCAATTAGTATTTTTACAAACGAGCACTTTTGGTATTTTGGAAAACAAGTGGTAATTCATAACACAATTCCATTATGAGCAAGAATTTGATTAATTGTTAACATCAAAAGCTAAAAATCAGTTAGTCAGTAATGCCATAATCAATTATATTCTGTATAGAAATGTCTAATACCCAATACTACTACTGCTGCTATTGATAAAGATATGTCATACATTACTCTACAAATATATTGTGAAAAATTTAGAATTACTTAAATAAAAATAAGCACTAGATCTTTTACACCTGCAAGAAAAATATAGAACTTTGCTCTCTAACATATCTATAATAAAAATCACACTTTCCTGGTGTTTCAAGGAAAAAGTCAAGTTCAGGTGCTGTGTGATCCTAGAAGTGAACATTCTGACTGCTGGGGCTATGTATTAAATCTTTTATGCCCAGATAAGAAAAAGATTATTAAATGTTTGCATTTTACAGAGTAAGCCATACAAGTATTATTACAATTGTTATAACAATTTGAGTGGCTGTTAAAATGATTTTGAATTTTTATTACTATAAACATTTACAAACATTGATATTTCATGGCATACCATCCCAATTTGTGGCTTATCTGAAAGCTGTATCATACTCAGTTTGGAGGCTTTGTATTATATATAACTTTACATAGATACGAAGTAATTTAAAAGAAAAAAAGTGAACCTTTACAAATAAGTTATTTTAAATATTGTATAGAGATTTTAAGTACAGTACACAAATATTCTCAGTGGACTGTTTCCCATCACTCTTGACTAGAGTTTTTTGAATGGTAAAGTGTTTATCATATTAAACATGAAGGTGACACAAAAATATAAAATATCTTTGAAATATGTTAATTATAACATTACCCAAAATTTTATATTTATCCTGTTTTAATGTTGACAAGATGTTTTCATAAAAACTAACATAGTTGAGCCCAGGAAAACCTTGTGAGGCAGGCAATTATTACAAAGAAGAGGAAACTAAGACTAATTCAAATAATTCCAGTAAAATCACATAGCTTATAAGATTAGAAAATACCCTGAAATTTTGAAGTTTGCTTTAATTGTACGTAACCTCAAGTTTGTTAAGAGTAGCTTGATAGTTTAGATAAACTCCTAGTGAGTAGCTTAAATAGCACCAACTAATAACCACAGAGAATGCTAAATATGGTGCTTGGTAATAGTCAACTCACAGTGACAAATAGTGGCATTTGGGTTTACTTTGGACAATGCATTTTCTAATACCAAATAATTATAAATAGATGTCACCTTCATCCAATAGGTTTCACAATTTGAGAATATTGCATTGTGTATTCTCAATGTGTGATAGTGTATTTCCCTATCTCCAAAATAAGTCTAGGTCATACCTAAACCATTTTACTAATACTCTAATTGACAATACTGAGGGAATAATAAATTAGCATTGTGCATGTATATGTTTGGGTATGTATACATATATGACATACTTTAAATCTATATATTATAAAATATTGTTAAAATGCTAATAAACCTTTCATTCTCATCGAATTAAGACAATCTACTAAACACTCTCAGGCACTGTACAGAAAAAAGTGAAGCTTAAGAGTCAGTCTTCTGTTGCAGTTCTTTCTGCTTTACCCTTGATTACATGGGTCTAACCTCATTTTGATGTTTTCTTTTATATTACTTGATTAACAAACTTTGTCTTCCTCTCTAAATCAATGAATCCTCCACCAGGAAATTCATTCTGTTTCTTTCTGAGCACTACCACATTCCTTGCTCCATCATTTCAAAATCATTTCCATACTTTGGCTTTCCCATATAGCCTTTTTCACCCAAAAGGGGAAAAAAATCATCCTCACCAAAACACAGTGAAATATTGTTCCCCATCTATTTATAGAATCTTAATTTTCTGGTAACTTCCTGAATCACTCTTCACCAGGAATAACAGTCACAAAATGCACTCTCTGCTTGTTTCATGTCTACTTGTATGTGTGTGTCGTGAACTTTGGAAGTCTGGCAGTTTAACTGCACACAGAAATATTAGGTTCACAAAAAAAGGTATTTAGTACATGATGTTTAAATGTAAGAACTCATGAATCGTTTTTAATAAAAACAAACCATAATTCTAATATTAAAAATACTTTACATTATAGTTCTTCATTCAAAATAACAATTATGTTCACAATTAAAACTAGAATTATAATTTTATTATTCCTTTTTTAACTTATCAATAGTTCTATATCCTTTTATAGCTCCACTTCTTTTTGTATTGCTTTTAGATTACCCCACTGCCTGCTAACTGTAGTTTGATTACAGTTCAAACTACAGTTTGAACTGTACTCCAGGAGTAACTCCAGGAGTAATATTAGAACACAGACTTTTTATAAGGATTCTATTATCTCTTTAATTTGGAATCAAATGGAATAATGTTTCTGAGAACAGGCAACACTTTTTCATTTTTACTGAAGAGGGGCCATTATGTGATCCTGACATCATTATAGCAAATAGAATTGCTGCAGCATGCCAAAAGAAATACAACATTTAATGGAGATTTTTCTAAAAGCTTTTCAAAAACAAATTTGAAAATGTAGAACAAGGTTTTGGTTTTGTTGATCATTCTTTTTTCAGAAATATTATGGCAATTATTTTGTTCTGTGCACAGATGGCCAATTATTCAGAGGACCTGGTAAAGCAATAGATTGTGTGATGTGAAGATAAAGATGAAAAGTGGGTATCTAAGTGTCCAGGTCGGTATATTCTAGATACTACTGACAGACAGCAGGAATCAGAGGAAAAAGCAGAAAAAATATAGGAAAAAAGCCTCATTCTGGATAGGACAGGAAATAAAATATTATGAAGATGTTAATCAACATAAAAATCAACATGGTGAACCTTATGAGGGTAAGGATTTCTGTTTCTCCACTGGTGCATCTCAAGTACCAATAGCATAGGAAACACACAATATTTATTGAATGAATGAATAAGTGGATAAGAAGTAGCTGTCAGGGCCTGCTTGATATAAGCTAGGAGATGAATCTCAAAAGAACAAAGGAAATACAAAGATAGTAGCCAAATATCAACCCAGGTAATCAAATATTCTTAAAGTAACCTGTGTAAAACCAGCCTTGAAAGAGACTTACTGATGCTGAATATCATTATCACATGATTTTAGTTCTTTAACTATATTTAACTATATATATATATAGTTATATATATATATATATATATTTTTTTTTTTTTTTTCCATGCCACATTCACATTCAAGTTCAGTAGTGCCTAGTTCAAGATCAACATCAGGTTACAGATGTAGCTGCCAGACTTAAAGAGCTCTGAGGAATTAGCCTTAACGGAGGGAGAAGTGGGCATACTGTGGAAATATTTGCTTTAGCGGACTGAATATAATGACCCTGATCGACTGTTTCCATTTATTGGCCCAGGGAAAGCAAAGCCATTCACTGTTTTTACCTTATTAAATATTAGGTCTGAGGCATTCCGCACGCAGTGACAAACTTTGCGAGACTTACTTAAGGACTCAACTATTTGGTATGGAATTTCTGAAGGTGAGGGTTTAGTGAGCACAGGACCAACAACTTTCCACCTCAGCCTTTCTGAAATAAAGTCCTTTTCTGTCACAGAAAGAGTACGAAAGCCTGCTAGTCATCGTCCTGTTCAGTGGGCAGAAAACCTGTTCCGTAGTTACTGTAGCTATTCTCAGGTCACAAGGAACATCCCCAAAGGGCAATCTTGAATCCCAAACTTCAGCCACTGTGACATCTGGGAGATGACACTTGAGATATTTCACTAAAGAGGAAGCAACTCAGTGACCTCTTCCTCCCCCTATTCTGCTCTCTGCATTCCTGTAAGTCAGTGTTGTACTACCTCATGATGTTTGGAGCTGTTGAGAAGATAGCAGTATGCCAAGTCATGGTACTCAGTAGCTACTAGGAATCATCATTTCCTTCTTTCTCTTTAAATCTTTATTTATTTGCTTATTTTGATTTTTAATGACATTTATTGTTTTCCTTCTAATTTTTCAAACAATACATATTCATTGCAGACAACTAGAAATACATAAAAGCATAAAGTAAAAATTCACAATCCATAATTTCCACCCCCAGAAATAACCATCATCAGCATTTTGATTCACTTCCTCCCAGTGTCTACATATTTCTTTTATTGAAGTATAATTGATCTACAACACTGTGTTATTTCCAGGTACACAGCATAGTGATTAAATATTTCTATACATTACAAAGTGATCACCATGATATGTCTAGTTACCATCTGTCACCATGCAAATATACTACAATGTAATTGACTATACTCCCCATGCTGTACATTTCATCCCCATGACTCATTTATTTTGTAACTGGAAGTTTGTACCTCCTAATCTTCCTCATCTGTTTCACTCATTGCCCACCCCCTTCCCCTCTGGCAACCACCTATTTGTTCTTTGTATCTATGAGTCTGTTCTGTTTTGTTATGTTTGTTCATTTGTTTCATTTTTTTAGATTCCACATATGAATGAAATGATACTCTAGGTCTAACCATATTGTCAAAAATGTCAAGGTTTCATTTATTTTTACAGCTGAGTAATATTCCATTGTGTGTGTGTGTATGTGTGTGTGTGTGTGTGTGTGTGTGTGTGTGTGTGTGTGTGTGTATATATATATATATATATATATATATATCACATCTTTGTTACCCATTCATCTAGTACACTGTTGGTGGGAATGTAAACTGGTATAGCCACTATGGAAAACAATATGAAGGTTCCTCAAAAAATGAAGAGTAGAACTACCATACCATCCATCCAGCAATTCCACTGTATTTTTCTGAAGAAAACAAAAACACTAATTCGAAAAATTATATGCACCCCTGTGTTCATTGTAGCATTATTTACAATAGCTAAGATATGAAAGCAACCTGTCCATCCATAAATGAATGGATAAAGTGCTATATACCACCCCCTTTTTGGGGATTTATTCTTAGTCCTCTATAGTGGGTACTGGCCAGGCTCAGTGCAGGCTCAATGACACACAAAAAATAGAACATGGATGCTTATATCTTTGGCACATCTATGAATTTCTTCTGCTATAATGCAAGCTTTTTACGGTGGCATATATTACCTTGTTCATTCCCTAGTGTATCTCTTGTTCTTAGAACAATGACACATAATATGTGTCAAAAAGAATTTTTTAAAAAAGGGATTGTAGGGCTTCCCTGGTGGCGCAGTGGTTAAGAGTCTGCCTGCCGATGCAGGGGACACGGGTTCATGCCCTGGTCCAGGAAGATCCCACATGCCGCGGAGTGGCTGGGCCCGTGAGCCATGGCTGCTGAGCCTGCGCGTCCAGAGCCTGTGCTCCGCAACGGGAGAGGCCACAACAGTGAGAGGCCCGCGTACCGCAAAAAAAAAAACAAAAAGGGATTGTAGGTAGACCCTTATGTATTCATGAAAGACATTCGCAATCACTTTCATTGATCACTTCCAGTAATGTTGTGACCATTTACTTGCTGAGAGCAGGAACTATCATTGCATTCCCCAGTGCTCAAAATAGTGCCTCCCAGACTTAGGAAACAAACTTATGGTTACCAAAAAGGAAAGGTGGGGGGAGGAATAAGTTAGGAGGTTGTGATTAACATAAACACCACTATATATAAAACAGATAATCAGTGACCTACTGTATAGTACAGGGAACTCTACTCAATACTCTGTAATAACCTGTATGGGAAAAGAATCTGAAAAATAATAGATATAAATATATGTATGACTGAATCACTTTGCTGTACACCTGAAACTAATACAACATTGTAAGTCAACCATATTCCAATATAAAATAAAAACTAAAAAAGAATTTCTTCTGAATATTTGAAAATAAAAATCAGTGGTAACATGTAAAAAAAGTAGTGCCCAACACAGAGATGGTGCTCAGAAATACTTGGTCAGAAAATAATCAAAGGCATATTGTGTATGCCTAAGACTTGTTATTAGTGACAATTCACAACTTTAGCCAGCATTAGTTAAAAACCTATTGTTTTGTGCCAGGTGTGTGCGCCAGATGCTGAATGCAATATATTAAAATGTAAGACGTAATGGAAACCCTCTGGGACAATATGAGTGGGAAACGAGATGTAGTTAGGACAATTAAGTAGGTGAAAATATGAGCCTCTCTATGTGAGCACTTAAAACAGAGGGACACAGAAAAAAATTAAATTAGAGATGGACTGAGCACACTGGGCTAGAGAAGACAGAGGCACATAGTTTGGAAGGAAAGAATTTGACCACTGCTCCAGAGAGTGTGAATTTGCATGCAAAGGAAGAGGAAAAGCATTGCCTTAGAAAATGGTTACATTAGGGTCACACTTTCTCTAGTTTACTATTCCCTAGGCACACTTTCCTTATTTCAGTTTATTCAAATGAGCCAAGGTTTTTGGGTTCTTTTTCCTCACCTGAGGAAATCGGTGTGCAATTTTCTTTGCCTTGAATATACTTTGCTTCCCTCCTTTCTCCTTGATTCACACCAGTTTCCTTTCAGTTTTCAGCTGAAATTGTATTTCTTTATAAAAAACTTCCCTGTCTCTCCTCTCCCCAATCACCCCAGACACTCACTATACTCACTCAGATTAGGCCAGTTTGTCCTACAATATACTTTCATAGCATTTCATAATTTTTTTTAACATCTTTATTGGAGTATAATTGCTCTACAATGGTGTGTTAGTTTCTGCTTTATAACAAAGTGAATCAGCCATACATATATATATATATCCCCATATCTCCTCCCTCTTGTGTCTCCCTCGCACCCTTCCTATCCCATCCCTCTAGGTGGTCATAAAACACCCAGCTGATCTCCCTGTGCTATGCGGCTGCTTCCCACTAGCTATCTATTTTACATTTGGTAGTGTATATATGTCCATGCCACTCTCTCACTTCATCCCAGCTTACCCTTCCCCCTCCCCGTGTCCTCAAGTCCATTCTCTATGTCTGTGTGTTTATTCCTGTCCTGCCACTAGGTTCTTCAGAACCATTTTTTTTTTTTTTTTTAGATTCCATATGTATGTGTTAGCATACGGTATTTGTTTTTTCTCTTTCTGATGTACTTCACTCTGTATGACAGGCTGTAGGTCCATCCACCTCACTACAGATAACTCAATTTCATTTCATAAATTTTTGTGGGGTGCTTACAATGACTGATATTAAATAAAATAATTAATTTTAATTTGTTGTTAATTGTCTTAATTGTTTCATCGCTGGACTGTTAGCTCCTTGCTTGAAGAGGTTTTATCTTCTATATCAGGAACTAGCCCAATCATTTTGACAGAGGGCATTCATTAAATTCTTATTAAATTACCAAAGGCACATGAGCTTTCTAAAATGTAGGTCCAAAGACAACAGAGTCCCCCAAAACGTTGACTGAGTCCCATAACCTCTAGGGTAAAATTTGATAGTCCACTGTGGAAAATCTTGAGCCACCTAAACCCATGGACAGTTACGATTTTAAAAAATCGAAAATTCCAGAAGATTTCATCCCACTAACAACTTACGAAAAGTGATTGTTGCTGCTGTTGTTGTTTCAGGGGATGCTCAAACAACTCAGTAACACTCATATTGAATGTTGAGCAAAGATTTCTTTTGCTGATTTCTCCACATTCCACCTGGGCCCTGAATGTAATCAAGCTTTCAGAGATTCAATTTCCCCTGCCCCTTGTCTCATATCTGCCATCCTTGTCACCAAACAAATGTAGTTCCCTCTGGCCAAAGTCATGTTCCTTATGTCTATTGTGCTCTGGTTTCTGTCTTTGATTATTAGGTTCTGCCTAACAACTTTCAACTATCCCTCCATAGCCCTCAGCACATGTTAACATTTTCAATATTCCTGTCCACATTTCTTCCACTTATCACAATGTAATCTCTACCTGCTGGCCTCAACTACAACTGGATCTTCTGGGAGGCACCGCTTTCCCTATGTCCCTTTTAAATGAAAGCACTTTTCTCTCTCACACCCCAGAGGTGTAGGAGTCTAGAGACATTATCTGCAACTTTCAAGCTCCTTATCACTAATTTCAAGATAGTTCTTTTCCACTTGCTTAAAACAAACATACTGTAACAACCAAAACCCTTTTGAAGTTCTTAATCTCTCATTTTACTGTTGTAGACTCAGTCCTTCTTTGTCATAGTCATCAACAAAGCTTCTGTCACCCATTTCCACTCACTGACAATTTTGACAATTCAATCCTAGACACCCTGTATCCCAACATCTGTCATCATCAGGATGATATATTGTCCATGCAGATGAACCACCAAATAATAGAGCTTCAATGGTCTGTATTATATTCAAACCAACAAATTTGATCTCTTTCCTCTTCAATTCTTTCCAACCTCCTTTCATTTTACTTTTTTTTTTTTTTTCATCATTTCAGTATCCATCTCCCATTGCTACACACTGGAACATTCAACTACTATGTTGTGGCACAATATTAAAACTATAATGATGATAATTTTACAAATCAAATCCAAAATGAATCTAGAATAAAAACCTCAAATTTACCTTCTTTGCCTTAATGATTATCGGAAGGCTTCAAAGCAGCATACCTTTCAGGGACCAAATAACTACAGTAAGTTCCCTACATACAAACCATCAAGTTGGGAACTTTCAAAGATGCAAACTTGCGTTCGCACGTCCAATCACGTAAATTAGTTCACGTGTCTGGCGTACATTGTCACGTGCATGCATCCTCTACAAGTGGTTGTGCTTTTGTGTACTTTACTGTACACTACTACGTAGAGTACAGTAGTACAGTATATATATTTCAAGCCCAGGACGTCTGGAAGCAAGCGTAAAAGCAGCGGTGATGTAGCTGGTACTGCTAAGAAGCGCCAAGTGATAACGATGGAAACAAAAACGAAAATAATTGAGAGAGTAGAGCGAGGAGAAAAGCTGGAGGTAGATCTGCAAAAGGATGACTCCATTGAACTTGCTGTGCAACACGAGGAGCTTACTAATGACGACCTGGTGGAATTGGAGGCCCAGAGAAAGAACGAAGAGAGACAAGAGAAAGAAGAAGTAACTGAAGAACCAAAGAAATTCACAAGGCAGGAAATGGCAAGGGGATTTTCTTTATTTGAGGAGGCACCCCTTAGTTTTTGAGGCACAGGACCTGAACATAGAATGGTACACAAAGGCTGCAGCAGCCGTTCAGAATGCAATCCAGTGCTACTGTGTCATCTATGATGAGAAAAAACAGAGCTACTACCCAGACATCACTGGATCATTTTTTCAAGAGGGTAGATAGAACTGAATCCAGCAAGGAACCAGAGCCTGTGCCATCAACGTCAGGTGTGAGTGAAATTGCAGCTTGCCCTCCTCCTATTGCTGAGGATCCCTCAGCTCTACCATCTCCCACCTCTTCTCCCTCCTCCAGTCAGTAACTCTCTTCTTGCCTGTTCACTCGATGCCAGCCCCTGTATGCCAGTTGTAGTACTGTACTACTGTACTCTTTAAGGTATTGTACTATAGGATTAAAATTTTTTTTTTAATTTTTGTGTTTGTTTTTTATGTATTATTTGTGTGAAAAGTATTATAAACCTATTACAGTATAGTACTATATAGCCAAATGTGTTAGTTGGGTACCTAGGCTAACTTTGTTGGACTTACGAACAAATTGGACTTACGAACACACTCTCAGAGAGGAACTCATTCGTATGTAGGGGACTTACTGTATTCATACCAGGGCCTTGTCTCCTTTGAGCTAAGGCCCTTACGCTTCCTCACTGTGTCCCAAGGAATAAATCCTAGTTTAGGCCTGACGTGTGCTTGAATATCACAAATCTGAGGAGTCTCTGAAGAAGAGGTGCTCCAGTACTACAGGACAAACAGATTCACTGATTTCCCACAGAGCCATGCCTGTAAAGTTGCTTTGCATTCCACATCTGAAATATCTAAAGGGTCCATTCAAGAGATTACCTAAATCGAAGAAATTTGTTTCCAAAAGGTAGAAGTCTTCACCTCTAGTGAGACAGAATACCACAGATTACAAATAACAGTTTATTCAGCTTTATCCAACACATTTTAAAAAATCAGATAAATTAAGGAAAACAAAGAAAAAAAAGAAGAAACTCAAAGGAAAGAAAAAGAAAATGCATTAGTTTTTACTCAATTTAGGAAGCCTCTCTCTTTCCATTAACAGTTAAATAGGGAAAGTGGAATGGGGAGTACGTATCAACCCAGCCACATTCCCACATGACTTGTATTTCAGACAATACGTAGAATAGAAATGTTTGGGTTGATGGAAATGTTCTACAATCAGCACTGGCCAATATAATAGACCCTAACCACATGTGTTTATTGAGCACTTGAAAGGTATTTAGTGTTACTGAAGCATTGAATTTTAAATTTTACTTAAGTTTAATTTATTTGAATTTAAATTTATATAGCACGTGTGGTTAGTGGCTGCTATATTGGACAGCATGGACAGAAACATTTTTTTTTTCAGGTTTCAGTGCTTTTCCATGCCCACACTAGTGACTGCTCTCACCAGAAAATTGTGAACTTTTTCCTCTTATTAACCCCATCGCCACAATATGAACTTTGTATCATTTACTTGTTATCTCTAATGATTAACATAGAGTCTGACACATATTAAATACTCAAAAATGCTTATTACATGAATAACTGATGAATAGAGAAACTAAAAATTACAACTATTCTAATTCTTTAAAATGCTTTACTCCATTCAAGTGTCATTAAGAATGTTGAATGGTCATGTTAAGGCTAATGGAATCCTATTACCTGTCAAAAAAAACACAGAATTTTGTCATGCAGTGATTTGTTTAAAGATTAAAGTGTATTCTAAAAGTTTTATTAAAATGTCCTGAATCTAATAAAAACAAACAGATATTGAAATAATAGATGCAATTTCTGGGTAAAAAGAAATGAAAATAGACTACAGGAGATATAAAACTGCTTACTTATTTAGATGGGAAGATTTAACTTATTTATTCATCTGTGAAGTAATCTTTTATGGATCATAGGTGCATATAATTAGATAAATCATAATCTATGATTTATGGTCATCTTTGAATTATGCAGCGATTCCATCCCTAGGAATCAAAGAAAAGCCAAAAAGCATATCCTAGATTGTACTTATTTTAGTGCTACTTACCTAATAAATTTTTGTAAGCAACATTTGAAGAATGAAAAAATAAATTATTGTGTCACCATGTGAAGGATCAGTTGAACATATTGTTAACAAAAATTAATATGTATAAGAAAATAAAGCAAATAAAAGTTGAACCTTCAATAATGTTCTATCTTTTAAAAACATATTTCTGTCTCTTGATGAAAGCCTGGAAGATAATATATTGGAAAAAAAGTACTGTTATGTTGATTATAAATTTTGGAGGGTCAGTTATTTTTAATTTTGTGTGTTTGATATGTTAGTAATATATTTTGTAGTATATAGTAATTTAAGGGAAGATAACGTTGATACACAAAAAGGGCTGTAAAATTAAATATGAATCAGAAACTTATCCTTGCAGATAATATTAACCTGTTTGATATAAAAATGAAAAGTATTAGATTTCAGTTTATCAGCTGATTTTTTAGTGAGATGTTTTTCTTTCATTTATCATAGGATTTTTTTTTTATGAAATCAATTTGAATATAAGCTCTTGAATCGCTTTGAAAGATAGTGTCAATTTAAATGTGGTTTATTGAAATTTTATGCTACAATCAGACAACAGATATTGATAAAATAAGCCTTATGCATGTGATAGTCAAAGGGGTGTTCACCAAATATTTTCAACTATCTCCCTTTAGAGACGTAATAGCAATGTCTTTCCTCATCCCCTTTTAAAATCAGGTATGACCATGTTATTTTCAGTGGCCAATAAAATATTGATGGAATTGATATATGTCCCTTTTGGGAAGAAAACTTTATAAGCCAGATTGTGATTTATGTCCTTTTCCTATATTGAGGTGTTTTGGAAGCACACAGATGGGCTTACATTAACTTGAGTCCTTAAGTGACTATGATGTTATATTACTACCAACCCTCGACATACTAGTAGCATGCGCATGACACAAACATTTCCCTTATTAAGAATCTGGTAATTCAGTTCTTTGTAAACAGGAATTTCCTTGCAAAAACAGTAAGTTTGGCTACATTATTGAAAATGCATTTCTTATTTCATAGTAAAGAAATCTGTCACTCCAATCAAAGAGAGTATAGCAAGAGCACAGCAAACCATGAATCAGAATTTTCAGTCTTACTACAGAAAGTAAATAGTGAAAGAACACAAGGACTACATGGGATGGGTTCTGTAATGTTTAGCAATATCTGGACCATACTGTACAATCAATAAATGTTATTTAATCGCTTTCTTATCTATTGCTAATGGCATCTAGGAATTGTTTTTGTTTTGTTTGTTTTTTAATCTGAAGTCATACTGTGGTATTCAAAACAGCTTCATAAAGCAAGTGAGATATGGAAAAACAGAAATTGAGCTTTTAAGGACAGAATCAATTAAAAATTCTTTAACATAACAATTTAAGTTCATATGTAAGATAGTTAATGATGAGGAGAAAGGGTCAAACAAGCATAGATGAAGCCATAATAAATAAGTTTCCAATTATTTTATTAGCTTCATCAGCTCCCTAATATAGGAAGACTAGTCTTCTGGGATGTAACTTCATTTATGAATAATATTCATGACTTAACACAATTGATAAAACATCTCAACCATAAAAACCAGAGAGTTTAATGAAAAGCAAGCTTGTATAAAAGAACATTCATGTTCAATAGGCAAAAAATTAGACATATCATTGAAGAAATTAGGGGCAACAAATTGCACTAAGTGGAAAAATGCTTTCAGATAATATAGGAAATATAAATGTACTTTTGATTCTTGAATAAAATCTTAATGCATTACAGTATTCTCAGTGTATAAGAAAATTCCAAGAGGAGATAATTTCTAGTGGAACAGAGTTGAATTTTACTTCTTCTGAAGGGACTCAGATTTGAATTGCTGACTTGTAAAGAGATAGATCATGTAATATTCTTCCTGAATGCATCTTTAAGACTGACAATGAGATCAGAAAGAATAGCATCTTTATTC
Organism: Stenella coeruleoalba; assembly: GCF_951394435.1. Classification (NCBI taxonomy): domain Eukaryota; kingdom Metazoa; phylum Chordata; class Mammalia; order Artiodactyla; family Delphinidae; genus Stenella; species Stenella coeruleoalba. The sequence continues at coordinate 32,882,319 of NC_137154.1, forward strand.
AGTTACTGTTACAAACAGGAGATGTGTTCTGGAAACACCCACAGAAATAAAAACACAGTTAACATAATGAGATGTCATTTTGTACCTATCAATTCTTTATATTTTATTTGTGTTATCATTTTTCACATAAATATTTTTTATTTTCTATTTTACCCTTGCTCCACCTTCTCCTTCTACCCTCCATTCCTGAACTACACTCGCAAATATACACCATGTTGTAAGCGCTGTGAGAACAAAAAGCATGCTTTGTTTTGATATTATACCCCCAGGGCCTAGAACTGCTGTTAATTAATTAATATTTATTGAATAAATGAATTTGGTAAAGATTAAAATAAAAAACCTCACCAGGATGAAAAAGTTGTGAGAAAGCATTTACCATTAAAACTATTGGATAGTGCTGCAATGAACATTGGGGTGATATATGTATATGTATAACTGATTCACTTTGCTGTACAGCAGAAACTAACACAACATTGTAAATCAACTACACTCCAAGAAAATTTTTTGAAAATAAAGCATTTGGAATAGTAAAAAAACAAAACCAAAAACAAACAAACAAAAACAACTATTGGATAGTTTGGGCTTATATTCTTAGTCATCTGGGTTCACATTCTTGCAAGAGTTAAACATGCAACCTAGACCTTGAACATGGTACCTTTTAGTTAATGTTCCTTAAGCAAATAAATACCCCCCAAATTTCTATATTATTTCAGATTTTCCTGAGGTTTTAGGACAATGTATGCGTTTTATCTCACATAAGTCCCAAATTATTTAGAACTGATTACTAATAACAAAACCTTTTAAAGCATGTGGCAATGTACCAGGAAACAGGAAATTCCCAGAAGCCATCTTTCAAATCCAGGATCTAGCCTCCTATGATATCAGGGTCCTTTCCTCTCTCTGGCCTCCATCTCACTTCCAACCTATAATATGTCTCATTCATGAAAGTTTAGCATATATTTGTATTCATAGCTTCTTACAAGGCACCTTAAAGACACACTACCTCTTCCAAAATGGTCTACAGATACAGACTTTAATTTTTCATCTCTCATAAGAAGAACTTTAATACTAGCTGTTAAAGATGTATCTGAATCCTAATAAAATAAATAGTACAGATAAAATTTTTTTACTATGAAAATTTACCCGGGACATTTTGTTGATCACATTATGAGACACACACACACACACACACACACACACACACACACACACACACACGCATACACGCATACATACAAAGGAAATAAGAATAAATAAGATAATATTAGCATGTGGTAAAATTTTAATTTTATTTTTCCTTAATTCTATTACATACTGTAAGATTTTTTTCAATGACGATGAATTCTTTTTATAAAATTTTCAAAAAAACTATGCTAAGTTTTTCAAAGAAATAATTCTAATATTCTGTTATATTTTCCTTTATGTTTTAATGCTAACTTCTGATCTTCTCGGTTGCTAATGTTGCCTATGTTTGCTCCTTTTACTCTCTTAAACATTTCATGGCCAAAATTCAAGCTGAGTAACCACCATGCATGAGGTCCTGTGCCCATTCTTTGATGCTTTCATATGCTTAGTATGTTGTATTTAAAATTTTATTTTGTTTTCTAAAATTTTATTTTTATTATTTTGTAAGCTTTTACTCAAAGCGTAGTATTCATTTGCTTTTTAAATTATAGTTTTGTTTTCTTATCTGTGTAAAAGTTTATTTGTTCTCTTTTTCTTGAGAGAAGGACAGGGGCATTTCCAACCTAATGTCTTACCATGCTCTTCCTCTCCAGGCACAGTATTTCTCAAACATATAAGGCATATTCCAGCACTAGTGGCTAACACACGCTCTTTCTCTGTCTGGAATGCTCTATACCCAAATATCCACATGTCATCTCCCTTACCAGCTTCAGGTCTATGTAAATGGAACCTTCTGGGTGATGCTTTCCTGGACAAATTTATTTAAAATTATAGCACCATCTGGTGCATTTGACTTTCCACCTAGTGTACTCTATTGTCTTATTTTTTTTCTTCATAGTAATTTTCACCATCTGATATACTATGTTATTAACATTCTTTCTTTCTTATTGACTGCTTTTCTTATTGGAAAATAAGTTCCATGAATGCAGGGATTTTTATCCAATTTTTTCATTGCTGTATCTCTAGTGCTTATAAGAGTGCCTGTAAGTGTTTAATAAAACCCATTTGAATGAATGGTTAAAGTTTACTGTGAAATACAACATCGGAAGCAGCTATTATTTAAAATGATAACCACCTGAAATCAGGGGTTGAATATTCACATTTTTTATATGTCATTTACTATTTTCCTGACTTTGGTAAAATTACCTGTATATTTTTCAATTTCTTTAGCTGTAAAATTGTTATTTTCAACCAAGAAGTCTGAATTAATTTAATGCACATACAAAATACTTAGGAGGCCAGATATTGATTTCTAAACACCATTCTGAAGGAACCAGAGATCCTTTGAAAAATGGATCAATCAAATGGTTGATTCCAAGGCTGAGACAGGGAAAGTAAAAATGAGCCTGGAATATCTTGTTGTGTTAGAAATTTTTTTTCAAAAAGTGCTAGAAAAAATGACAGGCATAGACGTAAAGATACAGGATTCCCACTGGCCAAATCTGGGATAATTTGACTATCAAAATTAATAAAGATAGTACCCCAGTGAATAAAATATGAACACATGTGTTTACAGTGCTAGAAAGAAAGAAAGAGCTCTAGTTGCAATACAATACAAATTAATAACACTAGAAAATATCAGTTTGGCAACCATCATAGAAATATTGCTTCAGACAAGAATCATAAATGGACATTAAAATTATGAGTGAAAGCTTGATAATGAACTAGATATATATTTACCCTGACTCAAACTGTTTCTATAGTTAACTCATTAATTACAAAGAGAAAAAATAACTTTAGAGCAGAGAAATCTTGTGGACACCACTTAACCAAATGATTCAAGTTGACATTACCAACAATAGGATAAACCAATATCATGTGTTTCCTAATGTGATATACTAAGAAGGACTTGGTATCACTTCTGGTGTTTTTGCTAAAAATGCATCAAATTGATCTGTTTATGAAGAAACATCAGACCACCTTAAATTGAGGACAATCTATCAAATAACTGATATGGGTTTTCAGACATAACAAGGTCATGAAAAGCAACAACAAAAAGAATGCAGAAATATTACATATTAAAGGATACTAAAGAACCATAACTAAATTTAATGTACGATCCTAAACTGGATTATAGATTGGGAAAACAAAATGAGTCATAGAGAACAAAATTGGTAAAAATTGAACATTGTATTAGTCAGGGTTTTCCAGAGAAAACCCTTTGAAAAATGTGGAAGTTTGAGGTACAGAGCAGTTGAAAATCTTGAGCATAATTTTACAGTCCACCCTTTATATCCTCAGTTGTGCATCCACGGATTCAACCAACCACAAATGCTGTAGTACAACTGTAGTATTTACTGAAAAGAAATTCGAGTATAAGTAGTTCTGCACAGTTCACACTCTGTTGTTCAAGTGTCAACTGTATACGTGTGTCCTGAGAATCAGAGGAGCCATTAATGTAAATCCCAGTCTGAGGGCCAGAGAAAATGAGATGTCCCATATCAAGCAGTCACGCAAGGATAAAGGGAGTGAATTCCTCCTTGCTCCACCGTTTGTTCTATTCAGGCCCTCAACAAATGGGATGATGCCTGTCCACACTGGTGAGGGCAGTCTACTTTACTGAGGCCACTGATTCAAGTGCTAATCTCATCCAGAAATATCCTCATAAACACACATAGCAATGATATTTAATCTGGGCACCCCATGGCCAGTCAACTTGACACTTAAAATTAATCATTGCAGGGCTTCCCTGGTGGCGCAGTGGTTGGGAGTCCACCTGCCGATGCAGGGGACACGGGTTTGTGCCCCGGTCCGGGAGGATCCCACATGCCGCGGAGCGGCTGGGCCCGTGACCCATGGCTGCTGAGCCTGCGTGTCCGGAGCCTGTGCTCCACAGAGGGAGAGGCCACAACAGCAAGAGGCCCGTGTACCGCAAAAAAAAAAAAAAAAAAAAAAAAATTAATCATTGAAAATATGGAGTGTAGATTAGATAATAGAAATATCAAGGTAATAGAAATATCAAATATCTTACTTTATTATAGTAGTTGTAGAAGTAAACAGTAAAATCTTTATGCATAAAAGGTACAGTATCTGCAATTTACTATCAACTGATCCAGAGAAAAGAGAACAGAAATAGTAAAGCAATGGGTCAATTAATTCATCTGGGTAAAGGGTATAGGAGGGTTCTTTGTATGACACTTAAGTTTTAAAATACATTCAAATAAAAGTTATGAAAATGCTTACTGGAAAAAAAATAGCATGTATTATAACTCAGTATGTGACTTGAACCTAATTCCATGAAGAGATGAATCAAGATATCACTGATTATTCTGACATACAAGGAATAATCTTGTCTCATATTAATATACTCCAAAAACCCAATAATAATTAGAGAATATTATATAACTTTAGAATTAAAATCCACAGTACCCTGTAACATGAAATAACTGTTAGGAGTATGAAAGGAAACAAAATAAATTTACTTATTGTTTGATCTCAGAATTTTTACAGATGACAGAAAAATAAGTCTTACTAAGTTCCAATTGTGTTTTTATCTTGTCAAGGGAAAATGATTTTTAATCTGTGGAAGTAGAAAGTACATGGCTAAGGGAAAAAATAAGTCCCAAGACAGATGGCTAGGGAGCACTAAGCTAGATTTAAGGAATTTGGTTTTTAGGCCAAGAACATTGTCTCCAAGGTACTGAATGAAAGAGAAAATGCAATTTCTGAGAAAATATGTTGGCATTTGATAAACCATGGAGGATATGAAACATGTCAGAGCCAGAAGATGCCCACCCGCTACTTAATTTTCTAATAGAGATTAAGTGATTGCCTGAATCTACAGAACCACAAGTTTGACAGTAGAACCCCTTTCACATTCTGGAAAATATTTATATGGATTTTGTTTGAGATCTCTGGATAAAGAAATTAATGAACCATCATAGCTAATCTATCTCTTTTTATACGTGGTAGATCGAGGTAATAACTTAGATCTGGAGTAGCATGATTAAAAATGTATCAAAATAACTTCCATTTTATACAGTTGTGGAGAGTGGATAAATAAATGTTAGAAAACCATAAAGTTAGATATATATATATATATATATATATATATGCTGTTTTTATATATATGTATATAAAATATATATACATATATATATAACCAGAATATTTCTCAGAGGGCACTAATAATTGAAGCAAAATCAATCCAGGATGTTATCTCAACTTGTAGAACACAGAGATCAGGTCTTCACGTTTTCCTTGGCTACTTCTGCTAAATAATTGAAGACAATTTTGCTTTTTCCAGACTACCATATAAATGTAATCATACAGTATGTAACCTAATGAGTTTGCCTTTATTCCCTTGGTACAGTGTTTGTGACTTACTCAAAATGCTCTTAAGTCCAACATTTACTTTTATCTCTAGAAGTCCTGATTACTGTTAATGCCCACACATCTCGGGGATTTCACACTGCATGTTGAGCTGTTTCTTGGCTTTCTCCACTGACTGCTTAGAAGTGAGTTTTCTTTGGTTTCCTAGTTTGGTAACAATCATCATCTGCCTTCCAGTTGCCAAAATTTTGCTAATGTTATTTTCCCTTCATATGGTTTTGTATGCTTTTTTCATAAACATTTTATTATTTTACTGGTACCATTTTAGGAGGGAGCAGAAGAAAATGCATATGTCTATTTTTTTTTCATCTTTACTTGAAAATTAGTCAAATGCTTTTTCTCAGTTAAAGTATCTATGCAAAGGGTTCATATTTCTGGCTATTACGAAGTGACAAGAAAAGAAATTGGCTCTCATCTTAAAAAACTCAACAAAAAAAAGATATGATTATATTGGACAACAAGCAAAGTTGTTCAAAAAGAGAGAAGGGTATGGGATATTCCATGTGCCTCCCAACCGGAGTGCAAATTCCTCCTAATACACTGGGCACTGAGTGGAGTCCTTAGGACGGTATCAGAAAGGGATCCTCAGGAATAGAACCAAATATGCCCAGTCTAAAGGCTGTTTTGGCCCCACCTAACAAAATTTAAAAACCAGCTTCAAAAGCATCAGTTTTCATTTACCTTAACTGTATCCAAGAACAAAGCTCAAATATAATTTTTTTTAAAGTAACAAACAATGTAAAGATCAAAATATTGGTGAGAAAAATAAATAGAAATAGATTCAAGACTTACATAGATAATGGAAGTAGTAGACAAAGAAATAAAAAGTGTGTGTGTGTGTGTGTGTGTGTGTGTGTGTGTGTGTGTAAGAGAGAAGGGGATGCAGGGAAGGTTGGGAAAAGTGTGAGCATGATGTGAGAAAAGAAATAGGAGGTATGAAAAAGGCCCTCATCAAAATTCTAGAAATGGAAAATATAACATATAAGATCAATAGCAGATTAACACTACAGAAGATAGAATTGAGAAACGATCCAAAATATTCAAAATCCAAACTATGCCACACAGAGAACAATGTAATTGAAAAATATGAACAGGATATGAGTGAGCTATGGGACAAAATATGTGGAGGAAGTTGTATAGAAAACAAAAACAGGATCAAGATAATGACGAGTAAAATAAGAACGTTCCTTTATCATTTTTCTAACTCCTGTCTTAAATTATACTGGTTTAATGGCTAACCCCCTGATGTAATTATTTTTCTGATTTAATTTTCTTATCTCTTTATCTTTCTCTTATTCAATCACCAATCAGTAATTGATCTTATGAGCTGTGAATTTTGACAAAGATGTGACCTTTGCCCTTAAGGAGATCAATGTTTACTGACTTGTGAGTGACACTAATTCCCATATAATGTGTTTATGTTACAGTAAATATATAAGAACTAAAGGAAGAGAGTTTGCTGACTCCTTGGATACATTGCCTTCAAAGTACCCAAGGAACATTGGTTTCTCTAATAATTTCTATGCATAACAATTACATAACCACCATGACACCACTTTGTTACAAGCAATATTTTGAAATAAGATCAACAAAAAATGTGTTAAAATTTTTAACATTAAAGTGAATCATTAAAAAACATTATAACATGTGTTTTAGTATCTTCTATAGACAATGATATAACTAAAATATCTTGATTTGTTTAAAATATGTTTCGTAGAAAGCAAAACTTTTAACAATTTATTAATTATTCACTGATATATATACTTAGTTGACCTCAACAATTAGTCTTCAATGAATTTAATTTTTTAAAGCTTTTTAACTAGCAATTATTTCAAATGTATCACAGTTTTGTTCAAAAACATCAAAAATGTAATACTATAATATTTAATTATGCCATCATTAATTTATTCAAAAATTAAGTTCTATGGGTGCCTTATGAAAGACAGCTTCTGATACTTAATCATTTATATTATAGTTAAAACTTATACTCTCATTACATACAGGTGTTTTAGGCAGTTAGTTTATCTACCATTTGATAGCACTTTCTCAGGGGAAAACATGGGACAGCAGAAAAAGCATTAATCTAGGAACTGGGAGACCAAAATTCTACCTTAGGATCCACTATACTATACATAATATTGGAAAATCAATTTCTTCCAACTTAAAATTTTAGAAGGAATTAAATTAAAATTGTCAAATACCCTGCTGGTGACACACCGGTCTATTTCCTACATGTATGATTTTGCTATCCATAGTACAGTCAAAATGTATGTTTTTTGTTATTCATAGTATAGTTAGAACCCATGGGTGTAGAGAGTTGACTGGATATATAGGGTACTTGAATATCTGCAGATTTTGGTATCCCCCACAGATACCAAAGGACAACTATCCAGTTTTTCCACCACTGGAACCAGTATCAGCATTAAAATTGTTCTTAAGAGAGAACTTCATGTGACCACTAACAATAAAGTAGATTTGCTACTTGAGAAAAATTCATTTGCCATCAAGTACTAGAATATTTCCAAGATCTCTCTTAATTCTAAAACTCAATATTCTCTAATGTTGTAATTTTTAGTTTTGAAAAAAACTTCCAAAACATCAATCTTTATTCCATTTATTGGACTAGATGATGAGCCTTCTGACACAAACAGATGTGACTTTATAAACTCAAATGCCTTGTACTCTTTTAATAGTACTTTAGGAAATTATGCTCCACAGTTGTGTTAATTATGTTTCCTCTCAATGGACTAACCACAAAAAGCCAAGAGCCTCTTGAAGTCCTCAATTTAAATGAAATTGCTTTAATGGTAGATTTGAAGACTTACTAAATATTAACAAGCAGCTCAAATTCCATACAGAGGCAGAGATGATTCAGTGCTTCTATTTATTATAAACCTTTAACAGTTGAGACTATATGCTTTTGTGGCTGAGTCCCTTTACGTTGAAAATAATCCTGAAAACAGAAGCATTTAATAATATGTATTATGAGTAATAAAATAAAATAGCTAAATATTTTAAAATTATGTATACTTCCTGAGTCTCTGTTTTATCCCTCTGGATATTATCACAGGTCTGTTTTAGGAAGAGCTCTGGGCAGACAAATGGTGACAACATTAAAAATCCAAGTGAGATCCTTTAAAGTATGCATTCAAACCTTTTAAAAAAGAATAAAGATTTTATAATAAGGTTAATGAAATTTGAAAAATCAAGAGTAAGGATTAGAAAAAGATGCTATAATCTGGGCATCATATTTGTTTCCAAGCTTCGGTAACAAATATGAATAAAGAAAATATAAAATTTTATCTCTCTTTATAAAAAGGAAGGAACCATACTAGTTATTTGGGGCAAAGCAATAATTGATATTAGATTATTTTCAAAATGGTTGAAACCCTCCTGTACCTACCCTCTTACACCATATTTTTAAAATATAGTGAAAGCAGCTCTTGAGCCAATTAAGTTCCATTAAATAGAAATTAAGAACTATTTAAATAAAATATTAAAATACACTATATGAAAATATTGACTGTAATCATTTCTCAGTTGTGGTATTATGGTGATTTATTTTTATTCTATATATTACATTTATAATCAGAAAAAGAGTAATACCTTTTAAATCAAATATTAAGAGGTAGCTAGATAGTAATTTTAAAAACAGCATTAGCACAGTTTTGGGAAGAAGTAAACTAAAATTAAAATGAGTCATTGCTCTTTGAGTTTGTTATTAGAAATACAAACTACTATGAAGATTTATTTAACGTATTTCTCATTTAAATGTTTGATTCACTATTGACCTCACTCACAAGAGGAAAAAAATAAAAGTAGTAGCAACAGCAGCAAAAAGGACAAATCTGTGAGTCCGGTATCTAAAGTTATTTATCTCTATTAGTATGCAATCAGTTTCTAACTCAGCACGGATTCGTTGAACATTATTCATTGTTAGCTTTCTCTTAGGTACAAGAGTTTAAAAATCATAATCAGATTTCTTATCTTGAGTTCACAGTAGTTAAAAAAACCAACCAACCTCACAAATTAACATGACTGAGTTCTATAAGAAGTGATTTCAGAGCCCAGAATGGAGAACAGGTGACAAATTCTACTCATAACAATCTTTCCATGTGTATCCATAACTCCATTTCACACAGTTCAAATCATATTGCTGGCCATTTCCCAAAGACGCTAATGTTTTGCTTTGACTGTTCACTCTGAATGGAATGCCCTTTTACTCTGTGCCTCAAAATCCAACCCCATTCCTCTTTCACATTCTTTAAATCTCAATTACCAATGCCACCTACCTCGTGAAATATTCTATAGACATTATCTCCTTCCAGACCAGTACTCCCTGTCTATTCCCCTTCCATCAAATAATTTCTACTTTTCTAAACTGCTAGTTCATTTCATCCATATCTCACTTAGGGTTCTTATCACTTTACACTGTATTTGAGTATTTGTTTATATAAATTACTTCCTCTATGTGGACATGATGAAAACACATCACTCTTCTCTTGTGAAGAGAATAGCTCCAGCTGCTGCCCTCCTAGATTTACACCGCATTCAAACCAAAACTATGCTTCCCGCATTCTGCTCCCAAACATTGACTGAGCATAGCATGAGTAATAATAGAGGTCCATTCCTGCAGGATGAGGAGTGGTTCTACAGGGAAAGCATGGCTTGAGAAGTACACTCCTCCCTCTTCAAAATCTCCTTAGAACTGAGCTACAGCCTGGGATTCTTCCTAAGTGATCCTCCTTTACCTGCTCTGTTTCACAGCCGTCAGCACTGCAGAGTGGTGTGAAAGCTTTCCCTCCTTCTCATACTTGCTCCCCTTTACTCTTCATAGGCCTTTCTCCCAGTACGCTTTTCACATGTATAATCTTGTCACCTGCTTTTCAGAGGACCAAAAGTAAAACAAGTGGAGCCAGAAATATCATAGGAAAATGGGCAACAAAAATGGGTTTGGAGGCTGGCTCCCTCACCACCTCCCGGAAGGCACCATCCTGAGTCATATAATAAGGCACAGGTTGACAGCCCAATTGTTATCACTGCTGGTGACCTTGGAAAACACCCCTAGTACATTTGATGATTCAAGGATTTGAAATATATGAGGGGGAATAAAGCCAGCAGAGTTGGCTGATTACTGCCAAGTGGTATTAATGAGAGACTGAGGTTATTAACAAGCAGTTAAGTCCTAAATGTGAGAGCAAAGAGGTTCTTTGACAGCTTAAAGAGGTCTTTATCTCCTGAACTGGAAAAGCCAGAACAGCTGAACAGAAGCTAACCTAACAGAGTTCCAGAGCTTTAGAGATGTAAAAATGCCCAGCCAGGGAAGATCTATTATCAGTACAGAACCCTAACTGGGAAAACTGTGACCCTGAAACGTGAATGCGGATATCTGGTGGAATCTCTGAAGACCTTAGCTCAGATCTCCTTCAAATCTCAGAGGTTAGAGAGGCTAGCCACCCTTCCCTAGCACAAGCTAGCACTACTCTGCTAGAAGGTGCTGCAGAAGTCTTGCCACTGCAGAGTAGCAGGTTTTCCCCTCAGAAGCTCAAATCTCCTCTCCTGTGACCAGGCTGATAACTTGGGTTAAATTTCAGCATAACCTGGCCAGGGACATGCTGGGCTTAATAAGGGAAGGAATGCATTATACAATAAAGAAGCTGAAGGAATTAATTTGCATGTTGTGACATAGCCAAAAGAATACTCTAGGATTGGATTTTAAGGGTGTCTGACCAAGTGGGTCAGAACAAACCAGAATCCATTGACTTTTGTGCATTTCTCAAGATACAGGATTTAAACATTCTAGCAAAAAGACACAAAGTGGAGTCAGATTACTCTTTATTTATTTATTCTTTAACATGGATTTTGGAGCTAGACAGATCTGCATTTACTTCTGACTACAAATTAACTGCATGCTGTTAGGCCAGTTGCTTATCTCTTAAAGCCTAGGTTTCCACAACTGTAAACAGGATACAGATATTGATATACCTATCTAACAAGGTTGTGCTGAGCACTAAAGTAAAATTGCTCCCTAAGTGACTCTTAGAAGCCTGGAGAACTGGAAAATAATGAGTGAAGTAATGTCTAAATTGCCCTGGCGGACCCTCAAAGACTAAATAAAGAGGGTGAAGTGGTCACACTGGAATGAGTATGTTGTCTGAGAACAGAAGACCCATCAGAGTATTACGTACCATGGAAGGGCCCAGGGAACACACCCTTCACCAGAAGCACTGGGAATACTCTGCTGAGAGGGGAATCAACATCACAAAAAAGTTCAGTGATAACTCTCCATTGTAGGCAAGTGCTGACAACAGGAGAGGTGCCACACAGTTGGGCTCATTAATATCTAATAAAATGGTGGGACCCCATGTAATTGAGGTCACCTAACAGTGCCTAACAGCCAGAAGTCTGAAGACCTCAATTATTAGCAATGTTAAAGAGGAAGCTAAGGGAACTTGATCTGCAGGGAATTGTGGAAATGATTGATAGAGCATATTCTCCTTAGAGGCAAAATAGATGAGCAGCCAACAAAGGTCCTACTTCGCATCTGTGTGATTGTTTATTTTATGTCAAATTGCTGAGCTAAGGAGTACCCAGATAGTTGGTAAAACTGCATTTCTGAGTGTTTCCGGAATAGATTAGCATTTGAGTTGATGAGTAAAGCAGATGACCTTCTTCAGTGTGGGTGGGCATAGTCTAACTTGTTGAGGGCTTGAATAGATCAAAAATGTAGAGGAAGGGTAAATTTGCCCTCTCACTGCTTGAGCTGAGACATCCATCTTCTCCTCCCCTTAGTTATTGGTGCCTTTGGTTCTCAGGCTTTTGGACTCAGATAAGGACTTACATAATCAGTCCCGTTGTTCCCAGACCTTTGGAATTGGACTAAATCATACCACCTACCTTCCTGGTTCTCCAACTGGCAGATGATAGATCATGAGATGTATCACCTCCAGAACCACATGAGCCAATTTCTATAATAAATCTATCTATCAATCTATCTATCTATCTATCAACTCCTGTAAGTCTGTTTCTATGGAGAACACTGACTAATACAATCTACAACCAGAAAAGGAGAAGAATGATAAAGCAGAAGAATTAGAGGGCGGTGGCCCCAGTACAAAGTTATGATCCTTTGCCAATTTTCTGATCTAGAATCCATTGACTGGAGAGAATGAGTACCAGTTGTAGCCCAAGACCAACTGTAGTGATGGAAACTACATTTGTCCCATTATTCTTTGCCCTCCCTTTTCTCAGTTTTCGCCTTAGAAAAAGAGCCCAATAGGAATTATATAGAAGCTGTTTGCTGACTGCATGGTGAAGATGATCTTTGTGGTGCAAGTGGTGACATGTGGTCATGAAATGCACTGCTTAGGTCCACTGGAAGGTGTGTTGTTGGCTGATAGCTCCAGCAGCTTTCATGTAAATTTAAGATGGCATTTGTGCCAGGAATATTCTTCCTGTGGGCTGTTCTTCGATGGCTTACTGTGGTAGAGATACTAATTCTGGACCATTCCTGCAAGATATGGGATTTGTCTGACAGGCAACTCTGACACATCTCTCTCTTTTTGCCTAATCAAATTTTCTTAGAACTGTGCTGAAATCTAAGACTCTTCCTTACCCAATCTTCTTTCCTTCCCCCACTTCTTCAAAAATGTCAGAATTATATGCTGGTCTGAAGGCTCTCTCTGCCTTTTCATGCATTCTCCTCTTTACCCTCCCCCGAAGCATTCCCCTATCCAATAAATCTCTTGCACATATAATTCTGCCTTGATTTCTCCTCATCGAAGAATCTGAACGAACTAGCATGCTGTAGTAGATTATAAGACCATCTTGGAGAAGAAACTATGCCTTAACTCTCGTTAAATTCAACTCCATACCCTGTAAAAAGTAAATGTTTAATAATTGCATGTAAATTTTACATATACATGTAGATAAAAATCTGTAATCTCACATAACTATTTCCGTTCTTTACTACTATCTGTAGTTGTGATGTGACACAGCAGAGTGGCAAACACAAAAATAAAAGATGAAGCAATGAATTAAAATCCATAATTCTATAATTTAAACTCTTTCAAGAAGCTAAGAGAACATTCAGAAATTATTGCTTTAAATGTGCTGAATAGTTTAGAAGGTAATCAGTACCATCTAAGCAGAATATAAAATTCAATAATTGTTTTACTTATAGTGAGGAAAAAATTTGTATTAGTTCATATAGAGACATAAGACAATGTACACACAGTTATTTAGATAGAGCCCAATAGGATATCAGCATCACAACTGAACATATGAAAAGATCTTTCCCTGTGGTGCTGTGAATTTATTAGCCTGTGTTTCTTCTACTTGAAGGGTTGCGAAAATGAAAGGAAGAAAATCAATTATTAGTGAAATGACATGCTCAGCAGCTCTTTAGAGCAGATCTTTTAAAGCTGCAAAAATGGTTCTGGCACAGTTACAGGTTACTGCCAGGCAGAATGTGAAAAATTGCCATTGGCAACTAACAAGTATTTATTAACTTTGATAACCCTAGTATGAATAATTATAATGACATAGGTATCAATTAAAAGTGCAGCAAATTTAATTGTGTTATTCTGGTGCAACACTCTATATTCATGTAATACCCTTTTCTTTTTTTATTGTCAGGCTATTACTTAAGCAGGTGCTGGAGAGATTTTTGTTTGTTTCCTTTCTCTCTCTCTTTTTGTATGTGTGTGTGTGATACAGTAAATAATTAGACCTGGCTATTACTTTTTACTGTCAGCATGAGGTATAATTGTTTTTTTAAAAACTGTTATTCAAGAGATTGCTTGATTGATTTTATAGTAAGGACATTTAACATGAGATCTACCTATTTACAAATTTTTAAGTGTACAGTACAGTATTGTTTACTAGAGAGACAGTGTTGTACAATAGATCTCTAAAATGTATTCATCGTGCATAACAGAAACTGTATACAAGTTGAACAGCAAAGCCCCATTTTCCCCCTTTCTCTAGACCCTGGAAACCATCTTTCTATTCTCTGCTTCTATGAGTTTTACTACTTTATATACTTTATATAAATGGGTTCATATAGCATTTTTCCTTGTGTGGCTGGCTTCTTTCACTTAGCATAATGTCTTCCAGGTTCATCTATGTTGTCACATAAGCAGAATTTTCTTCTTTTTAAGGCTGTATAATATTTCATTGTATGTATATACCACATTTTCTTTATCCACTCATCCATCAATGGACATTTAGTTTGTTTCCGTATCTTAGCTACGTTGAATAATGCTGCAATGAACACGGGAATACAGCTATCTCTGGATTTTTATTCTTTTGGATATGTTCCTAAGAAGTGAGATTGATGGTAGAATGAGAAGCTCACAGAATGAGCTTGGGAGTATTACTTCCTCTGCAATTTTTTGCAAGAGTTTCAGAAGGATAGGTGTTAACTCTTCTCTAAATGTTTGATAGAATTCACCTGTGAATCCATCTGTCCTTGATTTTTGTTTGTTGGAAGTTTTTAATCAGAGTATTAAAATCAGGTGCAAGTTGCAAATTTTGTTCTTCTTTTCATTGTTTTGGCTCTTCCAGAACACTTGTATTCCCATATAAATTTTAGACTCACCTTGTAAGTTTCTACATAGAAGCCTGCTGGGATTTGATTTGCATTAAATTGAATCTATAGATCAATTTGTGAAGAATTGCCATGTTAACAACATTCCTACCTTTATTTAGATCTTTCATTTCTCTTCGCCTGCCATAGTTTTCGGTGCAGAGGTCTTATATTCTTTTTGATAATTTTCTCTTAAGCATATTGTATTTCTCATCACTTTAAAAATGTAATTTATTTAATTTCATCTTGCTGTTGTTTTCTGATAGCATAAAGATGCAATTAATTTTTTAAAATATTAATCATGCATTTGACAAACTGGCTAAAATTTCTTATTAGAAATTAGATTGACAGCTCTCATAGTGGTTAACAATACAGACTTTGAAATCATTTGTACCTGCGTTTAAATCCTAACTCCTTCCTTTATCACCTCTGTGACTTTTGGGAAATTTGCCTAAGCTATCCAAACCTCTTTTTGTTAATGCAGAAGACAAGTATAAACAATACTGAATACCTTGTAGAGTTGCTGTGACGATAAAGAGCTAATTCTTATAAAGTTCTCATAAATGATTCTTACAGTGACCCACATATCTTTTTGGCCGCCACTATTCTGCTCAGGTCATCCGACCTCCATCTTCCAGCAGTAGTGTCTCTTTGCTGGAGGGCTTTAATCTGGCCACCTGAGCCTGCTTTTTTCATAGATGTGAGCAGATTAGAAGACCTGGAGAATTACTCCTTGAGAGCTGCTGTTAACCTGTGATTGACAGAAGTAGGTGGCTAAATATTTCAGCTCCTTCTCTGCTAGAGTGGAATAACTCCAAGATATGTTTTGTATTGGCTCCCAGAGTCTCCAGTGGGATTGAGCTCTGGTCAACAAAAATAGCAATGTGTTTGATCATTCCCTCTTGACTGATTTTCTTCCCTTCCCTGTCTCTTTAATTACGGTTTTATTAAGAAGGTAGGCTCCCTATGAGTGAAATGAAATCAAGGACTTACTATAGAGATTAGAATTTACAAAGTTATGAGAGCTTGGAGAACAAAATATGGAAGGTCATTGCCTGTGCATTACTTGGGAGCCTGAAGTTGTGCTACATCAGCAGTCCTTGAAGTCAGGAAAAGAAGTTTGATGTGATGAGAGGGAAAGAGAGACAGAGTGGAATCCACGAATATAGACAGGAACCCATGTTTGTCTCACACTGTCTCTGACCTTATTGGCACAGGTGATTCATAGAAAAAGCTTGAGGTGTTTGCCACAGAAATGTATATGTGCCTGTTCAGGACTCTGAAAGACTAGAGAGGGAATATCATGGGATCAGGGGGAGGTGCAAACCTGGCTGCTGCTCACTACCAAGGCAACCCAATAGATCAATGAAACTTGGTTGAGCAACACAAATCCCTGGCATTCTCCTCTGACCTCCTCAGCATGATAGCTGCTGCTTCATGGCTGCCTTCCCAGTCGTGTGCACATTTACCTTGCAGCCAACTTTAACCTGAAACCATACAGGGAAGGTAATTGTGGGAAACATAGTTGACACGGTACAAAATCACCACTTTTTTCTGCCTGAGTAACATTTCCTTCATCATTAAAATGAACTATTTGTACTCAAATTTTTGTCTCTGGGTCTAGGATTTTCTTCTTGATGGGAACACAATTTAAAACACTACTTACAGAGCATATAGTAAGAATTAAAAAAATCTTGTTATCTATGATCCTAGTCAAAACAGTAGTGTGTGATGATTGGCAACATAAATATGTGGTCTTTTCATCTTCCATATCCTACTCTCTCTGAAACTAGAACGGTTGTCATATTTTAGTGTGTATGCATGCACATGCTTCTGTGTGTGTATATATGTGTGTGTGTATATAGCTATATAAATATATATCCTTATATCCATATATGTGTGTGTGTGTGTATATAAGTCTTTTAGGATCCCATACATTGAGAATATGATTTAGGAGGTGCTTTGAGGAATAAGAACATCTATATGTTAAATAAACACCCTAGATGTTTCTTATTAAGGTGGTCGATGGACTACATTTTGATAACATCTGATCTAGTGTATACATGATATGTTCTGTATAGGTCTTTTGTTTTATTATATACAATGCCATGAGTGCTTTAGGTTTTTAGTTTTAAACAATATGTGATTTTATTTATTTCTACCTGATTCCAATGATGAGGAAGATAAAGAATAAATGAAAATAGGAAAGAAACTGTTTTACATTTTCCTTGCCAGGAAACACTAGATTGAATTATAGGACAGGCAAACACCTGAATATTTATCATTTTAAGTATTTCATAGTATTATTTAAAAACACTTACATAAAATTATGCTTAAAAGGAAACTGTTGTTTAACAGAAGACGGTTTGAAACTCTTTAGCCAAATATTTCAAAATATACACAAAAACATAAATTTAGCAACTATATTATAACTTCCCGCCTTTGAGAAATATTTTAATTTCTTGGCATTGACATTGCTCTTGGCAGGTTTAAAAAGGGAACCCATAGAACGCTGAAAATTTTGGCAGGATTCCCCTTTCTTTCTACTCATACTATGCAAATTACCATCACAATCTGTCTAAGACACCAGTTCCAGGAAGGAGCTTATAATTAAAATGGATAATTGACCTCTTCTAAGAGACTTTCAGGATGAATTCATCCTGACTTATATCTGTGCTAACCTCAGTAATCACAGAATATTCAATACTCATAGTTTATGCTTCATTCATCTCTGTAAACTCTCTCTCATTATGTCTCCTGATGACCCAAACTATTTCTCTGTGACCCCTGGAACACATAATAGGGCTTCAGCAAAGCTGCCTCTATCCTAATGTTTTGTCTGAATGTCCCCTTTCTCACTCTAACAGAAAACTGGATGTCCTATGGGGACACTACATCACATAGCAGAACAACTTTATATCTCACTCCAAGTATTGTGCTATCTAGTCCTTATTAATATTTCCATACCACTGTTACTCTCTCCTCCCTGTCATCTTCATTTGAAGCTAATTACATTAGATTATATCACCTGTACCACACCTTGTTCCTGTATATCTTTGACATTCTCCTTCATTTCTCAATAATATCCTCTCTCTCTCTCTCTCTCTCTCTCCCCCTCTCCAATTCTCGAGCTTCTTACATCTTCAGGCTTTCCATCTCCTATGACCCTCAGTCCCCTCTCCCAACACTACCATGGCCTTATCTTTTTCTTTACAGTAATTTCACACCTTCCAAAATCTTAAAGCATCAACACATTCCAATGGATGCCTACCATTTTTCCATTTTACTCATTATAATATCCAAACTCCAAGTAAAATTTGCCTCACTGGCACATCCTATCTAGTGGTCTTTCCACAGCCTATCATATACCTTATATTCTTATTCTACTCTTTTCCTTCTTTACATTTAATGACTTAATTGTTATTATCTTAACTCTATTACCTCTATCTCTGTCTGAGAATTCAACTTAACACACCTCCAATCTGAGTTCAATACTGCTATCTCTTCACTCTTTGTCCATGGATACAGAAAAATAAACAAGCTAATAATTGGTCTCAATTTAAATTTATAACCATATGAGCCCTGAGTGGATCCCATCTATTCTACTCATTGAAGCTGGTGAATTCACTCAGCCCTCTCCCAGACATTTATTTCACACATCTTGACTACTCAGCTTCCAACATGCACTACCATTTCCCTTCCCTTGAAGAGAATAAAGAAATCAGAAAAGAATTTCTACATATTTTCAATACCAAATCAGGAAGGGAGATGTTCTCTGCTTTGTTCTTTCTTAGGATTACTTTCAATATTTAGGATCGTTTGTGGTCCCATAAACATTTTAGTATTATTTTTATACTTCTATAAAAAATTTCATTGGAACTTTGATAGGGATTGTGTTGCATCTATAGATGGCTTTGGGAAACGTGGGCATTTTGACAGTATTCATTCTTCCAGTTCATTAACATGGGATACCTTTCCATTTATTTGTGTCTTTTCCAGTTATTTTTATCAAGGTCTTATAGTTTTCAGTGTAGAGATCTTTCACGTCCTTGGTTAAGCTTATTCCTAAGTATTTTATTGTTTTTGATGTTATTGTAAGTGAGACTGTTTTATTTATTTTTCATATAATTCATTGTTAGTGTATAGAAACACTACTGACTTTGTATGTTAATTTTGTATCTTGCAACTTTACTGAATTTGTAGATTAGGGCCAGCAGTTTTTGGATGGAGTCTTTAGGGTACTCTGTAGTATATAAAATCATGTCATCTGCAAATAGAGACAATTTTAGCTTTTCTTCCTTTCCAATTCTGTTGGTTTTTTTTTTTTTTTTTTTGGCCTGATTGATCTGTCAAGGACTTCCAGTACTTTGTTAAATAGGACTGGTGAGAAACTTGTTCCTGATCTTAGAGGGAAAAATTTCAACCTTTCACCATTGAGTATGGTGTTACCTGTGGGCTTGTCATATATGGCCTTCATTATTTTGAGGTAGAGTAGATAAAATTTTGAGTGACTTGAGATTTGGAACAATCCATTTGGTCTTTCAGGCTGCTTTGTTTGGTGTACATTTGTTAATACAAAATTCAAACCTTATATTTTAACCTATTTTTTAAATCTATTTCTCTTCTTATCTATGATGTACATTTTTCCCAAATGAAACATGCTTATATATCATTAAAACCTCTCTTTTAGGGGGTTTACTATTTGTAGGAGTAAAATCCAGTATTTTCTATTGTATATTATATTAACTTTAAAAACATTGTAACTCACCTCAACATTTGTTATTTATTTATTTATATTTTAATATAATCTTTCAATTTAATTTTTAACTACCTCTATTAACTACAGTTATTAACCTATTTTCTTTTTAAATACTCAGGCTGTAGTACACTACACATCTTCAAATATTTCAAGTTAAGATATATTCCATGAAGAATAAAAAATTATATACAACCTGTGATTATGGCTATGCAAAATTGTAGATGCATATATTTAGAAAAACTGAAAAGGATCAAAGATATAAAAAGTTGATTTGCAGGGAAGTAGAATATCTATGATTTTTTTTCTTTTGATTTTTGGTATTGTTATGATGTCTAAGAATAATTTAAAAATAAAATACTATAAATGTAAATACCCTTAATATGCTATACTGTTTTCTACTCTCTAGAGTGTGTCCACAGGATAGTGTCCTAGGCATAGAGAGATGGAGAATCAAAAGGTAAGATCAGCAGGGGACTCATAGGCAATCAGCAAATGATTTTTGAAAAGCTGCTCACTGAGCTAGGCATAGTGGTAGATACACAGTAATAAATACACTGTTTCTGGAGGGCAGACAGCAGAAGCTAGAAGAACTACAATCCTGCAGCCTGTGGAACAAAAACCATATTCACAGAAAGATAGACAAGATGAAAAGGAAGAGGGCTATGTACCAGATGAAGGAACAAGATAAAACCCCAGTAAAACAACTAAATGAAGTAGAGATAGGCAACATTCCAGAAAAAGAATTCATAGTAATGATAGTGAAGATGATCCAGGACCTCGGAAAAAGAATGGAGGCAAAGATCGAGAAGATGCAAGAAATGTTTAACAAAGAACTAGAAGAATTAAAGAAGAAACAAACAGAGATGAACAATACAATAACTGAAACGAAAACTACACTAGAAGGAATCCATAGCAGAATAACTGAGGCAGAAGAATGGGTAAGTGACCTGGAAGACAGAATGGAGGAATTCACTGCTGTGGAAAAGAATAAAGAAAAAAGAATGAAGGGCTTCCCTGGTGGCGCAGTGGTTGAGAGTCCACCTGCCGATGCAGGGGACACGGGTTCGTGCCCTGGTCCAGAAAGATTCCATATGCCATGGAGTGGCTAGGCCTGTGAGCCATGGCCGCTGAGCCTGCACGTCTGGAGCCTGTGTTCCACAGCAGGAGAGGCCACAACAGTGAGAGGCCCGCATACCGCAAAAAAAAAAAAGAAAAGAAAAGAAAAAAGAATGAAAAGAAATGAAGACAGCCTAAGAGACCTCTGGGACAACATTAAATGCAACAACATTTGCATTATAGGGGTCCCAGAAGGAGAAGAGAGAGAGAAAGGACCAGAGAAAATATTCGAAGAGATTATAGTCAAAAACTTCCCTAACATGGGAAAGGAAATAGCCACCCAAGTCCAGGAAGCGCAGAGAGTCCCATACAGGATAAACCCAAGGAGAAACACGCCGAGACACATAGTAATCAAATTGGCAAAACAAAGACAAAGAAAGATTATTAAAAGCAGCAAGGGGAAAATGACAAATAACATACAAGGGAACTCTCATAAGGTTAACAGCTGATTTCTCAGCAGAAACTCTACAAGCAAGAAGGGAGTGGCATGATATACTTAAAGTGATGAAATGGAAGAACCTACAACCAAGATTACTCTACCTGGCAAGGACCTCATTCAGATTCGATGGAGAAATCAAAAGCTTTACAGACAAGGGAAAGCTAAGAGAATTCAGCACCACCAAACCAGCTCTACAACAAATGCTAAAGGAACTTCTCTAAGTAGGAAACACAAGAGAAGAAAAGGACCTACAAAAACACCAGAAAACAATTAAGAAAATGGTAATAGGAACATACATATCAATAATTACCTTAAATGTGAATGGATTAAATGCTCCAACCAAAAGACACAGGCTTGCTGAATGTATATAAAAACAAGACCCATATATATGCTGTCTACAAGAGACCCACTTCAGACCTAGGGACACATTCAGACTGAAAGTGAGGGGATGGAAAAAGATATTCCATGCAAATGGAAATCAAAAGAAAGCTGGAGTAGTAATACTCGTACCAGATAAAATAGACTTTAAAATAAACAATGTTACAAGAGACAAGGAAGGACACTACATAATGATCAGGGGATCAATCCAAGAAGAAGATATAACAATTATAAATATATATGCACCCGTGATAGGAGCACCTCAATACATAAAGCAACTGCTACAGCTGTAAAAGAGGAAATCAACAGTAACACAATAGTGGGGGACTTTAACACCTCACTTACACCAATGGACAGATCATCCAAAATGAAAATAAATAAGGAAACAGAAGCTTTAAATGACACAATAGACCAGATACATTTAATTGATATATATAGGACATTCCATCCAACAACAGCAGATTACACTTTCTTTTCAAGTGCACACGGAACATTCTCCAGGACAGATCTCATCTTGGGTCACAAATCAAGCCTCAGTAAATTTAAGAAAATTGAAATCATATAAAGCATCTTTTCTGACCACAACGCTATGAGATTAAAAATCAGTTACAGGGAAAAAAGCATAAAAAACACAAACAGATGGAGGCTAAACAATACGTTACTAAATAACCAAGAGATCACTAAAGAAAGCAAAGAAGAAATAAAAAAATACCTAGAGACAAATAACAATGAAAACACGATGATTTAAAACCTATGTGATGCAGCAAAAACAGTTCTAAGAGGGAAGTTTATAGCTATACTAGCCTACCTCAAGAAACAGGAAAAATCTCAAATAAACAATATAACCGTACACCTGAAGGAACTAGAGACAGAAGAACAAACAAAACCCAGAGTTAGCAGATGGAAAGAGATCATCAAGATCAGAGCAGAAATAAATGAAATAGAAACAAAGAAAACAATAGCAAAGATCAATAAACTAATAGCTGGTTCTTTAAGAAGATAAACAAAATTGATAAACCATTAGCCAGACTCATCAAGAAAAAGAGGGTGAGGACTCAAATAAATAAGATTAGAAATGAATAAAGGAGAAGTTACAACAAACACCACAGAAATATAAAGCATCCTAAGAGACTACTACAAGCAACTCTATGCCAATAAAATGAACAACCTGGAAGAAATGGACAAATTCTTAGAAAAGTATAGCCTTCCAAGCCTGAATCAGGAAGAAATAGAAAATATGAACAGACCAATCACAAGTAATGAAATTGAAACTGTGATTAAAAATCTTCCAACAAACAAAAGTCCAGGACCAGATGGTTTCACAGGTGAATTCTAACAAACGTTTAGAAAAGAGCTAACACCCATCCTTCTCAAACTCGTCCAAAAAATTTCAGAGGAAGGAACACTCCCAAACATTCTATGAGGCCATCATCACCCTGATACCAAAACCAGACAAAGAGACTACAAAAAAAGAAAATTACAGACCAATGTCATTGATGAATATAGATGCAAAACTCCTCAACAAAATACTAGCAAACAGAATCCAGCAACACATTAAAAGGATCATACCCCATGATCAAGTGGGATTTATCCCAGCGATATAAGGATTCTTCAATATACGCAAATCAATCAATGTGATACACCATATTAAAAAATTGAAGAATAAAAACCATATGATCATCTCCATAGATGCAGAAAAAGCTTTTGACAAAATTCAACACCCATTTGTGATAAAGACTCTCCAGAAAGTGGGCAGAGAGGGAACCTACCTCAACGTAATAAAGGCCATATACGACAAACCCACAGCAAACATCATTCTCAATGGTGAAAAACTGAAAACATTTCCTCTAAGATCAGGAACAAGACAAGGATGTCCACTCTCACCACTATTATTCAACATAGTTTTGGAAGTCCTAGCTACGACAATCAGAAGAAAAAGAACTAAAAGGAATACAAACTGGAAAAGAAGAATTAAAACTGTCACTGTTTGCAGATGACATGATAGTATACATGGAGAATCCTAAAGATGCCACCAGAAAACTACTAGCGCCAATCAATGAATTTGGTAACGTTGCAGGATACAAAATTAATGCACAGAAATCTGTTGCATTCCTATACACTAATGATGAAAATTCTGAAAGAGGAATTAAGGAAACACTGCCATTTGCCATTTAAACAAAATGAATAAAATACCTAGGAATAAACCTACCTAGGGAGAGAAAAGACCTGTATGCTGAAAATTGTAAGACACTGATGAAAGAAATTAAAGATGACACAAACATATGGAGAGATATACCATGTTTTTGATTGGAAGAATCAATATTGTGAAAATGACTATACTACCCAAAGCAATCTACAGATTCAATGCAATCCCTGTCAAATTACCAATGGCATATTTTTCGGAACTAGAACAAAAAATCTTAAAATTTGTATGGAGACACAAAAGACCCTGAATAGCCAAAGCAGTCTTGAGGGAGAAAAACGGAGCTGGAGGAATCAGACTCCCTGACTTCAGACTATACTATACTATACTATACTATACTATACTATACTATACTATACTATACTATAAAGCTATAGTAGTAGCTACTGTAGCTATAAAGCTACAGTAATCAAGACAATATGGCACAAAAACAGAAACATAGATCAATGGAACAAGATAGAAAGCCCAGAGATAATCCACGCACCTTTGGTCAACGAAGCTATGACAAAGGAGGCAATGATATACAATGGAGAAAAGACAGTCTCTTCAATAAGTGGTGCTGGGGAAACTGGACAGCTACATGTAAAAGAATGAAATTAGAACACTCCCTAACACCATACACAAAAATAAACTCAAAATGGATTAGAGACCTAAATGTAAGACTAGACACCATAAAACTCTTAGAGGAAAACATCGGAAGAACACTCTGACATAAATCACAGCAAGACCTTTTTTGATCCACTTCCTAGAGTAATGGAAATAAAAACATAAATAATCAAATGGGACCTAATGAAACTTCAAAGCTTTTGCACAGCAAAGGAAACCGTAAACAAGACGAAAAGACTCTCAGAATGGAGAACATATTTGCAAACGAATCAACGGATGGAGGATTAATCTCCAAAATATATAAACAGCTCAATATTAAAAAAACAAACAACCCAATCCAAAAATGGGCAGAAGACCTAAATAGATATTTCTCCAAAGAAGACACACAAATGGCCAAGAAGCACATGAAAAGCTGCTCAACATCACTAATTATTAGACAAATGGAGATCAAAACTACAATGAGGTATCACCTCACTCCAGTTAGAATGGGCATCATCAGAAAATCTACAAACAACAAATGCTGGAGAGTGTGTGGAGAAAAAGGATCCCTCTTGCACTGTTCGTGGGAGTGTAAATTGATACAGCCACTATGGAGAACAGTATGGAGTTTCCTTAAAAAACTAAAAATAGAATTACCATATGTCTGAGCAATCCCACTACTGGGCATATACCCAGAGAAAACCATAATTCAAAAAAACACATGCACCCAATGTTCATTGCAGCACTATTTACAATAACCAGGTCATGGAAGCAACCTAAATGCCCATCGACAGACGAATGGATAAAGAAGTTGTGGTACATATATACAGTGGAATATTACTCAGCCGTAAAAAGGAACGAAATTGGGTCATTTGTAGAGACATGGGTGAACCTAGATAGAGACTGTCATACAGAGTGAAGTAAGCCAGAAAGAGAAAAACAAATATCGTATATTAATGCGTATATGTGGAACCTAGAACAATGTACAGATGAACCGGTTTGCAGGGCAGAAATTGAGACACAGATGTAGAGAACAAACATATGGACACCAAGGGGGGAAAGGGGGGGGTTGGGGTGGTGATGTGATGAATTGGGAGATTGGGATTGACATGTGTACACTGATGTGTATAAAAGTGATGACTAATAAGAACCTGCTGTATAAAAAAATAAATATAATAAAATTAAAAATTTTTTTTAAAAAGTGACACAGACACTAAGTAAGCAAGTGCTGTTGGAAAAATGGCGCCAATAGACTAGCTCCATGCAGGGTTCCACAAACCTTCAATTTGTAAAAAATTGATACTTTTTTCACAGTATCTGGGAAGTGCTATAAAGTGAATCAAAAAGAATAGAGAAAGAAAGAAAGAATATTTAATAAAGTAGAAGGTAATAAAATTAACATAGAAAATCAGTAGCCATTACACATATACAAATAAAAATAGTTTAGGTGGAAAAGAAACATCCAATTATTATAGAAAGAAAAATAAAACACATGTGGATAGTTTAACAAAAATATTCAAAACATACGTGAAAAATCTGCATAAACCATTCTTGAAGTTCTCAGAAAAAGAATTCATCAATTGGAAAGACATAGCACATTCATGAATAGAAAAACAAAATATTATGAAGATGCTGGCTTTCCCTAATTTATATTACATTTGAATCAGTCTCAATAAAATATCAACAGATATTTTTGTAAGCTAGTCAGTATGATTGTAAATTCATTTTAAAAAACCAACAGGGAAGAATTTTCATGAGATTGACAGAAAAAGAAGAGAAATTACAGGGGAGCAGAAAAGTTAATATGCAATAACCCCCCCATAATTAAAACCAATGTAATATTATTACAATGAATAGAAAGAAAGCAGAACAGAAATTCCAGAAATAGACCCAAATGAATATGGATAATTAGGATAAAATACTTGTCTCATGAATCAGTAAGAAAAAACATGAAAAAGTTAATGAACAGGTTTAGAATAACTAGAAAGCCTTATGTGAGGTAGTGAATGGAAGCCTTATGTAAGCCTTATGAATCTATTCTTTAAACCATACATGAGAATATGAGAAAAATGAAATGTATCTTTTAATCATATGAATATGCTCTAGATATCCTACTCTGAAAATTTATGGCAACTTGTATTATTTATATTTTTAAAAATATAAATATTTATGCACTTTAGGATGTTTCAATAACGAATATGTTTGTCTCTTTTATTTAGGTAGGTTAGGTCTGAGGTGTAAGGTCTTTGACAAGTATTATAGTTAACGTGTTCTAATGGGTGCTACAAGGTGAGAGAAATCACAGTAAACCTGGTGCACCTTCCTTATGCTGTATTTCGATCTAGTGTTTTGTTGCGGGGTACTGGTGGTAATATATTTGTAATTAATATACTTAAAGCATTACTTTTAAACTAAAATAAGTATCTATGCTCTATAACAGAATGCAAATTCTCTTACTTTTAATGATTAATCTTGAGAGTTCAAAGAAAATTTGTGTTTGAGATGGATTACTTTAGGCTGCTCCCAGACTCACAGGAGGGTGCATCTCCACTTCTTTCTGCTACTGGCCATACTTGAAGGGAAAAAAATTGCAAAGCACTGCCTTCAGTTATTTCCTTTTCTTCATCTTCTCACTTCCTCATTTCCATTTCAAAGCAGACCTTTCCAGTTTTTCTACTCCTGGCCTGTGGGAGGAAGGGTTTGTACCCTCAATGGATGAATTGCTGAGTTGCCTGAGACTATTAACTAAAATGGTTGTTAAGAACAGGGGTAAGCACATTGTAAGCAATGGAGGAGATATTCTAGAAGCAAAATATGAGAAAAATGAAGACCCTGAAAGATTAAATCAGTGTAATTTCCATTTATAGAGGGTTTAACTCTGGCCAGAAAGACCATAGTTCCTTGCTGACTAATTTAGGCTTATATATCAACTGTGCATTTAAAGTTTTCAGTGGCTTTATGTTTTCCGCTTATCCCCTCTAAGTGCACTTTTACAAATATTCTGGGACCCAAAGGAGAGAGGAAGTTTAGATCTGTCCCCTTTTCTCCCTTTTTGAAGTCACTTCAGAACTGCAGGATGATGGGGATTTCTTCAGACCACAGGAGTAGCAGGTAATTTCGTTCATGGTGATTTGGTTTAGAACATAGCAAAGGAAATATTTCCATGACAATGAATAAATAGCTACCAAAATCAGGTGAAGTCATCTGTAAATTCAACAGATAAAGTAAATTTAATACTGTGTGCTTGCTGGAGGGAACTTTACGTATGGGTAAGAATGGGTCCCACTTGATCATACTACTTCTGTCTCTGTGAGTTCTTGCCCATCTCTTCTCAATCCAATTTTCTTCCTTGATTGAAAGTAGTTAGGGAACACTGGCTCTCTCTTCATTTTGCTGATTATAGTGACTAGAGTACTGCAGCGCACTGGAGGATGGTCAGTACAGCTGGAGCTTGTTAAGTGAAATGGAGCGTGAAGGGATGTGGGTTATAGTAAGATTATGGTTAGGGAAGCAACTGTATTGGGCAGAGGTGTAGAAAACAGAATTTATAGTATGTATTGGTAGAAAATGTATGCTTGCTAATGCTTTTACTTGATATTTTTTACATGATCTTCTGCATGGAAACATATACCAAGCTCTTTTGAGTGTATAATTTTCATTCAAGTAATGTGAATACAGCTGATTCACGAGAATATGATCCTATTTAGTATACTTGAATCAGAATGAGAAAGTAATTCTCTTCTAAACATCCTACACATCTCTCCAACACAATGTTCTTAACGTTCTGGGAGATGAGTATAGAGACTCAGGGGCCACATTTCATTTTGACTCTAGTGAACTGAGATGTACTCACCAGTCTTTCATTTTCATTATATATATTACTTAAAATGCCAATCAGAAAAGGCTACATACTGTATGATATCTTTATGACATCCTGGAAAAGACATGAAAAACTATGGTGACAGTGAAAACATCAGTGCTTGCCTGGGATTGGGGAGGGATGGGAAGGAGTTATAGAGAATTTTTAGGGCAGTGAAAATAATCTGTATAATATTATAATGGTGGGTATATGTCATTATACATTTGTCCAAACCCATAGAGTGTACAACACCGAGAGTAACACCTAATGTAAATTATGGACTGTGGGTGATTACGATGTGTCAATGTAGGCTTATCAGTTGTAACAAAAGTACCATTCTGGTGGGAATGTGGATAATGGATGAAGCCATGCATATATGGGGTAAGGATATATGAGGAATCTGTGTACCTCCTCCGCAATGTTACTGTGAACGTAAAACTACTATTTTAAAAAAGTATTTCTGAAAAAGTTTTCTTTTATCATCTTGAAAATATAAGGGTGATCTTTTTTTTTTTGTGGTACGCGGGCCCCTCACTGTTGTGGCCTCTCCTGTTGCGGAGCACAGGCTCCGGACGCGCAGGCTCAGCGGCCATGGCTCACGGGCCCAGCCGCTCCGCGGCACGCGGGATCCTCCCGGACCGGGGCACGGACCCGTGTCCCCTACATCGGCAGGCGGACTCTCAACCACTGTGCCACTAGGGAAGCCCCTGAAAGTGTTTTGCATCTCTTTTTACAGCTAATGCTAGCTTAATTCTAGATGAATATTATTAATATTTATACAAGAATTAGTGGATTTCCACATACTGAGTTTTTCAACTAGAGATTGGAAAACAGAATTACATGTCTCTTTGTCAGCAATGTGGCCAAGGGAATTATGCACTGAGGAGTGTTAGGTTGGATTATTCTTAAATCTCTTTCTACAATAAGCTTCCATGGCTTTTAGATTCTAGTTTAAATTTTCTTTTTTTGTCTTGTTTAGGCATTTGATATTTAGATATTTGAAAATATGGCATTTTAATAATCATCATGAATCATTTGAATGAAATAACTATTCAATATACAATGAAGTTATAGACTGCATTAAAATCATGATTTCATTAATAATGTGGTCATCTTTCTCTCATCATAGATATTTGACTCTAAATAAGTTATTTAAAATCTAGTGCTTCATCTTTAATAAAAAGATGAAATTCCCTGGCTCAGGGCACTTGCAGGATGACCACTTTCATTTCCCAAGTCTCAAAGTGTCAAACTTTTAAGAAATGCAGAGTTCACTTTATTTAGCTTTATAAATTATAACCTTTCTCTTGAGACAACTCCAGGTGGTCGTGTATGGATGAGACATGCACTTTTAAGAAAGTTACAATACTTTTATACTAGTGGAACAAACTCTACATATATTTACTCAAGAATGGTAGTTTTAGGGGCTTCCCTGGTGGCGCAGTGGTTGAGAGTCCGCCTGCTGATGCAGGGGACACGGGTTCATGCCCTGGTCCAGGAGGATCCTACGTGCCGCGGAGCGGCTAGGCCCGTGAGCCATGGCCGCTGAGCCTGCGCGTCCGAGCCTGTGCTCTGCAATGGGAGAGACCACAACAGTGAGAGGCCCACATACCGCGAAAAAAAAAAAAAAAAAGAATGGTAGTTTTATTACATGATTTCTTTTAATTAAAATCCAATAATTATTCTAAAAGTTAAAATTTATTGGATATTTTCTAAATACTATATTTTTCATCATTAATTCTCTCAGAAACCCTATGTTGTAGGGTAATACTATGATCCCCATTTTACAGAAGTCCCCACAGCTCACAGACTTTAAGAAACTTACCAAAGGTCATAGACATACTATGCCACCAAGCCAGAGTTTGAACTCAGGCATCTTGATGACAAAGCAGGTGCTTACACTCTATGCTTTGGAGTTTACTCCATTGCAGAAAATCTGACTTTTAAAAAATTTATAAAGTAATTTGCATAAAATTTTATAAAACCACTTACATGCATAGTCCTGAGATTATGCATATCTGAGGATACTCAATGACATTTCACATTTTAAAAATAATATTGATTCCAAAGAGAATTATATAGATTTTTATATTTATCCATGTTTGTGTTGATAAGTTTTATTATATTTTCTTGTTTCAATTTAATTTTTTTCAGAATAATTTTTTCAGAATAGAGTGAGCATAGAGAGTCATCCAATGTTATTTATGGAGTTCCTACTCTTACAAGGAACTAGGGTTCAGGGCATTCATAGAAGAATAAAGATGTTGACCAGGCCCTTAGGAACTTAGAATCTCTAAGTGAGCAGGACATACATATATGAAAAACTTTCTAGTACAAGGTGCAGTAGCACATAGCATAAAAGACATGCTGATTAAAGCTAATGAGGGTAAGAGGTCATGGAAATGAGTCATGTCTATGCATGACCAGGGAAACAATGTAAAGGAGGGTCCCCAGGCTGGGTCTTGCCATATAGACAGGAAAAGAAGGAGTGCCATATAGACAGGAAAAGAAAGAGTGCAGGGAAGAAAAGGATTGAAGTAGTAAAAAAAAATACTAGGAAATTCAATTTGGTTATAACATAGAATGCATGAAAACTAGAACTGGGAGATGAGACTGGAGAAGGTAAGTTAAATGTGCACTTTAACTACGTGTGTTTTGTTTGCTTGTTTGTTTATTGACAGTGCATCATGGTTCATTTATATTTACTGACGAATTGGAGAGAAAACATCCAGATTCCATGCCCAGGGGTGGTAAAAAAAGAAAAAGAAGTGGAAAGAAGCACCAATTCTCCCTTACTCTTTTTTTTTAAAGGCATAGACACAAATGCCTTAAAAAAAACTGAGCTAAATAAAAGTAAAGAAAATTCAAACTTTTTTTAGTTCCTATGTTGCACATGACACATAACTATAGAAGGGAACAGGAGTTCTGTTGAGCTAGAGAAAGCAAAAGGGTAGAGCCAGTAAGTTGTTTTTGAGAGGTAAATACAGTTATCTGAGACCTTACTTGAAAGTCTGTCCAAATGCTAATATTTGAGTAAATGGTTTATGTGTCAGATGTTATAATTTTAACTTTTTCTCAGCTGTCAGTAAAAGGCAATTGTCAACATGTCATACAGGCAAAAACCAAGCAAGAAAATCAGTCAACTTCTCAGTAAGATCAAGCTCCTTTTTGCTTTTTTCTCCTTTGAAAAATAACAGAAGAAACAAAATTCTTCTATTGGTCATTCCAATGAAAAATCTAGAACCTAAAATAATGTTCCCAAGAACAATGACAGTGAGTGTTTCAGTAAAAATCTCTCATTCTGTTTTTGTCACCGGTTGTATTCTTGGTCCAGCACTAGAAGTTAGCTTGCTGTGGACTCAGAAGTATTAACAAGATATAGAAATAAGCCCAAGGTATTATAGGAATGCTGGCATCATATAGAAGCTGAAGGACAAAAAGTTGATGCTGATATTGCCTGTTAATTTAACCCATTTCCACAATATTTCATAAACAGTTTGTGCAAATAAGAAATGCTGAAAAATTCAGGAAGGAACATTTCCTCACTACATTGAATGGGGCTGCAGAACTTAAAAAGTATCACTGTTTATTTGATAGTGTACTAGGAATTAAGGATTAATTCACAATTAGAAAATGGGTAAAAATATATTTTGAGCTTTCAATGCTATGGCTATGTGGAAAACATTTCAGTGGAAGGTCAAACTTGTAAATGTTTCAAGACCAAATATTCTGTTCCTCCCTATGTAAAAACTGTGACCTTTACATTGTGTTTTTTCTGCTCTGGAAGAATAGACTCCTAAGGCCGTTATGTGATTCTGATAGTTTTCTGAGCTTGCCTACTGGTGGTGAATGTGTGCGTATGTCTTTTTGTTTTGTTTTGTTTTGGGTACGCGGGCCTCTCACTGTTGTGGCCTCTCCCGTTGCGGAGCACAGGCTCCTGATGCGCAGGCTCAGCAACCATGGCTCACGGGTGCAGCTGCTCCGCGGCATGTGGGATCCTCCCGGACCGGGGCACGAACCTGTGTCCCCTGCATCGGCAGGCGAACTCTCAACCACTGCGCCACCAGGGAAGCCCTGAATGTGTGCGTATGTCTTTTGTTGAAAGATGCTAGTAAGAGATTTTTCTTCTATAGTATATGTGTGAATATGCACATCCGTAATTCATCAAAACAGACATTTGGAAAGTGAATTAAACATACCAGCCACATTTCTGAATCACAGGGTTTCATGTTTGCTTATTAAAATAACAATCAGTTCTTTTGAACGGGTGCAAAAGCAGTTCTAGTATATGAATGTATTCTTTTTGGAAATATTTTTCAGTATTCTGTGTTTAAAACTTCTACTTCTTTTCTAATGAGACATGTAAATAGAAATCTTCTAAATGAATAACTCTTCTTGGCCAAAATCGAGTGGTTTATAAGCAAGTATATTTCCACATATCAAAGGACACATATACTGGAGGAAAAGAAACATGTACTATAAATTAAATACGGAAACATTTTGTTTTTGAAAAAGTCCATGGAGTGATTTATAGAACTGAGTACGTCATAAACAAAGAAATAGGAGGAAGATTTTAGAAGCAACACATGTACATGTAATCGTAGTTTTAGAACATTTGATAAGTTAAAGAAGAAAACTCAAATAAGAGGGATACTACAGTATATATCCTATGAATCTTATTATATATAATATATATACATATTCATTTGGTATTGATATGGCAGAATTTATCTGGCAGGAGAAAATGCAGTTTTCCTCATATTATTATTAAAGCTGTTAGAGAAAAAAACAAATAAAACATGGAAGATTATGGTATAAAAAAGAAAAGCCTTCTTCTGGGGACAAATTCTGAATTTTCCTGTTACTTTGGACATTAGACAGTTCAGTTTTACTTTTTATTAATACCATATTGTTTGCATAATGAGGCACTTGTGTTTCTGCCAGGTCAAATACTACATTATTGGGCTTTGGCGCAGTGGTTGAGAGTCCGCCTGCCGATGCAGGAGACACGGGTTCGTGCCCCGGTCCGGGAGGATCCCACATGCCGTGGAGCGGCTGCGCCCGTGAGCCATGGTTGCTGAGCCTGCGCATCAGGAGCCTGGGCTCCGCAACGGGAGAGGCCACAACAGTGAGAGGCCCACGTACCGCTAAAAAAAAAAAAAAAAAAAAAAAGAAAGAAATACTACATTATTCTTCAATAACTTATACAAACTGGGAAATGTGATGACAGGTATCCAGAGTGGTGGTAATGTTGTATAAACAAGGAAAATAAATCAGAGATGGGCTGCACTTGAAAGATGGGTTTCTTCTTTCTATAAGAAGTAAATATCCCCCAGAGAGTTCAGTAGACGGAATACCCCTAGAAAGTCTATACTTGCATAGGTTTTTAAAAAAATTCTTCTAAAAAGAAGTGGAGACTCAGAATAACCCTTTAGCCTTATAGAGATTTATTGAAATCTCTTATTCTCTTTGGAGGATTATACTTAGAGAACCCTACTGAATTCTAGGGCCTGTAGAATCTGCTATAAATTTAGCGTCCTATAGCGAAGCCCCTAGTATCCTGATTCATTCATCTCTCTGACAGAGCATCATCTTTTGTCGTCAGATTGCTAAACAAATAACTCTACTCAAAAATGACAGAATCTTCAGTTTTTAAATTTAAAATTTTAAAAATTGATATAATGTGTATCTGCATGTCCTTATAAAATATATTATTAGCAAGTTTGAGTAAGGATAGAAAATTGCAGAATATATCTGGAAAAGTCGAGTCAGAAAACATCTTTTGACATTATACCTTTTTTCTCAATTTATGTCAGTTATAGAGTAAATGAGATGTTACACATTCAGGGTACACACCTTATGTTAACCAGGATACCATAACACATCTTGGGAAAAATGATATTACTTTATTATGTTATGAAGATTTATTTCATTGAATCATAGAAACTCAGCATTAGAAAGCGTCTCAAGGGTTTCTTCGAGTCCCTTCTTTACCTAGTGCACTGTGGTTTGGTACATTGTTAGGAGCCACTGGTTATGCTGGTCAACTGTGGTTTGTTTTCCCAACCATCTTCATCCTTAGCCAACTGTGCTCTGTATCATAAAGAGTAAAATTCCCATCACCTGGATAGAGAATTCCCTATATATTTTTTTTTTCCTGTGGAAATGCCCAAGAATATTTTTGTTTCCTAACTGAAATTCCCGTTTAATCATTTAGTCTCTTTGAAAATGATAACTAGATACTCTTTATTGTAATTTAATTTTACCCTCACTTGAGGCAAATGTAGTTGATCTCTTTCCTTTGCACATTGGTTAATATAGTTCATGAGAATTTTAACAAGCCGAGTAACTAGGCACTTTTTTGTTTTGTGTCTACATATTAGGAAAAGCTTCATAAATCTAAATTTACCATATAATAGCCCTGTCATATCTACCACTAATTTTTTTTTTTTTTTACAAATAGCAGCATTTGGCGTAAAAAAGCTTAGGCTTGTTGGAATTATGCATGTGAAACTGCATTCTCATTTCACTGTATTTTTATAAAACTATATTGTAATTGTTTCAGCCCTCTGAAAAATCTATACAATTTAGTTATTTGTAATCTATTTGTTCATTAAGCATATTTCCTATTCCAGACCTATTTGTATCATTGAAAACCATATGCAGTAATTAATACTTAGGAATTAATAAGATTGGGGGGATGACCTAATATTGTGATTTAATGACTGAATTATTTTCTTGCAATGAGATGGGAGATTTCACATGATTACGGTGTAACCTTTTAACTTCAGCTCAACCTGTGGTTTAATGGTTGAACTCAGTGCAGCTGTAGGGAGGAAGACAGTTAGATGCTCAACATTGAAGATGAGGAGGTAGGACTCTAGAGAGCAAAGTTGCGTTAATCATGATAATCCTAGCTGATATAAAACTTTGAAATCTCAATGGCATATTTATAGGCTTTCAAATAATATATATTGAATAAATGAGTGATTAAAAATTTAATTTACATGGCAAATCATTCTTCATTTCAGCTGCCTCCATGTATTGATAGGTTCTGGTCAGCCAGTAATTACAAGAATTTCATGGAGAGCTTACTACTCTCATTACAACTGTTCTAGGTAATTTAAATTCTTGGCTTCAAATAGGCAGTCTTGAGAACAATGTCATTGTCTTTTCCACTTGTTTCCGTGCTATTTTTGCTAATCATGCCATTTTCTCTGCTTACATCCTCCTCTTCCTTGACATTATGTGTTTTCATTCTCATTCAATAGCTTACCCTTACCTTCTGGTTCTTTTGAAATCACTGCCCCTGGCAGTACTTAACTTGGCAGTGATTCCTCGTCTCTCCTCACTCTGCTGCCTAATGGAGACTCTTTTAATATTCTTTCCAGGGGCAGCATCCTTGTATGTTTATAATGCCAGGATATTCCTGGCTGTCCAACATCATCACAGTCACCATTCCCTCTTCCTGTTCTTTGGGCACAGCATGATGCTTCTGGGGACTGCCAAGCTGCAAGTGTCTTCTTTCATTACTCATGCCGTGTGGAGGCTCCCAGTGTATTGATTATATATATCTTTCAGCCATTCCGGCCATCGACCAAGGAATCACAGTCTAATGAGACCTGAGAAAAGCAAAAAGCATTTATCTCTTGTATATCCAATGATATCATGATTCAGATTGAGCTGTGTGTGTGACATAAATTATTTAAATCCACACTTGAGGTTATTGACCAGCCTAGCTGTTTGAGCATCTTTGGGTATGTTGAGTGAGAGAGTAAAACCTCTTCCTTTGTGTCTAGGAGTAAACAAAGCAGATGGTACACATTTATTTGCATAAAAATGGGGACCCTGTATACAAAGTGAAGTACTACTGTAGTTCATAAAAAGGAATCAGCACGAAGCGAGCTCCACAGCTCAACACTTGACCTTCTTGAGCTCTACAAGGGGCATCTAGTAGTTTTGTCAACATCATCCCCTTTTCTCCCCTGACAGCTTACGGTTCTTCATACCCCTTGGCTATCTGAAGTATCAGTGTCAGCTGTGGGGACGCATTTCATGCTCTTAATGGCAGACAGATGTATTCATTAAGAGAGTATTCTTTGCAGAGATTTTATGTATTTAAAGGCTTAAAAGAAATAAGGAAAACAGGACATTTCTGAGATGCACTAGAATGAGCATTAGTATATAGGCAAAAATAACTTGAAACCATAACTTACCTGCTGTGTCAGCTGTCATATGGATGGAAGGTATAAGTAAAATAAAAAGGAGTTATTTTTACAATTAAGTGGAAAATTTGAAAATTCACTACTATAGATATCTATATTATACATAACAAAGTGACATAAAGAAAAAATGTTATATAAGAGGCTGCTTAGGGACTTCCCTGGTGGCGCAGTGGTTAAGAATACGCCTGCCAATGCAAGGGACACGGGTTCGAGCCCTGGTCCGGGAGGATCCCACATGCCGTGGAGCAACTAAGCCCGTGCACCACAACTACTGACCCTGCGTGCCACACCTACTGAAGCTTGCACACCTAGAGCCTGTGCTCCGCAACGAGAGAAGACACTGCAATGAGAAACCTGTGCACCGCAATGAAGAGTAGCCCCCACTTGCCACAACTAGAGACAGCCTGCGCACAGCAACAAAGACCGAACACAGCCAAAAATAAATAAATTAATTAATGAATTGAAAAAAAAAAAAGGCTGCTTAAGTTTCTTTTTAAAAAGCTACAGTTTTGGGCTTCCCTGGTGGCGCAATGGTTGAGAGTCTGCCTGCCGATGCAGGGGACATGGGTTCGTGCCCCTGTCCGGGAAGATCCCACATGCCGCGGAGCAGCTGGGCCCGTGAGCCATGGCCACTGAGCCTGCGCGTCCGGAGCTTGTGCTCCACAACGGGAGAGGCCACAACAGTGAGAGGCCCGCGTACAGCAAAAAAAAAAAAAAAGAAAGCTAGAGTTTCAAAGGAATGATATTGAATATTTCTGGTCGCCATAACATTCCGAAGACTAGAATCAGAAAGTTTAATTTGCATGCAAGTAAGCTTCTATCTAAAACTGTTCTCAGCAAGAGTAAAAATCTTCATTTTTAAAAGTACCTTTAAATTGTGACAGTTATCCTCAAAATTAGGTGAACTTGGAAACCCCAAACTCACAATACTAGAGGATTTTGTGGAAAGGAATTTTAAGGGAATGCCACAATTTTAAGTGAATATCTCAGAATATTTTTGAGAGAACAAAACCCCATGGTGCGGTATATAAGCAACCCTGTAAAATGAGCCAAAGACCTCTTCTCTCAACATTGCTCTCATTTGAGTAAATAAGAACAGTGTAGATTTGGAGGATAATGTAATGAACCTTCATTCCTTTATTTAACATGCCCTGAAGATAATCTATAATGGAAAGTGAAAGCTAGAAGTAAAAAAAGGAGTGAAGAACCTCAAATGTGCAGGCAGATGTCTCCAGAGAGAAAAGACATCAGCTTTATTCTTTCTGTTTTCTTTGTAGACTGACTGAGTACCAAGGTGTTTAGGAAAAATAATTTCACTGTGCTTCTGATCCGAATTCAAAGGAAGTTGATGTTTCAATTAAAAATCAATTAAAAAATAACATAAAGTTTGTAATAGCAATTAAGTAACATGACAGTTTTTATACATCTTCCCAGCTACTGGCTCTGTAATTGGCCTAGACCCTGGATGGAAGCCATGTTATTACACTTTTCAGTCTGGTGCTCACAAACAATTTGAAAACCATGTCCTGAACTGGTTTATGGGCTTTTGGAAAGGGTGATCTTTATTCTGTTTTCACTTTATCCAAAGAATCAAGCATAGTATTTAGCCCAGAGTAGAAGCACAACAAAAATGCATCAGATGAACCCATATAAGTTTGCAAAGGTAGCTACAAAAGGAGTTTTGAGACTAAAGATAGTTTATCATAAGGCTCTTCCTAAGGATTGCTTCTTTCATCTCTGTACCTCTCAAGTACCTTAGAGTTATGGCTCCAGCTGAGATGAGGAAGTAGTTGCTGCATTGCTCTTCTTGGCAGACATCTAAATTTCACGCATTTGTCACACAAACACACAAACAAAAGTGTATGCCTGAAGAAATTGTATCCTATTATTTTACTAGATTTATTAGTAGTAGTAGTATTAGAGAACCTAGTTGAAAATTCTTTCCTTTAGTGACTTTTTAAAACGTTTTCTCAGAACATTAAGGGAAAATCACATTTGATAAAGGAACTTGGCATTATAAATAATTACAGATGGGGCTTGGCGTTATACAAGTTGTATGCACTGTGAAATTATTTTCTTCCCTGATTTTATCCTGATCTCTCTATCTCACAAGTTTTTTTCCTTTCATAAAAATCAACTTTATTAAGGTATAAATTTCATGAAATAAAATGCAGCTATCTTAAGTTTTCAGGTTGATGAATTTTGGCATTTGTATATACTTGTGTAAGCACCACCACAAACAAAATTTTGAACATTTCCATCATTTTTAAGGCAAATACTGATCTGATTTTTTTTTAACACATCAGGTTCTTATTAGTTATCTATTTTATACGTATTAGTGTATATATGTCAATCTCAATCTCCCAATTCATCCCACCCCACCCCACCCCGCTTTCCCCCCTTGGTGTCCATATGTTTGTTCTCTACATCTGTGTCTCAATTTCTGCCTTGCAAACCGGTTCATCTGTACCATGTTTCTAGATTCCACATATATTCATTAACATACGGTATTTGTTTTTCTCTTTCTGACTTACTTCACTCTGTATGACAGTCTCTAGGTCTGTCAACATCTCTACAAATGACCCAGTTTTGTTCTTTTTTATGGCTGATTAACATTCTGTTATATGTATGTACCACATCTTCTTTATCCCTTCATCTGTCAGTGGGTATTTAGGTTGCTTCCATGACCTGGCTATTGTAAATAGTGCTGCAATGAACAGTGGGGTGCATGTGTCTTTTTGAATTATGGTTTTCT
Organism: Stenella coeruleoalba; assembly: GCF_951394435.1. Classification (NCBI taxonomy): domain Eukaryota; kingdom Metazoa; phylum Chordata; class Mammalia; order Artiodactyla; family Delphinidae; genus Stenella; species Stenella coeruleoalba. The sequence continues at coordinate 32,921,744 of NC_137154.1, forward strand.
TTGGGTATATGCCCAGGAGTGGGATTGCTGGGTCATATGGTAATTCTATGTTTAGTTTCTGGAGGGACCTCCATACTGTTCCCCATAGTGGCTGTATCAATGTACATTCCCACCAACAGTGCAAGAGGGTTCCCTTTTCTCCACACCCTCTCTGACATTTATTGTTCGTAGATTTTTTGATGATGGCCATTCTGACTGGTGTGAGGTGATACCCCATTGTAGTTTTGATTTGTATTTCTCTAATAATTAGAGATGTTGAGCATGTTTTCATGTGTTTGTTGACAATCTGTATATCTTCTTTGGAGAAATGTCTATTTAGGTCCTCTGGCCATTTTTTGATAGGGTTGCTTGTTTTTTTTAATATTGAGCTGCATGAGCTGTTTATATATTTTGGAGATTAATTCTTTGTCAGTTGCTTCATTTGCAAATATTTTCTCCCATTCTGAGGGTTGTTTTTTGTCTTGTTTGTAATTTCCTTTGCTGTGCAAAGATTTTAAGTTTCATTAGGTCCCATTTGGTTATTTTTGTTTTTAGTTCCATTACTCTAGGAGGTGGGTCAAAAAAGGTCTTGCTGTGGTTTATGTCCAAGAGTGTTCTTCCTATGTTTTCCCCTAAGAGTTTGAAACTATCTGGTCTTAAATTTAGGTCTTTAATCCATTTGGAGTTTCTTTTTGTGTATGGTGTTAGGGAGTGTCCTAATTTCATTCTTTTACAAGTAGCTGTCCAGTTTTCCCAGCACCACTTTTTGAAGAGACTGTCTTTTCTCCATTGTGTATCCTTGTCTCCTTTGTCATAGATTAGTTGACCATAGGTGCATGGGTTTATCTCTGGGCTTTCTATCCTGTTCCATTGATCTATATTTCTGTTGCTGTGCGAGTACCATACTGTCTTAATTACTGTAGCTTTGTAGTATAGTCTGACATCTGGGAGTCTGATTCCTCCAGCTCCATTTTTTCCCCTCAAGATTGCTTTGACTATTTCGGGTCTTTTGTACTCCATACAAATTTTAAGATTTTTTGCTCTAGTTCTGTAAAAAGTGCCATTGGTAATTTGACTGGTATTGCATTGAATCTGTAGATTGCTTTGGGTAGTATAGCCATTTTCACAATATTGATTCTTCCAATCTAAGAACATGGTATATCTCTCCATCTGTTTGTGTCATCTTTGATTTCTTTCATCAGGGTCTTATAGTTTTCTGAGTACAGGTCTTTTACCACGTTAGATAGGTTTACTCCTAGGTATTTTATTCTTTTTGTTGCAGAGGTGAATGGGATTGTTTCCTTAATTTCTCTTTCTGAACTTTCGTTGTTAATGTATACGAATGCAAGAGATTTCTGTGCATTAATTTTGTATCCTGCAAATTTACCAAATTGATTGATAAGCTCTAATACTTTTCTGGTGGCATCCTTAGGATTTTCTATGTATAGTATCATGTCATCTTCAAACAGTGACAGTTTTGCTTCTTCTTTTCCAATTTGCATTCCTTTTATTTCTTTTCCTTCTCTGATTGCCATGGCTAGGACTTCCAAAACTATGTTGAATAATAGTGGTGACAGTGGACATCCTTGTTCCTGATCTTAGAGGAAATGCTTTCAATTTTTCACCGTTGAGAATGATGTTTGCTGTGGGTTTGTTGTATATGGCCTTTAATATGTTGAGGTAGGTTCCATCTGTGCCCACTTTCTGGAGAGTTTTTATCATAAATTGGTGCTGAATTTTGTCGAAGTTTTTCTGCATCTATTGAGATGATCATATGGGTTTTATTCTTCAGTTTGTTAGTATGGTGTATCACATTGACTGACTGCATGTAGTGAAGAATCCTTCCATCCCTGGGATAAATTCCACTTGATCATGGTGTATGATCCTTTTAATGTGTTGTTGGATTCTGTTTTCTAGTATTTTGTTGAGGATTTTTGCATCCATATTCATCAGTGATATTGGTCTGTAGTTTTCTTTTTTTGTAGTATCTTTGTCTGGTTTTGATATCAGGGTGATGGTGGCCTCATAGAATGAGTTTGGGAGTGTTCCTTCCTCTGAAATTTTTTGGAAGAGTTTGAGAAGGATGGGTGTTAGCTCTTTTATAAATGTTTGATAGAATGTTTGAAGCCATCTGGTCCTGGAGTTTTGCTTGTTGTAAGATTTTTAATCACAGTTTCAATTTCAGCGCTTGCGATTGGTCTGTTCATATTTTCTATTTCTTCCTGGTTCAGTCTTGGAAGGTTATACCTTTCTAAGAATTTGTCCATTTCTTCCAGGTTGTCCATTTTATTGGCATAGAGTTGCTTGTAGTAGTCTCTTATGATGCTTTGTATTTCTGTGGTGTCCATCGTAACTTCTCCTTTATTCATTTATAATTTTATTGATTTGAGTCCTCTTCCTCTTTTTCTTGATACATCTGGCTAAAGGTTTACAATCTTGTTTATCTTCTCAAGAAGCAGCTTTTAGTTTTTTTGATCTTTGCTATTGTTTTCTTTGTTTCTATTTCATTTATTTCTGCTCTGATCTTTATGATTTCTTTCCTTCTACTATCTTTGGGTTTTGTTTGTTCTTCATTTTCTAGTTCCTTTAAGTGTAAGGGTAGATTGTTTATTTGAGATTTTTCTTGTTTCTTAAGGTAGGATTGTATTGCTATACACTTCCCTCTTAGAACTGCTTTTGCTGCATCCCATAGGTTTGGATCATTGTGTTTTCGTTGTCATTTGTCTCTAGGTATTTTTTGATTTCTTCTTTGATTTCTCCAGTAATCTCTTGGTTATTTTTGATTTCAGTTATTGTATTGTTCATCTCTATTTGTTTGTTCTTTAATTCTTCTAGATCTTTGTTAAACATTTCTTGCATCTTCTCGATCTTTGCCTGGGGTCCTGGGTCATCTTCACTATCATTATTCTGAATTCTTTTCCTGGAAGGTTGCCTATCTCTACTTCATGGAGTTGTTTTTCTGGGGTTTTATCTTGTTCCTTCACCTGGTACATAGTCCTCTGCCTTTTCCTTTTTTCTGTCTTTCTGTGAATGTGGTTTTCATTCCACAGGCTGCAGGATTGTAGTTCTTCTTGCTTCTGCTGTCTGCCCTCTGGTGGATGAGGCTATCTAAGATGCTTGTGGAAGCTTCCTGATGGGAGGTACTGGTGGTGGGTAGAGCTGGCTGTTACTCTGGTGGGCAGAGCTCAGTAAAACTTTAATCCGCTGTCTGCTGATGGGTGGGGCTGAGTTCCCTCCTTTTTGGTTGTTTGGCCTGAAGCAACCCAGCACTGGAGGCTACAGGTTCTTTGGTGGGGCCAATGGCAGACTCCAGGAAGGCTCACGCCAAGGAGTACTTCTGCTGCCAGTATCCTTGTCCCCATGGTGAGCCACAGCTGCCCCTCACCTCTGCAGGAGATCCTCCAACACTAGCAAGCAGGTCTGGTTCAGTCTCCTGTGGGGTCACTGCTCCTTCCCCTGAGTCCTCTTGCTCACACTACTTTGTGTGTGCCCTCCAAGAGTTGAGTCTCTGTTTCCCCCAGTCCTGTCAAAGTCCTGCAATCAAATCACACTAGCCTTCAAAGTCTGATTCTCTGGGAGTTCCTCCTCCCATTGCCGGACCCTCAGGTTGGGAAGCCTGACGTGGGGCTCAGAACCTTCACTCCAGTGGGTGGACTTCTGTGGTATACTTGTTTTCCAATCTGTGAATCACCCACCCAGTGGTTATGGAATTTGATTTTATTGTGAATGTGCCCCTCCTACCATCTAATTCAGCTTCTCCTTGGTCTTTGGATGTGGGGTATCTTTTTTGGTGAATTCCAGTGTCTTCCTATCGATGATTGTTCAGCGGTTAGTTGTCCCCACAGGTTTTTAAAATTTAGTAACTCCTGAAAACTACTTCAGCTACTAAAATGGATTAAAAAAAAAAAAGACATGATTTAATTCTCTGTAATTAGTCCTTAACGGCTTTTCAAATAGTGTTCAACATAGATTTCTCTCTTGCTTTAGAGAAGTGATGATCAGTGGATTGCTTCTTTGAGATACAGGTTTAAACCATTTAGCTTTTTTTGTTGGAAAGCTATGAAAATGGTCCATTTTCAGCTATAATTTTCCTTGTGCAATATATACATATTTTAAATTTAACATTGAGTTCATTCAGAAAATTCCTATAGACTTTCTGTTTAACACTAAAAATTTTCTCTGTGTGAGGTATAAAAAATGTATGTTCTATGCAGACAATAAGGATTATTAATAAGGAGATTTAAATATCATTTGGAATAAACCATACATTTTTGACAATAATAAGAGGAAACATAAAACTGCACCATATTGTGTTGCTGAATAAAAATTTTGTTGTAAATTTTTATTATAGGTGCTGTGAAAAAATAGTTTTATTCTGTGACTACAAAATTTTGAACATACCTTTCATTGGCCATGATGATCCAAAAAAGAGTACCATATAAAAAGTGTTACTTTTTTTTTGCATAAAACAAAAGATTTACAAAAATTAGTTTAAATACAAGTCAAAATGAAATATTTCTGGTTTATTTTTAATGCAGCATTTGTTAATATGTTTCAAACATTTATTAAAAGTTAAAATTTCATAAAATATAGTAATGTATTTATTATAATATGATCCATATTTTGTTGACGTTATTTATTTATTTGTTGACTTTATTTATATTGACTCTTTACCTCTTCAAATATCTTTGAATTACCACCTCCACTGTTACTATTCCTACTGCTACTGTGTCTACCACGATCACTATTAATAATCATAATCCTAGGCAACATTTATTTAATGGATTTCTATGCCCCAATACTATGTTAAGCAATTTACTTGCATGTCTCTTGATAAATGTTTATTATCTGGCTTTCTGTTATGACATGTGGGATTTCACGATAAGCAAGCAGTGGTGCATATCACCTTTCAGAAAGTATTCAGCGATAAAAAGTGCACATCAAAATGTAATGTGAAAGTACATTCTCTTTACCTAGCACATATTAATGCATGCTGAGGTTTAAATTACTGAAGTAAGCAAACTTGTTTAGTTGTTCAAATCCCATCATTAGGGATGAGTTACTAAGTATTTTGTGACAAATGCTGTGATGAATATTTGAAAGTTTTGAAAGAAGATATCCCTATGCTGAAGGATTTCAGATGCTATGAGGAAATGAGGTTGAATTATGTGAATATCAGGAGAAATGCTGATTGCAAAAGGGCCAAATAGCAACTATGAGAGATATGAGAAATCAGAAATGGACATTAGGTATGCAGGCTGGAGAGCTTAGTCTTCTTTAGAGAAGCAAATCTTGAGTTGGCTCATGAATTCCTTTCTAAAAGTTTACTACAGTGGTAATGAAATACTTATTAACATAATGTCATGGCTTAATCCAGGCTGCAAGTTGAGGTAATATTTTCTATTACTATGGATCCTACTTTCCAGACAATCTAACTTTCCTAATTTCTTTTCCTAATGCCAGTCTGGGCATTCCTGCCTATGTGTGTTAATGTATGCTTTCCTCTTTATTGGAATGTCCTTCCCTCTATTTCCTTAATGTCTTTCATCAAAATTTAGTTCAAATATCACTTCCTCATTGAATCCGTCTATGATCCCAACACTTACTGGATGTGACATACCCTTTGTGAAATTATTATACCATCTTTATATAGAGATTTATATTTATATGTCTACATTTTTTTTTTTTTTTGGTCAACTGTAAGCTCTTTGAGGTTAGGCTGTGCAATTCGTTTCTAGCACCTAAATAATATAGTTCTTGTGACACAGTAATGTTGAATAAATACAATTTTCAGAGTTAGTACAATTAACTCATAAATTATTCTTGAGTATTAAAAGCATGAGCATTGCCTGTTTTCTCATGTATTTACAAACCTGCCAGGAAAGTGCTGTCTTTAACGTGCCTCCCTGCTGCTCAACCGGCCTTTGTTAAAATACCAAGAAGTCACCACAGGGAGAGACCATTGTGTTTTTCCATTTTGTGTAAAACTTCTTGGTTGATCTTAGAATGGAAAAAGGAAAAGTTTCAAGTAATATTTAAGAAATAAAATAAAATAAATTGCAACCTTAGTCTTTGCCAGATAAGCTGAAATTGACCAATATCTTAGAGAGAAAGCCAAATGAGCCCTAGCACTGACAGAATGTTCAACAGTTCTCTAACCCCCAGGCAAAACTAATCATACAACCCAGCTAAAGTCAGCTTCAAAAGGCATAGAAAATTGTGTCTAAGCCCCTTTTTTCCTCCCAGTAACTATGCTATAACATATGAGCCAATTTTCTCACTGTTATGAATTAAAAGTAACATCTAGTAGTAAACTCAGTAACTAAGCCATCACATTCAGCCCTGTGTAGTATTTTATTGTTACTTCTCTGTGCTCATATGATTTTCTGTAGACTTCTAGGGAAATTTATAATTACCCTGAGAAATAGAAATTCCCAACCCTTGATGCTTCAAAGGATTAGCAATAGAATATGTGAATCAAGAAAATGAGATTCTACTGAATTCCTGTGGACATTTTTCTTAGTGTATTTGATTGCATTTCTATATATTTTAGTTTGCCTGTTTATTATTCTCCTTCCATGTCTCTATTTCTTAACCCTGATGTATTTCTTGACTTCATGTCCATTTCTTTCAGTTCTTGAGAGAATGTTCTACAGCAAAGTTTTAGGGAATAAAAGTATCTGTTAAAACCAAATATGTAAAAAAAAAAACAAAAACACACTTTTAAATGTAAGAAAGTTGGAGTTTGTTTCACACTATCTTTAATTTTATCATCATGTTCATTTTATTGTAATGTATTTTGATTGCATAATTATGCAAAAACTTCAAGAAGTACTCCTAGTATCACATCCCAGCCCCATTGTTTAGAGAAAAATCAGAAACACTTAATCTTGCATTCAAGGTTTTCTATAATCCAAGCACTACATACATTTTATTCTTTGCTTCTATTATTTTCCTTTATTTCTTGAGGTTACAGTCAGACACATCTACAACCTGTTAGTAGATATACATTTGCCATGTTTTAAGCCACAAAATGGAATTCCAGGCACTCACTGTTAGAAAACTATTAATCTAGTAACAGATTCCCCACTGCAATTCCTAGTGCCTTCCATTTTCAGGAAATTCGGTCCATTAGAAAATCCTTTTTATTAACTTTATGTCAATTATTATTTTTTTCTGAATCGTCTACTTCCTAATCATCTCATTATATCTGAAGGCCAAACAGAAGGAGGTTAAGCTGTTTTACAAAGTCAGCATGTACACAGGTACATATATCCCATTTCTTCCATCATGTAAAATGACTTTGAGTCCTTCTATCTTTTTTTTTTTTTTTTTTTTTTTTTGCCAGTCTCCAGAGCGTTTGTTCTCTCCTGGTGGGGAGGCAGTAGGGGTCCAGTGGTCTGAGGGGCACAGGCCCCTAGGTGTACTGCTTGAAGCCGGAGGTGGCATTGAGAACCTCCTCGTTTGTGCACATGCGCAGCCCGTAGAGCTTGCCCAGCATGGGGGTCACCCAGCACGTTGTGTGGAACACGGACTCACCTACCTTCCCATCTGGCACGCCCTTCACGATGATCGCCTCCTCCTCCAAGTTCTCCCGAAGTATCTGGAGAAGCTTCCGGTCCTTCTCTGCCTGCAACAGAGGCATCAGCGCAATGCGGGCCTCGAACTCCTGGATCTCCAGGCGCCTGCGTTCGCAGTTCCACTTCATCATGCTCCAGTACACAAAGAGCAAGGTCCCGATGCCCATGGCGACCATGCTGTAGCCCGACAGCCCCCGACGCGGAAGGTTCCGCTTGTAGTCGATAGGGCTGTAGCCCCCCAGCTGGGGCATGTCCTTCCTCCCCTTCGATGACACCATGCTTGCAGGGCCTTCAATCCTTCTTTTTTCTGTTTCTTTAAAATTTGAATTCAGAACTTAACATTACATTCCAAGTAGGGAACTTAACTTCATTACAGACAAGTGATTAACAAATAAGGGAGAACAAAGTCCTCCTGGCAGAACATAAAAAATGACTGTTGGTATTTTATTTATTTACAATATCCATCTTAGTAGCCTATCTCTGTCTTACTAAGACTTCTAAACAGAGCTGAAAAATCATGATATGAAATGAATATTTTTACTGGTAGAAGTGCGTTTGCGCTTACAAACAGAAGATTGGAATCACTGACTTACATAGTATACATCAAACCCCATCCACACAACCAAAATTAAACTTTTTTTCAAAAAATTAAACCAAGTTTCTTATGAGTTTTTAAATTGATTTTAAGGCTTGAAAACAGGACCTTAAGTTAATTACCTTTAAAAATTAAAAGAGAGTCCTTGAGAAAGATTGGTAGTAGAAGAACGAGCTTACAAACTCTTCTCAGAAAGATACAGAAATGACCAAAATAGCAAATTTTAGATCAAGGCATTATATTAGTTTCCTAGGGATGCACGTAAGAAGTTATCACTCACTTGTTGGCTTAAAGCAATGGGCATTTATTCCCTCTTAGTTCTGGAAGCTCTAAGTTCAAACTGTAGGTGTCAGTAGAGTTATACTCCCTTGGAGGGCTGTGGGAGAGAATACTTCCTTGCCTCTTTCAGCTTCTGATGGTTCAAGGTGTTCCTTATCTTGGAGCCAATCTTTGCCTCAGTCTTCATATGAATTTTCACATGGATTTCTTCTCCCTTTTCTGTCTCTTATGAGGACATTCTCATTGGATTTAGGACCTACTCTAATTCTGTATGGTCTTATATGGATTCTTACCCTAATTATATCCACAAAGACCCTATTTACAAATAAGGTCACATTCTGAGGATCCAGGCAGACATTAATTTGGTGGGGGGGTGGCACTGTTCAACCCACTGCAGTCTCATCATATCCTATGGGCTTCAAGAGATGCCTAACAGATATAGTCCAATTGGAGAATACCAAAAGTTGGCTTATGTGTTTCCTTTTATTTAGAATAGTGGCAAGTAAGTGGGGACATATTTTGAAAACCCTACTATTCCATTTTGGGAAGCAAAGGCTAGAGACATCAGTACTTTATTTGGTTGATGTGAACCACTATATGTAGAACACTTTTCTCTGCTTCAAAGAAATACCATTAAAAGCCTGATTTTCCTGGGTAAGAAAATAAATTCCATGATTATTCAATATTATTTTTTAAATCTTGTTTCACTATAGTTATAATATCATGCTAATATAGAAGGAATCCCCTAATTGGGACTGGTAAGTATTGAAAGGTAGGGAAACTGATAGGTGAGCTGAGAGCTCACCCGTTGATTTTATCACAAAATGTCCTGAAAACCTTGGATGAAAGAAATTTACTTGGCCTGACAAATACAAAAACTTTTGTGTGGGTTATAGGCCTTTAAGCTGATTGCTTTCCAGTATGTTTGATTTATTATAAATCTGTGGAGCAGTTTAGAATGGGTAAACACCAATTAATTCAGTTTACTTCCTGAACTCAACAGAGCTGGATGGACTTCAGGTTACTGTTATAAGACACTTAAACAAAGATGAGAGAGACAAAACAATATGTCAGAAATCAAGTTTTCTGACTGCACATGTTAAGAATTTCAACAATATTCCTCATATACCATCACACTGCTACTGTCAAAAGAAAAGAAAAGAAAAGAAAGGGTAGGTAAAATAATAGATATCCATACATCATTCATTATCTCAATTTACATTTTGACAGGAGAATTTTGCACACATAAGTAGGAAATGGTAAAAATACTCATATAATTTTTCACACTTAACAGATGGCTTGGATACATGTGCCACCCATAAGAATATGAAAACATGAAGATAAACATTTAAAATATATATTCTGAAACAAAAATATAAATAAACAAATATTTATATGTGAAAATTATATATATATATATATATATACACACACACACACACATATTCCCAAGTGAACATAAATTGTTTAGATATTCTCACAGTACTTATTTGTTTGCATAAAATTACAGTCTGAGAGCACAGGGCATTGGAGGAAATATGGAAATATGGTAAGGTGAAAAAAATTATGTCATTGAAGAATTTAAAATGGCAATAGAAGCCAGATAGAGTAGGATAAAAACTAGAGAAAGTGAAACCAATGATTTCAACAATAGGTTTGGGAAATCACATCCAAATCAAAATGAGAGAAAAAGAAATAAAATGTTCTTAGAGAAGAATGTAGATATGAATGGTTGAAACACAGAACCAAAACTCAGGTATAAAAGAGACAGAGACAATAGTCATAGATACACTAAAGGAAATTTCACTGATGTATGTATTAGTCTATATTTTAAAAGAGCTAACCAAATAATAAGTGAAATAAAGATATACACTGTGAAATTATCAAATTTATTTTTTTTTAAATGCAATAATCATTAAAACAGAATAACCAGGCAAACCACTATATCTCCTTCAAAGGAGAAAATTCTCTCTCTCTCTCTCTCTCTCTGTATATATATATATACATATATATATACAGAGAGAGAGAGAGAGAGTTCTAAATATAGCTCCCAAGTTGTCATCCACATTTAAAAGCCACAAAAATATTTTTTTTAAACTGTGGTATAATTCACATAACATAAACTTCACATTTATCAATAGAATCCATTTATCAATAGAATCCTTTTTTCTTCTCTTGTGTTTTGTGGTTTCTAAGCTTTTCTTATAATGTCAGTAACAAATAACTTGTCAATTCAGACAAGTTTAGGTGCTGTTAATATAAAAAAATACATGCCTGATTTAGAGGGCAATGAGTTATGCACATAGCTTCAAGGATATGGATGTGATCCACTTGGTAAAGCATAAGAGTGTCAATTAATTCTACTTATAGAAATCATGAAAGTTTCCAGAAAACTACTAGGTTAAAGAGGAATTTTGACAACTTAATTTTTTTATATCCTATATAAATATTATACATTTGTTTTATTGATTCAGTTATTTAAAAATGCATATAGTAAACACAAATTCCATTTCTTTATATCTCTTAACAATTCTGCTGCCCAGAGATAACCACTTACTTTAATGTGAATTGAGGAGAATTTATGGCTTATGACATTTCAGTTTGAAGACTAATGTACGTCAATAACACCAGAGATACGTTAAAATGTATAAGGACTGAGATTGGGGGAGAGGAAAAAGAAGGTTAATGAGAAGGATCAGAACTCCTCCTTGTGGAACAAACTTTGAAGTGATTTCTCTCTCATGAATAATGATGCTGGCTTCTAAAATGAATTTCAAAAATAATATATATTGTAAAATACACTATGCTTATAATTCAAGGTTTTTTTTTTTTCAACTAAATCAATCTGTTTTTAGTTTTACATCCTTTAAGTATTTTGTTTTCCTATTTGAGACAAAGGAATCACATAATCATGTTTCAAAGATTTCTAGAAATCTCTTTAATCAAATGAATTATAGGTTTATTTCCATTATCCTAAGATGTAATAATTTTACAGATTAATAATTATAAATGTTGGACATCATGTATAAACAAAAAAATTAGTATTTTGTTCTATTGTTTAAAAATATAATTTTCGGCTAAATTTAGCCTCAGTCAGTTTTTCCAATGGGTTGTTCTGAATAATTGCAGAGAATTGTATGTGCATACTGTTTCATTTGCAAAGAATTAGTTAACAGTATGATTAAGCTAAAGGAAATTTTAGAGGCTTTTTAAAGGAAAAAATGAAACACATTGTTGAATAGAAGGAATGGGAATAAAAGAGAAAATATAAATGTGTAGAATAAGGTAAAAAATACACATTGACTTTATTTATAATGTATTGTGTGGTTGAAAGTAGAAATTGAATTAAAATACATGATAATCAATTTGAAAGCAGCACAATAATTTGTGTTGGACAAATTCATTCACTGAGAGCAACCAGCCAAGCTAGGAAAAAATTAAGATAAAATAAGTTTGATGGCACAGAAGAACAGCAAAGACATATTGTAATTATCATTCCCAGAGAGTAAGGAAGCTAAGCAAAATGAGTCAGACATTTGGAAACACTTTTCCTATTGAAGTATTTTTCCAACTTACTTAAAAAAAAAAAAAAGTGTTCCTGAGATGAGAAGCTAAGCAGAAATCTGATGCTGACCATCTGAGGGTCCAAAGTATACTTTCATCATACCACGAGACAGAATAAAAATTAGAGGCTGTCATGTTATAGAGGCTCTGGTAAACTTTAATCCAGGGTTTTCTACTAGAATCCAAAATACTATAATCCAAGAAGTAATGCTAAACTGGAGATAAACCAGCTGTCACTGAAAATAAATCTGAAGCATTTAATTTCTGAGAGGATTAAGGTAATCTAATCCTAACCTAGCCTGAAAATCAAATCCTATCTAGAACTTATCTACAGAGATACCAATGAGCTATATAATTTTTATCTACATATTAGTCCAAAAACTCAACAGGAACATTTCCAGGTAAGATACAGTAGTTTGTGGCAGGGTAATGCTACTGTTACAGCAAATAGTAAAGCCAGATAAATTACAAAATCATATTTTTAAAGGTATCAGAGGCGTTTGTAGGCAATAAGGCCTAGATGAGCTACAATTCAGAGAAAAGAAAACTGCTTTGAGATGAATTGAGGATGGCCGGCTGTTTTGCTTTCTTTGGGACATTTGCTGGTTCTGCATGTGGACTGAGGATCAAGCTTGTCCCAAACAGATACATTTCACAAGGAGAAAGATAATCCAGCAATGCATTTTGCAGAAACTTGGGACTAGAATGACATGTGAATCTTTCAGTGGCCTCAAATTTGAAGTTAATTCTGAGCTGTAGAGCTGCATACAAGGCTGGGAAACTAAGCCAAAAGCTTAACAATAAGAAAGTTCACTATCTTGCAGGCTCCCCCATTCTTAGGGGAAAGTAGATACACATGGGGAGAGATCCTGTCTCAATCTTAAGTACTGTCTTCCTTAGAGATATTTATAAAATTTAAAATTGCATGGGCTAGAAAGCTCAAGGGCTAACTTGGGATCCCAAGAATGGCTCAGACATATAATAACAGGACTGAGAGAAAAGAAGCTCCTAGACCTGAAAGAACCATGCAGAGAAAATAGGGATAAACTTGATGTAGACTGACTCTTTCTAAAAATTAATAAAAGATAATAAAATATGGCTAATAATGAGAAAAATGGACAACAAAAGCAGACCTACAAATGAAATTGATATTGAAGTTCAGAGGTAAATACTCAACCTACAACATAAAGAGATGATTGAATAAATAGTATAAGAGACATGTGAGACACAGTCAAATGTGTTAACATACATGCTGTTCAAGTTTTTTGGGTGAAGAGTGAGAGAGAGGAGAAAAAGCAATATTTGAAAATATAATGGCTGAGCAGTTTTCTAAAATTGATCAAAGATGTAATACACAGATTCAAAAAGCTCGACAAATTCAAAGCGGTATCAATACACTCACACACACTACTTCTACACATAATAATAAAACTGCTGAAAACTAACACAGAGTGAAAATCTTGAAAATATACAGGCAAAGAAAAAAAATTACTGAATAAAGAAATATTTGATGTTGACATCTCAGTAGAAACAGTGGAATACGGAAGGCAGTGGTATGAAATATTTAATGTGCTAAAAACAAATAACAGCCAACCTAGCAATCTATACTGAGAAAAATATATTTGAAAATAAAGAGGAAAAATAGATATTTTCAAATAAAGAAAAACAGGAAATGTGAAGCAAGCTTACCCATAAAGAAAGGACTTTATTCAGAGGATTTTCAAGAAATACCAGTGGAAGCATGGGTACATAGGAGAAAATGAAGAAAACTAAAAATGGTAAATAAATAGGCAAATATAAATAAGTATTGACTCAACAAACACAAACTATATTTATATTGCTCTTATGAGTTTAACCTTATGTTAAACTAAAGGCAATAAAGGTGCCAAGGTGGATATAATTTAATAATCTTAGCGCTCTAGCAACAGTGGGAAAGATATAAATATGATTTTTATTAGACAGTAATAAAATAATGGTTGATGTTATAGCCCTTTACATAATCACTTAAAGAAAAGTAAATGCATAAGTAATAATTTAATAGAAGTTTTAAAAATATATGTACATATATATAAGGAACATATATAATCACATATATATGTGTATGTATATATGATTAATTCAAAAGATAAGAGAAAAAAAGGTAACATAGACCAAATCACACGAATGGGAATCAATAGTAGGAAGGTAAAATACAACTACATCAGTAATTACACTAATTGTAAATATATATTAAACTCCAGGAAAGATCCTCTACCTGAATTCTCTCAATTCCACTCCAAAATATAACTGTTAAAAATTCCTTTGTTTCCTTCTAGATAAATGTATATATAGATGAATACATATAATGTAATGTAATATAATATAATGTAATATAATAATTTTCAAGAATGGGATTAATTTATACTTACTGCACAACTTGTTTTTCTTTATTAGATAACATATAACGCTTGTCAGTATAAATGATCTATCTACATGTCTATATCTATATGTAAATCTACTGATATATAAAAATTATATATCATTTTGAAAAATTCTTGTTTAATTATTCCGTAAGTACACACAAATATACATATCATAAAGATACAGATCAGTGAATTACTGCAAAGTGACCAAACCTTTCGAGTTAACTTCAATTCAAAAAACCTAAGAAAACGGCATGAAAAACATATGTAAAATTTAATTACCAAATGATAGTTGGAAATGAGCAAGAAAGATAATTTTTTTTTTTTATCTTGTTAAGGCAAGAGGAAGAACAAATTTTCAGGGGAAGATAATATAATTGCCTAGTCTGTTTTATATACTCTTACCATTAAGTTACCTTCAGCATTTTCTCAAGGATATGGTACATTATTGTATTGCCTCTCTTCACAACACTCTAGACACTCTGGCAGAGGGAATTCCAACCCAGCTGCACAAATCTGAATTGTTATTGATCTTGAAAGTTATAGAATTCAAATTCCTGTGAAGTATAAGTTTCAAACCTTGTCACCTTGGAGATGAATTGCCAACAAATTCAAGAGCAACTGAAAGTGGCTTGCTGCAGTTGATGAGAAGATCTTTATTTTCAGGGTATGCTTTGAATGGTTAAAGTTCTATTGTCTCATCTTCTGGTGCAAGGGGAATAGTCTAGGAAGGAGCCACATAATCTGCTGAGTAAATCAGCATAGACTGATTCAGTTAGTAGAGTGTTGTGTTGTACTCATCCTTTTGGGCAGAGTCAGGATAGTCTTCTGATCACAAAGAACCTGAAGTTTCTAAACTAGAAGAGGGGAAGCACTTGGCCTTGGGGACTATATCAGGTCACCTCTGTTGGGAGATCCAGCCCTTTCATCCCTCCAATGGAATTAATCTGTCGCTTTTAGTTTCCCTCACTTCTGTTGCCACAGTAAGTAGTTAACATCCCTACAGTTTAGTTCACCACTAAGAAGGCAACATTTTAACATTTTCTGACACAAATTGGCAAGATAAGTAGCTGCTGGATTGGTTCCCGAGGATGTTAAACTCTGCAGATGCTCAAGTTCCTTAGATAAAATGGTGTAGTATTTGCATATAAACTACACACATTCTCCTATATACTCACTCTAAATCATCTCTAGATGACTTATAATAGCTGTTACAATGTAAATGCTATGTAAATAGTTGTAAGTATAGTGTAAATGCTATGTACATAGTTGCTGGTGCAGAGCAAGTTCAAGTTTTATTTTTTGAAAGTTTCTGGAGGACTTCCCTGGTGGCACAGTGATTAAGAATCCGCCTGCCAATGCAGGGAACATGGGACTGAGCCCTGGTCCGGGAAGATCCCACATGCTGCGGAGAGCAACTAAGCCCATGTGCCACAACTACTGAGCCTGTGCTCTAGAGCCCGTGAGCCACAACTACTGAGCTTGCATCCTACAACTACTGAAGCCAATGCATCTAGAACCCGTGCTCCGCAACAAGAGAAGCCACCACAATGAGAAGCCTGCGCACCTCAACGAAGAGTAGCCCCACTCACCACAACTAGACAAAAGCCCGTGAGCAGCAGTGAAGACCCAACGCAGCCAAAATAAGTAAATACGTAAATAAATAAATAAAATAAAATAAAAAATATATGTATATAAAGAAAAGAAACTTTCTGGAATTACACCACACCCCAATATTTTCAGTCTCGGTTGAATCCACAGATGTGGAAAGGCAAATACAGAGGGCTGACTGTAATAGGAAATGTGTGGTAGAAAAATGAAAAAAAAACACCAGCAGATAACTGAATATTCTATGTGTAAACAAAATGCCTTTGGGAGATGTGCTACAGTACTTCTAGTATTTGGAATGCACTGTAGTTTAGTAGCAATATCCAATTCAGTGAGCACTTTGTGTGTGCATACAGCCATATGCTGACCATGAAAATTACATACAAATAAATTGACATGATCTCTCACCTCAAGGAACTTGCACTCCACTGGTACAGGTAAGATATATCCAATCACAATTAAATCAAGTCTTAGTGTGAGAGCACAAAGATGGGACTATCAGTTCTGAGCGAACAATTCTAGGAAGGCTTCACATATGAAATAAAATTCTAGGTGTCCTCTCTTGCCCCTCTTAAAATAAAGTAATGGGGAGGGCACTGGAGACAGAAAACTACATGAGTAAAATAAAAGCATGGACATCCTTTGGTCAGAAGATCAGAGAAAGGCAGAAAGGCAGAAAATCCTCCATGAATTCAGAGTGGGTGTAAATAAAGTGGCAAAATATAAAAATGGAAAGGTAGATAAATATTTACTTGGGTATATTTTATACCAGTCTTTCAAATTATTCTATAACAAGAACTAAGTTAAGTTTCTTTCCTAATAAATAATCATAGGACTGCCGGAAAAAAAAAGAAATTGACTTTCCATTTAAGTTGAAATAAAAATACAAAACAGTATTAATAATGTCAGCTTGTTGCTATTGTAAAATCTAGTATTATATTCAACCATTTAAAATGACTAGCTTTAGTTTTATGAAAAACAGTTTAATGCCAAATCTTTATACCAATCAATTTAATGGTAATATTTCCATGTCATAGGCTTATGTGTTGCTTAATACACTAATTTATAAGTTCTCAGATATTTTTAACATCCATAGACATTTTAGAATTTCTTTTTCTTCTAAATAAGTGGGTCCTAGAATTACATGTAAATTTACAGATAAATTTCCATATGTGCGAACTAAACAAATTTTGTATAAGGAAGTGGCTTTCAAACAGCATTGGGATTTTTAATGTGCATAGTTACTTAACATGGAGGTCAATTTAGGATCTGCCTTTGGAGAAGAAGAATATCAGTTCATGCCAGGATGCACAACACATTCAAATGATAGAATCAATTAACTAGAAGACCTCATGACTCTGATGGTTTCTAACTCAATAAAATTAAAAGTTCTATTATAAATCAGTGTCTTTCTTTACTTTTCTAAGGACACATGTCTTGTCATGAGATTATCACAGCTTTGAATTAGGCTAATAGTGCTGTTAATTTTGTCTTTGCTTGGCTTATACTTTGTTTTATGAAACTATGTATAACGGATTGCCTTCTACTTTGAAGCTCAAGATCAACTCATATTACTAATTGGTGTCTGGGATGAAAGTAGAAAATAAGATTTTCATTCATGAAAAGGCATTTCTTGTTTTGCTCTTAGTGAGAAGAAAAATTATTTCTCTTAGACAAATTTCCTTACAGAATTTTAAAAACTTTGAATTATTTAAAATACCAGAATTTTGTCATATCTGTGGGGTATTTGTTATTTTTTACCCTTCAAATCACAAACAAAATCTTATTTTACAATAAAAATTGAATAGTCACAATTTTCAGGACCTAATCAAAGGTGTCAGAAGAATAACACCTTCTCAACACTCTATTATGAAAAATTTCAAACAGAGAACAATGTGGACAGATTTTCACGATAAAAATAAGTATAGCTACTACGTATATATGACCATTAATATTTCACTATATTTGATTTATTACATTATCTCTCCAGTCATTCAAACCCTATCCATTTTATTTATTCTGATGCATTTCAAAGTGCATTAAAGAGATCAATATTCTTTCCACTACTGAAAATTCTTTTTGAAGACTATAAGATTTTATATTAGAGGTTTATTCTTTTATAATTTGAAAGATGCCTTCTGTTTTCCATCATTTCTTTTCATCAGTCACTTATCTTACATTGCTCTTTGAAGGTAATGTGTCTTTAGTGTTTAAATGCTCTGAAAGTTTTCTCTTTGAATTTTTTATCTTTAGCATGTCTGTTATTGTGGATTTGATTATTGATTTCTTTTAATTTACATTACTTGTGTTTGTTGTAGATTTATGAATACATAGCTTGAAGTATTTTGTATGTTTTGGAAAATTATTCTGTATCTCTTCAAATATTGTTTCTGCCTCATTTCTTTGCTCTCCTTATGGCACCATAAATATACTTGGTCAGGCCTTTTGCCCATAAGATATAAGCCTTTTATGAATTTTTCCCATCTTTTTTGCTGCCTCTGTATATTATCCTGGCTGTGTTTTTCTAACCAGTTTTTCACTGTTCCTCTCCTCTGTTGTGTCTAGTTTACTTTTTGTTAAAATAAATGTATTTATGTATTTATTTTTGGCTGCATTGGGTCTTTGTTGCTGCACACGGGCTTTCTCTAGTTGCAGCGAGCGGGAGCTACTCTTCGTTGCGGTGCGCGGGCTTCTCATTGCGGTGGCTTCTCTTGTTGCAAAGCACGGGCTCTAGACACACGGGCTTCAGTAATTGTGGCTTGACGGCTCTAGAGCACAGGCTTAGTAGTTGTGACCCATGGGCTTAGTTGCTCCGTGGCATGTGGGATCTTCCCAGACTAGAGCTCGAACCTGTGTCCCCTGAATTAGCAGGCGGATTCTTTTTTTTTTTTTAACGTCTTTATTGGAGTATGATTGCTTTACAATGTTGTGTTAGTTTCTGCTGTACAACAAAGTGAATCAGCTATACGTATACATATATCCCCATATTCCTTCCCTCTTGCGTCTCCCTCCCACTCTCCCTATCCCACCCCGCTAGGTGGTCACAAAGCACGGAGCTGATCTCCCTGTGCTATGGGCAGACAGATTCTTAACCACTGCACCACCAGGGAAGTCCAGTGTCTAGCTTAATTTTAAACTCATCTGTTTAAAGTCTTTAATTTTAACTATTATGTTTTTTCAGTTTTTTTTTTAAACATAGCATACTCTTTGGGAAGTTCTCAACTGTGCAGTACATTTTCATGGAACATTTAACTGTAGATACTTTAATATTCATTCGTGAAAATTGCAATAACTGGCTCATCTGTCTATGTATTGTCTTTTTTGTTTCCTCTCTCTTAGTTCAATTTGTCATTCAATTTGTTACGGTTGTTACGTTTGGAAATTCATGATGGAAAAGTGGAAATTATTTATAAAAACTGTGGAAGTCTGTTTGATAATATATTCCTTGCGTGTGAGTTTATACTATTCTCCGGCAGACAGCATGAATGAGGTCATCACTTTAATCCAATTTAGAAAAAAAAAGTAAGCTATAGTTGGCCAGAGTTATTTTAAAGTCAATGATCATCTCCTGTTTGCCCTCTCCAACTGAGAACTTGTTTTGTTTACTAGGGACTCTCTGCCTTGGTGAGCTCTGCATCTCACATGTTTTCCTCTGCGATATTAAAACCCACTGCTCATGTTTAGCAGCTTTTGCCTGATGTCTTGACCTCTTTCCTGGTGCAAATTAAAACTTCAGCAAATGCCTCAAATGGCAGAAAATATGTGGTTCGGCTTACTTACTTGCATTTCTGTTGAAAATCTGTGCTCCCTACCTCCTGTGTATCTTGATAGCTCCAAGGTCTAATTTTTGTTTACCCAGCCCTATGAGACAGCCAAAAGCTATGCTAACTTCTTTACTTCTTAGCTGAAATCCTCTCACTGAAATATTTTCATCATCTCTCCCTTTCCTAAGAATGGGCCTTTGGAATGGCATATTCCATCTCCCAAGTTGCCTTTTCTCTAGGATCTTCTATCCTTAAGTTCTGATTATCTCAAAAGCCCCCTGTTGCCTTAAAGCATGATATTTTTGTTTTGTTTTGTATTCAGCTTTTTTTTTTCCTTCTAAGAAATGTTCATTTTCTGCAAGAAAATGGAAGACCCAAGAATTTAATTTATAGGAAAAATATTGGTTCAAGAATGAATGGAGGTTTTATTGCTTTCTAGTGCTAAATTTGGACCTAGATTAGAATGGGCTGAACAAGATGGTATCTGTGTTAGATAGTCCCTTTCTTTCTGGCTCCAACCTAATCATGTACAGATAAGGATAGAAGCCAGAAGTTGAATGAGATATTTTCACTCCGTTTTTGACAACTGACACTATTCAGGAGTTAACAAAGAGGGGGAGTTTGCTGTATCTTAATAGAAAAACTATGTGGCTCTGGCACTGTGAGGTCTCAGTAGAAGACAGCATCACTTTTGCTGCCCAATTATTTGTTTTAGCTTAGGTAGTACTGGGAACCAACATCCTGAGCCATGGCATCAGGGTTGTCCTGCAGGAAAACAGCAGCCATGGTAACAGCATAACTCAGGATTCAAGTGGTGTTTTAGACAGAAGGCCTGTAAGAGAGTACTGAAAACAAATGTATGATGAGAAAGTCCATGGGTACTTGAGAGATACAGTTTGGGATGCCAGCAGGCTAGTGGGGAATGAAGTGACCTGGAAAGTAGCAGGATTAGTGAAATGTTATGAGATGAAGACATATTCTATTTACATATTTTTAATTTTAATTTTTCTAATTTTGACTTAAAGTCTATCTCATTCAGGCAGTGTATCATAAAGTATATTGGTGGTCTCTGGACACACTCATTTCCTCTTTAAACGCATTAGAATTTGTTTCATACTTTTTTTTAGGTATAATTTCTGTCTATATGATTAGCTCACAGGTCCTGCGGTTGGATGCTGCATGTATTCTTGTTCCATTGTTTCTCTAGCAAATTGCCACAAATTTAGTGACTTAAAACAACACAAATTTATTATCTTACAGCTTTGTAGCTCAGAAGTATCACTGGCCTAAAATCAAGGTGTCAGCAGGGCTGTGTTCCTTCTGGAAGTTCTAAATGGAAATGGATTTTCTTCCCTTTTCCAATGCCTAGAGGTCAGCTTTTTGCCTTGCTTGGCTCATGGTCCTGTATCACTCTGACCTCTGCTTCCATTGTTACATGTCCTTCTCTGATCCTGACACCTGTGACTCCCTCTTACAGGGATCCTTATGATTACATTGGCTTCCCAGATAATTAGCAATAATCTCTTCACCTCAAGATCCTTAATTCCATGAGTGAAGTTCCTTTTTCAATTTCAAGTAACATATTCACACATTTAGGGGATTAGGACATGAACATTCTTGGGAGGCCATTATTCTACCTACAACTTAGTATGCCAGTTATTTTACATTCCTCTTAAGTCAACTAATAAACCATTCTGAAGAGAATAAGGTGCTCAGAAGATATCAGTTGGCTCACTGGAACAATCTTTAAAGTCTAATACTTGGATACTTGGAAATTACTTAGAAAATATTCACTGAAATAGACTGATGGTTGTCAAATATTAACTACTAAATTCCTGAATAAATCATGAGCAATCATCAATGACCCATTTCATATAGGAATAATTGAATCATATTTGACATATTGAGAAGTAATATCGCTAATGTGTCTATTAAAATAAGCATATAGAATATGTTCAGAGATGGAAGATTTCCAATTGAGCATAATAAGATTTTATTATTTGTTCATATAGATCTATACTCTGGGCTAGATTGGTCCTTGAACTCTAGGCTTCAGAAACAGTCAGATCTATATGGTTTGGACAAGCCTTATTATATTTCCTACTCAGTTCCTTCTGGTGAATTTTTCACATAGAAGTAGTGTAAAAGCTCATGGGACTATGCAATTATATATATATATAGGGGCCACATGCATTGGCCCCAATCCTATGTTTAAATACATTTTATACCTTTAAATTTCAAGTATTTATCCCACTCATCATCTGGCTTCTTAAAAGAGGTCATGTACAGCAAAAAACTAGCACTGTTTTTGAAAAAGAGAACATATTTTACTTATCTAGTTACCTCATAAGACTGGGACCATTAATTTAACACCATATTTACCTTGATTGTATTTTGTTTAATGAAGTAGACTATTAACTTTGGAACAATGAACATTGCAAACAGCAGATGATGAAACTTCTCATGTCCTTTAACAACTATAGGATTTGATATGCTGTGTTTCCCAGTGCCAAAAACATAATAAGGAAGAACAACAATTATGTATTAAAACACAAGACTACATATTCATTAGAATGAAAACACACATTTAAAAGTGAAAATTATGTTTTTTATACTCATGGTCAAAACAGATTTCAATGTTATTGAGCAGGTCAAAAGTTTTTTCATGACAGAACATCAGCTGTGTCTTGCTAGTGATTAACTAGCAAGAAGATAATAGCTGTGTTGCTTTAATGCCAAGCACCTGGTTGATTTATCTTTTCATTTTGTTTTAAAATATCCATAGAGTAGGTCTACATTGTATAAAGCAAATAAAATCGTATCATAGAGTAAAAACATTTACAGTAATTAAAAAAAAAATACAACTGTAGTATTGAGTGGAAAATAATCTTCCAGGGAGTTAAATGTTTTATCTACATTATTTTATTAAAACTTCACAATTAATACAACATATTAAAATCAGTTATTAAAATCTCCATTTCAAGATGAGAGTGCTGAGGTAGGGAAAGGTTAAGGAGTTTACCCAAGATAATCCTGGTTTTTTGTTGTTGTTGTTGTTGTTTTTAATAATCAGACTTACAAACTGAATGTTGACAAAGAAAACCTTAAGATACCCCTCAGCTTGACTAAACTTCTGGCAGCCTTCTTCCTGCCTCTAGGCCCTGAATTCCCTTTTTTTAGAGCATTTACTTTAGGAAAACTTTCATTGTAACTTCTTTGCCTGCCCCTTTGAAATGTATCTTTTTTTAAAGCCTCTTGTCATTTACAACCCAGGACTTTCTCAAGGACCTGGGAGCCATTCCCTTGAAGTATAACCATCAAGGAAGACAGTGCTCTGTCTCCCAGTCTCTACGGGAGGGTAGGAGCCTAACTTTGTTGTGTGCCTTGCCCCAAGTTATAAAACTACCACCTGCCGTGAATAGATAAAGTTTAATTTGCCTTTGGTTAAGGCCAATTAGCAAACACAAATGACCTACAATCGCCCCCACCCCAACTCTTAGAAATCTTCCTCCTCTTTCAGTGGAAATGAGTTCCAAGTGTGTCTGGCCTCTCTCCCTCATTGCATAAAGTCTTCCCTTACCTGTCTGACTTTGTCTTGTGTAATTTTTGCTTTGATGTCTTAAGGCCTCAGCTTCTGAATCATTAAGCCTATGCTTCTGATTTCAGAGGGGCAGCAGTGAGTGCCTGAAAAGAGATCTTAGTTCCCTGCCCAGGAATTGAAACTGGATGAAAAACCAGGAATCCTAGCCACTAGTCCACCAGGGGCTAGAGGCTAGAAGCAAAGTTTCCCTGGCTTTTGCCCCATTTGAAAAATGAATTTCTCAAAGAGGCAAATTGTAAAAACAGGTACAAGTTTATTATCAGAGACACAGCATAACATGTGCAAGAGCACAGAGAGAACAGTTTGTTTATTTAAGACAGAAGCAAGGCAGAAATACACACCTGGAGAGAAAGGGTGCGGGTATCCTCCCTAATGAGGACTGCCCAGAGAGGTGATTTAAATTACTAATATAGAATAGTTCTTCCCGGTCTTTGTTACCTTTGGTCAATTATTTTGTTTCTTTTTCCACACCTGACCTGTCCTAGGGCCCTCCCCAACATGCGTGCGCAACTTTTTGCCAAGATGGCTTCCAGCGGAGAGGCCTGTGGGAGGCTTGGCATCACCTCCATGGGGTGGCCCGCCCTCCTTTCTCTACCCCCAGGGAGCCTTCCTGCGTAGGTGCAGACAGGGAGGTTTCCTTGACCTCAAGAGTGGTCATCTTATCTCTTTACTCCAGCAGAGCTCAGCTCCTGACATTAACTTTGTCCTTGGAGTGTCAGGGAAAACAAAGCTTCAGCTTTACTCTGCTTGACAAACTCCAGCTGCTCTGCCCAAGGGCCCATCTGTCTCCTACCTCACTTCCGTTTCAGTATTATAGGAACAGTTACCTTGCTTCTGGAAAAAATACGTATGTATGTATGTATACCTTGCTGGGTTTTTTTTGTTTTGTTTTGTTTTTTTGCTGTACACGGGCCTCTCACTGTTGTGGCCTCTCCCGTTGCGGAGCACAGGCTCCAGACGCGCAGGCTCAGCGGCCATGGCTCACGGGCCCAGCCGCTCCGTGGCATGTGGGATCTTCCCGGACCGGGGCACGAACCCGTGTCTCCTGCATCGGCAGGCAGACTCTCAACCACTGTGCCACCAGGGAAGCCCACCTTGCTGTTTTATTTTTGTTTTTTTTTTTAACATCTTTATTAGGGTATAATTGCTTTACAGTGGTGTGTTAGTTTCTGCTTTATAACAAAGTGAATCAGTTATACATATACATATGTTCCATATCTCTTCACTCTTGCGTCTCCCTCCCTCCCACCCTCCCTATCCCACCCCTCCAGGCGGTCACAAAGCACCGAGCCGATATCCCTGTGCCATGCGGCTGCTTCCCACTAGCTATCTACCTTACGTTTGTTAGTGTATATATGTCCATGACTCTCTCTCGCCCTGTCACAGCTCACCCTTCCCCCTCCCCATATCCTCAAGTCCGTTCTCCAGTAGGTCTGTGTTTTTATTCCTGTCTTACCCCTAGGTTCTTCATGACATTTTTTTTTTTCTTAAATTCCATATATATGTGTTAGCATACGGTATTTGTCTTTTTCTTTCTGACTTCACTCTGTATGACAGACTCTAGGTCTATCCACCTCATTACAAATAACTCAATTTCGTTTCTTTTTATGGCTGAGTAATATTCCATTGTATATATGTGCCACATCTTCTTTATCCATTCATCCGATGATGGGCACTTAGGTTGTTTCCATCTCCGGGCTATTGTGAATAGAGCTGCAATGAACATTTTGGTACATGACTCTTTTTGAATTTTGGTTTTCTCAGGGTATATGCCCAGTAGTGGGATTGCTGGGTCATATGGTAGTTCTATTTGTAGTTTTTTAAGGAACCTCCATACTGTTCTCCATAGTGGCTGAACCAATTCACATTCCCACCAGCAGTGTAAGAGTGTTCCCTTTTCTCCACACCCTCTCCAGCATTTATTGTTTCTAGATTTTTTGATGATGGCCATTCTGACTGGTGTGAGATGATATCTCATTGTAGTTTTGATTTGCATTTTTCTAGTGATTAATGATGTTGAGCATCCTTTCATGTGTTTGTTGGCAGTCTGTATATCTTCTTTGGAGAAATGTCTATTTAGGTCTTCTGGCCATTTTTGGATTGGGTTGTTTGTTTTTTTGTTATTAAGCTGCATGAGCTGCTTATAAATTTTGGAGATTGATCCTTTATCAGTTGCTCCATTGGCAAATATTTTCTTCCATTCTGAGGGTTGTCTTTTGGTCTTGTTTATGGTTTCCTTTGCTGTGCAAAAGCTTTGAAGATTCATTAGGTCCCATTTGTTTATTTTTGTTTTTATTTCCATTTCTCTAGGAGGTGGGTCAGAAAGGATCTTGCTGTGATTTATGTCATAGAGTGTTCTGCCTATGTTTTCCTCTAAGAGTTTGATAGTTTCTGACCTTACATTTAGGTCTTTAATCCATTTTGAGCTTATTTTTGTGTATGGTGTTACATCAAAACTATTTTAGACTGAGACATGGAGTCATTTTCCTTTTTTTTTTTCAAAGTTGCATATCTGTATCTGCATACACAATATTGTGGTGTGTGTGGGTGTGGGTGTGGGTGTGTGTGTGTGTTTTCTGATTCCCAAATACATTATAAAATTCTGTTGATTTGCATGAGTGACATCTTTGCTTCTCTTCAATAACTGAACACCTTGCTTTTAGTCTGTGTGTACATGAAGAGACAAAATGGAATAACTACAAGGAGATAGGTTTAGCATAGATGTTAAAATAGAGCAGCAGGGATTAAAAGAGAAAAAAGTGTATATTTGCATTATGTGACAAGCAGTTTTTAAGCACTTTTCGGATATTTATTCTTTTATTTTTTCCAACAAACATATCACTAACTTACAATGTGAACATTGACCCACATTATACACTCTGGAAGAGAAAACTGAGACACAGGGAGGTTTCTAACTTATTTCAAAGGTAGGAAAAACAAGGCACAAGGAGGTTAGTAAATTCCTCAAGGCCAACGAGTTAATAACTCACACAGCTGGAATCTGAAATCCCAGCAGTTTACCTCTAGAATCTGAGCATTTAATCTTTATGCCATTCTGTCTCTCTTTATTCCATACACACAGTACCTTCACCAAGTACCATGCAGAGACCACAAAACCTGCTGAGACGTGCATCCATCTGATTCTGGAGTTTGTATGGAACTCTAATTGTCCTTGATTAGCTTAGAATAACTCAAAATAAATTGCAGACCTCTCTGAAAAATGAACTCTAAACTGAATTTTATCTACAGAGATAATTAAACCTCTAGTCAGAAGACAAGAACATGGTGAAGGATCCGTAGGATCTGGTTAGCGTTTCCATTGTGAAGGAGGGCCTGGACACACGGCTGCTGCTGGACTAAGTTGTTTCAGGGAGTTATTCCAAAATTGAGTATTGTAATAGTCAAACCCAGAGGTCACAAGGAGAACAAGTCAAATAGCATAAAAACACTCCTTAATTAGGATCATCTCAGTGGTTTACATTTTTATGGCTTCTTGAGACTATACAGATAATTTAACAAAACAGAATTGACAGTATGGATAATTTTCAGAAAGGTAGTCAAGAAATGCCATTTTTCTCCTCACATTAAGGTTAAACAAAGTTAATGGGGAAGACAACAAAGTCCTAGTGTATAGCACAGAGAACTATAATCAATATCCTATGATAAACCATAATGAAAAAGAATATTTTAAAAATGAATGTGTATATATATATATATATGTATAACTGAATCACTTTGCTGTACAGCAGTAATTAACACAACATTGTAAATCAACTCTACTTCAATAAAAAATTAATCATTCAAAGTTAATGGGGGAAGACAAGATCCCTCATTCAATCTAAGTGCCACATAACCATAGATGCAGGAGATAGGACTCACATACTTTACATTAGGAAGTGAAAAACATTTAGGAGTTTCAAGCTGGCACTAAATGCAGTATCTGTCAATGGTGTGATGTGCCAACCTTGCCCACCCACCAAAAAATAATAAAAAATGCCATTAAAGTAGGTGGGAATATTACATAAAAATAGGTACCACTCTACTCTGTACCAGTTACCAGAATATCCTTGGGATAACACAATCTTTAGAGAGAACTACTCTTTAAGAGCTGTATAGATAAAATGAAATTTATTCAATGGAAACCAGTTAGGTTGGACTTATGTAAAAACTGTTTAAGGAAGAAATTGAAAGACAGATAAAGTTAAGCCTGGGGAAGTACATTTGCAGAAAGAGGTCTAAGACTCTGTATAACTTAAATCATGACCTGGTAACTGGTTTTGGAAGCTCTAGAGAGATATACATTTTTACAAGCAGAGCTACCTCAGAGAGGTGACTCAGTAATTAGCTTCTCAAGGTAGTCAAGCCTCACTTTACAACTTGAAGATATTGTATGGGATTAAATATTCAGGTGGAAAGTTAAATTAGATAAACTGTATGCTTCCCTTTTAACTTTTGATTCTATGATTCTGATAAGTGAATTTTTTGAATGATGTGACAATTTGTAACATGTAAGCTCTCAGTTGATGAGGGGAATGTGGAAAATTATACTCTTATCACTTTGGAGACATGGTGATAGCTGAATTTCAGCCCACTTGTAGTATCACTTGCATGTCTTGGATTCTAGGAGGATGAGGTAATCTTGATCGCTGTTTGTAGATTGCTCCTAATTTTTGTGCCTTGAAAGAAAACGAACAAAAAATACAGGATATAATTACATAAAATTTAAAGATAAACATCAAAGGAAAAACTGATGTTGGTAAAGCAGATACAGCAGTGGTGTATTAGAGGGGGTGTTTCCACCATGAAATGTCAATTCAAGGAGTCCTCACAGCTGGACTTTAACTTGATGGATTTACCAAGGCTCCCATGATCTTTATTCTTGTACTGGAATGAGATGACTAGGACCTAAGAGGATCCTAGGATCACAGGATCCATCCACACTCTTATACACATAGACTTTCATTCAACTGAAGTTCTTGGAAAGCCAAAATAGAAAGATGATGCATTTGTGGTGAGTAGAGAATTAGAGAAAATTCAGAAATGGGGGATAATCTAAACTTAATTTTCTAAGTTTGTCATGTCCTTCTCTTGAGACCATGTTTCTTTCAATTTAATAATATAGATAGTGGTTCTAGCAGGGTTAGCAAACTTTCTGTCTCATCCCATCTTCTATCTTCCTCAGATTGTTTTTATCTGTATGAAATTCCCATTTTATGGTCTAAGTCTTTAGAGATACAACTTTATCAAGTTGAAGTTGCTTATACAGTATAACTTATTCCTGTATTCTCTCCCCTCTGGACATAGTTCATATTTCCTTAAAGCATTTTTAAAAGCCTAATTAAAGCATTTTTAAAAGCCTAATTATAGTTTCTTCTGTAGAATCTTAACTTTTCCCTTATTTTGGATTACAAATGTCTTAAGAGTTGGTATTACTAGGTTCCTAAGTTGTCAGTATAAGTACTTTCATCACTACATTAAAAAGGAATTAGTTAAAAAAAATAAAAAGGAATTAGTTAATGCAATTTAAATCATTTTGTCCCAGGTTTGATTAGTTTAAATCTCAGAGGTCAACTCTATTTTCTTTATCTCTGAGGTCCTGTGAACCATCTCACTATTCCTTATGTACTGCTGACAAAGAGCAAGAGACGGTATGGAGTTCAACCAGAAACCCATTTGAAGAACTGTAGTAAGCCAACTGATTATTTCCATCCCTTTGCTCCTGAAGGAAATATCTCAGTCTCTCCAGTAAACATTTATTATATAGTGAATGAAGGAAAAGAAACATTTTTATCACTCTCAGTTCTCTAATATATTTTTAATCAAGCTACCATAAAAATCTAAAGTGAATCATAGACCTTCAGGAACCTCTACTAAGAGGAGTTAACCAAGGTGACTAAATTGCAGTCTTGGCCTAATATTTTTAAAGAAATAAAAAATCTTTCCACTTTTACCAGAAATTGCTTCAGTGGATAAATGCATGTCCTTATCTCCCTGCTAAGTCCCTGAATTTCTGCTTTGTGCAGGATAAGACCATTTTTCTTCCTTAGTACTTCATCAAGGATTTTTTTTTTCCCAATTTGTTTTAAGATTCATATTATGTTTAGTATTAGATGATTTATTCAACTACACAAAATAATGCAGAGTACATTTATAGATCAAATTCCCCTTTAACATTTTCCTTTTCATTTAATATTCACTGATGACTTTTGGAGGGCCTGCAATATGCTGGACATATAGGGTTATACAATAGAGCTCACTAGTTAACATAGGCGCAGAAATGCTTAAATATAAGACTTGTATTGCCATTACATTAGTATAATATAAACACGGAGAGGAAAAGTAATCATATCAAGGTGAGCAGGAGGCATGACAAGGAAGACTTCTAGATCAAGGAAACATTCTTTTGAGGTGAGGCTTGCACTGAAGGGAGAGAATCAGAGGAAAGGACTCTTGGTAGGGGGACTAGAAGATGTGAAGGCCCAGTGAAAGTGAATAGCATGCATAGAAAATAATTTGAATTGAAAACTTTCTTAAATATGACATTTTGTATTTTAAAATCAAATCCAGTCAAATGCAATAGATTTTTCACTTAGAATAGGATATATAATATACATTTCTGGTAAGACAGGGAAGAATGAAGTAGACCAAGGAAACATATGGCAGATAAAGAAGATTTGGAGGTAGTTTCACACTTTTTCCACAAGCCCTAAATTGAGTTTAATGTCAAAGGTCAAAGGACAGTGCAAGCACTTTTAGCCCAGACTATTTATTTGTCTGTTCTTTATCCTCCTGCTGCAGTGTAACTGAATCAGAGAATCTCTTCCCCAGGAGCAAACCTCAGCTATCTAAAATAATTTGTCTGCTATGGTAACTAAATCTTCATGCCAAGATGGTTAATTATGTTAATTTGTGGATCAACAGTTGGGTTTTTACAGTTTGTTTATATTAACTATTCTCTATTTATGCTCAAATCTCGGCTTTGCTAGTAATGGAACATGGTGCAAGTGACTTAGGTTTACAAAGCTCTAATTCCCTCATCAATAAATGAGAGCACATTATTTTATCTATTCAGAAACGCCTTTGATTATAAGATACTCCATCCTTTGCTGTACCTCAAAGAAAAAAAAATCTACCAATTAAAATTAATTTTTAGTAAATTTTTATTTTATATTTATTGGAAGAACTCTTTTAATCCTTATTAGAGATTTTATTACTAAAACACTCAGATATACAAAAAGAAAAATATAAGCAACTTATTGATTAAATTTTCCTCAGTCTTTTCACATTGAGTCTAATGTTTCCAACTGAATTTTCAACTCAGTGATTAATTTTCTTGTTTTTACATATAACTCCATCCTTCGTGCCATAAATAGCATTGGCAATATATCTCTTAATGTATAAAATATTTTAAAACATAATGGTACTGAGCTCTTAAATTGACTTTGAAATTAAGTTAACATAGAAAAACTTTTTACTTCAACTTTAAAAATGTTTATAAACAATGTTTGATTCACCATCTCCCCTTTCCACAGTCCTTTGGTGCCTCAGAGTTAAAACAATGCTTCACTATTCACTGCTACTAGAATTTTCTTCCAGACTTTTTACTCCAAATCTGCAAGTTTTGATATTGCTTTTTCTTGATAATTTTTAATGCTTAGGCATCAACAACTGCATCATAGCTGACCCCAGGCCAACATTAATAGCAAACTATCATTGTTTGTAAGATCAACCCTGATTTTAGCGATCTTAAAATATGAAAGATACAAGCCTAAATATCTATGAAATAGTATTGATAACATCTATCTCCCAATATGAATGGTAACTGATAATTTCATAAACAGAATATATTGAGTACTTAGCAGACTATTTAGTACATAATAAGTACTTGTTATTGCCCAGTTAGAAAGTTGGTCAGCACTTTTTCCAGGAATACTTGCCTTCTTCAGAAATCAAGATATTTCATTAACTCAAAGAATAGAGAATGATGAAGCTGTTATTTCATTTGATATTGAATCTGAGTCAGCATATAAGTAACAGATTTGACAGTGTAGTAATGAAAGTTAGAGTGTTTCTGATCAAATATTTAGTGTTCATATTAGTTTTTCCTAGCAGTAGAATCTAGAATTTCCTAGCAAGATACAAGGACTAATATTCATTTCAGTTATTAAGCTATCACCACCTTTCTTTGGTCTTGCACACATTTTATTCCTCAAGCACGTGGCACAAACGTAGTGTGGGACACATGTGGGAACTAAGGAAGAGGGAAACAATAGTGCATTTTAATAACTTTATAATAACAGAAAACGAAAGCAAGTATAATTACACTGTTACCTCATAAGTGAGATATTTTATTATAAAATATTTACCATATATAAATATATTTGTATGCACTTTTTACAGTAGTTAAAACTTCAGGGCTTCCCTGGTGGCGCAGTGGTTGGGAGTCCGCCTGCCGATGCAGGGGACACGGGTTCGTGCCCCGATCTGCGAAGATCCCAAATGCCGCGGAGCGGCTAGGCCCGTGAGCCATGGCCGCTGAGCCTGCGTGTCCGGAGCCTGTGCTCCGCAACGGGAGAGGCCACAACAGTGAGAGGCCCGCATACCGCAAACAAAACAAAACAAAACAAAAAAAAACCTTCAAATCTATCTAAATTGTTTTTAAGATAACTATCTGGTTGAAGAAACACCTATAAGAAAAATACCTCTTAATTTTCAAATTTTCTAAAATCAAACATATATCAGAATATCTTCCTGACATTATGGAAAGAGGACCCTGAGCATTATCTAACATGCAGAGGATAACATATAGGTACATTTTGCTAATTTGATATGTGTAAAACATCATTGGTGTTCATGCTATTCTTGTAAAGTTTTAACAAATAATTTTAACTTTAACAAATGTACTAAAAATCAGTAAGGGGGTCTTCATAATTTGGCCAATGACTCTGGTTTACCAGTGCTTCTGTCTGCAGGTATTATTCTTCATTTGGGGGAGTGATAGCAGAAAGGAACGAATATTATCAGTTCTGAAATCTAGTATCTCTCTTTATTGAGAGATAAAAGAAGAAAGGATCTAGTCTCTTTTAAACATGCTAATGAGAGATCACCTGTCAAACTTACTGGCTAGGGAGATTTTATCTAATGAATGATTTCATGAGGATGAACCTGGTCTAAGTTGCTATTTTAAATTAATCAGGAATTTATGGATTTATAAATCCCCAGGAAAGCTTATACAAGCTATGGATTTGATGGGGTATGTAAGAAATATAACATAAATGAAATAATGAGGTAAATATCACCTGAATCATTAGCGGTGTCCTATCTGAACCAGCATGCATCTGAATGTAGGAAAAAAGACCTGAAGAGCAACATTGGTCTCAGAATGGTTCCATAATTTTATTTTTCCTGTGTTTTGACATTTTCTCTGGACTTTGGATGACTAATACATTTGGTTCTAGGTAAGAGCTGTGATTACTGTGACTCTGATCTGGCAATTTAAGCCTTCTTTATTTTTTTTTTTTTCCTTCTTTATTTTTTTAATTGAAGAATAGTTTATTTACAATATTGGGTTAGATTCATGTGTACAGCTAAGGGATTTTGTTTATTTATATATATATGTATATATATAGAGAAATACATATATATATACAGATTATTTTCCATTATAGGTTATCACAAGATATTGAGTATAATTTCCTGTGCTATACAGTAAATCCAGCAAATCTATTTTATATATAATAGTTTGTATCTGTTAATCCCATACCCCTCTCCCTTTCCTCTTTGGTAACTACAAGTTTGTTTTCTATGTCTGTGAATCTGTTTCTGTTTTGTATATAGACTCATTTGTAAGTATTATTTTTTTGATTCTACATATAAGTGATATCATATAATATTTGTCTCTGACTTACCTCACTAAGTATAATATTCTGTAGGTCCATTCATGTCACTGCAAATGGCAATATTTCATTCTTTTTTATGGCTGAATAATATTCCATTGTATATATATTTATACCACATCTTCTTAAGCCAATTGTCTGCTGATGGGCACTTGGGTTGTTTCCAGGTCTTAGCTTTTGTAAATCGTGCTGCTATGAAAATTGGGGTGCACGTATCATTTTGAAATAGAGTTGTCATCTTTTCCAGATATATACCCAGGAGTGGGATTGCTATATCATATGGTAGCTCTATGTTTAGTTTTTTAAGGAACCTCCATACTGCGTTGTATAATGGCTACACCAATTTACATTCCCACCAACAGTGTAGAAGGGTTTCTTTTTCTCCACACCTTCCTCACCATTTATTATTTGTAGATGATGACCCTTCTAACTGGTATGAGGTGACACCTCATTGTGTTTTTTAAAATTTATTTTTATTGGAGTATAGTTGCTTTAAAATGCTGTGTTAGTTTCTACTGTAAATCAAGGTGAATCAGCTATACATACATATATACCCTCTTTTTTGGATTTCTTTCCCATTTAAGTAACCACAGAACACTGAGTACCCTGAGCTATACTGTAGGTTCTCATCTGTTATCTATTTTATACATGGAACCAACAGTGCATATATGTCAATCCCAATCTCCCAATTTATCCCACCCCACCCATTTCCCCCTTGGTGTTCATATGTTTGTTCTCTACACCTGTGTCTCGTTTCTGCTTTGCAAATAAGACCATCTATACCATTTTTCTAGATTCCACATATATGCGTTAATATACGATATTTGTTTTTCTCTTTCTTACTTCACTCTGTATGGCACTCTCTAGGTCCATCCACATCTCTACAAATGACCGAATTTTGTTCCTTTATATAGCTGAGTAATATGCTATTGTATATATGTACCACATCTTCTTTATCCATTCCTCTGCTGATGGACGTTTAGGTTGTTCCATGTCTTGCCTATTGTAAATAGTGCTGCAGTGAACATTGGGGTGCATGTGTCTTTTTGAATTATGGTTTTCTCTGGGTATATGCCCAGTACTGGGATTGCTGGGTCATATGGTAGTTTTATTTTTAGTTTTTTAAGGAACCTCCATACTGTTCTCCATAGTGGCTATATCAATTTACATTCCAACCAACAGTGCAAGAGGGTTCCCTTTGCTCCATTCTGTCTCCAACATTTATCATTGGTAGATTTTTTAATGATGGCCATTTTCTGACCAGTGTGAGGTGATACCTCATTGTCGTTTTGATTTGCATTTCTCTAATAATTAGTGATGTTGAGCATGTGTTCATGTGTTTGTTGGCCCTCTGTGTGTATTCTTTGGAGAAATGTCTATTTAGGTCTCCAGACCATTTTTTGATTGGGTTGTTTGTTTTTTTTGATATTGAGCTGCAGGAGCTGTTTATATATTTTGGAGATTAATCCTTTATCTGTTGCTTCGTCTGCAAATATTTTCTCCCATTCTGAGGGTTGTCTTTTCATCTTCTTTATGGTTTCTTTTGCTGTTCAAAAGATTTTAAGTTTAATTAGTTCCCATTTGTTTATTTTTGTTTTTATTTTCATTTCTATAGGAAGTGGGTCAAAAAAGATCTTGCTGTGATTAATGTCAAGAGCATTCTGCCTATGTTTTCTTCTAAGAGTTTTATAGTGTCTGGCCTTACATTCAGGTCTTTAATCAATTTTGAATTTATTCTTGTGTATGGTGTTAGGGAGTGTTCTAATTTCATTCTTTTACATGTAGCTGTCCAGTTTTCCCAGCACCCACCATCCACTCTTCAGCAAAACATTGCTTCTTCAGTGGTTCCATCTGTTCCTTGGATCATCATTTCTTGTCCACATCATATCTATTCACTTCCATATCTTTTATATTAAAAAAAAAAGTTCTCCGACACTTTCCAGTTACTATCTTTTCTGCCCTCCACTGGTTAGAATGGGCATCATCAGAAAATCTACAAACAACAAATGCTGGAGAGGGTGTGGAGAAAAGGGAACCCTCTTGCACTGTTGGTGGGAATGTACATTGATACAGCCACTATGAAGAACAGTATGGAGGTTCCTTATAAAACTAAAAATAAAACTACCATATGACCCAGCAATCCCACTACTGGGCATATACCCAAAGAAAACCATAATTCAAAAAGACACGTGCACCCCAATGTTCACTGCAGCACTATTTACAATAGCCAGCTTATGGAAGCAACCTAAATGCCCACTGACAGATGAATGGATAAAGAAGATGTGGTACATATATACAATGGAATATTACTCTGCCATAAAAAGGGATGAAATTGGGTCATTTGTAGAGACGTGATGGATCTAGAGACTGTCATACAGAGTGAAGTAAGTCAGAACGAGAAAAACAAATATTGTATAATAATGCATATATTTGGAATCTAGAAAAATGGTACAGATGAACCAGTTTGCAAGGCAGAAATAGAGACACAGATGTAGAGAACAAACATATGAACACCAAGGGGGAAATGGGGGGGTGGGATAAATTGGGAGATTGGGATTGACATATATACAACTAATATGTATAAAATAGATAACTAATAAGAACGTGCTGTATAAAAAATAGATAAAATAAAATTCAAAAAATTAAAATAAGCCTTAGGATTGGAAAAGAAATTATTCAATGGAAACTCCATATCAATTTTTCAGTTTATGGTGTCTTAGTGCTTCAGTAAGTCACGATTATATCTGAATTTTCTTCTTTTTCTACTCTACTAAAACTAAGTTTGCCATCTGGACAGCTGCTAGTGGGGTCATGTGTCTGAAGAGTGTTTAAATTTACTGCCCCTTTTCTTAATTTACTTTTATATATTTTTAAATTCAGCTATGATACATTTGTCTTTGTACAGAATAGATATTCTGTGTGTAGTATATATCCCAAGATGAGAGAGCATATTTGTATTGAAACTATAATATATAAATATTAATTCCAAAATGTAAAATATGTGATAATCTTTTTCACTTGCCCATAAGCATGTATATATGAGCAGCTCATGGATGAGGAAGTAATCAAAAGTTGTCAGGATGGGTAATAGGGTCATCTCAATTCAGGATAATATAACACCATCTATCATTTTACTTTCTGTGAAATAAAAGAATCCATTGAAAGGAAATGGATGGAGGAGGGATAGAAAAATACATTTATTTTTCTGTTTCAAGACTTTATATTTAGAAAAGGACATAAGATAAAAGTTCATTTTTATTTTGCCTGAGCATTCATGTGAGACCCTAGGAACTTTCTAGTTGTGGTTTTGAATCAATGAAATTGAGTATATCAAAGCTCTGTGGGAAATGCCAGAAATATTGAACAAATTTAGATGAGTTGGTGGATTTTGAATATCAGGATCTACCTTGTCCATACCTCTGATCCTTTAGAACAGTAAGGGAATTTAAAAGAAGGTATGGCTCATAAAACCTCCACTTTACTGTGGAGATGACCCTTATGGAATCTCATCAGTGCTGGCTATGCAACTTTGTTGGATTGTCATCTTTCTTGTATTACTTGAAGGTTTTCAGAGCTGAGGAAGAAAGTTAATCATTATTCTAGAGAAAGAAAGAAAGGAAGGAAGGAAGGGAGGGAGGGAGGGAGGGAGGGAGGATGGGAGGGAAAAAGAAAAGAAGAGAGATGAAGGGAGGAAGAAAGAAAAGAAAGATGGCCTCAAATTTTTGAAATCTGGTGATGCTCCATTGTTTATATTGTTTATTTGATTCTTACAAAGTTCATACAAAGCGGTATCATTCACATTTTCCTTCCTTGGAGTATTTTCCTGTTTGTGACATAAAGCAGACTTTGCTGTGAGTGCCATTAAGACGATTAACAAAAAGATTACTGAAACTGTCAAGGTCACAAAATGTGTCCAGGAAGCTCAAAAGGCTGAACTGATATTCTGTACAGTAGCTTCTTTATAACACCAACTACTCAAGGCTCAGGCCATGGTGGGAGAATAATTCTGGAATCAATGTCTCAGCTGACCCACTCTAGTCTTCTTTATGTCAACTGCCTTAATTACATCCACAGGTGCTTTGCCCATTACATCTACAGGGCGTTTGCACATTCAGAACATCTGCCAGGCATGCTCTTTTTTTCTCCTTTTCAATCATTAGTAATCAATGCCTTTGCATTTCAGCCCAAATAGCACCTTCCTTCCATTACCTTTCCTCTATGTCCATGAAGAAGTCAAATTTCCCTACCATAACCTAGAACACTATGAATCTTACCTTTTTAAAACAGTCACAGTTCAAATATTACAATTCATATGTGGCTATTTCTTTAAAGTTCAGCTTTCTCTTTGGTTTATAAATTCTACATGTAGAGGAGAATGTTTTATTCTTCCTACCATGATGCATGACTAAAATATAGCCACCAAAATATTTTTAAAATATATAAATGAATCATCTGGAGAGGTAGCATTACAGCAGATTTGAGTGTGCCAAATGTAGCCAACCCCCAAATCTGTATAACATAATCTCTGTTTCTATTTTCAGAAAATAAAATTTATTCCTATTTCTTTACATAGAATTTTATCCCATATAGTTTTCATTGACTATATATTTTTTCAATAAAAAGAAAGATAGGACTGCTAAATAAATATATTGAAACCCACTTTTAAGTTGGCTTTCATTATGGTCATTTTTCTTGTAACATTTGTATTCCATCAACGTGAAATTTATTACCCCTCAGAATTTTGCAAAATAATGTTTATTAGAAGTCATTTAAACACCTGTGTTTGGGGTCTCTCTAGACCCCAAAGACAATACATTTTCCTCTTATTGCAAAAGCTCAGGATATAAAGAAACGAGGACTCAAACCTACTAAGCAATAAAATTGACTTATCTTTTTTTTCAATAGTACTTCTAAATCTTACTTTTCCCAAGGGATATTTTT
This sequence comes from Stenella coeruleoalba, assembly GCF_951394435.1. NCBI lineage: Eukaryota > Metazoa > Chordata > Mammalia > Artiodactyla > Delphinidae > Stenella > Stenella coeruleoalba. The sequence goes on from NC_137154.1 coordinate 32,959,953, forward strand.
GCTCAAAATAAATATGCAAAATACATGAGCAGGAACTGAACCCTGTATGACAGATGAACTAGGACACAGGGAGTAACAAGTCTGCAGGGGAAGCAGGAACATATGCGTAATATAAAAGTCCCTGACCTGCACCTCCAGCCTGTGGTCAAGATTAGATCACATTAACATTTGGCTCTCACCTGCTCAGTCTGGGCCTCAGCTTTCCCACCTCACCAAAACCCTCATTCTTTGTTGGTTATGTCAGGAAGATCTAGGGAGTTAGAATCACAGAAGCTAAGAACAAGTCAGCTCATATTTCCTTTCTCTGGTCCAGTCATGAGCCGTGCCAATGATTACTGCCTTTGCTGAAAGTGTCTTGTGGAAGTTTTGCTCTGTAGGGTAAAGCTAGTATGACATGGTAGCACAATTGGTAATGAGTCTCAAAAAACTTTTCATTAGTTCATCTCCTTGAGCTTCCAGTCATGATTTTCCTCTTCTAATGTGTCTCCAAATCAGTCTCTCAAGCTAAGTAGGGAAAAATGTTACCTCATTTGCCTTCTGCTTTCTTGTTTCTTCTTCTTGTGTTGATGAAAAAGTTTCCAACTTCTCCTTTTATCCTCCAAATCCCAAGTCGATCATGACAGCTGTGCAACCAGAATTAGAATATTAGGTTGGTGTCTGCTTGGACACTCTGCAGGAAGTCAGTCAGTGGCCAAAAAATCTATGAGCTATTGCAGAAAGAAATAGATGAGAACCACAGTCTTGGATACATAGGAAGTCTATGGATTTAGTCACTGGGTTTCAACTAATTACCTAATTTTTGATGCTAGGAAACAAAGTGGTATGAGCCTCATCAAAGGTGTGACCAATTACTGCTGGTAATCTAGACAAGGAGAGTGGTAACAGGCATAGACATCATCAATTTCACAGTCTGATTTTCTGAGATCTGGTGCCCAAACTTGCTTATTTGGGACTTCTTATTTGTGTTTTAAAAACATTTTTGATTATCTATGTTTTGAGATACTGCAGACCAGTAACCGCAATATATGCATTTAATTCAGGCAAATTTAGTTGAATTTATTTCAGTATAAAACATAAAAATATCATACCAAATACTAAGCATTAGGCACACGATTAAGATACTGAAGATGCAGAAATAAAAGGAAGGTTATTATTGGATTTGGACATCTACTGCAGGTAAACTCAATAACTAGCATAGTGTATCATATCTAGTTGATGAATGACCAGAAAGGAATACTTGAATTTGTGAATTGTGTGAATGAGTATCAGCCCATTTGTTTTGCTTAGACAGATTTGTATCAAAGCTATCTTAATGTCAGCTGTGAAGCTTCCATCTTGCTTTATATTACTTTTGCTAAGATACAATCATTTACAACTGAGTTGGAAGGGGATATAAGTTTATAAATAAATTGGATATTATTTCAAGCAAAATATTAGCCTTCTGTCTGTAGCATAAGTATAATATCATGCTTTTGTAGGTATAAGATGGCTGTACTCACACTTTTTCCAAGTTGTTCTGCTATGTTCTGTGGCTTGAAGCTAAGGAATGAACATCCAGAGATAAAGGGGATTTTTGTGCCAGATCCTATATTTCTTATTTCACTGAGATCTAATAATCTGGTAATTATAAAGTGAAATTATCAGAGAAATGTAGTTTTACAAAATGTTCTTACCTTTACTTAAATATGTTCTATAAATTATAGCACATAATTCTTAAGGATAATGTTCTCCCCATGAGCAAAGTGATAATGATTGATCTAAAGAATTGTCATCTTGGGCTTCCCTGGTGGCGCAGTGGTTGAGAGTCCGCCTGCCGATGCAGGGGACACGGGTTCGAGCCCCGGTCCGGGAAGATCCCACATGCCGCGGAGTGGCTGGGCCCGTGAGCCATGGCCGCTGGGCCTGCGCGTCTGGAGCCTGTGCTCCGCAACGGGAGAGGCCACAACAGTGAGAGGCCCGCATACAGCAAAAAAAAAAAAAAAAAAAAAAAAAAAAAAAGAATTGTCATCTTCACTAAAAGTCTTATTTCTAAAGGCAAACAGCTGAACCTAGATTTGAGCACTGTTGTCTAAAAAGGCTGAGTATTTTGCCAACTGAAAAACATGACTAGAATTTACATAACATTCCTCTCCAAGACCTAAAGGGCTTATTTGAATTTGGCTTATATTGAACAAGGGTGCAAGTAAATCTCTATTTTTAACTTATCATTGTGACAGCATGTAGCAGTGTTTTCTTTTAAAACTATGTATTTACTGTAAAATGATACATTTTCCATTGTAAACAGTTGGAACAATACAAAAGTGTGCTGTTTGGATTTTGTAGCTAAGGTAACCAGTGTTAACATTGTGATAAATATTCTGTCAGACATTTTTTTACACACACACACATACCCTTACATATGCTATCTTTATTTTTTTAAAAAACGTATTATCAATACATATTGTTATGCAAAATTCATGTTCACTTCACATGTTGGATAAAATTTTCCATGTCAGAACATGTAAATTCATTGTATTTATTTTAATTAGAACTTGATTATTTTGAAAAATCCATCTGTGTTCTTTCTGTGACCTACTGGGTAAGAAGTTGTAAAAGGGAGGGATTCAGGATCTACACTACTACTTTAAATAGGGAAGCCCTTTTTATGGCTGTTTTATATATTGGGGATTCTCATATAATTTTATTTAAATAATTTTATTTCTAAAAGCTAATATAAATCTAGGATCACTAAAATAATATTACTTTCAGAACAATGATATGTGGAAAAATAATGATTTTAGATTTCTTGGTATATGTTTGAATAAAGGACTTTTCCCATGATTTTTATACGTTTTTTCTTTTTCAAGACTTCAAATTCACTTCATAGAAAGGGAGAGAAAATGTTCTCTGGAGACCCAATTCATTTATTTTCCTTTGTGAAGAATCTGATGCTAAAATTAACTCTGCTGTAATCTTGCTGCTTCTGTCCTGTCTTCTGAGAATAAAGTATGAAAATGCATACATAAATATGGAATTCTTAATAAAATTAACTTTGTTCATTTTAGCTTCCTTTATACAATAATTTTTAAGCCTCAATTTCCATTCAATTTTAATTTTGATTTAATTTAATATAAAATTAATTTCTGTGTTTCAGAATAATAAATTACTGAATGAATGTAGGATGGCTGGCTGGATCCTGTGCATATTGTTGAGAGATTTATAGTGGATAATCTATTGAATCCTCTAATTTTTTTTTGAAAATTTTTGTGGTTTGTGGTTTTTAAAAACTTTGCCCACATTTCTAAAGTGATTCATCTCTTTAGAAACTTTTTCTAACCCTATTTCTTCAGGTTTCATCATACTTAAAGATTAACCAGGTACAGGGCTTTCTACCATGAGATCTGTATTTGCCCTATACTATAATCTATCTTTATCTTTTTAATTTCCCTTTTCCCAAATATCATCATCTATTTTTGGTGATGCTGAACATACGCCGCTTCGTTAAAGTTGTCTCTCAACTTCCTGGAAGCTCCTTTTCCCCACTACTTCGTAGACATTGTTATCCCTTATGCCTCTGGTTTCCTGCCTTACCATTCACACTTCTGTTTGTTCCCATAGTCCTGTTCTATTTTCAGGTCAATTGGCCACTTGGACCCAGTCAGTGGTAAATTCTTTTTCTGATCCTGACTATTGGCTAGGCTCCTTTCCTTTGCAATAAATTCCACCAAGAAATTTTATAAAACATTCCCAGGGGCCAAAGGAAAGGAATCTATGTGTGATGAAACCCTGATGCACTTCTAAGAAATGCTTCTCCTGACCATGAATAAACCTGTGCCTTACACATGGACACTTCTTTGGCTTCCTCTTACATCTGGATAGGTTACTAGTCTTCTGTGTCTATGTGGCTCCATCTCTTTCCTCCAGTGACATCATTTGTCTGCCGTCTTTGCTCAGAAAAGTCCATCCCAGTGTTTCAATTACCCGACTTTCAGCCTCTATAGCTTCATCACTATTTTATCAGATGGTGTAGAAAGCAGTGCAGTCAGTGAGGAGAATAAAGAACTGAAGCTTCGGTGTATATATATTTTCCAACTTATAAAATATCTTTAGAGAGATTACAAAACTATATGTATATTACCATAATATTAAAAATAGATTTGAAAATCTTGGAAAATGACAAAAAAGAACCAGAGTAATAATAATGTCTGTATTGTGATTTATACACATAAAAGCATGTAAAAATTTCATTCAACATGAGTCCCACTCAGTGTTTATGCATGTATGTGCATATGTGTGTGTGATACATATGGGTGTTATATTTGAGCCCATGAATATATTTTTTTCTTAGAATGAGACAGAAGTGGATCCATTATGTGTATTCTACAGAGATATCATGGATTAAAGGCTTTTTGTTTAGTTGATGTGTGGAAACAATGCACATCCTGAAAGTTGCACACAAATTACTAACACTTGGGAAACATGGCTTACAAGGTAAAATCCAAGTCTGTGGCACAGGCTGTGAGGTCATTTCATAACTTTCTCTCAAAACTTGACTACTTTACCTGTTTCAGTCCCTATCATTTTTCATCTTGCTGCCTACACTACTCCTTTATTATTTCCATTTTTTATATGTGTATGTGCTGTATACATACTATCATAATGCATTTGTATTTGGTCTACTTTTCTCTCACCTGTTAGAACAGACTGAATTGTTTGATGGCTAAGACTTTATCTTATTTATCTTTGTACTCTCAAGGTCTAGTACATAGTAAGAGCTCAGTAACATTTTAAAATATGAGCATACCATTATGATATACCCTGTACCCCCTAAAACAATACATTAGCTGAAAATGTACAAAGCAATATGTATCCCTTAAATCACTTAAATCTGACACTCTACTTATCCAGTTATCTTTAATAATATTATCATGTAACAAACTAAAAAGAGTGAGAGAAGTGCTTAATCATTTAAAATCATATTGAAAATGCCTATGTTGTAGTGCTCTATAAATTGCTGAGGATATGCTTGAATTTTATTCTTATTTAGACTAAGAATACAAGCTTTATGCCAAGTGAATATACATAGAAAATTAAAAGGTATATATAGTATTGTGTTCACTGTCATATTTTTCAAGGTGATCATGCTTAGGTCATAGTAAATTTCCCAGTGAGAACTTACCAGAAATGTCATGAAAAGAGCTACATTTAGGCATAATACTTTCTATTATTTTATTTCCCCTTATATTGGGATATTATAATTTTGTACCATTGCCATTGCCTGAAAAATATTTGTGACTAATATTGTTTGTTTTCTATTGTCACAGTAACAAATTACCATAAATTTAGTGACTTAAACAACACAAATTTATTATCTACAGTTTTGTACTTCAGAAGTCTGACATGGTTCTCACTGGATAAAATCAAGATGCCAGCAGGGCTAAGTTCCTTTATTTGTATGCTCAAAAAAATAACCAATTTACTTGCCTTTTTTAGCTTCTAGAGGATGCCTACATTTCTAGGCTAGTAATCTTCTTTCTTCTCAAAGTCAGCAATATTAAATCTTTCTAACCATGACCAAGTGAGGTTTATCCCCAAATTACAAGGTATGTTTGATGTCTGAAAATCAATTAATGTAATACACAGTATCAGTAGGATAAAAGATAGAAACCACATGATAATTTCGGTTTTTTTTGTTTTGTTTTGTTTTTGTTTTTTTTGCGGTATGCGGGCCTCTCATTGTTGAGGCCTCTCCCGTTGCGGAGCACGGGCTCCGGACGCGCCGGCCCAGCGGCCACGGCTCACGGACCCAGCCGCTCCGCGGCATGCGGGATCCTCCCGGACTGGGGCACGAACCTGCGCCCCCTGCTCTGGCAGGCAGACTCCCAACCACTGCACCACCAGGGAAGCCCCCCCAGATGATAATTTCAATCAACACAGAAAAAAGTGAAAAATTCAATACATTCCTGACATATTTTAAGCTATTCTCTTTCATGTGTGATATGCTCTAGTCCAGGAATTTTATTGTGTATTAAAGTAGCTCTCAGTTTTTAAATGAGTACAAGTTGTCAAAATAAGACATATCTTTATCAAAAGAAAACCTAGAAAAAAAATGCAAATCATTAACCTCTACAATAGTCATCCCAAGAAAATGTTGTTTCCCAAACCTAAGACATACTATAATTTAAAGTCACATACTGCTTTTGGTGGTCAATTACTCTATAACAGCTTAATGTTTCCAAGAATAAAGGCATTCAGAAAAATCATTAAGAACAAAGATAAAATTTCTTGGGTCGATCTAGCCAAGATATCAGACAACAGGTCTTTGACAGCTTTTTAGAATTCCAACTTTTTGGAAGTTCAACTTCTGAAACCAGATTGGGGGGAAAAAAAAAATATTTCAGCCAGAGACCAATTGTTGTGCCATATGTTTACAGAGTCTAGGTTAACACTCTACTCACCCGTAGCACCTCCTTTCTCATAGAATGCATCTTTGAATTTGATTTTCTAGAACCCACCCACCCTTACTGCATTTTATTGAAACCCCCTTTTTTTTTCTTTCATGTCCATATACTTTTATTAGAGTTACTATGTATTTATTGTATTTTAAAAGTAATTTAATGGATATTAAAGATTCAAATATGGAGAAGAGCTTATGAGATTTTCTGCCCCACTTACCAGCACATCCCATTTTTACTTCCTAAGACAGCCACCTTTTTGACCCTTAACTATTTCTTCTGATAGGTCTATGATAGCAATGTTATTTCTGAAATAATTAATTTTGGACATTTAGATATTTTTTGTTTACTGCCTGCCATATTATATGAGGATTTCTCTCTCTTATACCAATAGCTCACCTACTTTGCTGGAAAGACCAACGGGTACATCACAATGATTATTATTTTGTTTTTACTGAGATTTTTATTTTGCAGGGAATTTTTATTTTGTAATGTTTTGTATTTTAATTGCATAATGGTGTATGTATCAAAAATTGTACATGAAACACATGTAAATGTTTAAGGAAACTGTTCCCTTCAATAAGCTTCATGAACTGAAAACCATCATACTTTAAATTCCTCTGTAAACCTCTCTGATTGCATATACCTCCTCTAAGAGGTAAGCACTATCTTGAATTTTATGTTAATTATTTTCTGACTTTTATTTGTGATGTTACCATCAATAAATATATGCACTGTACATATAAATTTTATTTTGATGCTTTTAGATGTTAACATAGGAATTTTACCCTGCATACTTCACTTAACAAACATATGTGTTTAATAGTACTTTGACTCCATTCTTAAACCATAGAGGGATTTATGCTTTAATTGTATCTATGCCAGTTATTTGTTGTTGAATATCAGTCATTATAAATTTAGTTTCTTAAAAATTTTTAACATTTTATTATTATTCAGCCAGATAATTTATTTTGTGATTTCTGATCCACATGCTATCAGACAGGTGGGGTCTGGAATCATTTGAAAGTTCATTCAATTGCATGTCTGGTGCCTTGGAAGGGCAAACTTAAAGAGCTTGGAACTGAAAGAGCTGGAGCTCTTTGGGCATCTCTCTGTCTCTAAGTGGTGTTTCCACATGTCCTCTCTAGCATGTCTGTGTCAAGGGAACCAGGTTTTCTTAATTAAGTCTCAGGCTTCAAAGACATCTGTCCTTAAACAGAGAATGTCAAGCCCAGACTGTATTGTCCTTTATGACGTAGCCTTGGAAATCAAGCAATGTCAATTCTGCTATATTAGAGGCAGTTACAAAAGTCCATCCATCATCAAGAGGAGAATAAGTAGGCTCTACATAATGATAGTGAATGAAAAGGAAGACCTTTTGGGGCCAAATATAGTTCCATGGCTATTTTGGAAAATATAATATGCCACAACTTCTTTTGGCCAAAAAAATTTACATCTCTCTTCCATCATCAGATTAAAATCAACCCTTCCCCAGGATACCTCATCTCTTTGCAACATCAAACTCAGTCTTGAGGTTCAGGATATCACAATACAGATAAGGTTTATGTGTGGATGAAATTCTTCTGCTACAGTTAACTTTGTCAGCTAATTGATCTAAACACCTGTGAACTAAGGAAATACATTATCTGCATCCCTCCCCCCTACATACACACACAACCTAAAATAGTGGAACAGTCATATGATAGCAATTATAGACCATTCCAATTAAAATAGTGAAAAAACAAGGTTCCAGATGTCACCAATCTATAGTAATTCCAAAATACAATATTTTGGAATTTCCTTGAATAGGACTCAGTCCCATTGCTTGGGAATGATTTGCAACAGCTCTTAGCTTCAACCTCTGGATTCTTAAGTCATCCTTTGTTTTGCATAAGAAATAACAAGTATTTGAAGCTGGGTTGGCTTCTGTTAATCATAATTCTAGGTTCCAAATACTTTTTCTGACTTTGCATGGTCTCTGTCCATTTTAGACCTAGTCGATGATGTTCTGCCAATATAATTCTTTTTAAAGCATTGTGTGGTAACTATAAACCTTATTGCAGTTCACTTCATTAGACAAAAGCCCTCTCCCCAAATCTCTTCAAAATAAGCCTTTTCTGTCTAGAATTTCCTATAATGTAGCTATTGGCAGCATTCTTAAGATTCTTAGAAGTTCTGTTGTTTAACAGGAAAGGTTTGTATGGTATGCTCTTAAGATGCTTAAATGGAGTTCTGTTTGTGCCACCACCTTAAATCTTTCTGAGGTGTTAACAAAAGATTATAAAGTCACATCCTTGTCACACAACATATTTAAACCATTTCCCTTGACAGTGCACTGAATTTAATTTATGCCCAGAAGCTATGTCTCAATTTTAACAAAGAAAATAAGATAATCAGAATAAGAATCAGTTTTATTTTAGATTCATGCAGATCCTGATGCCTTTATATTTACCAGTTATCTCACTAGCTTATCTCTCTTTTCTCATATTTTATTAGACAAGAAGACAGTCAGCAACTTCAACAGTCTGCCTAGAAATAGTTAGATCTCTTAGGTTAATAGGTACTTTTTCTTTTTTCCATGTCACTGCAGGTAATAGTGTTGCTAAACTTCCTGTTACTATAGGACAAAAGCCAGTTTCCTACAGCTCCTAATATCACTGTACTTACTTTCCTTTTAGCTCTCATTTATTGCTGCCTTAAGGGCCGTCAAGCTTTTGCCAAGTTTCTTTAAGGCCATTAACATTACTTCTCTATCAGGTACCCAAAGAGCTTCCAGTTACTATTGATATACAGCATACCAGCACAAACCTTAGTGAATCAAAACAACCACATATTTAATTATTATCTGTCATTATTTTGAAGATTGGCTGGGTTAGCTAGGTGGTTTTTAGATCCTCTCAGAAAGCTGCAGTCAGACAATGGCTGGGCCTGAAATCTTCTGAAATCTCTCTCAATTACACATTAATTGTCCCAGCTAAGAAATTCAAAATGAGTTGAGGACAGGAATAATGGGGTCTGCTTGAGCACTTCTCTCGGTCTTTATGTGGTCTTTCTATAAGATCTCTCCAGAGCCAGATAGAAACCACATCAACTTTTATAACCTAATATCAGAAGACATTAATTATAACATCCACCACATTCTATTTGTTGAAGCAGTCGCAAAGCCTGTCCAAGTTAAAGATGAGAAGAAATAGGAACCATGTCTTGACAAGGGAGTGGCAAAGTTTTAGAAGAGCATAGGGGTCCAGAAATATTTTTTGAAATACAGTATGTCATACATCTAATCTAATCTGCTTGTAAATTATACACTATTGTCAAGATTTCATCAAAAATTTTTCTTCCTGGGTCATTTATCTTCCTTCTAAAGACCACCTTTAGAAGTATCTTTAGTAAACAACTGTCTGTTGGTAATGGACTCTCAGACTTAATTTGCCTGAAAATATTTATGTAATTCTCATACTTTAAAGAAAATGTGGTAAACATAAAATTCCAGAATCACAGTTATTTTTTCCTCAGAGCTTTGAAAATATTATTCTACTGTATATTGGTGTTCTATTATTTTGTTTGTTTGTTTGTTTATTTTATTTTATTTTTTTGCGGTACGCGGGCCTCTCACTGTTGTGGCCTCTCCCGTTGCGGAGCACAGGCTCTGGACGCGCAGGCTCAGTGGCCATGGCTCACGGGCCCAACCACTCCGCGGCATGTGGGATCTTCCCGGACCGGGGCACGAACCCGTGTCCCGTGCATCAGCAGGTGGACTCTCAACCGCTGCGCCACCAGGGAAGCCTGGTGTTCTATTATTGATTTCTTTGGTTTTTATTGCTGACCTTGAATAATCTATTGCCAGAAACTTTGGTTGCTCTTCTCTACTTATATGTTCCTCTCTTCATCTTTGCTATTCTATAATTTTGTTGTGAAGTGTCTAAATATCAATATCCTGTTTTAGAAAATTCTACTTTGAATTTATTGGGCTTCCTAAATGTATTAGTAGCTTTCATTAATTCTGGGAAACTTTCATTATCTCTTTTCATATTATCTTCCCCAAGTTGTTTTTAACTTCTACTTTAAATTCTCTCATGAGATTTATGTTACATTTTCTCACTCTATATTCCATATTGCAATTCTTCATTTCATATATTTTTCTTATCTTTGTGAAATGTATTATGGGTCATTTCTTGTGGCTTCTGTGAGAAATTTCTTTTGATATTCCATATTTCTCTCTTCAGCTGTTAAGCTTTAGTTCAACCAATTTAGTCTGTTCATTGGATTCCAATATTAATGTATATTTTAGTATATTTATATATTTACAGATTCCTAATTATTAATATACTTTATTTTTTAATATTTAATTTGTTCTTTTTCTGATATGCCTCCTCAATTTCAATAGCCTCATATTATTGTATAATTCTTTTTTGTATTGTTAGTTATTAGCCATATTAAATGTATTTAATTTGTATATATGATAGGGGAGAGGTCATCTACTTTGCTGATCCATTTCAATAGATTTTTTTATTTGCTGACTCTCTCTCATGATTAGTTCCTTTAAGGACTTAATGATACTTTTCTATAACCTCATTTTCCTGAAATTATTTAAAGCCAATGTCTTAAAGAGGGATTATATTTGTTTGTCATGCTTCTACAACTTTAACCACCATGAAAAGTTAACAAAATTTTCTGCTTATTTTTTTCAGGGTGGGGTTAATTATAAAAGTGCATGAATTCTAGACCCAAACCCACATGAGTAAAAGCCCTGAGTTTGGGAGTCTTCAAGTAGCATTCTTCTTCTTCCCCTCCTCTTCCACCTCCTTCTTTTTTAACTCTTCCTTCTTCTCCATTTTACCCCCAAGGGTATCACTATATTAGGTGTCTCTGATTTTCACAGTTGCCTCTGATCTGCCCACCATCCTATTGGCCTCAGATTTTGTATCTTTTTATCCAATTACACAGGCTTCCCACCTGCATTTTTTTTTAAAAGAAGATGTTGGGGGTAGGAGTTTATTAATTAATTAATTTATTTTTGCTGTGTTGGGTCTTCGTTTCTGTGTGAGGGCTTTCTCTAGTTGCGGCAAGCAGGGGCCACTCTTCATCGCGGTGTGCGGGCCTCTCACTATCGCGTCCTCTCTTGTTGCAGAGCACAGGCTCCAGACGTGCAGGCTCTGTAGTTGTGGCTCATGGGCCTAGTTGCTCCGCGGCATGTGGGATCCTCCCAGACCAGGGCTCGAACCCGTGTCCCCTGCATTAGCAGGCAGATTCTCAACCACTGTGCCACCAGGGAGGCCCTCACCTGCATTTTAACTGTCCTGAGTTCAGTGACCCACCCACAGTAGATGTCCATCACTGTTTGCTAGTGTCTTTACTAAAGAGAGTCAAGCTCTAGGATCAGGCGAGGCCTCAAAGCCAAAAGCTGGATCCAGTTATAACCTAAACCCCGGGACTGAATCTGTTTTGCAACTTTTGCCTTTCATGGAACATCAGCTCAAGCATGCATTTCAAAGCAATATTTTCTATTATATGCTGCATTTTTAGGGATGCTATATTAGAATTGATTTATCTGAACATATAAATTGTTATAGGATTAGAAGCACTAGTTTTGATATTTGAACCTTGTGTCTTTGGCAATCCATTTTAATTCTGAATTTGATGAAGGCTCTAAAAACTTTAACTCCGCCCCATTATATTAATATATATTTGGTATAGAAAACTTTTTAAGCTCATATCTTAGCTTTGCATTCACCACATTCCTAGTCTCCAACCTATGTATTTATATTATATTATTATAACACAGATCCTTCCATATGATCTATGGATAGGCCTTTGACTATCATTATCTTATTTATGGAAATTTGGGGAACTACAAATCCCTGTTTGTCATCCCCATATTTGCTTTTATAGAAGAATTACCTGTAGTAGTTTCTTACATTTAAGCTACATTTAGCTTTTTAAAGTTTTATGTCTTCAGGAGCCCAATGAAGACCAATATGGTTCCCTTCAGTAACCAATATCACCTTGAGGTCATCAAAAGCATTGCTGTGGGCCACATATTTTCCTGAAGTATGGCATATAGCCCTCATTTTCCACTTCTCTCTATCCCCCTCCATTTTTATTCAGGCAGCTTTCTTTAGTTTGTAACATTTAAGCCTGCTTATTATGCTGGCTTTTTTGCTTTTCTCCTTTGTGTAATGTTATCACTGCGATTAGATCAGAGCAGCGTGTCTTCATTTATTTTACATTTTGTTTGTTTGCCTGTTTAAGGCCAAGCTATTTGTTTTGATTATGTACTTCTCTGTATTTGGATTTATGGATAGCCTCGAAAGCAAGAAAAATGAAGTAAATGAGCGTTCATTTGTTCAAAAAATTTGGCTCACTTCCACCTCCTAAAGCAGTATAATTCCACTCCGGAAGTATCTCCATTTATTCCTATTCCTCCCCTAGACTTCCTTCCATATGACTTATCTTTTCTGAGTTTCACTTAGAGACTTAACTTGATATATGTGTTGGGGATGAAAGTCATGAATTGCCTTATCCACACACCAGCAGAAATAATTATCACCCTTGAATCTCACCTGATAAAGCTTGAAATATTTTATCTATCTTTCAAATTTGTCAAAGTTTTACATAACAATAGAATATTGCTATTCCAGATTTCTCAATTATTCCTGTTAACTCTTTTTTTTGTTTGTTTGTTTGCGGCACACGGGTCTCTCACTGCTGTGGCCTCTCCCGTTGCGGAGCACAGGCTCCGGACACGCAGGCCCAGCGGCCATGGCTCACGGGCCCAGCCGCTCCACGGCACGTGGGATCCTCCCGGACCGGGGCATGAACCCGTGTCCCCAGCACCAGCAGGCGGACTCTCAACCACTGTGCCACCAGGGAAGCCCCCTGTTAACTCTTCAGTTACATTTTAAGAGGCAAACTCTCACTGTCCCCCTGGTTCTTGTTTACCTCTGGGGGTAAGTACTCCGTTTGATTTTTAAACTCTCATCTGTTTTCTTCCATTTAATCACTTTGACTCCCAGAAACCCTAGTGACAATTGAATTAGCTTCCCTTTTTTTGGTTCCATGTCAAATAGTAGTTTTAAATATACCTCATTATCTTTTTTGTTTTTGGTTCCCTTAACCTCTGAGATGTTTGTATTTTATTTTATTTTTTAATAGATTTTATTGGAGTATAATTGCTTCACAATACTGTGTTATCGCAATACTGTGTTAGTTTCTGTTGTACACCAAAGTGAATCAGCCATATGCATACATATATCCCCATATCCCCTCCCTCTTGAACTTCCCTCCCATCCTCCCTATCCCACACCTATTGGTCATCGCAAAGCACCAAGCTGATGTCCTTGTGCTATGCTGCTGCTTCCCACTAGCTAACTATTTTATGTTCGGTAGTGTATATATGTTGATGCTAATCTCACCTCCCCCCAGCTTCCCCCTCCCACCCTATGTCCTCAAGTCCATTCTCTATGTCTTTATTCCTGCCCTGCAACTAGGTACCATTTTTTTTTATTCCATATATATGTGTTAGCATATGATATTTGTTTTTCTCTTTCTGACTTACTTCACTTATCAAAAAATCTAGAAACAATAAATGCTAGAAAGGGTGTGCTGAAAAGGGAACCCTCCTGCACTGTTGGTGGGGATGTAAATTGATACAACTGCTATGGAAAATAGTATGGAGGTTCCTTAAAAAACTAAAAATGAGATGTTTGTATTTTAAAAATGCTTATTGGCTCACCAGATCAACTGACCTCTCTCATTCTTCCTTCTTTCCTTCTTTCCTCCCTCCATGCTTCTTTGTTTCTTTTTTTTGTTTAATTAAAAAAAATTTTTTTTGGCCATACCACATGGCTTGTGGGATCTTAGCTCCCTGACCAGAGAGTGAACCCAAGCCTTTGGCAGTGAAATGGAGTCCTAACCACTGGACCACCAGGGAATACCCACTCCCTGCTTCTTTCTGTCCTTCTATCCATCTTTCCTATCTTTTCTTTCTTTCTCTCTTTCTTTTTTGTATTCATTCTTTATTCTTACTTTTGATTCTAAGACTAAAACATTTTTCATACTATTCTAGTTACTCATTGAGCAAACTTGATTCCTAGAGAGAGAGAATCACAGGCACAATATTTAAATTGCCCATTTTATATTTTGTGTTTGTAATTTCACTCAGGTTTATTTATTTCTCAATCAAAGAAAATAAATTATATTCTGTAAAATAAGAACAGTTGGTTCTCTTTATCTTTTCACTGACATAGCCCATCACTTTTGTGTTATTAAAATCATAATCAGTCCTGCAAAGGAGTTTATTAACACTAAACCAATCTTACAAGAAATGTTAAATGGACTTCTCTAAGCAGAAAGAAAAGGTCACAGCTACAGATAAAAAATTATGAAAGAAAACAAAATCTCACTGGTAAAGGCAAACATTAATAAAGGTGGTGAATCAACCACATATAAAGCTAGCACAAAGGTTAAAAGACAAAAGTAGTAAAATCATCTATATCTACAATAAGTAGTTAAGGGATACAAAAATAAAAAGATGTAAACTATGATGTCAAAAATATAAAACATTGGGGAGTGTAAAAATGCAATGTTGTTAGAATGCATTCAAATTTAAGAGATTATCAACCTATATATCTATATATAGATATATAAATAGATAGATATAGGTATATAGTTATATAGTTATATATGACATGTGAACCTTGTGATAACCATAAAACAGAAATCTATAACAGATACACATACAAAAAAGAGAAAGAAATCCAAACATAAAACTAAAGATATTCATCCAATCACAAGGGAAGAAAGTAAGAGAAGAAAAAGGAAAAAAAAGAACTACAAAAACAACCAGAGAACAATTAACAAAAAGGCAGTAAGTACTTTAAATGTAAACGGACTAAACATTCCAATCAAAAGACAGGTTGGATGACAGTTAAAAGCAAGACCCATATATATGCTGCCTACAAGAGACTCACATTAGATCCAAAGACACAGACTGAAAGTGAAGGGATGGAAAAAGAAATCCCATGCAAGTGGAAACAAAAATCTGGAATAGCAATATTTACATCAGATAAAATAGATATTGAAACAAAGATTTGTCTTAGCAATATCTTTTTGAATCTGTCTCTTTAAGCAAGGCCAACAAAAACACAAATAAACAAATGGGACTACACCAAACTAAAAATCTTTCACACAGTGAAGGAACAACAAAACAAAAAGACAACCTACTGAATGGGAAAAGATATTTGCAAATAATATATCCAATAAGGGGTTAGCATCCAAAATATACAAAGAACTGCAACTCAACCTTTAAAAAAAAACAACCTGATTAAAAAATGGGCAGATGGGACTTCCCTGGTGGTGCAGTGGTGGGGAGTCTGCCTCCCAGTTCAGGGGACACAGGCTCAATCTCTTGTCCGAGAGGATCCCACATGCTGCAGGGCAATTAAGCTCAGGCACCACAACTGATGGGGCCCGTGCGCCTGGAGCCTGTGCTCTGCAGTGGGAGAGGCCACTGCAACGAGAAGCACGCTGCAGCAGGGAGCGGCCCCCGCTCACCGCAGCTAGAGAGAGGCCTGCGTGCAGCAGCAATAACCCAATGCAGTCAAAAATGAATAAATGAATAAATAAATAAATAAATTTTAAAAAGCGTGTAGAGAACCTGAATAGACATTTTTCCAAGGAAGACATAGAGATGACCAATATTCCCATGAAAAATGCTAAATATCACTAATTATCAGGGAAATTCCAACCAAAACCACAATGACATATCACCTCATATCTGTCAGAATTGTTATTATGAAAAAGACAGCAAATAACAAGTGTTGGTGAGGTTGTGGAACAAAAGGAACACTAGTATAGTGTTGGTGGAAATGTAACCTGGTATAGACATTATGGAAAATGGTATCAAGGTGCCTCAAAAAATTAAAAATGGGACTACCATCAGATCCAGCAATTTCACTTCTGGTTATATATTTCAGAGGAAATAAAAACACTAATTCAAAAGATGTATGCCCCACTGTGTTCATCACAGCATTGTTTATAATAGCCAGGATATGGAAACAACCTAAGTGCCCATCAATAGATGAATGGATAAAGATGTGAGATATATATATATATATATATATATATAGTAATAACTTTGTATGGTAACAGATGCTTGCTAGACTTATCATGGTGACCATTTTATAATGTATATAAGTGTCAAAACACTATATTATGCACTAGAAAATAATAATATATCAGTAACATTGTATGTCTTCTATATTTAAGTTTTTTTAAAAGTCCTACAATCTCAGTCAGGGCTTAGGAGATTTTATTCTTTCTCCCGGCATTTGGACCTTGGTTTAAAAAAATATAGAAATTTCCATCCTTTTGGAAATGCTGAGAAGAAAACTTCTATCTTGACCTCTTGTTTTCCAGTCATATTTATTTGATTGTAAGATCCGGAGAAAAAATCGTCATGACACATATGTGTTGTAGCTTACTTTTGGGTCTATTTTTTTTGGGTCTGTTTTTTAGCCTGAAATCATTCTCCAGTGATTCATGGAGAAAGCCCACTTGGGCTTTTTTTTCAGCAGTCTTGACTCTGCTCTGTGTATGTATATGTAGATAATTTCAATTCAGTAGAGGAGCTGTTAAAAGTCCATTTTGTCCCTGAATCTTGTTAAATTCTCCAGGTAAATCACAGCAACAACCATCTTGATCCTTAGATCCTTCCTCTGTTTCTCCATTTGGATCCCTCAGAACTCCCACAGAATCTTTTAAGAATGATAAAATCCTTTATAACATTAAATGTCTACAAAATCCCTTGAAAATCTATTATCATTATGGATTTGAATGATAACTAAATGTAGAAGTTATTCAAGTTGTTAAAGTTATTTTAAAGAGAAGGAAAATGGGACTTGAAGAGGTGAAATAACCCACCAGAGTTTACAGAGATGTCATGTTGCAGAGCTGAGGCAAGAACTAAGATCTGTTAATATAAAATTACGCTCCAGGAAAATTACAAACCCTTAAAGTGCATTTAGGTAATTGAGCTGAAGAGTATGGTGCATTAGACCTAGAAATCTGAACATTCACAGTCGATTCCTCAGGTGGTAGCTGTCAAGATGTTTGACACTGCCATTTTCAAGCTTCCTTGCTGCCAGTGAACCCAAGGCTCTGTGTCTCCCTAGGCCAAGGACACTCATGCAAATGACCCACTTAGTGTAAGGAAGCAAACTTTTGACCATTGTTTTCAAAGAAAGGTGAAGCAATTTAAGTAGAGAAATGTGAGTTAATCACCGCTTTAGCTACGGGGAACAGCTAAGAGTTTTTCACAGTGTTAATGAGATTTTTAACACTGTTCATCCTTTGTTATTTTTCTTGCTTGTTCTACTTCAGTAACTCTTTTTTAACCACATTAGAGAGGCTTGGAAATTACTTGATGAAACACCCATCTATTCTGGTAAACGTGCTTTCATGATTAGATTTCTGGCTGTGTAATTTTATTTTCATTGTACTCCATCCAGTGCAATAATCGGAAAGGTCATGAGAGTAGTTCTTTCTAGACCAGCCAATGTTACAAAGCTGACAAAATGCAGGAAGTGGATTTTGTCATATGTCCCTGATACAAAAGAATCAGCAGTGCTGTTCTCTTTAGTAATAACAGTTAGTATAAGTTTATTCCAAAGAAACACATATGATAATTAATGATCTAGAGGTGGTCAGAAATGTGCACAGAAATGAGAGTTTTTTATGATCAAAGCTGCATTTTGTCAAAAAGCTTAGCAACTTTTGTTCTTCATGACCCAGTGTTTAGAAATGTGCAGTTGTCAAGGCAGCTGTACAGAGCATCTGCTAAATAAATCGTGCAGAGCCGAATGTGGGAAAGTAAATTGAAAACTCGATTCAGTTACAAGGAATGAGTCCTGTGAGATTGTGGGAGCTCAGCTAAGCCGTCTCTGTAGGGCTTTTGTCTGATGATGGAGCTTGAACTTCACTGGGCAGGCAATTAGGAAGCGATGATGGCTGTAATGTGGGGTAGATCAAGGGCAGGCTGGAATCCACAAGCATGAGCTGGAATCTTACAAGATGTTAGGAAACTCTTAAGAGATGCAGAGCTGAGAGAACAATGCAAAGATGATATGTAGATACATATAAAGACAGGGAAATCACATACAAAAAATAAACTGGCCTCATTAATCTCAAACAGGGTTGGACTATTCATATCTTTTTCATGTACTATACACTAAGTGGTATATAAGACTAGAAATTCTAGAAGATACTACTGTTGGCTTATTTTTTTTGAAATAAATTGATCTCTCTTAGGGGTCATTAGACAAGATCAAACTCTTGTGGGTGATTAATGAGTTTCTCTGAAAAAGTGGATATTTCTGCTGTTAATTATGTATTCTAGGAAGAGATCAGGGGCCAAAACACAAGAACTGAGGAAGGTAGGAAGAAAAACACTCTCTTATAAAGCACTGACACTGACATTGACACTGGAGATAGAAAAAAGTTTGACAAAATCTATGAAGAGGCAGCCCTGTTCTCAACAGGATCACCATGGCAGTGGCACTGGATGTGTGGGCTTCAGTAGTCACTGTAAATTACTCCTCTTTTGTGTTATACTTCTTTCCTTATATTTAAATCTGTAATAATATCTCATCACAATTTACCATCAGGTCTTAGCTGTTATTGTGAGTAATTAAATCAAAGATCTGTGACCTACTTGGTACCAGCCTGAGGAAAGATAGGTGTCCAGGAACTTTAGAAAACAAGTCCCATGAAAAGAGCAAAGGCCTATGGAGAAAGTATGCAGCAGCCATTGGAGCAGAGGGCCCCATCCCCAGGACAGGTTTGTGACAGATGGGAGCATCCTCCTGTTAATCCAAGATGTACTTAACAGGTAGCTGTGGGAACATATAAGTAACCAGCAAAACAAGACTCCCCACAGTAAAGCAAGAGGAAAGAATGTAGTAATAATAATTTAGTTTATGAAAAACAATAAAAAACCATTAAACTGATAAAATAGTTGATATAAGATTCATATTATAAAAAACTGAGTCACTAAAATTGGGTCATTCTAGAATTATTCATTTAAAATGAAAATTCATGTGCCAAAATGAAAGTATGACAGCTAAAACATGAACAAAAGATTTTTTTAAAAGGAAAGCACAACACTAACTTCATATTTTGTGAGAACAGGAACAAATGTATTAAATCTCTTAACTGACATTAAAGGGGAAAGTATTTTAAATTCAGAGGAGACGATATTAGACTTTGCATCTGAGCCAATTTGTCCTCATTCTGACACTTCTTTGGGCATATAGATCCAAAAATCTAGACAAACTGCCCAGGGAGCCCTACATTTTTTCCTGAAATGGACAAGGCAGCCTGCTGACGGCTAGATGCTTGTTTGAAACTGCTTGGATGCACAACAACTGTGATGCCTATGGGATATCACATCCTGAGTTTGTGTTTGCCAGCTATACTCAGCCTGTCTGAATAGGAGAAGATTAAACAAAGGTTTTCTTGCCTGGGCTTGTCTGACAAATCACATTCTTGGACTGATCTTCTTGTAGAAGCTGCAGTTATGTTTAGATCAAGGACTAAAAGCACCTATTCCCACCACAACAACCTTACATTCAGTTGGGTAACTGTTGTGACAGTTCCTCTTTATTTGTCCATTCATCAAATATTTACTGAGTGCCTATGATGCTATGCTGGCTACTGGGAATACAGATGGACAGATCCTCATTTGTCAAGGAGCCCAGCCCAGTGATGAGGGAGGGAAGCAAACAATTACAATAGATCCATCAGTAAAACTGCTTGACCCTGAGCAGCTGAAGGGTACTGTTTAATCCCACCAAGATGCTACCATTGTCTGCTGCTGTCACAGAAGGGGTTTTTATAATGTGGAGAGTGGGAATGAAAGTCTTTAGAGGGAAAAAAAATCAAGATGCTGATGTGTGATAGAGATTTTTTTTTTCACATCGATCATGTTTAATATGTGGAATTGAGTTAGGAAGCTCAATTTTTTTGGGGGGGGGGTTGGGAGACAGCATAGGCATTAAACAGATTTTATAAAGCAGTGATAGGAAGTAAAGGCGGGCAGGCACCACTCCTCTCCCTAACACCCAAGGCAGATATTTCTAATAGAGCCCACATACATAATTTCCCCTTTCCAATAAACTGCTCCCAATCTGTCACCACCAGCCATCAGGCTCCCTGTGTGGAACAAAGCTTTTCTCTATTGCTCTTGAAGTAACTGTGCTTTCTGGTGTGGTGGAAAGTGTCTTAGTTTTCAATCTCTCTGAAATGTTCTGGAAGAGAGATAACAGCATTATTCCAACAAGAACTTGAGCCAACTTCGGGTTTGGCTTTAAAAATTTCCAGGGGCTATATTTGAGCTGTACCTAGTGTCCTGTCAGTCTATCCTAGCTGAGTGAGCTTAAGATTGAATTCCAAGTGAACCCTCTTTTGCTTTCAGCATTTCTCAGGTAAATAATAGGGTAATGGTATTTTTATCTGTATATATACGTAGTTCCAATATTCAAGGATTTTTTTTCCTCTAATCATATTTAATACTTGGTGCATGTATCATTTCCTTAGAGACATGTTCCTTGATCACCCTGTGTGGTGAAATCATATTTTCTATCCTTTGTTCTGCCGTATTTTTATTCATAATACATGACTTTTTATACATTAACATCTTTTCCACTCGAATACAGCTCATGAGGGGAAATAATTTTATGTCTTATTCACCATGTAACCTTAGTACCTACAATTAAACCTGTGATATATTTAATGCTTAATTGAAATTAGAAACAATTGTGAGAGGCAAGCATGGCACAAGCATAATTTTGATGAGAAAGCAAAATCAGAGGATCTCTTGGCTTGATTAAAGTACATACGGTAAACAGCAAAATCCCTGCACCTCTGCTACCTTCATTTTGGTGCCTTTAAAGCTTAAGTTTACGTGGTGCTTGTTAATAGCCTATTCTCACTCAAATGAGGTTGATAAGTAGATACAACCAGAGAAAATCCAACAAAACCTAGAATTTAGAAAAAACTATATGATATACAGACAAATCTGAAAAGAACTCAGAGTCATTAACTTTTAAAAAGAGACTAGCACTTTTACGGCTAGCCATAACATGAGTGTTGCATGCAAGACCCTACAGGATTCATTAAAGCTCCTTGAAAGCTGAACAGCTCACAGAACTAATAAAAATTTCAGAAGATTTCTTTTACGCTTGATCACTCATCAGTTAATTCTCCTAAATTATTTCAGTTCATCTTTTATTTGCTTGACACCTACTATCACAGCAATGCATTTAATTGACATTTTCCTTAATGAACATTCAAGAGAAGCACTTGAAAATGAATATTATTTTCTTTCAACTACCTTATTTTGTCCTTGCAAGTTTATTCCTGGTTTTCCTGTTTTAAAATAATTATGATCCCCATTTAAAGGAATTCCAAATTTCAATAGTAAATTTGCTGTATTCTATGAAATAATAAAACGATAAAGGAAGACTTTCACAGATACTTAGGATTAATTTAGAATTGCACATGCCTGTTTATGAATATGTAATAAAGGTATATATGTTCCAGTTGCCTAAGTTACATAAATATTGTTAAGTTGCTAAATTGCTTGACATGAGTTTTTGAATTTATGGCTTTACCAGAACTGTCAACAATTCAGTTGGTTAAAAGCAGAATTTGTAATACAGCAACCTTGAGATCTCTAAAGCAGCAAATAAAAAAAGTTCACCCTCTAACAGATATCTCCTCCGACCAAACTCAATAGCAACACAACCTTCCTCTAAAAGTGTCCAAAACACAAAGCTAACACAATACAGGCTTAAGCTCATTGCAGTGACACCAGAAAGACTGTTTACCCAGAGTTCTTTCAGTTTCATTTACTTTTTTAGAGTTGAGAGAGGTGAGCAAATCACCAACAAGGCTAAAACTGTCTCCAATATATTCATTTCTACCCTTCTTTTGAACACTCAGAAAGGTAGTAAATTGCTCTGTAGTGAATTGCTTCCCAATTTCCCCTGTGAACTGCTTTTCAGGCAGTGATACAAGCTCTATTTACAGCATACGCTGGACTTCAAATTTTCAGAATAGAGTTAGTCTTGAGTGTCCTTGTTCTCATATATTGATTACAACAGAATGCCAAAACAAATTATGAAGTCAGCAAAATTTGTCCTGAGAATTTTTTTAAAGTAGAGATTGGCCTATGTTCCTTCATGGAGTGGTGGATTTAGGCCAAATCTCTACTGGAAGAAAAGTTTGTGCTTCCACTCCCTGAGTTCAGAGACCACTACAACTACTTAATAGGCATGTGAATCCAGGCAAGGTGCATAAGTTCTCTGTGCCACTGTTTTCTCCCTTGTAAAATGGAAATAATAATGTTTACCTCATAGGATGGTATGCACATCATTTAATAAATATGAAGTGCTTAAAATGGTGTGTTGCATTCTATACTTTTATGTGAGGATTTGCTATTACTGTTACTCAGTACACGCACACACATATACACATAAATGCTCTTTCATTACTATCAGCATGAATTGTGTTTGCTTTCCTCCTTTTAAAAAATGTTCCATTTCTTCCATTAATCTTGTTAATAATTAACTTGATATACTAATTGATGCAAATAGCTTCTCAGATAAAGCCTTGATGTCTGTAAACCTTCCAGGGTTCTCAGCTATTGAGACATTTAAACTACTCAGCCTAACTTGCAAAAGCCTTGGTACAATTGTTCCGTTTTATTTTTGTTCTTAGATATTTACCCACTCTCTAACTATGACAAAATTCCCCTTTCCTTAGGAGTTCTTCCACATCATATTCTCTATATTTTGGTTTTACTATTCCCTCTCCCATAAATATCTGTCTTATTCTTCCCTATCCTTAAGTGCCCAACTCAAATTTCACTCTGGTCCTAAAGCCTTTCCAAAATTCCCCAGTAAATCTGATTTGTTTTATGTTTCATCATAGTTCCTTTTTTTGTTTCCTTTTTAGTATACATCTTTTACATACCTTACTGTGGAAGGATTTACACACAGTGAAATGTATAAATCTTAAGTATGCAATGTGATGAGTTTTGATAAGTACAGATACCCATATAACCCACACTCCTATCAATTCACAGAATATTTCCATCATCCCAGAAAGTTACCTGAGCCCCTTGCCGGTTCTCAGGCAACTTCTGTTCTACGTCCATCACTCTGGCTAGTTTTGCCTGTTTTAAAACTTCATAGGAATGGGATCCCTTTTGAGTATGTTGCCTACAAGTTAAAGCACTGTGCATATAGTCATAATCTAGAGGTTAGGCAGCACAATATTTAACATACTTTAGATAAGAAATTGATAAGAATTTGAATTAGGAAAGAGGCAAGGGTTAAGGAAATACTAGAGGAGTTAAATTATAGGACTCTAGGTAAAATATCTATCGGAGAAAATTCTGAGGGACTCAAAATTAAGGATGACTTATTGGCTAATTGAATTTTCAGTTATTGATTATATCACATGTTAATATAGATCCTCTTTATTTGCCACAAACTACTGAAGTATTACTGCTGCACACAGGCCTTATGAGAGTAGTATTTAAGAAAAGGAGGTTTCAGCTCAGCAACTTGAACTGGAAAAGAATGAGAGGTACAGGAGGCAAAGAACAGATGCTTTCCCAAGAACTCATCAGAAGCAGAGAATTAGAGGAAGATAAACACCCAAAGTTAGGAATTGTTAGGAAAAATTTCCAATTCAGTACCACATAAAATATTGGGTATTTAAGCCAATTTCAGTAGATACTGATGGTCCCAAGATATAAAATTAATAAAATCCTGGAAACTGACAACTGGTTTACCTCAAAAGATAGTTTTCTCACTAGTTGAGTCACATTTATCTTTATCCTGGTCACTCTGATTCTTGCTTTTCTGAATCATTCCACAATTTTTACCCCAAACCCCTTTAAACTACCCTTCTTTCACAGCTATGTTATTGTTTACACTGTGCTACTGAATCTAGTTTCGATAGCACAAAGCCAGGTATAGCATAGTCTATCCATTTTTGAATCGAATCATATTATAACTGTTATGTTTTGAAGACAGCAGCTTCACCTAATGTTGCAATTTTAATCAAGTAAGGCAGACTGACTGTTTAAATAGTCATTTCTCACATTGCTCCCCTCATACACACTTTGTACTTAGGTGTCAGAATTTACCCTACATTTCAGATGTGCCTGTATTCACCCAGGAGTCATGAAAGGTAAACTTAAGACCTTGAGAAAAACATTAAGCTGAGTCTGGACTTACGATTTCTATTCAATGTCTGCCTAAAGCACTCCAAGGAAATTCCCATGGAAACAACTTGAATCGTGTGTAGAGACCTTATTGTATTAGGTTTCTACTGCTGTGTAACAAATGACCACAAACTTGTGGTTTAACACAACACTCATATGCTATCTCACAGTTCAATAGTTCAGAATTCCAGGTGGACTTGACTGGGTTCTCTGCTTAGGGTGTCAGTCGGCTGGGTTGGGTACTTACCTTGAGGTTCTCTGGAAGAATGTACTTCTAAGCTCATTCAGGTTGTTGGCAGAATTCAGTTCCATGTTCTTGCTGAGTGCTGACCTAGGACTGCTCTCACTCTCTAGCGACAGTTCCAGGTCCTTGCTTTATGCCCCCTCCATCTGAGCAAAGCAAAAGCTCCCTCATATTGAATCCCTTTATTCAATCTGACTTCCCCTTCTGCTAGCACCCAAGGAAAATGCTCCACTGCTAAAGGGCTCCTGTGAAAGTTAGACCAACCTAGATATAACCTTCCTACCTCGTAGCTTACTCTCTTACTTATCTTACTTCCACCAAGATAATCTTACTAAACAGATTAGTAAATTTAATTGTATCTAAAAATCAGTTTTACTATATATGTAACATAATCACTGGAATAACACAAGATGGCAAAGTTAGTGGGGTCAAGTTTAGAATTCTGCCTACTACAAGTATTTTAAAGGGTCCAAGTTCCATAGCTTAATCCACAGTGTACATTATTTTATTGCCACTAAGTTGGTACTATTTGTTTACTATCTCTATAAGTAATTGGCATTTGCCACAGTATATCATGTTGTCAAAATACAGAAAATTTTCAAATTCCTTCTTGGTTAAGTGTTTGGTGTATTGTGGGAATGAAAGAAATTTAAAAAAATTAACATTTACAACCACAGACCCTAAATGTTTGAAGATTACACATAATCAGATTACGGCTAGTGATCACTTAGCTTGATTTTTAAATCAAGATTTCATTAAAAAATAAGTAAATGTGGACTATATTCAAGTAATCCACTTTGAAGTTCATGCATGCATTTCTTTTTTAGAACCTTTGGGTGTATTTTAAACACAATGTTTTGTATGCCCATTAAAGACTTTTTCCTTACTTCATTGCATACTTTATTTTGTATTTTAATCACAAACTATAGACTCTATAGTTAAGTTTGAATAGTGGTTTGCATAATCCTGACACCAAACCCACCCACAACTAACAAATATATAACACAACCCAGAAAACTCTTATGAACAAGACTCAAATTCAACCCCAAAACAAATAAAAGGGAAATTCCAAAAATATTTTGAGCCAAAATGACATTACTCATATGGATAGTTAAGTTCAGAAGTATATGTACATAGGAAAACTAACATAAATGCAGCCAGAACCTACTTATCCAGTTGCTTTGAGCAATCTCAAAACTCTGAAAATACAGCCCAATAGAAGGTTTACTTATTCTTGCTGTTCCAAAAAAAAAGGTCTAAATAGCAAACATGACAGAGTCCCTACTTTCAAAGAGTTCAAAGTTTAGCAGAAGAGGAACACATTATATAAATAATTAGGAAATTATTAATCATCAGTATAATAATGGTAATTATTTGATATGTATGATATGGGCTAGTTTTTAAAATTATCTGAGCCTCAATTTACATATCTGTGAAACAGGAATTACAAAACATATTTGGCAAAGTTTGTATTAGGACCAGAGATAAAATGTATAAAATGCTTGATATATGGCAGGCACTCACTAAATAGGAAGTATTTAATAGAAAAACTATACTTGTAAAGAATTTCTATAATTGTAACAATTAATAAAGAATTGTTATAATTTTCAATTTTATAATAAAATCTAATACTCCATATTTTACATTATCCAGAGCACATATGAGTACATTCACTCTGCTGATCACTCTGGGCCATAGATTGAAAAATTTCCATGTAAGAAGCAGCCTAATCAAAACTGAAGCCTACAATATAGATCTTCTTTGTTGGTGAAGCTCATTAAAATCTAAAGAAATTTTAAAATGATTTCCTGTTTTGAGGAATTTAGTTATATCTGGGTGATAAATATTGATCCATTCTTGTTTAACACTTGTTCATATGCACTATTGTAGACTCAATGTCATGTTCTTTTGTTTTCCTGTGTCTGGCTTCACGAAGTTTCTCCCTCAATAAAAATTTTTACTGAGATCACAGAAATTAATTCAAACATGCTCTTACCAGTGATCTACCTAATACATATAAAATTGCCATTTTCCTGTCAGAACTTACATTAATGGAATATTTCAATAGTGAACCACTTGACCAGTCCCTTAATATATTTGAAATATGATTTGAAATCATCAGAGTTTCTTGCATTCAGAACATCCTGATACTGTGGACCAGCCTCTTCCAATTATTTCCTGAACATTGCTCTCTTTGGACTAATTTTCATTTTCTAAGGCTAGAACATATCACATCCAATAGACAGTTCAACAGTTTATTCATTTTACTTCAGGGTTAGCTTCTCTGGAAATATTAGCTTCTTTCTTTAGGTGTCTATACTTTTCTTAAAGTCTTTTGCCATTGAGAAAGTACATTCCTGCCACAATTCCATATTGTCTTGAATGTATCTATCAACCTCTCTATCTATCTATCTGATAAGAATATATATAAATTATATTTTTAAAGGATATATATTTAAAGGATAAGGATTATAAACCGTTTATATATGTATTTTTATATGTGAATATATATATATACATATATCTCCTTTAAATAGTCATCACTCTGTATCCACAAGTTCTGCCCCTGCAGATTCAACTTACTGTGAATTTAAAATATTCATAAAAATTTCAGAAAGTTACAAAAAGTAAAGCTTGAATTTGCCACGTACTGGCAATTTTTACATAACATTTACATTGTATTCACAGCTATTTACACAGCATTTATATTTTATTAGTATTATAAGTAATCTAGAGACAATTTAAAGTATATAGGAGTATGTGCATAAGTTAGGCAAACACTCTGCCATTTCATATAAGGGAATTGAGTGTCCACAAATTTTAGTATCTGAAGGGGTCCTGGAACCAAACCCTCATGGATATCAAGGGATGAATGTATTTAATACCTGTGTATATCATTATATACTTTAAGAAAGTTGTGGGAATGTAAATTGATACAACCACTATGGAAAACAGTATGGAGATTCCTTAAAAAACTAAAAATAGAACTACCATATGAGCCAGCAATCTCACTACTGGGAATATACCCTGAGAAAACCATAATTCAAAAAGAAACATGTACCACAATGTTCGTTGCAGCACTATTTACAATGGCCAGGACATGGAAGCAACCTAAATGTCCATCGACAGAGGAATGGATAAACAAGATGTTGTACAGCTTTTTGTTTCCTGGTGTGCGAGGAGAGGGGAGTAAGAGTGCTGCTTAAAGGACCTCCAGAGACAGGCGCGAGCCGCAGCTAAAAGCGCAGACCCCAAAGACGGGCATGAGACGCTAAGGCTGCTACTGCCGCCACCAAGAAGCCTGTGTGCGAGCACAGGTCACTATACACACCCCGCTTCCGGGGAGCCTGTGCAGCTCGCCACTGCCAGGGTCCCGGGATCCAGGGACAACTTCCCGGGAGAACGCACAGCGCGACTCAGGCTGGTGCAACGTCAGGCTGGCCTCTGCTGCCGCAGGCTCGCCCCTCACTCCGTACCCCTCCCTCCCCCTGGCCTGAGTGAGCCAGAGTCCCCAAAGCAGCTGCTCCTTTAACCCCGTCCTGTCTGACTGAAGAACAGACGCCCTCCGGCGACCTACACACAGAGACGGGGTCAAATCCAAAGCTGAGCCCTGGGAGCTGTGAGAACAAAGAAGAGAAAGGGAAATCTCTCCCAGCAGCCTCAGAAACAGTGGATTAAAGCTCCACAGTCAACTTGATGTACCCTGCATCTGTGGGATACATGAATAGACGACAAATCATCCCAAATTGAGGAGGTGGACTTTGAGAGCAAGATTTATTATTTTTTCCCCTTTTCCTCTTTTTGTGAGTGTGTATGTTTCTGTGTGAGATTTTGTCTATACAGCTTTGCTTCCACCATTTGTCCTAGAGTTCTGTCCGTCCTTTTTTTTTCTTTAAAAAAAAATTATTTTTCTTAATAATTATTTTTATTTTAATAACTTTTTAAAATTTTATATTACTTTATTTTATCTTCTTTCATTCTTTCCTTCCTTCCCTCCTTCCTTCCTGCCTCCCTCCTTTCTTTTTCTTTCTTTCTTTCTTCCTTCCTTCCTTCCTTCCCTCCTTCCTTCCTTCCTTCCTTCCTTCCTTCCTTCCTTCCTTTCTTTCTTTCTTTCTTCCTTTCTACTTTTTCTCCCTTTTATTCTGAGCCATGTGGATGAAAGGCTCTTGGTGCTGCAGCCAGGAGTCAGTGCTGTGCCTCTGAAGTGGGAGAGCCAACTTCAGGACACTGGTCCACAAGAGACCTCCCAGCTCCACATAATATCACATGGCGAAAATCTCCCAGAGATCTCCATCTCAACACCAACACCCAGCTTCACTCAACGATCAGCAAGCTACAGTGCTGGAAATGCTATACCAAACAACTAGCAAGACAGGAACACAACCCCACCCATTAGCAGATAGGCTGCCTAAAATCATGATAAGTCCACAGACACCCCAAAACACACCACCAGACCTGGACCTGCCCACCAGAAAGACAAGATCCAGACTCATCCACCAGAATACAGGCACAACTCCCCTCCACCAGGAAGCCTACACAACCCACTGAACCAACTTTAGCCACTGGGGACAGACAACAAAAACAACGGGAACTATGCACCTGCAGCCTAAAAAAAGGAGACCCCAAAGACAGTAAGATAAGCAAAATGAGAAGACAGAAAAACACACAGCAGATGAAGGAGCAAGATAAAAACCCACCAGACCTAACAAATAAAGAAGAAATAAACAGTCTACCTGAAAAAGAATTCAGAATAATGACAGTAAAGATGATCCAAAATCTTGGAAATAGAATAGAGAAAATGCAAGAAACATTTAACAAGGAACTAGAAGAACTAAACATGAAACAAGCAATGATGAACAACACAATATATGAAACTAAAAATACTGTAGAAGGGATCAATAGCAGAATAACTGAGGCAGAAGAACAAATAAGTGACCTGGAAGATAAAATAGTGGAAATAACTACTGCAGAGCAGAATAAAGAAAAAAAAAATGAACTGAGGACAGTCTCAGAGACCTCTGGGAAAACATTAAACACACCAACATTTGAATTATAGGGGCTCCAGAAGAAGAAGAGAAAAAGAAAGGGACTGAGAAAATATTTGAAGAGATTATAGTTGAAAACTTCCCTAATATGGGAAAGGAAATAGTTAATCAAGTCCAGGAAGCACAGAGAGTCACATACAGGATAAATCCAAGGAGAAACACGCCAAGACACATATTAATCAAACTTTCAAAGATTAAATACAAAGAGAACATATTAAAAGCAGCAAGGGAAAAATAACAAATAACACACAAGGGAATCCCCATAAGGTTAACAGCTAATGTTTCAGCAGAAACTCTGCAAGCCAGAAGGGACTGGCAGGACATATTTAAAGTGATGAAGGAGAAAAACCTGCAACCAAGATTACTCTACCCAGCAAGGATCTCATTCAGATTTGATGGAGAAATTAAAACCTTTACAGACAAGCAAAAGCTGAGAGAGTTCAGCACCACCAAACCAGCTTTACAACAAATGCAAAAGGAACTACTCTAGGCAAGAAACCCAAGAGAAGGAAAAGACCTACAATAACAAACCCAAAACAATTAAGAAAATAGGAATAGGAACATACATATCGATAATTACCTTAAATGTAAATGGACTAAATGCTCCCACCAAAAGATACAGATTGGCTAAATGGATACAAAAACAAGACCCATATATATGCTGTCTAAAAGAGACCCACTTCACACCTAGAGACACATACAGACTGAAAGTAAGGGGATGGAAAAGAAATTCCATGCAAATGGAAACCAAAAGAAAGCTGGAGTAGCAATTCTCATATCAGACAAAATAGACTTTAAAATAAAGACTATTAGAAGAGACAAAATAGGACACTACATAATGATCAAGGGATCGATCCAAGAGGAAGATATAACAATTGTAAATATTTATGCACCCAACATAGGAGCACCTCAATACATAAGGCAAATACTAACAGCCATAAAAGGGGATATCGACAGTAACACATTCATAGTAGGAGACTTTAACACCCCACTTTCACCCATGGACAGATCATCCAAAATGAAAATAAATAAGGAAACACAAGCTTTAAATGATACATTAAACAAGATGGACTTAATTGATATTTATAGGACATTCCATCCAAAAACAACAGAATACACATTTTTCTCAAGTGCTCATGGAACATGCTCCAGGATAGATCATATCTTGGGTCACAAATCAAGCCTTGGTAATTTTAAGAAAATTGAAATCGTATCAACTATCTTTTCTGACCACAACGCTATGAGACTAGGTATCAATTACAGGAAAAATCTGTAAAAAATACAAACACATGGAGGCTAAACAATACACTACTTAATAATGAAGTGATTAATGAAGAAATCAAAGAGGATATCAAAAAATGCCTAGAAACAAATGACAATAGAGACACAAGGACCCAAAAACTATGGGATGCAGCAAAAGCAGTTCTAAGAGGGAAGTTTATAGCAATACAATCCTACCTTAAGAAATAGGAAACATCTCTAATAAACAACCTAACCTTGCACCTAAAGCAATTAGAGAAAGAAGAACAAAAAACCCCAAAGTTAGCTGAAGGAAAGAAATCATAAAGATCAGATCAGAAATAAATGAAAAAGAAATGAAGGAAACGATAGCAAAGATCAGTAAAACTAAAAGCTTGTTCCTTGAGAAGACAAAAAAAATTGATAAACCATTAGCCAGACTCATCAAGAAAAAAAAGGGAGAAGACTCAAATCAATAGAGTTAGAAATGAAAAAGGAGAAGTAACAACTGACACTGCAGAAATACAAAAGATCATGAGAGATTACTACAAGCAACTCTATGCCGATAAAATGGACAACCTGGAAGAAATGGACAAATTCTTAGAAATGCATAACCTGCCAAGACTGAATCAGAAAGAAATAGAAAATATGAACAGACCAATCACAAGCACTGAAATTGAAACTGTGAATAAAAATCTTCCAACAAACAAAAGCCCAGGACCAGATGGCTTCACAGGCGAATTCTATCAAACATTTAGAGAAGAGCTAACACCTATCCTTCTCAAACTCTTCCAAAATATAACAGAGGGAGGAACACTCCCAAACTCCTTCTACGAGGCCACCATCACCCTGATACCAAAACCAGACAAGGATGTCACAAACAAAGAAAACTACAGGCCGATATCACTGATGAACATAGATGCAAAAATCCTCAACAAAATACTAGCAAACAGAATCCAACAGCACATTAAAAGGATTATATACCATGATCAAGTGGGGTTTATTCCAGGAATGCAAGGATTCTTTAATAGACCAAATCAATCAGTGTGATACACCATACTATCAAGTTGAAGTAGAAAAACCGTATGGTCATCTCAATAGATGCAGAGAAAGCTTTTGAAAAACTTCAACACCCATTTATGATAAAAACCCTGCAGAAAGTAGGCATAGAGGGAACTTTCCTCAACATAATAAAGGCCATATATGACAAACCCACAGACAACATTGTCCTCAATGGTGAAAAAGTGAAACCATTTCCACTAAGATCAGGAACAAGACAAGGTTGCCCACTCTAACCATTCTTATTCAACATAGTTTTGGAAGTTTTAGCCACAACTATCAGAGAAGTAAAGGAAATAAGAGGAATCCAAATCAGAAAAGAAGAAGTAAAGCTGTCACTGTTTGCAGATGACATGATACTATACACAGAGTATCCTAAAGATGCTACCAGAAAACTACTAGAGCTAATCAATAAATTTGGTAAAGTAGCAGGATACAAAATTAATGCACAGAAATCTCTGGCATTATTATACACTAATGATGAAAAATCTGAAAGTGAAATGAAGAAAACACTCACATTTACCATTGCAACAAGAAGAATAAAATATCTAGGAATAAACCTACCTAAGGAGACAAAAGACCTGTATGCAGAAAATTATAAGACACTGATGAAAGAAATTAAAGATGATACAAATAGATGGAGAGATATACCATGTTCTTGGATTGGAAGGATCAACATTGTGAAAATGACTCTACTACCCAAGGCAATCTACTGATTCAATGCAATCCCTATCAAACTACCACTGGCATTTTTCACAGAACTATAACAAAAAAATTCACAATTTATATGGAAACAAAAATGACCCCAAATAGCCAAAGCAATCTTGAGAACAAAAAATGAAGCTGAAGGAATCAGGCTCCCTGACTTCAGACTATACTACAAAGCTACAGTAATCAAGACAGTATGGTACTGGCACAAAAACAGAAAGATCAATTGAACAGGATAGAAAGCCCAGAGATAAACCCATGCACATATGGTCACCTTATCTTTGATAAAGGAGGCAGGAATGTCCAGGGGAGAAAGGACAGCCTCTTCAATAAATGGTGCTGGGAAAACTGGACAGGTACATTTAAAAGTATGTGATTAGATCACTCCCTAACACCATACACAAAAATAAGCTCAAAATGGATTAAGGACCTAAATGTAAGGCCAAAAACTATCAAACTCTTAGAGGAAAACAGAGGCAGTACACTCTGTGACATAAATCACAGCAAGATCCTTTTTGACCCACCTCCTAGAGAAATGGAAATAAAAACAAAAATAAACAAATGGGACCTAATGAAACTTCAAAGCTTTTGCACAGCAAAGGAAACCATAAACAAGACCAAAAGACAACCCTCAGAATGGGAGAAATTATTTGCCAATGAAGCAACTGACAAAGGATCAATCTCCAAAATTTATAAGCAGCTCATGCAGCTCAATAACAGAAAACCAAACAACCCAATCAAAAATGGCCAGAAGACCTAAATAGACATTTCTCCAAAGAAGATATACAGACTGCCAACAAACACATGAAAGAATGCTCAACATCATTAATCACTAGAGAAATGCAAATCAAAACTATAATGAGATATCATCTCACACCAGTCAGGATGGCCATCATCAAAAAATCTAGAAACAATAAATGCTGGAGAGGGTGTGGAGAAAAGGGAACACTCTTGCACTGCTGGTGGGAATGTGAATTGGTACAGCCACTATGGAGAACAGTATGGAGGTTCCTTAAAAATCTACAAATAGAACTACCATATGACCCAGCAATCCCACTACTGGGCATATACCCTGAGAAAACCATAATTCAAAAAGAGTCATGTACCACAATGTTCACTGCAGTTCTATTTACAATAGCCAGGACATGGAAGCAACCTAAGTGTCCATTTACAGAGGAGTGGATATATGTGGCACATATATACAATGGAATATTACTCAGCCATAAAAAGAAACGAAATTGAGCTATTTGTAATGAGGTGGATGGACCTAGAGTCTGTCATACAGAGTGAAGTAAGTCAGAAAGAGAAAGACAAATACTGTATGCTAGCACATATATATGGAATTTAGGGGAAGAAAATGTCATGAAGAACCTAGGGGTAAAATAGGAATAAAGACACAGACCTACTAGAGAATGGACTTGAGGATGTGGGGAGGGGGAAGGGTAAGCTGTGACAAAGTGAGAGAGTGTCACGGACATATATACACTACCAAACGTAAAATAGATAGCTAGTGGGAAGCAGCCGCATAGCACAAGGAGATCAGCTAGGTCCTTTTTGACCCCCTAGAGGGGTGGGCTAGGGAGGGTGGGAGGGAGGGAGACGCAAGAGGGAAGAGATATGGGAACATATGTATATGTATAACTGATTCACTTTGTTATAAAGCAGAAACCAACATACCATTATAAAGCAATTATACTCCAATAAAAATGTAAAAAAAAAACAAGATGTGGTACATATATACAATGGAATATTACTCAGCCATAAAAAGAAATGAAGTTGAGGTATTTGTAGTGAGATGGATGGACCTAGAGTCTGTCATACAGAGTGAAGTAAGTCAGAAAGAGAAAAACAATACTGTATGCCAAAGCATATATATGGAATCTAAAAAAAAAAAAAAGGTACTGATGAACCTGGTTGCAGGGCAGTAATAAAGACATAGACATAGAGATGGACTTGAGAACACGGGGTGGGAGGGGGAAGCTGGGGCAAAGTAAGAGTAGCATCGACATATATACACTACCGAATGTAAAATAGCTAGTGGGAAGTGGCAGCATAGCACAGGGAGATCAGCTCGGTGCTTTGTGATGGCCTAGAGGAGTGGGATAGGGAGGGTGGGAGGGAGGCCCAAGAGGGAGGGGATATGGGGACACGTGTTTGCATATGGCTGACTCACTTTGGTGTATAGCAGAATCTAACACAGTATTGTGAAGCAATTATACTCTAATAAAGATCTATTAAAAAAAGATATATGTTTATATATAATCCATCATATATTTATAAATAAATATTTTATATATGTATATATATATATTAAATATATGTGTATATTTTAAGAACTCCCTATGGACCCTCCCATAAATCCACATACGTTTCCATATAGTTCATATGTTAAGTAAAACTATCTTAAACACATCCTACCAAATTGAAACATATGTATAGGTTATATAAATCTGGTTTTGGTTGGTAGGTAGGTAACAGAATTCCTCCTACCTTACAGGAGTTGCCAGTGACATCCATTAGGTAACAAGGTAACTTTACCTAAGTTGTTCCCCTTATATGATACAGAGAAAGAATACTGCCTAAAATGTTAGGGGTCTCCGCCAGATTCTAAAAGACTACTTGAAAAGGCAAGAATAATGGAAAATTTAAGATGACGAATAGCAAAATTGAACAAACTAGTTCAACCAGAGGATTTGAATGTATTTCTGGGAACTAAGAGCTCTAAGTCAGGTGGGATCTGAGCTTTTTAGTACAACAGTGGGAGTATGAACCTAGAAGTAATTTTCGTTTAAAATGCCAAGAATATACAGCACTAATGCTAATTATCACAGCAGTGGTCTTGGAAACTTTTCAATACAAAATTACAGCTCCACACACTGTAAAAAGTGTGAGTATAACTTACTGCTCCTACTTGCTCACAACCCCTCACTCTTTAACCCATTTTAATCTGTTTCCAAATGTCCCTCTTGAGAAATGGCCATCTTGAGTTTTACTGGTGGTCATCTTTCTAGCAATTCAATTGAAAAAAAAGTTTATTGAGTACATTCTGTAATCTCAAGGACTCTGAATACAGAGTAGAAAAGGTCAAGAAAACTTGTTCCTAAAAAACAAACAAACAAAATACTATTCAATGAGAAACATAATATCATATGATTTCACTTATACAGAACTCTAGCAAGTGCAAACTAATTTAGAGGAAGAGAACAGCTAAATGGTTGCCTGGCAGGAGGCTAGAAGGGGCCAGAGGGAGGAATTACAAAGAATCATTAGAAGAGTTTTTCTGCTGATGGATATGTTAATTTTCTTTAAAATGGAGATTGTTTCATTGTGTTTACGTATGTTCACATTTTGTGCCAATTCATTGTCAATTATTCCTCAATAATAAGGCTGTAAAAACCATTATGGCCATGTGAATACATTTTTCAGGCCTTCTCTATGGCTTTGGAAAAGCTCTGTTAAAGTGAACACTTCTGGAACTTTACTTCCTTAGATCTACTCTAAACCTATAATGTTTATGAGATACAGCTAGACTTATACTGAGCAGTGTCTTATTCCTCAAATGAGATAAGAGTGTGATCATAAAGCCCTATGAGGACAGGGAGGTGTTTTTTTTTTTTTTTGCGGTACACGGGCCTCTCACTGTTGTGGCCTCTCCCATTGCGGAGCACAGGCTCCGGACGCGCGGCTCGAACCCGCGTCCCCTGCATCGGCAGGCGGACTCTCAACCACTGCACCACCAGCGAAGCCGGGACAGGGAGGTTTTAATGCTTGTGACTGCACAACAGTGTTTATAACTCTGTGGCCAGAGAGAGTCAAATGTTTGATGGAATAAATCAGCTCATCTCCCATGATAATCAATAAGGGCTTGGTGATCAGAAATTCATCTGCTTATCATTAAACAGTTAAATTCCTCTAAAAGAATAGGTGCAGCTAAATGATTCATCACATCTTAAATATGAGAAAACCTAGAGATCCATTTTTACTAGTTCATTTTTTTTTTCTCGAACTTTTGAGAAAAGCAGGAGAAAGTGTGAGGAGTGAAGAAAAGAGGTATTTCTCAGGAGTAAGTGAAAGATGTGCTTGAAATAAAGATCACACCAGCATCATGATCAAAGAGACTAGTGAGACCAAGGAATACACAGGCCTGGGCAGAGCAGAGCTGCACTGTCTGCTGCCGTCATGCTTACAGGACTTGCCCTCCTGGAGAAAGAGGCCAACGTAGTCATCTAGTCAAGAATTATTTTTTAGGGGCTTCCCTGGTGGCACGGTGGTTGAGAATCTGCCTGCCAATGCAGGGGATGCGGGTTCGTGCCCGGGTCCGAGAAGATCCCACATGCCGCGGAGTGGCTGGGCCCATGGGCCATAGCGGCTGGGCCCGTGAGCCATGGCCGCTGAGCCTGCACGTCCGGGAGGGGCTGCAGCAGTGAGAAAAGAATTCTTTTTTACACAGGTGGAGAAACTGAGGTCCAGAGACTTAGCCAAGTTAACAAGTTCATACATTCCTGGTTCTTTTTATTGTATCATACTGCCTTTTATTTTTATCCAGGTTTAGTCTACACTTGGTTTCATTTTTTAATGTGTTTGCATATATGTATGTGTATCATTCTAAGGAAAGAACAGAGGGAGCATGTCACCTATAGAAAATTGATCTCATCACTTTGTCTTAACCAGTTATTTCAATTCTGTATGCAAAATACCAAGTGGGCAAGGGCAGGAGTGGTATGACCCTTGCTTAAACCTTAGGTCTTCCCCATATTCTCCAAGCTTTTCAACTCATTGGAGGATGAATCTGTAAGCTATTGCCAGCAGCCTGATAAACCTCAAAGACAAGGATGTTAGATGAGCTAGCCCAGCGAGTATTAGATCGAAAAATTTTCTGCATGTAATACTTCAAATGACATCCTTCTATTTCTATTTTATTAATCTTAATTCAAGTGAATTGTATTGTATGTCACTAAAAAAGCCTTCTAGGAAGTACTCTGGATATAAATTATGAAGATGTACGTGGACTAGCCTGGGAGTCAAAAGTCTCATGTCAGTTTTAGCAGTCATTTGGTGTGTGACAAGAGGTTTTTGTTTAATGTCTTTGTGCTGTGAGCTTCATTCAAGATAATGAAACAGATGATCTGTATTAGCCCATCAACTTTGACATTCTGTAATCTAGCATAAAATGATAAATAGCCATCTTCTGTAGACTTATAGCAACGTGGAAGACCCTTTTCTCACTGCCCACTGCCCACGTCCTATTCCCAAATTCTACTGCTCCGTCCACAGTCCTCCACTTCCACCCAACCAAATTCAAGCAGAAATGAATGTAGGACAGACTATTCTATGTTATGACCAAGGCTGGGACTCTTTATGCATGAAACTTGTGGTATGTGTTGTTCTTTGATTATTTCCTTAATGACTTTTCAGGTCATTGAGGGGGTAGATCACAATCACCTACCTGGCTGAATAAAAAAGTATATTTTCAGACTGTATTTGAAGGCCTTTAAAGAAATTTCTTTCTACTTGTTGTGAAATCATTTAAAGATAAGCCCTCATCATCACCACTAGAAGCCCTGTTACAAAACAGGAAAATATATTTAATCATTGGGAAATAATAGCTAAAAACATAGTTAATCAAGAATAAAAATTATTTTTGGCAAGAGACCACTCTAGCAGTTTCTTTTTTTTCTCCCACAAATACTTAATCTATTTTTACAAAATATCTGAGAGAGTGTTCCATTATTTTGGTTAGCAAGATGAAGTTTGAATGTAGCATCTTGTTCTTTTTCTTAATGTTATTAATTCAACAAATTTATTGATGTCAAATATACATAGATATCATACTTAGGCACTAGACATACAAGGTTAAATAAAGCAGGTGTTTTTAGTTCAAGTTCAGTCTACAGTGAAAGAAACAGGACTCTAAATAGAAAATTACCAAACACAATTAAGGCCAAAATAGAGGATTTCACAAGGTGTTACTGAGAACAGAGAACAGGTGGCAGTTAATTCTGTTTGAGGAAGAAGGACAATTTCACAATGAAAGTGGTTTTGTTGAATAAGAGATTTTCCCCATAAATAGTGGGAGTTTCCTTGGAGGGAAGAGCAGAGGAAGCATTCCAGATAGAACAACTGGAGCAGAGGCATAAAGACGGGAAAGCCAATAGATACAGTTAGAGAATAAGTGAATTTGATGTTGTTGGAACATAGGCCTAACCAAAAGAAGTATCATGGAAAAGCTAATGAATTAGATAGAGACAATGTCTTAAAAAATTTATATGTCAAACTAAGGAATATGGATATGGTGACCTATGCTAATTTTTAACACAAACTTCTGGACATAACATGGTTTTGTTTGCCCAGTGTCTGACTCCTTCCTTCTCCATTTTTTTCCTAATAAAATAATTACAATTTATTTTAAAGATCTAACTCCCTCCTCTATTCAGTCAATATTATTTGGCTACAGATGACTCCACCCCTCCATCCCCCAACCAGGAACGAGAATGTAACCTAGGCCTGCAAGGCTGTGTATTCCTTCTCTTGACTACTGTCGTTAGTTCAAGAATGGATATGACCTGTGTTGGTCCACTAAAAATACATTTCAGAAACATCGCTGTGATGATTAAACAAGAGAAACTAAAGCCAGAGCCTAATCTGAAGCCATAAATGCCCCTGAGATTTTCAGTTTGTAAGGCAATTAAAAAAAAAAAACAAACATTTTGCTCAAGCTAGTTTGAATTGAGATTCTTTCATCTGCAACCAAAACAGACAAAAGAACAAGGATTTAATATGGTTATATTTTATAACATAAGATATGATTTTATTTTAAATATAGACCACTGATATTCTGATGCTGGTTTACAGCAGAGTTTGGAGTGAGAGACTGAAAGATCAGGTTAAAAGTTATTGTAACAGGAAAATACTGAAGATAATCTTGATTAATGCAGGGGTCCTTGAAATAAAGGTTGGTGCATTGCTTATTTTATTCTACCTTGAATCACTAGGTCTAAGCTCACTGCCTGGCACACACAGTATGCCTAATACATGGTTACTGATAGGAGGTCTGGGGAGTGGTGAGGAAAAAGTGGAATTTAGCAAAATGCATATATTTTTAGTGAGAACAACTGGTAGATGATAATAGTGTTACATAAACCAGGGAATGAGGAGAAGGAATTAATAATATGGGAGTAGGATTGGTAAGTGGCTAATAAAAATTGAGTTTTGAACATCTGGGGATATGGCAGGCAAAATTCTAAAACAATCCCCAAGATCCCTGCTCTCTGCTGTACGTACCCTATAAAATCCTTTTTCATGAGTGTGGGCGGGACCTGCGAATCTGATGTAATGTTACTCGTGATTAGATTAAATTACCTGGCAAAGGTGGAGGATTTTTTTAATGTAATTAATGTCCCAAATTTTGAGTTAAGTAAAATAGACACGACCCTGGGTGGGCCTGGCCTAATCAGGTGAAACCCTCAAAGACGAGTGGGGCTTTTGCTGAAAAGGGAGAGGCTCCCTTACTGGCTTTGAAGAAATAAGCTTCCATGTGGTAAGAGAGCCACGTGACTACATGTAAGCACCTTCCACGTGCTAGGATTTGGGCTTGGACCAGGGAACTCATGGTGGAATACAATGGGAAAGGGTTCCAGTCTCCATTTCCAGGGTCACTTCATTAATCTAGGCACTTAATAATCTAGGCACTGTTATTTTCCTAAGATAAGTACTGTAAAATTTAGTTTCTATTTATTTTATGACATTCTTCATATTTTAGTGTGTGTCCTAATTAACGAAAAAAGACTTAAATTTGCTACTCAACTATGAGTCCCTTGAGGTCAATATTTATGCTTCATTCCTCTTGATATATCCCAGAGTCCCTCAGAAATACATGGCACTGTATAGATGATCAGTAAACGTTTGTGAAATGTAATGAAATTAGAAGCTTAAAGTAATAAGCATCTTTTACAGAAATATAGTTCATTATATATACGTGTATGTGTGCATATATCACACTTCTGTGTTTCTGTGTTCAGGCTTTAGCATCAAAATAGATCCAGAATACAAGCACTTCTCACTACCTGAAGCAGCTGCTTTCACAGGCCCATCTACATCCTCTCAGCACCCACCTCTACATGCTAAAGTCTAGTTATTACGACAAATGTGAATCTCTCCCTAAGGACTATGGACTTGCTATAGTCAAGGAGCATTCTTGACCAGAGGAGGGCAAGCCAGAAATGTCCCTTCAAACAGCCCTCAACCACTGATTGACAAGAATTTGATAGAAATCTTTTCGCAGCTTTCTGACCCCTTAGCTGGAATAACTCTTCTCTATTCCAGTTGCCTACCTCTATCTCCCTTCTATTTGCCCTGAAATACTTACCTCAAAATCTGCTTCTGGAGAAACACAGATAAAGATTGCATCTCTACTGCTACACTCTTGTCCAAACCACCAATATCTCTTATTTGGACGTTTAAAATAATTTTTGCAATTTTCTTCTTGCTTTCAAATTGCAGCCCCTACAAAGTTTTCTGACTTCAGAAGATTAGAATGCAGTTAGAATGTTCCTTGCAAACTTGTCAGACCGTGTCTCTTCCCTGATCAGAATGTTCATTACACCCCTCATTTATTGACATTAAAGGGTGTGGAAGGCCCTACAGGGTCCGACTCCTCTGTGGCCTTTCTCCTCCTCCTTCTGGCCACTCTGCGACGGTCACACTGCTCTCCATGTTGTCCTTCAACAGAGTGGGCACAGTCTTCCGCCAATTCCATCAGCCAGGGATTTTGTGCTTTCACTATGACCTGAAATAGTCTTCCCATTTATATCTGATTGACTCTTTCCCTTGCCTATCTCAAGTTTTGTGCAAATGCTATCCTCTCTGATATCCTCTAGCATAGCCCCCATCAGAATTTAATTTTTTGTGATTCATGGGTCACCATTGCAGTTCGTACCTTTTAATCTGCCTCAAAATATATACCTCCAGCCCAGAACTCTCTCCAATTCCATATCCACCAACTTTACTTTTCCATGTAGATGTCTAATAGACATTCAACTCAACACGTCCCAAACTGAACTGCTAATTTTACCCCCAAACCTGCTTTCCCTCTCAGCTGATGGCAGCTCCGCACTGAAATTCAATTGCTCAGGTCAAAAACCTTAAAGTCAACTTTACTTCTCTCTTTTGTTAAAGCCCAGGTCCAGTCTTTCAGAAAATTCTATTAGCTCATTATTTAAAATATATTCACAAATTCACCACTCAGCAGCACACCCATTGTTACCGCCAGTTCAAGCCACCATCAGCTCTCATCTGGTCTCTCTATGACCTTTCTCTGGTTTCTTTGCTTCTGTGTCAAAAAAGAGTAGCCAGAGTGATGATTTTAAGACATAAGTCAGACTATTTACTTCACTTCTCAGAAACCTCAGTGTCTCTGAGTTTTACTTAGATTATGTAAATCAAAGTCCTTACAATGGCCCACAAGACCTTGTATTACTGATTTCCCCATTATCCTTCTGAACAATTTAGCAGTTTTGGTCTAGTTGCTCCCACTTCCTGGAATACACTATTTTTTATTTCTTGGACTCTGGCAAAATCCCTCACCTTCTTCA
Source organism: Stenella coeruleoalba (assembly GCF_951394435.1). NCBI lineage: Eukaryota > Metazoa > Chordata > Mammalia > Artiodactyla > Delphinidae > Stenella > Stenella coeruleoalba. The sequence goes on from NC_137154.1 coordinate 33,002,567, forward strand.
AGTAATATTTACCCTGACAACCCTATATACTGCTGCTTCAAAATGTGTCTGCTGTTAGCAATACCAACTCAGGTCCCCTCACCTTGTTTTCTATTTTTATTGTTTTTTTTTTTTTAATAGGACTTGTCACCTTTTAGCAATGACTATAATTTCATTTTTAACTTTTTAAATGTCTGCCTCCTCCCAATAGAATACAGAGGCTCTATGAAATTTGGAATCTCTGCTTATTTTATTCTTCAGGTTATTCCAAGTAAGTTGAACAGGGAAATAAGTAATCCATGGAAGTAGTCAAAAAGATATGCTGCATAAATAAATTCACTACATTTTACGTGTTCATTTTGTTTAGTATATCTCTACCTACTAAAGCTGCCACACGCGTAATATACATATTACAGTCTGTGTGAATGACATCCTTGGTAAAGCTGTAGGTAAAGCCTTTGAAGCCCAGTAAATTGTAACATACACAAAGGTAAAGATTGTTGTCTATTTTGTTCCCTACCATATCTTCAGATCCTAGAACAATGCCTGACATATAGTAGACATTCAGTAAATTATTTAATAAATGAATAAATGAGTAAAATCATCCAATAAAAATATTAGGAGAATGCAACTGGACCAAGGTAGACGCCTTAAACATTTTAAATATAGGTTTCCCCGACATTAGCACAGTGAATGAGACACTTAACTATATTCTGTCAAATAATAGATAAAATCAACACACAGAACTTAGTGATTGTTTATGACTATAAACATAGTTGGAAGAGTAAAAAATCAAGAATAATAAGCTATAAATTTTATTTTTTTACATTCACATTCTTTCAAACTATACCCTATTCTCTTTGACAGCCATAGGGGAAGGGGAAAGGAAAGGGAAGATCAAAGATATAAAATGTCTGTTGCTGCACACAGGTGGGGGATTGGAATAAGAAAGATTTCATAAGCCAGGGCCACAAAAAACAGGGTGAAACAGATTTTCATTACATGCTGGTTCTCTGATATAGTCTAGTAAATGCCATGTGGGTGAAGCAGTCATTTAGATATCCTCTGTCAAAAGTAAGAAATAAATACCCCAAAACTTGGAAATGACAAGAGAAGACTTCTGAACATTTCTGACAGGGAATGCAAGTATACTATATTCACTTACGTAGACACACACACACACACACACACACACACACACACACACACACACACACACACACACACACACACACACACACACTGCTCCAAACTCCTGGATCTGAATTTCTGTACTCTGAAGTAGGATGTTTAGGGTGGAGATAGTAACAGAACCTTCAATACCTCTTGTTATTTATGATCAGATTCTACTCTGCAAAGAAGAATAACAGGGGCTATAAGTTTACAACTTCAGTCATCAGTGTGATGCTGGGAAAGACTTGACTACCAGTTTTTAACTCTGCACCATAGATTGCCTAGGGCTGATGCTTGTCCACATTAATTTCTCCCAAAGACCCTATTTGTTTTAAAATTGTACAAATTTTCAAAGCTTAGGCATCATCTAGGACCAGCTGCTTTTTAGACTGTGATTGGGCTCAGCAGACTTCCAAGATAATTGACATGTTCATTTTTACTTGGCCACTAAGCATCACCCTGACAGGGAAACTGCTAACATCCTCAAAATAATGAAAAGAACAAAACTCACAGAAAATAAATCAGATAATGATTCTGCTTAGTTGAACTTACTTATTAGTTGTGGGAGACATGCAGTAATTAATAAATGAGTAAGTAAATTGTGTTGTACATTAGAAGGTAAGTACTGTGGAATAATAGAAAAAAATAAGGGATATCAGAGATGTATGTGTAGGTGGTAGGCATTTTATAGGATTAAACTGGGTAGTTCTATTAAGTCAGATTCTCAAGAAGCTGATCCAGAGGTCCAGGCTAGTGTACAAATAATTTATTAATAATGTTTTCAAGAGAAAATGGTAATAGATTGGGGTAAGCAAGATAATAATGAGGAAGAAAACAAACAAAGGTTCAGTCTCAAGCAAATGATTGGCCTCAGCCTCATACTGTAGAGTTGCTCTAAAGTGTGTATCAGTTTCTATCTTAGCAAGAGAAAAGAGGACTGTGCTATTATACTTCCATATCAGACAGTCATTGGCTAAAGGCCACCTCTGGTGGAAATAAGGTGGAACATAAACTCCCGGGAACTTCTGGATCTCTGCAAAAGGTTAAGCAGCTTCAGTAACATAGGGACAATCCTCCAGAGTGTCCCAGATGCAGGTTTCAGGAGGAAAGCTGGGGAAAGGGCATATGGAAATAGTAAAATGAATATGAGGAGATCTGGGCAGAGTACCAATGGTGTCTGCAATAGTCATGGTAAGTTTCATTGACAAAGTAGATGTGTGCAGACTTGAAAGTTAAGAGAGTTAGCCCAGCAGAAGTCAGAGGAGAGCATTTCAACAGTGGGGAAAGTCAAAGCAAAATCATTATTTAAATAAGTCCACAAATTCTTTGATACTTTCTTCAAAAATTATATTCAAATCCCCTTCCTCTTTAGCATGGACTGGACTTTGTAATTTGCTTCTAATGAATCTGTAAGACAGAAGTGATGGTATGTGACATCTGAAACTAGATCATAAAAAGCATTGAAGCTCATTCTTGGTCTCCTTCTCTTGGATCACTCTGACTGAAGCCAGCTGCCATGTGCTAAGGACATATCAAACTTCCCTAAGGCCCTCTGGTGAAGACTTAGGCCTCCTGCCTGTAGCCATGTGAGTGTGCCCTCTTCAAGTATATCTTCCAGGTCCAGTCAGTCTTTCAGATGACTGCAGCCCTGGCCAACATATTGACTGCAAGATGATAGGAACCCCTCACTAGAGCTACCCACCTAAGCCACTCTCAAGTTCCTGATCCACAAAATCTGAGAGGTTTTGTAAATTTGTTGTTATAAGTCACTAAGTTTTGGGTAATCTGTTATGCAGCAGTAGATAACTAATACAAGCCCTAAGTGGAGGACATACCTAGCATGTTCAAGAAACAAGATAGCTAGTTTGAAACAATAAAGACTAATTTAGTAGCAACAAGACAGTTAAAATGCTCGATCATCCTCAGTTAGCTATTTGGCTTGGAGTAGATTTTTAAAAAACTTAATCACATACACAAAGTCAATTTTTCCATGTTCCAACTATGTAAGTTGCATAGTCACAGGTTCTGGTGGGCCTGGACATTTTGGAGAGACCATTATTCTGTCTCCCTCAGTTGTTAACACTTATTTGTACAAGACAGGTCTTGCAAAATTAAGGTCTGTTAAAGCTACTTTCTGCAAAGGCAAGCAAAGCAATGGAGTTTCCTTTGTTTTTTTTTTTTTTTTTTTCCCTTAATGCAGCTTCTTGAAATGACATGGTATCAAGGTTCACTAGGATAGGATTAGAATGAACAGGCCTCAGCAGGCTTGTTGCTAATTTCCTTTGAGAAAGAATTGTGTAGAGAGTGGGGTTTGATGTGTGAGCTTTGTTGGGGGGTTTATTTTTATTATCTACTTCACCTCTAATGACTAAAATAACTGTCAAAGGCTGCCAGTCAGGAGACAGAATGAAATTATAAAAATCTGTCCTTTATTTATATTAGCAAAATCTCCATAAGATTCATCACAAGGTGGACCAGATGTGGAGGCACAACTTGAGGGAAGACTAAGTCCTGGTCCTGACAACTGGGACACAGTGTTGTTGTTTCCTGGTGTTAGAGCAGAGGCTCCTAAAGAGGAGAGGGAGTGGACAGAGGATAGGGGATGGCAGGAATTCTGGGAGAAGATAGGGTAGAGGAATATATGTATTTGAAAAATTACATGTGCTGTAAGAATATCATTTTATATCTGAGAAACTTAAAAAGGTACCATTGTTCTCATAATATAAATTACAAAATGCACAGCTCAGGGAAATTTTCTTGAGTTGAGAATTTGGGGTTAAAATGGTTGGCAAACACTTCTTTAGAGAATGTGTATGCTTAATCAAATATATATATACATACATATATATATATAGTTTGATGAAAAGCTTTCATATGTGGTTACATTTGTCTTCTTTTAGTTATTAAGCATATTAGGAAAAGTTATAACACATCATTTTAAATATAGCAGTGCTCCCGAGTCTCTGAGACAAGTGCATCAAGATAAAATGTTTTTATGTAAGAGACTGGCATTAAGACGGAAGAAAATGCATGAATGTGTCTTTAAAATTCTTATGCACTAAACCTGCATCCCATGCAGCTTGCACTTAGCGTAGTGAAGGATTGTTGGTTATATGAATGTCATCAATTGAAAGGATAAGAAAGGCAATTGTTAATGCATACTTAGAACATGTCATTAAGGCAGGTTTATTGAGGTATAATTTACACAGATAAAATTCAGCTTTTCTGGGAGCATTCTTCTAGGAACTTTGTCAAATGTATACAGTCATATAAACACTACTACAGAGAAGATATAGAATTATTTCCATCACCTCAAGAGTTCCCTCATGCTTCTTTGTAGTCTACTCCCTCTCCTTCCACCCTAGAAATCACTACTCTGTTTTATTTCCCAACATTTCTGCCTTTTCCAAAATGTCTTATTAATGAAATTGTATCATATGTATCTTCTTTACCCAGCACAATGCTTTTGATATGAAATGTATACTATTGCTTACAGTTTATTCATATTTAACGCTGGGTACTTTAACGTATGGAGGTATCTCAATAAGTTTAATAAAGCTGGGCAAAACTTCTGCATATGCCTTTTAAAAAATGGACATACAGTATACTGCATACATTTAAGAAATACAATTAAATATATTTGCCACTTGTATACATTCATGAAAACATTCCCAGTTGAGATTATGAACGTACATGTGACCCTCAAAAATTTCCCCATGCTCCTTTGTAATACCTCTCTCCTCTACCTCACCTTCAAGCAATAACTGTTTGCTATCTCTTACTACAGAAAAGGCTTCACTTTCAAGAATCTTGTATAAGTGGAATCACAGAGTATGTTGTATTTTTTAACTGGTATCTTTCACTCAGCATAATTATTTTTAAATTCATCCATGTTGCTGAATATGTGGTTCATTACTTTTATTTTATTTTATTTTATATTGCAATCTAGATATTTTAATGATTAACATTAGATAAACATCAGAACATTATTCCATATAACTGTAACCTGTATGTGCAAAGATATATTTGATAGATTACATGAATTAATGGAAGTAATTTTATAAAAATGGCATCACTGTACAATCTACTGTTTTAGTGCTAAATTTAATTTTAATTTAATAACATAACAGTAAATTTGAAGGAATTGTGGAATATTAGATAATTTTTCTTTACCACAAACAATACCAGTTTTCTGGGTTAGGAAAAAAACTATGAAAAACTAAGAAGTTATTGCTTTTAAACTACATTTTAATTTTGTTTTTTTTTTGGATTAAAACAATAGAGACTTATTCTTTCACAGTTCTGGAGGCCAGAGTCCAAAATCAAGGTGTTGGCAGAGCCATGTTCCCTCTCAAAGATACGGGCAGAATCCTCCCTTTTCTCTTCCTGTTTCTAGGGGCTCCTGGCAATTCTTAGCATTTCTTGGCTTATAGTGGCATCATTCTAATCTCTTCTAGTCAAAATGTTGGAGACGATGTGGAGAAATGGGAACCCTTGTACACTGTTGGTGGGAATGTAAACTGGTGTAGCCACTTTGGAAAAGAGCATGGAGAGTTCTCAGAAAAACTACAAGCCATATATGACAAACCCACAGCAAACATCATTCTCAGTGGTGAAAAACTGAAAGCATTTCCTCTAAGATCAGGAAAAAGACAAGGATGTCCACTCTCACCACTATTATTCAACATACTTTTGGAAGTCCTAGCCACAGCAATCAGAGAAGAAAAAGTAATAAAAGGAATTCAAATCAGAAAAGAAGAAGTAAAACTGTCACTGTTTGCAGATGACATGATACTATACATAGAGAATCCTAAAGATGCCACCAGAAAACTACTAGAGCTAATCAATGAATTTGGTAAAGTAGCAGGATACAAAATTAATGCATTCCTATACACTAACAACAAAAATTCAGAAAGAGAAATTAAGGAAACAGTCCCATTCACCACTGCAACAAAAAGAATAAAATACCTAGGAATAAACCTTCCTAGGGAGACAAAAGACCTCTATGCAGAAAACTATAAGATACTGATGAAAGAAATTAGAGATGACACAAACATATGGAGAGATATACCGTATTCTTGGATTGGAAGAATCAATATGGTGAAAATGACTACACTACCCAAAGCAATCTACAGATTCAATGCAATCCCTATCAAATTACCAATGGCATTTTTTACAGAGCTAGAACAAAAAATCTTAAAATTTGTATGGAGACACAAAAGACCCCGAATTGCCAAGGCAATCCTGAGGGAGAAAAATGGAGCTGGAGGAATCAGACTCCCTGACTTCACACTATACTACAAAGTTACAGTAATCAAGACAGTATTGTACTGGCACAAAAACAGAAATATAGATCAATGGAATAGGATAGAAAGCCCAGAGATAAACCCATGCACCTATGGTCAACTAATCTATGACAAAGGAGACAAGGATATACAATGGAGAAAAGACAGTCTCTTCAATAAGTGGTGCTGGGAAAACTGGACGGCTGCATGTAAAAGAATGAAATTGGAACACTCCCTAACACCATACCCAAAAATAAACTCAAAATGGATTAGAGACCTAAATGTAAGATTGGACAGTATAAAACTCTTAGAGGAAATCATAGGAAGAACACTGACATAAATCATAGCAAGATCTTTTTTGACCCACCTCCTAGAGTAGTGGAAATGAAAACAGAAAAAAAAACAAACAACCTATCAAAAAATGGGCAGAAGACCTATATAAACATTTCTCCAAAGAAGATGTACAGATGGCCAAGAAGCATATGAAAAGCTGCTCAACATCACTAATTATTAGAGAAATTCAAATCAAAACTACAATGAGGTATCACCTCACACTGGTTAGAATGGGCATCATCAAAAAAATCTACAAACAACAAATGCTGGAGAGGGTGTGGAGAAAAGGGAACCCTGTTGCACTGTTGGTGGGAATGTAAATTGATACTGCCACTATAGAGAACAGTATGGAGCTTCCTTAAAAAAACTGAAAATAGAACTACTATACGACCCAGCAATCCCACTACAGGGCATATACCTTGAGAAAACCATTATTCAAAAAGAGTCATGTAGCACAATGTTCATTGCAGCTCTATTTCCAATAGCCTGGTCATGGAAGCAACCTAAATGCCCATCGACAGACGAATGGATGAAGAAGGTGTGGTACATATATACAATGGAATATTACTCAGCCATAATAAGGAATGAAATTGGGTCATTTGTAGAGACGTGGATGGATCTAGAGACTGTCATACAGAGTGAAGTAAGTCAGAAAGAGAAAAACAAATATTGTGTACTAACGCATATAGTGGAACCTAGAAAGATGGTACAGATGAACTGGTTTGCAGGGCAGAAATAGTGACACAGATGTAGAGAACAAATATATGGACACCAAGGGGGGAAAGCGGCAGGGGGGTGGGGAAGGTGGGATGAATTGGGCGATTGGGATTGACATGTATACAGTGATATGTATAAAATGGATAACTAATACGAACCTGCTCTATAAAAAAATAAATAAAAATTCAAAAAGAAACACATGTTTTGGGCTCAAGGATTTGGCAACAGTAGCAATATGGATCTTCTTGGTTTTCCTGAAGTAACTCAAATCATTTGAAATTAAAGATGATCATATAGACATCTATAAACAGTGATAAAATATGCATTCTTGTTTTACTTCTATTTCTGTCATCATGACTTCTGTGTTAGGTGTCCTTTACTGATTTAATAATGTAGTACTACAGCTTCCAGCAAAATAGTCACCCCATGTATTTCTGGAGAAGCATGGGCTCCTTTTAATGAACATACTTTTATTTCACTTCTGACCTCATTCAACATTTGTATTTTGATGACTGTGACTATTGGCTACACAGTCTCTTTCCAGTTTCCATACAGTAGAACAGTGTATAAGTAGACCTGCCTGGGTGTGAAGTGTCCAGATCATTTACTTCCCTTTTCTCCCCCTTTGCTGTTTCTGATGAAGCTTAAATGGTGCTGTTTGAACCTCAACTTGTTTAGCAATCTTTTAAATGAAGTGCCTATTTTTGTCTTTTCCTCCTTAACTAGGCATTTCTCTACCACCAAATAACTCATACATTATTCCATAGAGATCTGTGCAAGGAGCTTCTTCAACCAAGAAGGTGACATTTTTAGATGTCCACTCTGACAGGTAGACGATGTCTTTGCTGTTACTTTAAAGTTTTCCTGGACTGGGTGTTCTCAGCATCATTTTCTTCTCAGGAGCCTTAGTACACGCTCAAGTAGATTTGTTTGACTTTATCCACCAGTTTTCTAGAGGTTGCTGATCTTTAGGACTAGAAACAATGTAGGGTCAATACAAATACAAATAACAAACTCAGAGAAATAATTTCATTGTATGGATATATATGTATATGTTTACATTAGAGCCCAATTAAAGCCTAGTTGTGCATTGAGGCCACTTAGTCTGTTGACATGTAAAACGCATGCCTGAGAGCCACCAGTTTATGAAAAGTGTTTTAGAGAAAATGACTCTACATCAGGCCATTATAATGCTGACTAAAATATTCTAAAACATTAACTCAGGAACTTTGAGAAGTGACAGAAATTGGTGGAACAAGCACCAGGCTTCAGCTGCTCAGAAGATTTTTGATCCTGAATCTTGGTTCTGAACATAAATTATTTTATCACTTTTAGAAATTGGCAACATTTCTGGGTCTAAGCCTCCTCACCTAAAAAAGAATAACCCAGCATGCCTAATCTTCTCAGAGGAATAATAAATAGAAAATAGAAGTTAGAAGTTCTCTGTTAAGGGGAGGTGAAATTTTCCTTATAACAGTGGCATAATACTAATGCATTGGTATCAATATACCAATATATGAACTAATATTAAAATGCAATTACATTATCTAATGCTTAATATACATTTTATTAAATAATCATAATTTATATGAGATTATAATAAAATGTATATTTTAGCACAGGTCACTGTGCTAGCGCAAGTTTTGATCTCAGAAAATAAAGACAGTATTAAAGGCTAAGTGGAGAATAGCTGGAATCTGAATGAGGAAAGTAACCATAATGATATGTTTAACAGCAAGTCCCTATCACACCATGGCCTTAACTCTTGGCAGATAAGCGCCTCCTTTTTCTACATTTCCATACTTTTTGTTCTTATGAATATATTACCACTTACCTAGACCTCATTTTCCTCAGGTGTAAAATATAGGCAATTGGATTCCATCTTAAAGCCCTAAAGTATTTCTAAGAAATTCTGATATTATAAGATATTTGGGAAATAAAAGTAGTCTTTGTTAAACAGTTTGGGAAACACTGATAATATGCCCCTATCTTAAAGCTACAATGTACATTTACATTCACATGCTAACAGACCTGAGAAGACTTGGAGTAAAAAAAAAAAAAAAAAAAAAAGACCCTACTTTGTTTGCTTAACCTACCTTTTATCAAAGTAATGTCTAAGTATTTAAATTCTGTCATCCACTCAGATCCCCTTCCTCTTACTATTTTAGTACAAATCTGCCTAACTTCAATCTGTCAGTACTTGCTTCATTTTGCCTGAGGGATTTTTCTCTGTCCCTCCCACCAGTGTTTTGCATGCCCATAGGGAACCAGAAATACTGATAAATTAGCTCCACCCACACTCCAGCATCCCTCTGCAGGAGTTGATGTGCTGAGGTACTCTGGTTTCTCACACTCTGAGGTATAACACTGGCTTCCAGTTTCCCCAAGGACAAAGCTTAGAATCTGGCACCATAATGTACCCTTTTTGCTGACATTCTTCCTTGCCCTTCTTTTCTGATGTTTGCTTTGCATCCCAAATAAGCTATTTCCTTTCACTCAGGGTCTTCTTGGAGGAAGGGGAGAATCTAAGTTAAGATACATATTTGGAAATTAGTGTGCTACAGTATCTTAATGACTATTCCCAGCTCCATTTTTCAATGACCCAAATATACTGAGATTATTTCTGACGGATTCAGGACACAAGCTTCCAGTACCTGGCTTCTATGAGTCACTTACTAAATGTTTCCTGAATAAATCAATTTCTCCAGAGGGCAATACCATAGGTCTTTGCAAAGGAAAAAGCATGAACTCAGAGGACAGCACTTTTAACCTTCCTATCTTGGGAGACAATGGACATACAGGCTCTGTCCTGGCTGTTTTTCCACCGCCTCCCTGATCTGCTAGTATCACTGAACTCTCTCTGTCCTGTAGCACTTATCTCCAGTAATGCAATGTCTCAGTACCCTTTCCTTCCCTCTTCACACTTTCAGCTTGTTGAATAAGAAATTCTTTTCCCCTCTATGTTCTTGCAATTCATCTTTGACAAATGGTGGAGAAGGAACTCTTTAAATCCAATATTAATGCCCTTTTTTGAGAGCCTACTATGTACACTATGGTAGACTATATCCATATGGTGCTCTCATTAGATCAATTAAATATTGATATGTGAAATAAAATCATATTTTATGGTAAGAAAAGAAATATTTAAACATAAAAAATTTTCTCTGGGGCTTCCCTGGTGGCGCAGAGGTTGAGAGTCTGCCTGCCGATGCAGGGGACGCGGGTTCGTGCCCCGGTCCGGGAGGATCCCACATGCCGTGGAGCGACTGGGCCTGTGAGCCATGGCCGCTGAGCCTGTGCGTCCAGAGCCTGTGCTCCGCAACGGGAGAGGCCACAACAGTGAGAGGACCGCGTACCGCAAAAAAAAAAAAAAAAAAAAAGAATTCCCACATAAAATGGATGGTGGGGGTGGGGAACATACAGTAGTCACTGCATGGTAGCAATGAAGGAATCCTGATAGACAGGAGTTGTTAAGACCCCTACCCTTGATTATATACTCTCCCCAGTTACCACCCCTATCTCCCCTTCAGGCTTATTTGCCTCCAGAAATATCCAGGTAAAGTAGTTATGTTCAAATAACTTTCTTAAGTCATAATTTTAAAACTCGGATTCTCCTCACTCTTCTCTCTGTAATCTGAGACTTCTCTGCTTACTTATTCCTTCTTCCCTTTGCTACTGACAGTCGTCTACACATTTTCTGAGATGATGCTTAAGTGAGTAGGCAGTTGGCCTAAGAACTAGCTTAGCTGGTCAAGCTAGAAATATTAACCAGAAGACTTTGAAAGAAATGCTGAGAAACCATCTTATACATTTTGTTTGGGATAAACGAATAGTTAACTTTTCCAACCCTTTAAAGCACTGAAGTTCAGCACCCTAAGTCCAATGGCCACAGGGTAATCATCTACCTGTTTCCAAATTTTGTATTTTTTTTCTGATAAGGCAATTATGTAAGTAAATTGTGACTTTAATTAAGAAAGAATCTATTTGTACCGTAAGAAAACCTTCTGCTAATAATTAGGTTTTTCAGTGGAAATTGATATGAAATTTGCATATTTAGAGGAACTTTATAGTACTTCCTACAAGTTCAGTTGGTGAATGGTGCCAAGTAGTCCTGGCGAAATGTTTTCTTTCAGCTCAGTGCTCAGTTTGACTTTATGTTAACTTGGCAATTTACAACTCTGTAGGGGCAGAGATTTACTTGCTGCTTTTTGTCTGTTGGAGATACAAATAATTTCTGTCCACTAGAACAGATAACCACAGAGATTGTATTTCATAATGCTATTAGATGTTAAACTTTTTTGTATCTAACTCAGCATTCTTATCCTGTTTTTTAAATTGTCTCTATGTGCCTAAGTTTTTAGGTGGACTTTAGACTTGCTGAACATCTTAATGCCTCTCATTTATTAATGAATTAACTAAAATCATTTTATATTCAAATGAGAGTCTTGATTTTACCTCTTAAAATTATAAGTTAACCTCTTATATTAATCTGTTTATTTACTAGTGCAAATTATTTCCACCAAATGCTTATAAATTGCTCAAGTTCAATATCAGTTGTTCCTATTGAACAACTAATTTTAATGAAAAGTTTAATAAAAACATACTGTAAGGTCAAAATTTTGCTCACTTCATTTTGAAACAGGATGGTTACTGTTTCTATGAGAATGCAATACTCAAATATTCAGAGCTTTAAAGTATATCCAGATAATTTCAAAAGTATTAGCATTTTGGAACTATTGGCCTAGATAGAATTCCAGCAGGTTTTAACCCTACTGAAAAAATACTCTTAGAAAATGGTTACAAAATAAGCTTCAGAAAGATAATACTTAGTTTTTCACTTTGAATAAAGAATGAAAAAACATAGTGAGTATTTATTCTTAATGAAAGTCAAAGGTTAAAACTGAATCTTACTTTAAGACAAATTATGTTTCATTTAGAACAAGCGAAGCCATAAAAATAATCCGAACCAGTGAAATGCATCAAGTGCACTTCGATATATTTAAATACTCTCTTTGGCCACACATGATAGCACATTTGCTTTGGAAGTCTATAAAGGTTTTCTATTGGGGACATAGGTTTCGATAGATTTGCCACTTTGCTAATTTGCTTAGGGGGAAAAAGTGCAGATCTCAGGAAATAGTATTTGTGAACAGAATTAGGTCAAAACAAGTTTCCTGCCTTTTAAAAAATTGTCTTTTTCTATATTTTATGATATACCATCTAACACCATCTTTATGTTTTATAATGTTTACCGATTTACTGATAAAATTGGTGGGTGTTTAAAACATTTTTGCATAAATCATACATATTTCTTTTCTTTCAAAGAACTAAAGGCATAATGATCTAATAATAATAATGATAATAAATAATAATAATAATTCTAAGAAATAATACAGAAAAGCTTTTAATATCTTTATCAGAAATAGAATTAAAGTGTTCTTAATGAATATTTAGATGATCAAATTGAAATAATTAAGTATTTTATAACCACTAAAGAAATGCTCTCTTTTTAACTGAAAAATTAACTATTATATAAGATAGGAAAGAAGACTTATTCTAATTCATATGTGTACATATGGTGTGCATTCTTGTTACACACCATAACAGCCTACATATTTGAAAAACAATTCTGCTGTTAGAAGAGCGGGCACTTTTAAAATTCTTTGTTAGCATCTCAAAGTGTGGGAACCATAGCTTCTTGATATTTTCTTTCCTTCCATTTTCGTACTTTTCTGCACTATCAATTATTCCCTTCATCCGTGGTTTGCAACAGGCTGTCTCTTTTTTTTCTGTGTAATGTTCTTATATATGCCTATGCCCGTGTTTATCTACTTCTTTCTAGATGGACATTTGGGTTGTTTTCACATTGGGATACTTAAGAAAAAGTTCTCATAAACATTAATATAATAAGCTTTTTGTGGACATTTGCACTGTTTCTTTCGAATGTTTACCTAAGAGTAGTATCACTTGGTTACTAGATACATGTAAGTTTAATTTTTTTATGAAGTAACATAGAATAGTCCCAAGCGTTTGCACCATATTGCACTCCCACCTGCAATGTATAGAGGTCCCAGTTGCTCCATATCTTTATCATCACTTGGATTTGTTATATGTTAAAGTTTAACCATTCTGGGAGATATGTAATAGTAGTTACTTGTGATTTTAGTTTGCATTTCCTTGATGACTAGGGGTGCTTAGCACATTTTCATATGCTTCACGGCCATTTGGATATGTTTTGTGAAATGCCAGTTGAAGTCTTTTGCTTATCATTGTATTGGGATGTTTGTCTTTTTCTTATTCTGCTGTACAAGATATTCAGACTTGAAGGATACAAGGCTTTTGTTGTATATATGTATTGAAAATATTTTCTTCCAGTTGTGACTTTTATTTGCTTATTGGTATCATTTGATGAGTGGAAGTTTTAAATTTACATATCTATATACCTGTATCTATCTGTCTATCTGTTTTCTCTATATGTATACTACATATGTAGATATTCTGCAATAAATTGCCTTTTTTGTGCTTTAAACAGCCAATAGTCTTTTACTTTTTAATATTCTTTATATTTCCTCACATAGTTTTTGTTTCTAGTAATGTTTATTCTTCCTATAATTCCCTACTTTCATGTAGATTTATTTTCATCTTCCTGAAGAATTTCCCTCAATATTTATTGAATAGAAGAAGTGCTATTGATAAATTCTTTCTTCTTCTCCTTGTCTTGAAGAAAATATATTTCCTTCTCAGATGTCTCTTTGTCTGAGCTGACTTTGAATGACCTCTGGAAGAGACTTAATTGATTCCTTACTTTAATAGAAAAGAGAGAAAAGAAGAGAGGCACAATTAATATAATAAGACTGGAGAGCTATTACCATTGACTGCATACCGGGGTGTGAAGTTACCAGCTAGAAAAGAATTACTCAAGCCTTGCTAATAGAGTAAAATCTCTGTTCCCCTCTGCTGCTCCTGACTGATTAATTCCTGCTTACTCGGAGCTAAAAGGTAACAAAAATTCTTTATGCAGCCTGAGTCTTTGTGAAAATTAAGAAAGACATGTTCTCTATTTGAACTTTAGAGTGGCCTTTTTGACAGGGGACACAGTAAAGAAGCATATGTCAGAAGCACTTTTCCCCTTTGGGTTACAATGTTCTTATAAGCCTGGGCTTTGCTTCACTTGTTGAAAATGGAAAAAAAAATCCCACCAAATATTCTTTGCTCTACAAGTTTGCCATTTACAACAGATGCTTTCACAAGTAACTTTTTGTTTAAAAAAGAAAACTATATCACTATTTTTATGACACTTTTTATGTGTCATAACCTTACTGAAAAAGAAAAAAAGTTGCCCTGATTCCTGTCAGCTTGGCGATAATCTGGCTGTAATGACTGTGCCATACAAAACCTAAACAATGTCAGAGAACTTCAACATAAGACATAGCCATTCTCTGACTGTAACAGACGGAGAAAAAACAAGACCACTCTGTAATTATGTCTGAACACAGACAAAAATAAGAACAAAATAGGTGGGGGAGATTAAGAGGTACAAACTTCCAGTTACAGAATAAAGGAGTCACGGGTGTGAAATGTACAGGGTGAGGAATACAGTCACTAACTATGTAATATCTTTGTAAGGATGATAACAGATGGTAACTACACGTACCATGGGGATCAGTTTGATATGTATAGAAGTATCGAATCATTGTGTTGTGTAACAGGAACTAACATAGTGTTGTAGATCAATTATACTTCAAAAACAAACAAACGAGCTCATAGAAAAACAGATCAGATTTGTGGTTACCAAAGGCAATAGGTGGAGAGAGAGGGAATTCAAAAATGTAGTCAAAAGGTATAAACTTCTAGGTATAAGATAAATAAGTACTAGAGATGCAATGTACAACATGACAGGTATTGTACAACATGTTATGTGTGAAAGTTAAGAGAGTAAATCCTAGGAGTTCTCATCACAAGGAGATTTCTTTTTCTTTTTCTTTTATTTTGTATGTGTGTGAGATGATGTATGTTCACTAAATGTATGGTGGTAATCGTTTCATGATGCATGTAAGTCAAGTCATTATGCTCTACAACTTAAGTTTATACAGTACTGTATGTCAATTATATCTTCATAAAGCCAGAAGGAAGCAAATAATTATTGATAAGGAAACAAACAAAAAACAAGGATACATTTTAAAAAGACATCGCTGAGAAAAGAAGAAAAGGAAACAAAATGAAAAATATAAAAGTCAACAGGTATAAAAGAATAGAAACAGACGTGCTAAACTCCAAATAATAGAAATCACAGAAAAAAGAAAATTTAAAAAGAGAGGTAAATATCTGAAGAAATAATGTAGACTAATGTCCCAGATTTCTTAAAAGGTAACAGGCCTAAGGTTGAAAGTGCCTACAATGCCAAAGAGGAGAAAGAAAGAAAAATCCACACGTTGTACTAAAATATAAGAATAAAAAAATAGAGAAAATTCTAAATGCTAAGAAAAAGGGATAAGAATCAAATAATTCAGAAAAAAAAAAAAAGAAACTTTCTAGTTTTTGTTAGAATGCCCCCTCTAGTTCTCAGGAGACACGGACATGGGGTTTCTGCTTCCAGTGCCATGGAGTCAGCTCCTAACACATGACTCTCCCCAAAGTAATAACTATAAACTCTGAGCAAATGCAGAGTCTCTGGAGGATGAACAAGAGCAGTCAGATTTTGGCAGTGAGTCAAAACTTGGAATAGGGACTGGCACTGCATAAATTCCTCAATTTTTTAGCTTTAGCTTGAAGGGCAACTGCATTTGCAGTGCAGTGCAGCTATATTCCTGATGGAAAACTCATCTTTGTGGTCTGAAGAACAAGAGAAGAGAGCTCAGGACAACCACAATTATTCTGTGTATAAACATTAGTTCTATGTCTAAGCTCTACATAATTGACAGGCTGATTCCTGAAACATGCATATACCGGGCAGTCTCAATGCAACTTGTAATTAAGACCAAAAGAAATAAACAGATTAGAAATGTTATTCAGTGCAGATAATATAGAGTTAACAGTTTGAGTGTAACCTGGTAAAACAAAAACATCAAGACTCTTTGGAAAAATAAAACAAAGAATCTCAACAACAAAATATAAAACATGTCCAGAAATTGTCATTTTATTTATTTTTATTTTTTTATTGACGTGTAGTTGGTTTACAATATTATATTAGTTTCAGGTATAAAACATAGTGATTAAATATTTTTATAGATTATGATTAACACATTGTACAGACTAGATTAAGTTAAATTTCTATAAAAATTTTATTTATTTATTTTATTTAGTAGCATCTTACTTGGTTAGACTTAAACTCCAATCCCTCTCTCACTTATGCCAGGAAACATCTGAAATCTTTGCTCACTTCTCTCAGCTTCCAACTGCTGTCTTTGCCCAGTGCTCTGGAGTATCTTCCATGCACATGTAGGTCAGTGTTTAGGGAAGCATTTGGAAAGGTTTACGTACAAATTCTGAAGCTTACACTCCCTGAGACTCCCTCCTTTCTAGGACTCTACTTTATGATTTTCTACAGATATACTAGTCCAGAAAGTTGTCTTCTGACATATCCAGCCAGTAAAAATTAAGCTTTCAATATCACCCTCAGATGAAAAACCAGAAATATTCAAATCTCACCCAGTGTCATTCTCATCTTTAAGAGTTGATTTCCTTCTAGTTTCTGAGTACTTTTGGTAAATCTACATTCCATTAGTTTGTAAAAAATAACATTTTATCTAAACTTCATAATTTTTATCTGTGTGAGTGTTAATTCACCCAAGCTACTTCACAACTACAGGATGCTAAATTCTCATTGTGATACCATTATATATATTCCATTGCAGTCAGTGTAATTTTGTATACCTGTGGATAGGCAGACACTTATTAGGGTCTATCTGACTGAGGTATATAGAGGAAAGTACAGTAGAAAACCAGGATATCAAACTATACTAGAATTTGTTTATTATACATTTATATATTCAGTGGTCTTCTGAACTTTCAGATTCTCATTGAAGACTAGAGAACATCAAAAAATTCTTTATATGTGGCTCAAACAATATGGAATTTTTTAAAAACTCTTTTTAACTGTTGTCCATGACTTCCTGTCTCCATAACTGTGGTATGTTTCACAGTTTATCTTGGAAAAATAAAAATTTATAGTTTCATAGCCACTATGGCAAGCAGATCTGGGTTTAGGGGTTAGGAAGACAGAATAAAAACATAGGAGAAGGAAAAGGGCTGTGTAATTCTAGATTTTAGAAGATTCTGGACATTACTGTTGGTTGTTTCCTTGTGGTTTTCCAAAGACTTTTAAAAAAAGTGGAGGTGGGGTGAGGAAGAGATTTTCTTTGGTGAAAAATGGAGGCTTATACTACTTTTAGCTCTATGGACCATGATATGCCAGCACTTACTCTCAGAAACAGTAATGTGCAAACACACCGTGCTAGCAGGTACAGCTAAGAACACACACAGGAATTTATGACACCAACTGATGCACTTCAGTGTATCTAGGTTTCTTTTTGTAACAGAATATAAAAATAGTATCTCTTCTCTCTCTTTGAAGTCTTCCTGTGCTTTCTAAAGATATGATAATACGGTGTCAAGCTTAGTTTCTACAAATACAAGGGTGAATAAATTAGTGCCCCTACATAAACCCAAACATTAGACAGGTCATGGCCAAAGAAGTCAAAAATAAGGAGCTGTTTGGTCCTTTCTATTTATTATTTATGATTTATGCATTAAGTCCACAGGAATCTGGAATCCATGTTTAAAAAATAATTAGTCTGTGAAGATAGGGTACTAAGAAAAACTGTTAATATAATACCTTAATCATTAATTGTTTACTCTGAAAAAGTCAACATTAGCAGACAATGATTTAAACATAAAAAATCACCAATCCTTTTCTATGGGAGCCAGCCTCTAAAAGGACTACCAATGATCCCCATCTCTTAATATGCATTCCCTTGTGTATATAATTCCCATACTTGGAATGCGGGCTGGACCTACTGACTTCTATTCAATATAGAATATAGCGCAAGTGATGAGATGTCACTTCTGAGATTGTGACTTTTTGTGTGCACGTCTCTCTCTCTTTTTCTCTCTGGAAACCCTCACTCTGAGAGTAACAGGCTAACATACTGTTAGCTACTGTGTGGAGAGACCCATGTGACATGAAACTTATGTCTCTGCCAATAGCCTATGAGAACCTTGAATGAGCTTGGAGGTAAATCTTCCCATATCATACCTTAAGACTATTGTAACTTTGGCTGACACTTTAGTTGCAGTTTTGTGAGTAACCCTGATCCAGAATTACAGCTAAGTCACACTCAGATTCCTGACCCAGAGAAACAACAATAAATGTTGTTTTAAGCCACAATATTTTGGGGTATTTGTTATATAGCAAATGCAGTCTTACCAAGCATTCTCTAAGAGGTTTGTTAGTTGAACACTCCAATTCTCATAACTATCAATTTCCATGACATTATTATTTCTATTATATTAGAACTTGAAAACTGAGATAGTGTAGTATGCTGAGACGTGTAGGGATAGTGGCAATAGAAAGGAAATGAACTCTTATTTAAATCCTGTCTCTGAAACTGACTCACTCTGTGTCACTGGGAAAATCACTATACCTTTTTGGATGTCAGTGTCTTCACCTCTAACACGAGGATAACAATAATAGCCTTTCTGTGACAATTGCATGTATTATATCAGTGAAGTACCTATCACAGGGTCTTGTAGATATTTAACAAATTAAAGATGTTGGCACCTTCATTACTATCATCCCATGAATGCAAAGACAACTAAGGAGAATGTGGAAAATGGTAAATGATGGTGACTGCTATGGTTCAAACCCAGTGTATCACAAGTTAAAATGAGAGATTCTGAAGTCAGACTGAGTTTAATTTTTTCATTATCTCTATGTAATTCAACAAGTGACTTGTTCAATTTAAACCTATTTTCTCACCAATAACTTGGTGGAAAATCATAATAGTATATACTTTTAAAATTTGTCATTAGAGGGCTTCCCTGGTGGTGCAGTGGTTGAGAGTCCGCCTGCCGATGCAGGGGACATGGGTTCGTGCCCCAGTCCGGGAAGATCCCACATGCCGCGGAGCGGCTGGTCCCGTGAGCCATGGCCTCTGAGCCGGTGCGTCCGGAGCCTGTGCTCCGCAACGGGAGAGGCCCGCGTACCGCAAAAAAAAAAAAAAAAAAATTGTCATTAGAATTAAATGAAATAATAGATGACAAAACTCTTAGGACAACAGTAACTGCTCAAAAAATATTAGTTATTTTGAAGGTGATATATTGCATCAGATATTTGCTAGCCCTTGGCTTTTTTTTTTTAACCTGAAACTTTACTTATTACAAGCAATTACTTTCATCATAGTAATTATCCCTGGCATTTTTAGCAGAATCTAGATCAGTGTATGCCTTAATTGACTATGGGGTTTTCTTATTTTTTCTCCTAAAAATAGTTAAAAATAAGGTAAGTTTATAACAAAACCGTGTAATCCCACAGTAGCCACCTAATAAAGAAAAGATATAATCACTACCTCTAAGGAGTTTGGCATGCTTCACAGCTTTTCTACAGAATTAAAAGAAGCTGTGTCTACCAATGTTTTAAAAGGTATCTGGGATTTTGTTTTTATTCGTGTATGGTGACTCCAACAGAACAGAAGAAAAGATAGTTTATTACTCACAGTTTCTAAGAGAAAGGGGCACAACATGGCCACGCAGAGCCTCACAAGAGAACACTGAGCCCAGTCAAAGGTGGAAAGAGATCCAGGGGAACTGCAAAAAAGCCTTTGTTGTGATTTTTATGGGAAGAAATGGCTGAGGTAGGGTAGGTGGGCTAGCAGGTTTTAGGAATGGTTAGTTTGAATAATTTCAGTGGACTGTGTGGTGTAGGGGCAGCCCCTAATTGCCTGATGCTTGGCCCCAGAGTGATTATGGAAGAAGAATTGTGTCTCATGAGTTTAAGAGCCTGATAACACAGGAGAGTGGGGGTTAGTTTGCATTTTGGGAGAGTTGTTTGCTATCTGTAGGAAACTGCTAACCCTGGGAAAGGCAGTCCTTGCCTACTCAGCAAGACCTCAGATGCCAAAACATCAGATACAGAAACTAGAAAATGTGGTTAATACAGCCAAATGCTGTAGTACTGACTAATATATGCACCCCATTCCCATCTACAATGAGTTTCTATTAGAATTCCTTCTTCTCACCTTTCTTGATGTAGGTCTCTGGAACTGATCACATCTATCTCCTTTGAGAGGAACTGGAATGGTTCATTGCTAAGAACCACAGTATTTCTTCCTGATGTACTTTCCACTGACTAAGAGTAATCAGCCAGTAATCAGACTGTTATTAATGCTTCCAGGTTTCCTTTCAATCTTATTAGCAAAGTCACATAATAAATGGGGAATCACATTTTCATTTTCTTCCAATTGTACAACTTCAGTTCATGCCCCAGTTTATTTATCCCAAATGTCTGTGACAATAAGTACATCTCCAAAGTTATTTTAAGTGATTGTAATTTATTATAAAGGTGAATGTAATTTACTGAACACATACTGTGTGCTACATCATATTCTTATTACATTAGCACACTAATTCCTTTAATCTTCAAAACAACTCTGTGAGGTAAGATTAAGATTAGTTTTGTCTTACAGTTGAGAAATTTGAAGCACAGGGAGAATGTTACCCACCCAAGGTAACACTTCTAGCAATAAGTGGTGTCTCAGAATTGAACCCAGACAATGGTTTGTTCTAGCTTGATTTTCCCATTTGGCTCTATCAAAAGTGAGTACAGATGAAATTCATATAAGAAAAGGGGAAATGGACCCCAGATAACCTCAACAGAAGTAAATTGGGTGCAATTTGGTGACCCAATACACATATAACTCCTCTCCAGAGGTAGACCAAGAACATTTATGTGAAGCCTTATTGTCCAGCTGAATGGAGATGTATTTGAAGGTAAATATATAAATAGAAATGAAAGTTCCATTGGCATATAATATTTTTGGTTGCATGCCATTGTTCCAAAAGGCATGAACCTGATAGTTTCAATGAGAACAATACATGTAAAGGTTTGGTCTGTAAAGGCCAAATTTTGCCAGATGCTTTGTGGGGCTTTTAAGTGCTGCTTTGGTGGGGATGCTACTGAAGCCAACTGAAAGGCAATGCTAAAGTCTCACCATGATGAAAAAGGCTTGCTAATCTATCCAAATAGTGATGCTAATAAGAACTCTCTTCCAGAAGAGTGATTGTGGCTATCAGTCAGCCTGGGAGGTCAGTAAAGGTATAAGTAACTTGGCTAATCAAGTAATTACTTCAGTCAGTAACGCTGGGAGAGGACTCGTCCTTTCACCAAAGGCTACTGGATATTTTAATTGCTGTAGAATCTTGAGTCTTTATTGTCTAGAGTGCTTGAGGTCCAGATGAAGGGTGTATATCTATGGGAACATTAAAATACACCTAAATTATGATGGGGCATCATTGGACATTTTGGCCTTTACCCATTGTTCTATAATAGTCTGGTTACCAGAGACAAAAAGGAAACTAGTCAAAGATTGGATAGAGAATGTCACCTTTATAGCAATTAGATTGACAGCATTATCTAAGTATTACTAGGAAGCTGTGTCTTTAAAACACTATAATACATGAGCTATGGTTATGATCACAAACTATATGAAATAATGTTCTACTGAACAACGGCTCCTAGTCACAATTCCAGTCACTGGGAATATGTGACCCATAGGAAAGGGTCAATTCTGTTAGGAAGAAATAGAGAATGGTGCTCTAGTTTTGTTAGATGGATGATACATTAAATATCATTTCAATCTGTCTGCTACAGATCCAAGGTGTATTAAAGGGTTTGTAAGTTCACTAGTAGAATTTTTAAAAAATTATGTGATGATGTCCTCAGATGAGAAAATTGAAGAGGTTTTGATTTGAAGTTCCCAAATAATATAATAATGATGGAAAGTGATTGGCCAGAAAAATTAATGAATTTGGTCTTAAAAATTGAATTTCACAATTAAATGCCTCCACTAACACATGAAAAGGTACAAATGACTTTGAATGATGAAAAAAAGAGCAATTAAGAGATTAGGATAAGATGAAAAGATCCCTATAGGGATATTATAACAATTAACATGCTTTATAGAGGGAATCTCTATTCCCTTATTGGGTAATTTAAATCCTGTGGTCATATGAGGTGTCAGTAGGCTTGTTATTATTATTTTTAATGAAAGATTGAAGTAAGATGAATTCTTAAGAGGTACCTGAGTAATATTTGATAAGGATATATTGACTGGGATTAGGCTATAAGTGAAAGTTAAAATCAGGTCTATAGTCTATATTCACCTTCTGCAATGATGTTCAAGAAAAACAGAAGCATGCCTCAATAATATACTTCATAAACATGCTAATAACAGACTTCCTGGCAAACATAATAATGATATTTAAAATAGGAAAAATTCTTTTCATTAAGTGGTTTTAGTATGAAGTGCCTTGCTTACATACGTTGCTTATTACAAATAAACTTGGAATGGATGGAATGGGAAATGGCTCTTTAGAAAATGTCATACAAGCTCTCTGACTTTTATAGTATAAAAGGAAGATATATTCCATGACAAAAAATCTCTCCCCTTTGTTAATAATGCCACAAATGTATCAGTTAGAGTGGTCTTATGTTAAATTTGGACCGGGGAGAGTTTAAAGTAACAAGAAGCAACATTGACGGTTTCGAATTCTTGCTTTGCCTTTATCTGTGAGCCTCTGTGTCCTTGAAGTCATTAGCAAAGAATGATCTTGGGAAAGATCCCCGATTCTTATGAGTCTTACTGAAATATTGGACCAATTGTGCCATCTAACTATTTCACTATTGAACCACAAAACAATGAGGTTTTACACTGCAAAGATTGACTACGTAGCACCATTTTCTACAGAGTACTTGGCACACAGTAAGATGCCTGAAAAGCATTAATTAACTGGATAAAATCCTACGCCTTGCTTTTAAACAGGATGATGTGCCCTAATGCACTATCTGTCAATCTAGGTGGACATACTAGGTCGCATCACTTCCTTCTTCAAGTCTCTTCCATATCATCTTTCCCTCTTTTGATCCTGTGTCCTACATGTTCTCCACTACACCATTTCGTGATTAATAATTTAAGATTTGTACTTTTTAATAAATGATTTTGCTATAGTCTTCCATCCCATCTCTTACAGTAATGTTTTTCAAATTTATTTTACAACTACCCTCTGTGAAAAATACCTTTCAAATAACTGACCCACAAAGAGAGACATGTATGTATCTGAACATGCATATTTGCTTATGAATTTAAAATATTCATAGAAAAATTCTTATCCTTAATACCATGAGTTATATTCTGGCATTTTCTATTTTATTTTACTTTATGTCTCTGTAATTTTTAAAACTGGCCATAACGCTGAAATTTGATTTTATGATACGTTAACGGAGTCACAAATTATAGGTGGAAAATTACTGCCCTAAAGCTGCTATTATAGTGCTAGTGACATATAGTTGCTGATTGAACATTATTGATGGATTATATATGAGACAATGTCATATTGTGGAAAATACAAAATAATAGATACTCTATTGTTGACATTCTTGTTGTTGTTCCTATGTCCGTCTGCCGCAGAGTGTCTGAAAATATATTCAAAATGCAGACACAGAATAATCAATGCTGATTTTCTCTAAAAAGTATTTTAAAATTGTGTATATTTGTATTATTAAAGTAATACAAGGAGGCCATTAGACTGAGGTGGTTCGAATGCTTTGGGAGCATGTCCTTCTGCCGCAAAGTTGATTGCTTGTTGATTGCTTTTTTTTTTTTTTTTTGCTTGTTGATTGCTTTTTAAATGATGTCAGCCAGATTTCTCCAGTGTGAAGTTACTATTAGCTTCCATACTCTATTCTTTGGAAATATATCACTAAGTTCAGCCTATACTCAATGAGGGGGGGATTAGGCTTCACCACCTGAATGAGTGTGTACCTGCAGTTATGCTT
This sequence comes from Stenella coeruleoalba, assembly GCF_951394435.1. Classification (NCBI taxonomy): domain Eukaryota; kingdom Metazoa; phylum Chordata; class Mammalia; order Artiodactyla; family Delphinidae; genus Stenella; species Stenella coeruleoalba. Next base: position 33,027,104 of record NC_137154.1, read on the forward strand.
TGAGAGTCTTCTGTAAGGAAGACTTGTCCCTTATCCACCCTTTGTACAATCAGTTATTTATTTATATCAGTATAGGTTCATATTTCTGTTCTTTGATTATAATCCAATATTATCATCATTTTTTGTTGCTCAGATAATTCCAGTTTTGACTATTGGGAGCTCTTTCAGGTTGGCTCTGTGTGCTTTTGACATGGCTCAATCTAAAGTGTTATTTTTATTTTACTGACTGCTATGGACTGAACTGTGTTCACTCCAATATTCACATGCTGAAGTCCCAGCTTCCAATATGAATGTATTTGGAGAAACCAGGTAACAAAGGTAGAATGAGGTCATAAGTGTGGGCCCCTAATCCAATAGAACTAATATACTTATAAAAAGAAGAAGAGCCACCAGAGATCTCCCTCTCTCCACTCCTGCAGAGAAGAAAGGCCATGTGAGGACACAGCAAGTAGGCTATCAAACCAGGAAGAGAGACTTCACAAAACACTCACCCTGATAGCACGTTAATCTTGGACTTCTAGTCTCCAGGACTGTGAGAAAATAAATTTCTGTTATTTAAGCTACACAGTCTGTGATATTTTTGTTACGGCAGCCCAAGCAGACAAATGCATTTTGACCTTAGAACTTAACTGATTGACTCCACTCTGTGATTGCTCAAGAGAGTGGTTATTAAACTTTGAGACTTACAAGCTTCCTTGAGAATCTGTTGAAGGTATGAACATTCTACCCAGAAGAAAAATGTACTCATACACATCTAAAATTCAATGAAAAATCACAGATGCCCAACCCCTTGAAACCTTTCTGTGAATCCCCTATAATTAATGTAGGAACCCACTATCAAGCCATAGACTCTTTCTTAAAAATAATGAAAACAGACCAACAAACAAACAAAAAACAAAACCTGGCCAGTTGAAGTCCTTTAAACATTTAGAGTCTTTCTAGATGAGTTTCAAAAGGTAAATCACGGTTTGATTCATCTGATAGCTACTAATAAGGAGGTGTAAATACAATTTACGTCTATGTTATTTATATATTTAGACATGTTTATATCTTTTGGCATCAAACACAGTCAGAGAGGGGGAAAAGAGAAGGGTAGAAGAATTTAAGTCAGACTTCTGTTCAGCAGCAAATTGAGTTTCCTAGAGGAGCTCATGGATTAAATAGCTGCTGTGGTGTCTGGCTTCTCTCAGCTGCTGGTTTAATCAGACCCTAGATTATGAGACAATTCCAATAACCATGTGCCAGAGTCTGATCTCTAGTTAAATGTTCCCACCTTGGGAAGTAATACAAATTCATTCCTCTGGAGAGAACAATTTTCTTTGCCCCCAGGTTAACTGTTATTATCATTTGCTTGGTCCAGACCCACTTAACACTTTAACAGGCCAATGTCAGTGACTTCATGAGCAATTGTGAGGATCAGTGGGAAGCCGTTTCTGAACCACTCAGCTCCTGAAACGAAAGGATTTATGTATATGAAAAGTGATGGTTTCATTACTATAAAGGTGGCTTTGAAGATTTCCACATGTACAAGCAGAGGGATCATGCAGTCTTTATGCCTTTCATTTTCTCATTTAGTCTTTTCCTAACCAGATATGAGGTGCAGAATGACAGATCTGAAAACCACGCAGCATACCAGGATTGCCAAATCAATATAGCTCTATCAGTCACATACATGCTGCAGAAGGTTTATTTTATAAATCAAACAGTCATGGGTACATCCTCTCCTAGTGAAATGTGTTTTTTATATAAACACACAGTTAATCAGAAGGCAACACATCTTGCAAAATTTATTTTCTCACTTTGCTTATATATCAAGACAAAAGAGTTGCTGTGGACTGTGTGTGCCCCCTAAAATCCAGTGTTGAAGCCCTAATTCCCAATATGATTATATTTGGGGATAAAATGTAATTAAGTTTAGGTGAAATGATAAGAGTGGGGCCCTGATCTGATGGGGCTAATGCCCTTATAAGAAGAGAAAAAGGCAGCAGAGCTTCTTCTCTTTACAGTGTGAGGACACAGCAAGAAGGCAACCATCCACAAACCCTACTGGTAACTTGGTCTTGGACTTTCCCAGCTCCAAAACTGTGAGAACATAAATTTATACTTTTGAAGCCACCCAATTTCTAGTATTCGGTTATGGCAGCTCAGGCAGACTAAGACAGAAGTAGATACAGTAATGGGGGAAGATAGAAGAGAAGAGACACATAAGTTCTCTGTATTTATGGTCTCTGTATCTATCTTTACTCTGAAACAGAAGTGTTCAACATATACCTGATAAAAAGCTTATGATGCAATTAGGGTGGGAATTCAATAAGGGTGTGTAATGAGGAACAACAATAGGAAACAACCACGGCTGCCTCTTCCATTTTATCTTTAAGTATATCTACACCGAAATCTTTATATGAGGAGCTCACGGCTTTTCTTACTTTCTGGTAATTTCCTTAACTGTCCATTATATATACATATTTTTTGAATTTTATTTTATTTATTTTTTATACAGCAGGTTCTTATTAGTTATTTTATACATATTAGTGTATATATGTCAATCCCAATCTCCTAATTCATCCCACCACCACCCTGCCCCCCGCCACTTTCCCCCCTTGGAGTCCATACGTTTGTTCTCTACATCTGTGTCTCTATTTCTGCATTATCCATTATATATTTTTAACAACAAACATACCTCTAATAGTCAAAGGTCAGTCATGAACTTAATTGTAACATTTTGTAAAATATATTCTTTCCTCCCACAACTCCTCAAATGTTATTTACTTGAAGACCTAATAATGCAGTACCTGATAATTATATCCAAGGTGATAAAAAATGTTATATCCAAAATGACTTAATTAAAATGCTTTCAGACTACCTCCAGCAGAGATAGCACAGAAATAAAACGTGAGACTTTCCAAGGTATCTTCTGAAAGAATACATAGGTTTCAAAGTACAAGTGTTTGCACAGGAGTTGTTTAAACAGGGAGATAATAAATGCCTAACAGATTCAACAAAAGACCTGTAGGCAAAGATGTTAATTGATAAAGTATCCTACACATACTTTATAAATTTTCCTGCAAATATATATATGTCCATTTAAAATATCACATCTGTTTGAAAATACTCTTTTAGATACTTGAATTACTGGAACCTCTGATATAACTGTATAGAGTTTGATTTTATACATAATAGTTTGTACATCTTACCCCCCTATACCTATATGTCCCTCCCCCCTTCCCTCTCCCCACTGGTAACCACTAGTTTGTTCTCTGTATCTGTGAGTCTGTTCTTTTATGTTAGTGCTATCATACAGTATTTATCTTTCTCTGTCTGACTTATTTCATTTAGCGTAATGCCCTCCAAGTCCATCCATGTTGCTGCAAATGGCAAAAATTCTTTTTTTTTTTAATATATAGATATATTAAATCTATATATATGTCATCAGTTGATGGACACTTAGCTTGCTTCCATATCTTGGCAATTGTAAATAATGCTGCTATGAACATTGGAGTGCATGTATCTTTTAGAATTAGTGTTTTCATTTTTTTTTTTTGGATATATATCCAGGAGTGGAATTGCTGGGTCATGTGATAGTTCTATTTTTAGTTTCTCGAGAAACTACCGTACTGTTTTCTCTAGTAGTTGTACCAATTTACATTCCCACCAGCAGTGTACAAGGGTTTCCTTTTCTCCATGTCCTCGCCAACATTTGTCATTTGTGTTCTTTTTGATGATAGCAATTTGGACAGGTGTGAGGTAATATCTCGTTGTGGTTTTGATTTGCACTTCCCTGATAATTATTGATGTTGAGCATCTATTCATGTGCCTGTTGTCCATCTTCATTTCCTCTTTGAAAAAAATGTCTATTCAGTTCTTCTGCCCATTGTTTAATTGGGATATTTGTTATTTTGATGTTGAGTTGTACGAGCTGTTTATATATGTTGGATATTAACCCCTTATCAGTCATATCATTTGCAAATATTTTCTCCCCTTCAGCAGGTTGTTTACTTAGCGCCTTTCTTCTTGTTTTGCTAAAGTTTATTTAACACTCATTGCCTTATTGGCCTCAAGTCTCTCCGTATTTCTTTGGTACTTACTACCATCTTAGATGCCAAGAAGCTTTCCTGAATTCCAGTTGATGTCATTGAATCTGCTTGTTCTAACTGTTGGACTAAATGCTGGCTATGTCCTAAAGGACTAAATGCAACATATATATATATGTGTGTGTGTGTGTGTGTGTGTGTGTGTGTGTGTGTGTGTGTGTGTGTGTTTATATATATAGATATATAAAAAACAATGTCATAAAGCAAACAAAACATCCAGGGCAAGTGTCCATACCAACAGGCGTACTGATGTATATACAAACTCTAACTCTCACCAGCTGTGTGACTTGGACAGGCTAATTAATCTCTGAGTCTCAGTATTCTTATTTTAAAAGTGAGACTATAAACACCTTTTTTGAATAAAATTTATGTTTGTAATGCAAAATACCTTTTAGATAAAGATTTTGTGTTTGTTCTTTTAGTTAGTAAAATACACTGATTGGTCATTTTTTTGTACTTTTTTAAAAAATTGGGGCATATTTGCTTTACAATGTTGTGCTAGTTTCTGCTGTACAACGAAGTGAATCAGCTGTATGTATACATACATACCCTCCCTCTTGGACCTCCCTCCCATCCCCCCCATCCCAACCATCTAGGTCACCACAGAACACCAAGCTGAGCTCCCTGCTATATAGCAGGTCCCCACTAGCTATCTATTCCACACATGGTGGTGTATATATGTCAATTCCAATCTCCCAATTCATCCCACCCTCCCCTTCCCACGCCAGGTCCACACGTCTGTTCTCTACATCTGCATCTCTTATTGGTGCCCTGCAAATAGGTTCATCAGTACCATTTTTCTACATTCCACATATATGCATTGACATACGATATTTGTTTTTCTCTTTCTGGCTTACTTCACTCTGTATGACAGTCTCTAAGTCCATCCACATCTCTACAAATGACCCAATTTTGTTCCTTTTTTATGGCTGAGTAATAATTCCATTGTATATATATACCACATCTTCTTTATCTATTCATCTGTCAATGGACATTTTGGTTGCTTCCATGTCCTGGCTATTGTAAACAGTGCTGCAGTGAACATTGGGGTGCATGTGTCTTTTTGAATTATGGTTTTCTCAGGTTATGTGCCCAGTAGTGAAATTGCTGGGTCATATGGTAGTTCTATTTTTAAAAAGTTTTTCTAAGGAACCTCCATAGGCCATTTTTGTGTAAATGTGTACGTTGAATCTCAAGATGTGGAAGCTGATGAATAAATAAATGGATGGCTGATTTGATCTGTGAAAGAAGTAGGAAGAATTATATTTCTGTGAGGGAAGACAGGGAAAGTGAGGCACACCCTAAAGAGGTAGTATTGGATAGGGGTGGAAAGAAGGAGAAAGGGAAGAGTTGTAAGGAGGGAGACAACTCAACAAGTGGCAGAAGAGCAGGGCCAGGCAGAAAACTTGGGCCATGCAAAACTGCCTATAAGAGGAAGGGCTAATAAACATTCAGGTACAAATATATCTTTTAAGCTATTACATTTTACATCAGTTTCTGAACTATGCTGTTCCCTGATTATCCAATATTTCAGTAATTGTCATGTGTCTGTTGAGTGTTGGGAGCCATTAAAGGAAAGGGAGAGCTTCACTTTACTTTGGGGTTCATATGAGATATAGATAAAAGAATAGACAAGCAAAGTAACACAGAGGAGAGCAATCAAGCATAAATGGAAGTAAGAAATCTAAGCAGGAGTTTCTTAGGACAAAAGGAAGAGCTCAGAAAATTCTTAACGTTACTGATAAGAGGACACTAGATTTCTGTCTGCATATAGCATGGGATTGGGGATCAAGACAGTTTTAAAAATAATTTTTTTAAAAAGAAATTTGGATTATCGGGTATACCCAAGCTATATTTCTTTTAAAGAAATCATGTATGTGAAAATCACTTGGCATTCAGTAAATATTTTTTCACCTCTTTTTATATTTCCCTCTCAATATATAAAAATATATGGTAATCTTTAAAAGGATTGTCATCATCATTTCATTGTCAACATCAGCATCATATCATTTTAACACAAACATTGAACATAACAGACACATGAGCCATATAGTCAAGTTTTGGGGGCCTCAAAATATGACTATTTCTTCACCCATCTGAAAAGGGTTTGTCAAGGACAATTGGCTGTATGACTCACAAGGAAAAGGTCCCCGTGGTTTTAGGAGGTAGTCTCACCCTGAAGGTTACATGCTCTGGTCCACCTGTCCCTCAGTACTTTCTAAAAAGGCCATCAGCAGCCTCAGGACACTTATTTATCTATTTATTTATTTTAGTATTGTTAGCACATGTGTCAGTTTAAAAGATTTTTGGAATGTTAACTAGGAAGTTTATCATATTCCCATGTGAATATGTCATATTTATTTGGAATTTTGCATCAATATGATAAATTATTGAATATATGTATGCACCGATTATATTAATAGCCACACTAAAAACATAAAAGATCCTTTTTTAAAGGTCCAGGTGGCATAACAAACACCTATTAATCAAGGTGAACAGTAGTAGCAATTGACATTATTTCAATCAGTGGAGGCCATCTGCAACATTTTAGTTGTAATTGTTTAGCTTCAGTCCCAAACTTATTGTTTTAAAAATGAGCAATTCACATGTTATCTTGTTACCAGGTTGCTACCTTCAAATGGTGTCCAACAGGCACAGCTGTTTATTACCATCCACAATGAATATCTGCTGAAGAATTTACTTTCAGTACATACTGAAACCTATAGCTTCACAATTGTTTAGCTTCATATCTTCAGAGAACACTCTACCTAGTTCTGGAAGTTCTAAATTTTGTAAACTGACCCATTGGTCTTCAAATCCAGGTTGGGTTTGTTCTGGCAAATAATGACATGTTAGCTATAAAGAGATGGATTTGGAGAACTGTTAGGGAAAATAAAACATGACTAAAATCCCTCCCACAAATCCTCTTAAGATTTTTTTCTACTAGTCCTTTCTTCCATCATCTCTTCTGCTGTTTTATTATATTAAAGGAAAAAGCATAACCTACTTTAACTATAAAAATTTAGGCAGAAGGAAATATATTTTTTTTAAAAATATAAGGTTTTAAAGTAATCCTTGCCCTTGAAAATTAAAGCTTGGATGGGTGGCTTATATCAAAACTAAATTGATTTCACTTTTTCCTTCACAGAAGGAAGAAGTTAAAAACCTGACATTTTCTGAATATACAGTGATAACTTGTAAGTTCCATAGTGCAAATAAAACCTCACTGTGGCTACTATGTCAGAATAATTACCAACACATGGAATTACTGTGGTAGAGGTGTGCCCATTTAAAATTTTATGCATACTGCCCAATTACCCTCTCTAAGTTTTGTATTACATTACCAGCAAACCAGAAGTGTTTGCAAGTTTCTATTTCTCCCAGCTTTTTAACCATAACTGGCTGCCAATCCTCTTAAATTTGGCTAATCTGACCAGTAAAAAGCATATATAATTTATACTTTATTTTATAGTGTAATAATCAGTGAGTTCAAGTATTTATCATATATCTATTGCCCATTTGTGCTCATTTGCCATTTGAGTTTTTATTTTTATTTATGTGTACCCATCTAACATTTTCACTACAATTTCAATTGAAAAGTAAATGTATCTTTTGTCTCTGTTTTGTCACATTAAAAGTCAAAGTATCCTATAAATATAGTGCATGAAAATTGTTCATTTGATAAAAGAGCAAATAAGTTTAAGCCCTATTATTAGCTTAATTCACAATTATCTCTTTCATAGAAATATTATTATTCAACTTTCATTTTATAAGAAAATGCATATTATTTATGACTTTTATCAATATAAAGTTTATTCTTTCCATGTCAGGCAATGATCATATACTACATTTAAGATGAAACACAAAATAATGTTATAACATGCAGAAAAAATATATTGTAGAGATTAAGGGTCAGACATTAAGATGTTCCCATTTCTACATCTGTGACTCTTATTTCTGTTTTGGAGATAAATTCATTTGTACCTTTTTTTAGATTCCACATATAAACAGTATCATATGATATTTGTCTTTCACTGTCTGACTTACTTCCTTCAGTATGACAGTCTCTAGGTCTGTCCATGTTGCTGCACAGCTATAGAAAACAAACTTATGGTTACCAGGGAGAAAGGGGAGAAGGGATAAATTGAGATATTGGGATTGACATATACACCCTACTATATATAAAATAGGTAACTAATAAGGACTTATTCTATAGCACAGGGAACTCTATTCAATACTCTGTAATGGCCTATATGAGAAAGGAATCTAAAAACGAGTGGATATATGTATATGTATAGCTGATTCACTTTGCTGTACACCTGAGACTAACACAACATTGTAAATTAACTATACTCCAATAAAAATTTTTTTTTAAAAAGGTGTTCCCATTTTTGGTTGTGTAAAGAGTGATACAGTGAATATGAAAGTCAAATTTCTGCTTGTGTTGTTTTGTTTCATTTTCATGGTCAAAGGCAACACAAAACATCAAGGAGCAGTCAACAATAAAATGCTTGAAGCCAACTTATAGTACTTTGTACTTCTGCTTGAGAGCCTTGAGATGAAACTAGTTTAGTAACTTGTATAGTGTGGGCTAAAAACTGTAGATCCACTACTAAAAATTTTCTAATTTTTCAAGAAGAATAGATTGTCCTGAGATTCTATCAATTTTGAAAGGAGATATTGAAGAAATCACTGGGTTCAAGTAAATATAGAGACCACAAGGGAAAACAAAAGGCTTCTGAAGTAAGTGTGTATGGCTATAAATTTTTTTTCATATATCAATTCTTTCTAAGAATCTTTTCCCATTTAGGTTATTATAGAATATTTAGTAGAGTTCCCTGTGCTATACAGTAGGTCCCTGTTGATTATCTATTTTATATATTGTAGTGTATATATATGTATACCACATCTTCTTTACCCATTCATCTGCCAGTGGACATTTAGGTTGCTTCCATGTCTTGCCTATTGTAAATAGCACTGCAATGAACATTGGGGTGCATGTAGCCTTTCATATTATGGTTTTCTCTGGATATATGCCCAGTGGGATTGCTGGATCATATTGTAGCTCTGTTTTTAATTTTTTAAGGAACCCCCATACCGTTCTCCATAGTGGCTGCATCAATTTACATTCTACCAACAGTGCAGGAGGGTTCCCTTTTCTTCACACCCTCTCCAGCCTTTATTGTTTATAGACTTTTTGATGATGACCATCCTGACCAGTGTGAGGTGATACCTCGCAGTAGTTTTGATTTGAATTTCTCTAATAATCAGCAATGCTGAGCATCTTTTCATGTGCTTTTTGGCCATCTGTATGTCTTCTTTGGAGAACTGTCTATTTAGATCTTTTGCCCATTTTTTTATTGGTTTCTTTTTTTTTATTGTGCTGCATGAGCTATTTGTGTATTTTGAAGATTAATTCCTTGTGGGTCGCATCGTTTGCAAATATTTTCTCCCATTCTGTGGGTTGCCTTTTTGTTTTGTTTATGGTTTCCTTTGCTGTGCAAAAACCTTTTAAGTTTAATTAAGTCCCATCTGTTTATTTTTGTTTTATTTTCATTGCTCTAGGAGGTGGATCCTAAGAAATCTTGTGTGATTTATAAGAGTGCTCTGCCTATGTTTTCCTCGAAGAGTTTTATAATGTCCGGTCTTACATTTAGGTCTTTAATCCATTTTGAGTTTATTTTTGTGTATGGTATTAGGGAGGGTTCTAATTTCATTCTTTTACATGTAACTGTCCACTTTTCCCAGCACCACTTGTTGAACAGACTGTCTTTTCTCCACTGTATATTCTTGCCTCCTTTATCATAGATTAATTGACCATAGGCACATGGATTTATTTCTGGGCTTTCTATCCTTTTCCATTGATCTATAAGTCTCTTTTTGTGCCCGTACTAGTATAAATTATGTTTAAATGACCTGACTGACATAATTTTACTGAAAATTTCAGAAGGTGCAATATATTGTTTTTCCTGTATATGGTAATATTTTAATCGATGTGATAGAATTATTGTTCTAAAATCAACCCGTGGAATCAATCTTTGTATTCTCAATTCCTGTTACTAGTACACACCATGGTTCCTGGGAAACAATAATCAAGAGAAAGTCCCATTTGGCTGGCTGAATTTCACTGGGCTTTATTGGTTCATGGAATACCCCATGCCATTGATAACAAGTTATGTGCTACTTGAGGAAGCCCAACACAGAGAGATATTTTCTTACAAATTTATAAGCTCCAAAATTAGAACTTCCCAAGTCTGTATCCACTGTTTCCAATTCATCCTTCTATGTAAGTGAAAACTATTCCCTTTTATCTAAGAGGAGTTACCTTGTTCTTCAATGTGTCTATAATGACAAGGCACATTCTTGCCCCTTGCTAATCCACAAGGGAGGAAACTGTATACTTTATCTTCCATTTTCTCCTTTAGGAGCAGATCTAGATTTATAGACCTGAAACTTTTACAACTGCTTATTCTCTTTTTAAAGAATTTTATGAATACTAAATAAAATATATTTCTAAAGTGAGAAATGCCAAAACTATTACAATATTCAGAAAAACATATTATTTTATTAATAAATTACCTGACATACCTCTTAATACTAATCACATTGATTTATTGATGGATATTCACAGGAGCTTATCCCAGGAACACTTCAGTTTAGGTTATTTCACTACACCCTGGTAATATTGCCTGCCTTTTTACTAGAATCACTCTATTTTATCAGGACAAGATGCATCAGATACTGTAAGATGGACTGGATAAAATACGACTTCACACACAGGTACACACACTGTGTATTGCAAGAAATACAGGGATTCTGATTAATTTTGTTTCAGGGTATTCCAACAAAAGTATACTATGTTTATAATTGTATACACTTCATCATCATCACTGGATATATTCTTAGCAAACCTGAACTTCCATGTTGAACGGGCCACCATGTGAATTAAATCCTCTGCTTCAAAGTTCACACTCTGGATGCTTATGGAATTTTCCATGTACCAGATTCTCTTTCTGTATATTTCAAACATTATTTCTTTTCTACTGCCCTCATATTTCCTGTGTTCAGACCTCTGAACCTGCACTTCAGGCCATGACACCAGGTGAGTTGACACCATGGACAATGTAACTCTGGTTCTGCTTCTATCTCTATCTCCATTTCTCACCTCAGGCCAGGCCCTAGCATCTCTCTGTCTCCAGTTATTTATGTGTAAGATGAAAAGTCTAGACTAGATATTCTTTAACATTAATCACTGTAATTACTGAAGTTTCTAAAATACTGGGGAGAAATTTATTAGGGGGTCAAGAAGTAGATATTTGGCTAAATTAGCTATAGTGGGACTCCTCTAATCCTCAGTTTGCTCATCTATAAAATAGTATCTCCAGGAACATTGTGAAGATTAGAGGAATTAATGTATATTAAATATGTAAACTGCTAAGAGTGCCCAAAATACAGTAAATGTTAGCTTTCTTACCAGATTTATTGCAACTTTTTATAGTGATTGTTAATCTTCTGAATCTCACAGACAAGTAAATATCTCCAAAATAGTTTTGGGGGGAGAAAAACAAGCTTCAGAAAGATGAGTTTGGTAATCATGTTTAGGATGGGTTGAAAGGGAGAAAAAATTAGAGAAAGGAAAGAGATTTAGGAGAAAGGAAAGAGATTTAGGAGGCATTTCAAGAATCACAAAGTTTTGATGATTTGCTTTAGACAAAAAGTCAGTGGAAAGAGAAGAGGAGAAGGTAGGAGAAATATTAGGAAGGTAGAATTTCTGGGACTTGAAGTTTGGCTATAGAAAACATAACAAAAAAAGGGATCAGGCATGACTCCCTAATGTTATTGCCAGTTGAAATCAAAAATTTAAAGTACTAATCTTGGCACGGAATGGGGGTGACAATAAAGGGATGATGGGTCTTCTTTTGGATGAACTGACTTTTAAATGTCACTTGGAAATCCAGAAAAATAATACACATGCCAAGAAAGGTCAAACTTCAGTTGGCATAAGGTGGGTCATGTTAGACCTATTGAAAGAAGTGAAATGGTTTACCTAAAGGAGAATAGTGAACAAAGTTGGCATTGCTGGTTAGATAAGGTATGTGTCTGAGGAAAGCAGATGCCAATGGGAAAAAAATGAATAATATGTAAATAAGAAGACAAACCAAGCTCTTTCTAACTAGAGCCAACAGAATGTATTCTGAGGTACTGAGAGATGAAGCCCAGTTCCATGGAAATGCACCACTATTACAGAAAGATATCTGATAGCAGAAAAAGGGGCAATTCAATTTTCATGAATTGTATGCTTGGCACCACTGAGCATTCCTAACAATAGATAACTGTGATACTGGGTTGACCAAAAATTTTGTTTGGGTTTTTCCATAAGATGTTACGGGATACAATGGTTGGCTTGAAGTAGAGAAACAAGAAAAAAGCAAAAAGAAAGAGGAACCAGGAAAAGAAGAGAAGACATAAAAGAAATTTAATAGTGCCAGATGAAATTCTTTCCTCCAGCCATGCAAAACGGAGGTGAAGGTTCCCTGATGCCCTTATGGCAGAAAAGGATCAAGCCTCATTATTTCCACATTTCTAAAGCTGCTTCCAGCTTCCCTGTGCTGCTTATATAGCAGCACTAAATTTGCTTAGAAGGCAAACATGTCATATAGTTTTAAATCTTAAAAATGAATACCCCTTTATCATTATGTAATGTCCTTCTTTGTCTCTTACAATAGTCTTTATCTTAAAGTCTATCTTGTCTGACATGAAAATTGCTACTCCAACTTTCTTTTGATTTCCATTTGCATGGAATATCTTTTTCCATCCCCTCACTTTCAGTCTGTATGTGTCTCTAGGTCTGAAGTGGGTCTCTTGTAGACAGCATATATGCAGGTCTTGTTTTGGTATCCATTCAGCCAGTCTATGTCTTTTGGTTGGAGCATTTAATCCATTTACATTTAAGGTAATTATCAATATGTATGTTCCTATTACCATTTTCTTAATTGTTTTGGGTTTGGTTTTGTAGGTCTTTCCCTTGTCTTGTGTTTCCTGCCTAGAGAAGTTCCTTTAGCATTTGTTGTAAAGCTGGTTTGGTGGTGCTGAATTCTCTTAGCTTTTGCTTGTCTGTAAAGGTTTTAATTTCTCCGTTGAATCTGAATGAGATCCTTGCTGGGTAGAGTAATCTTGGTTGTATATTTTTCCCTTTAGTCACTTTAAATATGTCCTGCCACCCCCTTCAGGCTTGCAGAGTTTCTGCTGAAATATCAGCTGTTAACCTTATGGGGATTCCCTTGAATGTTATTTGTTGCTTTTCCCTTGCTGCTTTTAATATTTTTTCTTTGTATTTAATTCTTGATAGTTTAATCAATATGATTCTTGGCATGTTTCTCCTTGGATTTATCCTGTATGGGATTATCTGTGCTTCCTGGACTTGACTGGCTATTTCCTTTCCCATATTAGGGAAGTTTTCAACTATAATCTCTTCAAATATTTTTTCAGTCCCTTTCTTTTTCTTTTCTTCTGGGACCCCTATAATTCAAATATTGGTGCATTTGATGTTGTCCCAGAGGTCTCTGAGACTGTCCTCAATTCTTTTTATTCTTTTTTCTTTATTCTGCTCTGCGGTAGTTATTTCCACTATTTTATCTGCCAGGTCACTTACCCGTTCTTCTGCCTCAGTTATTTTTCTGCCTCAGTTATTCTGCTCTTGATTCCTTCTAGAGAGTTTTTAATTTCATTTATTGTGTTGTTCATCATTGTTTCTTTGCTCTTTAGTTCTTCTAGGTCCTTGTTAAACATTTCTTGTATTTTCTCCATTCTATTTCCAAGATTTTGGATCATCTTTACTATCATTACTCTGAACTCTTTTTCAGGTAGCCTGCCTATTTCCTCTTCATTTCTTTGGTCTGGTGGGTTTTTACCTTGCTCCTTCATCTGCTTCATATTTCTCTGTCTTCTCATTTTGTTTAACTTACTTTTTTTGGGGTCTCTTTTTCACAAGCTGCAGGTTCGTAGTTCCCTTTATTTTTGGTGTCTGCCCCCAGTGGGTGAGGTTGGTTTAGTGGCTTGTGTAGGCTTCCTGGTAGAGGAAACTGGTGCCTGTGTTCTGGTGGGTGGGGCTGGATCTTGTATTTCTGGTGGGCAGGGCCACATCTGGTGGTGTATTTTGGGGTGTTTGTGAACTTAGTATGACTTTAGGCAGCCTCTCTGCTAATGGGTGGGGTTGTGTTCCTGTCTTACTAGTCGTTTGACATGGGGCGTCCAGCACGAGAGCTTGCTGGCCATTAGGTGGAGCTGAATCTTAGCACTGAGATGGAGATCTCTGGGAGAGCTCTTGCTGATTGATATTACGGGGGACTGGGAGGTCTCTGGTGGTCCAATGTCCTTAACTCGACTCTCCCACCTCAGAGGTTCAGGCCTGACACCAGGCTGGAGCACCAAGACCCTGTCAGCCACACAGCTCAGAAGAAAAGGGGGAAAAAAGAAAGAAAAAAATAATAATAAAATAAAATTTAAAGTTATATTAAATTAAAAAAATAATCATAATAAAAGAAGAGAGCAACCAAACAAACAAATCCACCAGTGATAACAAGCACTAAAAACTAAACTAAGATAAGCATAAAAATCAGAAAAAAATCAGTCACAGACAGCAAACAGTTGCTCCAAAGTCCACCACCTCAATTTTGGGACAATTCTTTGTCTAATCAGGTATTCCCACAGATGCAGGGTACATCAAGTTGATTGTGGGGATTTAATCCGCTGCTCCTGAGGCTGCACGGAGAAACTTCCCTTTCTCTTCTTTGTTTGTGCAGCTCCTGGGGTTCAGCTTTGGTTTTGGCCCCACCTCTGCATGTAGATCTCCCTCAGCATCTGTTCCTTTTGGGAGGTCTGAGATCTTCTGCCAGCGTTCAGTAGGTGTTCTGTAGGAGTTGTTCCACATGTAGATGTATTTTTGATGTATTTGTGGGGAGGAAGGTGATTTCCACATCTTATTCCTCTGCCATCTTGAAGGTCCCCCCAAGGCACTCTTATCACTTAAGATTTTTGGTTGTTCATTAATATTTTTCAGTTTTTCTCAGCCCGGTGCTATCTGTGATTTTGACATTAGTTTCCTCTAATTTGTGTGACTCTATGGGATTGCTTTTTGATATTGGTGTTATTATTGTTTATTTTCCCCTTTAGAACATTTTTCCCCTGCCATTGTTCCTTTCTTTTTAAATTAGTTATTAATGCTTTGCAGATGTCCTCCAAACTCACGTATTATATAGTTTAACCAGAGTTGTTGACTGGCAGTATTACAGCTCGAAAATCCTGAAGTACACCAGAAGACTTCAGTTTTAGGGCTCATGGATTGCTGAAAGGCCAATTCTAGTCTGCCACCTCATTTGGGAACATTTTCAAAGTCATGGTGACACACAGGGTCACAAAATCTGGACTTCTCTTATGGTGTATTTTATATTTTTGACTAAATCTATTTATTACCTACTGGGTTTGCTCACTTGGCCCCCACACAGGTCCTTAGATTGTTGAGGTTAATTGTTCTTGGGACCTTGGACTGCAGGGGAGGGAGCAAATCAAGAAATCTGGTGACAGCAATTGAATCCTTTAAAGATATATGCTCTCTCTGTCTTCTCAGCCTTCACCAATTCTCCCGTCTCCCCAAGAAAATACCTACTACAATTTCGTTAACTTAGTAGGCATTCAATAAATGCACTTTTTTTTTCATTCAAGCAGCACTTATATATTTGGGGGTGGGGAGCTGAGAGATAAGTGTTTATTTTGGAAAAAAAAAACATGAATAAATAAGGAACTCCTCTTGGTCAGTGTTCATAATGACATTCAATATACTTATGGTACCTTGCAAATTTCAAAGCAGATTTCCATAATTTATCACCTTTTATCTCTACAAAAACTCCATATAAGGCCAGCTGAGGGGACTCAAAAGAGAGGTTAAGTAATTTTTATAAAGCCCTAAAAAAAGTGAGTATTGGAATAAAGGGCCTGAAACACTGTCTTAAGATATTGGCTCAAATATTTTTTTCTACTGTGTTCTGCTCCTTTCCCAAATTTCTTGACAGGATCCTTTTGGCTTCTTCATTAATTTTTTCATCCATTATTTAGGATTTACATTAAAAAGCATTTTGGCTTCCAAACTTAGAAAGCAAGGGATTTTCTTTTTTGAAAATTAATCTTTCTCCTACATCTACTTCACTAATCATTCATTAAAATGGGAATCTATATCTGAGCGTAAACTTTCTTCTAGGTCGTAAGAACAGATATCTTTATATAACTTTCTCTTTATTTCATCAGATTTGTATATAATGCTGGAAATTAAATCATCTCAGAAAACTACCAACATCCTTTTTAGCTTTATGTTTGAATGTAAAATACAGTGATGGATTTCAATGAGTTTTCAACTGTTCCTCTCTTTCCTTCTTTGCCTGAGGGGAAAAGGACCAACACAAAAGTGGTTTTCCATTTGGAAATTTACATGTCTCTGAAATAAATTTGTTCTGGATTACTTATGCTTTTCATAGCTTTTTTGGTTAAAAAAAAAATGACTTGGTGCTGGTGAGTTTGGGTCCAGTAGACACTGTTGGGTTGAAACAATGCTTATGGAGATTGTTTTTCTTCCTACAGCTCCAATCCCCATCTATGGGTCTCCTCTTTTTATGGTATCACTGATAAATTTGAAAGGTATATACAATGAACTCTTGAAAGTCCTTTATCTATTGTCTCTAATTGTTAATATTTTGCCTTATTTAAGAAAGTATTATTTTTCATGAGCTCTGTTACTGAGATATGTAAGTACAGAGTCCCAGGAGAGTGTGAACCAGTCTCATCAGCCCAAGAAAAGAGGCTGATGGTCTGTCTGCATATGGTGAGATTTCAACCCCAGAGAAAACCGAGGTCAGTGGAATCATCAACAACATAACCTCAAACTCAGTGTACTGAAAAGGACAGCTGTGCCAACAAGGAGAGACGAATGGAGCAGAAATGTGCTTGTTGGCTCAACAGCCCCAGCTGTGCAAGGTGACATCTGATCCAAGCATCTGTTTGTAGCCCATTAAACAGGCAGGGCCCACAGAAAACCAAGAAAATATGCAAATTATTTCAAAAAGGCAGCAGGTGTTGCTTCTAACTTGCAACAATCGTCAGGAAGTTTCATTTAAATTCATATGCCAACATGGGCAAGATTTTTCTCCTAATAGGCGATCATTCGACAATGAAGCAGAGTAGCTAAGCTGAAATTTTCCTGGGATTCAATATTCAGTATCGTCTACAGATTGGCAAGAATTGCTGCAAGATTAAGGTAACAAAGAATATTGCATTTTTAGTGTATCACAGTATCAAATTCTTTTGTTAGGTCATTCAAAAATCTGAAACAAATGAAGTAAATTTTTATGATTTTATAACGTAAAAATATGACTTGGTGATTAAGATCTGTGTTATCTCGTAGATTCATATTTTTTCCCTTGAGGAGTTATGAATTCAATGCTTTAGTTAAAATATGTGATTGTGAAAAAGAAACTGTGTCTGAAAACAACAATGCAAGTATAATCTATGAAAAATAAATTTTTATTTCTCATAGCCTAAAAGAGTAGAACTTACTTCTATAACATAAAAGAATATAGAAATTACTAGGAACATATTTAGGTTTCCGATAAAATTTTCTATTCATGATCCCTGGTAAATTAGGTTCTTGGAGCCAATTCCAATGTTGGGGTTGGGGGGGATCTCCACACAAACAGCAAGCAATTCTCAGTACATCAGCAACATGTTCAAGAATTCAACTCAGTTCTGACAGTATCTACTCAGAGATAGCATCAGCTTCCATAGGTTAAGGGTTCAGTCCACAAGACTGCCCCCCACCTCCACTTCACATCCTTGTCACAAGTCCAAGTTATTACCTGTTCTTCTAACCAGCAGACTACAAATCAGAGGTTCCAAAGACCACGCCACCCCACCTCAGGATGCCAACTACAAGTCCAGGTTGTTTGTTACCTGTACTTCTGAACAACTAGCTACAGATCAGAGGCTCCCATGACCCCTTCCTTAAGTTTGATTAATTTGTTAGAATTGGCTCACAGAATGCAGAGAAATAGATTACTTGTTTATTATAAAAGGATACAACTCAGGAAAGGCAGATGGAAGACATGCACAGAGCAATATATGAGGAAATGGCTCAGAGCTACCATGCTCTCTCTGAGCCACTCTCCCCAAATCTCCACCTGTTCACCAATTTGGAAGCTCTCCAGACATCCCACTTTGGGTTTTTTTTAGAGGTTTTATTACATAGACAAGATTAAATAATTGGTCATTGGTGAATGATTTAACCTCTAGCCCCTCTCCCCTTCCAGGAAGTCAAGTGGTGGAACTTAAAGTTCTACCTCTCTATTCATTGTTGGTTTCCCTGGCAACAGGCCCACCCTTAAATGCTCTCCAAAAGTCACCTTACCTCATTAACATAAACTCAGTCATGGAAAGGACTTATTATGAGTAACAAGTTATCCATTTCATTTTTATGGCTCTGAAGCAGATTTTAGAAGCTGAGAATAAGACTATATATTGTGACAAAGAATGCTTCCATTGCTCTTATCACTCAGGAAATTCTAAGGGTTTTAAAAGCTGTGAGCCAGGAACTGCAGAAGAGGACCAAGTATATATGTCCTATAAATCACAATATCACACCCGGTCGTATGGATTTTCAACTCAGGTTTCATTTAAATAGTACAGTTTCATGTCTCTCATCATAAGCTTAAGTAACCCTAATTTCTTTTTGAAAATAGTGTGAGTAAAAATAATGAAATTTGGAATCATAATGTCAATGTTCTAGTGGTATTAAGGAGCACAGGAAACATGTACTAACTGAAATTGCTGCCTTCTTCAATTGATTTTTTTCTGGCTAACTGACAAAGTAAGACCATTTCAGTTACAATTTAGGCAGTGTGTACAGAATGTTAATAAAACTTCTTACTTTACCACAGCACTCAAGAACAGACGTTCTTTTTTTTTTACATCTTTATTGGAGTATAATTGCTTTACAATGCTGTGTTAGTTTCTGCTTTATAACAAACGGAATCAATTATACATATACATATGTTCCATATCTCTTCCCTCTTGCGTCTCCCTCCCTCCCACCCTCCCTATCCCACCCCTCCAGGTGGTCACAAAGCACGGAGCTGATCTCCCTGTGCTATGCGGCTACTTCCCACTGGCTATCTATTTTACATTTGGTAGTGTATATATGTCCATGCCACTCTCTCACTTTGTCACAGCTAACCCGTCCCCCTCCCCATATCCTCAAGTACATTCTCTAGTAGGTCTGTGTCTTTATTCCTGTCTTACCCCTAAGTTCTTCTTCACAATTTTTTTTTCTTAAATTACATATATATGTGTGTAAGCATACGGTATTTGTCTTTCTCTTTCTGACTTACTTCACTCTATGACAGACTCTAGGTCCATCCACCTCATTACAAATAGCTCAATTTTGTTTCTTTTTATGGCTGAGTAATATTCCATTGTATATATGTGCCACATCTTCTTTATCGATTCATTTAATGATGGACACTTAGGTTGTTTCCATCTCCTGGCTATTGTAAATAGAGCTGCAATGAACATTTTGGTACATGACTCTTTTTGAATTATGGTTTTCTCAGGGTATATGCCCAGTAGTGGGATTGCTGGGTCATATGGTAGTTCTATTTGTAGATTTTAAGGAACCTCCATACAGTTCTCCATAGTGGCTGTACCAACTCACATTCCCACCAGCAGTGCAAGAGTGTTCCCTTTTCTCCACACCCTCTCCAGCATTTATTGTTTCTACATTTTTTGATGATGGCCATTCTGACTGGTGTGAGATATCTCATTGTAGTTTTGATTTGCATTTCTCTAATGATTAATGATGTTGAGCATTCTTTCATGTCTTTGTTGGCAGTCTCTATACCTTCTTTGGAGAAATGTCTATTTAGGTCTTCTGCCCATTTTTGGATTGGGTTGTTTGGTTTTTTGTTATTGAGCTGCATGAGCTGCTTATAAATTTTGGAGATTAATCCTTTGTCAGTTGCTTCATTGGCAAATATCTTCTCCCATTCTGAGGGTTGTCTTTTGGTCTTGTTTATGTTTCCTTTGCTGTACAAAAGCTTTGAAGTTTCATTAGGTCCCACTTGTTTATTTTTGTTTTTATTTCCATTTCTCTAGGAGGTGGGTCAAAAAGGATCTTGCTGTGATTTATGTCATAGAGTGTTCTGCCTATGTTTTCTTCTAAGAGTTTGATAGTTTCTGGCCTTACATTTAGGTTTAATCCATTTTGAGCTGATTTTTGTGTATGGTGTTAGGGAGTGATCTAATCTCATACATTTACATGTACCTGTCCAGTTTTCCCAGTACCACTTATTGAAGAGGCTGTCCTTTCTCCACTGTACATTCCTGCCTCCTTTATCAAAGATAAGGTGACCATATGTGTGTGGGTTGATCTCTGAGATTTCTATCCTGTTCCATTGATCTATATTTCTGTTTTTGTGCCAGTACCATACTGTCTTGATTACTATAGCTTTGTAGTATAGTCTGAAGTCAGGGAGCCTGATTCCTCCAGTTCCTTTTTTCGTTCTCAAGATTGCTTTAACTATTGGGGGTCTTTTGTGTTTCCATACAAATTGTGAAATTTTTTGTTCTAGTTCTGTGAAAAATGCCAGTGGTAGTTTGACAGGGATTGCATTGAATCTGTAGATTGCTTTGGGTAGTAGAGTCATTTTCACAATGTTGATCCTTCCAATCCAAGAACATGGTATATCTCTCCATCTATTTGTATCATCTTTAATTTCTTTCATTGGTGTCTTATAATTTTCTGCATACAGGTCTTTTGTCTCCTTAGGTAGGTTTCTTCCTAGATATTTTATTCTTCTTGTTGCAATGGTAAATGTAAGTGTTTTCTTCATTTCACTTTCAGATTTTTCATCATTAGTGTATAGGAATGCCAGAGATTTGTGTGCATTAATTTTGTATCCTGCAACTTTACCAAATTCATTGATTAGCCCTAGTAGTTTTCTGATAGCATCTTTAGGATTCTCTATGTATAATATCATGTCATCTGCAAACAGTGACAGCTTTACTTCTTCTCTTCCGGGTTGGATTCCTTTTATTTCCTTTTCTTCTCTGATTGCTGTGGCTAAAACTTCCAAAACTATGTTGAATAAGAGTGGTGAGACTGGGCAACCTTGTCTTGTTCCTGATCTTAGTGGAAATGCTTTCAGTTTTTCACAATTGAGGACGATGTTGGCTGTGGGTTTGTCATATATGGCCTTTATTATGTTGAGGAAAGTTCCCTCTGTGCCTACTTTCTGGAGGGTTTTTATCATAAATGGGTGTTGAATTTTTTCAAAAGTTTTCTCTGCATCTATTGAGATGACCATATGGTTTTTCTACTTCAACTTGTTAATATGGTGTATCACATTGATTGATTTGCATCTATTGAAGAATCCTTGCATTCCTGGAATAAACCCCACTTGACCATGGTGTATGATCGTTTTAATGTGCTGTTGGATTCTGTTTGCTAGTATTTTGTTGAGGATTTTTGCATCTGTGTTCATCAGTGATATTAGCCTGTAGTTTCCTTTCTTTGTGACATCCTTGTCTGGGTTTGGTATCAGGGTGATGGTGGCCTCGTAGTATGAGTTTGGAATGTTCCTCCCTCTGCTATATTTTGGAAAAGTTTGAGAAGGATAGGTGTTAGCTCTTCTCTAAATGTTTGATAGAATTCGCCTGTGAAGCCATCTGGTCCTGGGCTTTTGTTTGTTGGAAGATTTTTATTCACAATTTCAATTTCAGTGCTTGTGATTGGTCTGTTCATATTTTCTATTTCTTCCTGATTCAGTCTTGGCAGTTTGTGCATTTCTAAGAATTTGTCCATTTCTTCCAGGTTATCCATTTTATCGGCATAGAGTTGCTTGTAGTAATCTCTCATGATCCTTTCTACTTCTACAGTGTCAGTTGTTACTTCTCCTTTTTCATTTCTAATTCTATTGATTTGAGTCTTCTCCCTTTTTTTTCTTGATGAGTCTGGCTAATGGTTTATCAATTTTGTGTATCTTCTCAAGGAACCAGCTTTTAGTTTTATTGATCTTTGCTATTGTTTCCTTCGTTTCTTTTTCATTTATTTCTGATCTGATCTTTATGATTTCTTTCCTTCAGCTAACTTTGGGGTTTTTTGTTCTTCTTTCTCTAATTGCTATAGGTGCAAGGTTAGGTTGTTTATTCGAGATGGTTCCTGTTTCTTAGGGTAGCATTGTATTGCTATAAACTTCCCTCTTAGAACTGCTTTTGCTGCATCCCATAGGTTTTGGGTCGTCGTGTCTCCATTGTCATTTGTTTCTAGGTATTTTTTGATATCCTCTTTGATTTCTTCATTGATCACTTCGTTATTAAGTAGTGTATTGTTTAGCCTCCATGTGTTTGTATTTTTTACAGATCTTTTCCTGTAATTGATATCTAGTGTCATCGTGTTGTGGTCAGAAAAGATACTTGATGCAATTTCAATTTTCTTAAATTTACCAAGGCTTGATTTGTGACCCAAGATATGATCTATCCTGGAGAATTTTCCATAAGCACTTGAGAAAAATGTGTATTCTGTTATTTTTGGATGTAATGTCCTATAAATATCAATTAAGTCCATCTTATTTAATGTATCATTTAAAGCTTGTGTTTCCTTATTTATTTTCATTTTGGATGATCTGTCCATTTGTGAAAGTAGGGTGTTAAAGTCCCCTACTATGAATGTGTTACTGTCGATTTCCCCTTTTACGGCTGTTAGTATTTGCCTTATATATTGAGGTGCTCCTATGTTGGGTGCATAAATATTTACAACTGTTATATCTTCTTCTTGGATCAATTCCTTGATCATTATGTAGTGTCCTATTTTGTCTCTTCTAACAGTCTTTATTTTAAAGTCTATTTTGTCTGATATGAGAATTGCTACTCCAGCTTTCTTTTGGTTTCCATTTGTATGGAATATCTTTATCCATCCCATCACTTTCAGTCTGTATGTGTCTCTAGGTCTAAAGTGGGTCTCTTGTAGACAGCATATATGCAGGTCTTGTTTTTGTATCCATTCAGCCAGTCTATGTCTTTTGGTTGGAGCATTTAATCCATTTACATTTAAGGTAATTATCGATATGTATGTTCCTATTCCCATTTTCTTAATTGTTTTGGGTTTGTTATTATAGGTCTTTTCCTTCTCTTGTGTTTCTTGCCTGGAGAAGATCCTTGTAAAGCTTTGTTTTACAAGGATTGTAAAATTGTTTGAAGATCCTTGTAAAGATTTGTTGTAAAGCTGGTTTGGTGGTGCTGAACTCTCTCAGCTTTTGCTTCTCTGTAAAGGTTTTAATTTCTCTATCAAATCTGAATGAGATCCTTGCTGGGTAGAGTAATCTTGGTTGTCGGTTTTTCTACTTCATCACTTTAAATATGTCCTGCCAGTCCCTTCTGGCTTGCAGAGTTTCTGCTGAAAGATCAGCTGTTAACCTTATGGGGATTCCCTTGTGTGTTATTTGTTGTTTTTCCCTTGCTGCTTTTAATATGTTTTCTTTATATTTTTTTTGACAGTTTGATTAATATGTGCCTTGGCGTGTTTCTCCTTGGATTTATCCTGTATGGGACTCTCTGTTCTTCCTCGACTTGATTATCTATTTTCTTTCCCATATTAGGGAAGTTTTCAACTATAATCTCTTCAAATATTTTCTCAGTCCCTTTCTTTTTCTCTTCTTCTTCTGGAGCCCCTATAATTCGAATGTTCGTGCATTTAATGTTGTCCCAGAGGTCTCTCAGACTGTCCTCAGTTCTTTTCATTCTTTTTTCTTTATTCTGCTCTGCAGTAGTTATTTCCATTATTTTATCTTCCAGGTCACTTATCCGTTCTTCTGCCTCAGTTATTCTGCTATTGATCCCATCTAGAGTATTTTTAATTTAATTTATTGTCTTGTTCATCATTGCTTGTTTCATCTTTAGTTTTTCTAGGTCTTTTTTAAATGTTTCTTGCATTTTCTCTATTCTATTTCCAAGATTTTGGATCATCTTTACTATCATTATTCTGAATTCTTTTTCAGGTAGACTGCCTATTTCCTCTTTATTTGTTAGGTCTGGTGGGTTTTTATCTTGCTCCTTCATCTGCTGTGTGTTTTTCTGTCTTCTCATTTTGCTTATCTTACTGTGTTTGGGGTCTCCTTTTTGCAGGTTGCAGTTTCATACTTCCCGTTGTTTTTGATGTCTGTCCCCAGTGGCTAAAGTTGGTTCAGAGGGTTGTGTAGGCTTCCTGGTGAAGGGGACTAGTGCCTGTGTTCTGATGGATGAGGCTGGATCTTGTCTTTCTGGTGGGCAGGTCCACGTCTGCTTGTGTGTTTTGGGGTGTCTGTGGACTTATTATGATTTTAGGCAGCCTCTCTGCTAATGGGTGGGGTTGTGTTCCTGTGTTGCTAGTTGTTTGGCATAGGGTGTCCAGCACTGTAGCTTGCTGGTCGTTGAGTGAAGCTGGGTGTTGGTTTTGAGATGGATATCTCTGGGAGATTTTCACCGTTTGATTTTACGTGGAGCTTGGAGGTCCCTTGTGGACCAGTATCTGAAGTTTGCACTCCTATCTCAGAGGCTCAGCACTGACTCCTGGCTGCAGCACCAAGAGCCTTTCATCCACATGGCTCAGAATAAAAGGGAGAAAAAGTAGAAAGAAAAAAAGAAAAGAAAAAGAAAGAAAGGAAGGAAGGAAGGGAAACAAAGAAAAAGAAAGGAAGGAAGGAAGAAAGAAAGAAGAAAGAAAGGAAGAAAGAGGCTAAAAGAAAAGAAAATAAAGTACGGTAAAATAAAGTTATTAAAATAAAAAATAATTATTAAAAAAAATGTTTAAAGTAAAAACAAAAACGGATGGATAGAACCCTAGGACAAATGGTGAAAGCAAAGCTATACAGACAAAATCTCACACAGAAGCATACACATACACACTCACATAAAGAGGCAAAGGGGAAAAAATAATAAATCTTGCTCTCAAAGTCCACCTCCTCAATTTGTGATGATTCGTTGTCTATTCATGTATTCCACAGGTGCAGGTAAATCAAGTTGATTGTGGAGATTTAATCCACTGCTCCTGAGGCTGCTGGGAGAAATTTCCCTTTCTCTTCTGTGTTCTCACAGCTCCGGGGGTTCAGCTTTGGATTTGGCACCGCCTCTGCGTGTAGGTCACCTGAGGGCGTCTGTTCTTCGCTCAGACAGGATGGGGTTAAAGGAGCTGCTGATTCGGGGGCTCTGGCTCACTCAGGCCGGGGGGGAGGAAAGGGTTCGGAGTGCGGGGCGAGCCTGAGGCGTCAGAGGCCGGCGGGACATTGCAACAGCGTGAGGTGCGCCATGCGTTCTCCCAAGGAAGTTGTCCCTGGATCTGGGGACCCTGGCAGTGGTGGGCTGCACAGGCTCCCGGGAGGGGAGGTGTGGATAGTGACCTGTGGTCGCACACAGGCTTCTTGGTGGCGGCAGCAGCAGCCTTAGCGTCTCATGCCTGTCTCTGGGGTCCACACTGATAGCCACGGCTTGCACCCGTCTCTGGAGCTCCTTTAAGCAGCGCTCTTAATCCCCTCTCCTCACGCACCAGGAAACAAAGAGGGAAGAAAAGGTCTCTTGCCTCTTCGGCAGGTCCAGACATTTCCCCGGACTCCCTCCCGGCTAGCTGTGGTGCACTAACCCCTTCAGGCTGTGTTGACGGCGCCAACCCCAGTTCTCTCCCTGCGCTCTGACATGAAGCCCAAGCCTCAGCTCCCAGTCCCCGCCCACCCCAGCGGGTGAGCAGACAGGCCTCTCGGGCTGGTGAGTGCTGGTCGGCACTGATCCTCTGTGCGGAAATATCTCCGCTTTGCCCACCGCACCCCTGTTGCTGCGCTCTCCTCCGCGGCTCCGAAGCTCCCCACCTCCGCCACCAGCAGCCTCCACCCGCGAAGGGGCTTCTAGTGTGTGGAAACCTTTCCTCCTTCACAGCTCTCTCCCACTGGTGAAGGTCCCATCCCTATTCTTTTGTCTCTGTTTTTTCTTTTTTCTTTTGCCCTACCCAGTTACGTGGGGAGTTTCTTGCCTTTTGGGAGGTCTGAGGTCTTCTTCCGGCATTCAGTAGGTGTTCTGTAGGAGTTGTTCCATGAGTAGATGTATTTCTGATGTATCTGTGTGGAGGAAGGTGATTCCGCGTCTTACTCTTCCACCATCTTCCCCCTCTCCAAGAGCAGACGTTCTTAACACAGGATGCTTGCATAAGAATCAGGAGACCCATGAATTCGGATAAAGATGTTTTTATATCTTTATTTTTACTAACCTTTAATTCATGTTTAGAATTTCGTTCCATTATTACAGCAAAAATCACAGCTGCATGAGCAGTATTATGATTCTATCCTCAATAGAAATCAGAGAAATTCTTATATAAAATATCTTTGCTGTAGCAGACACCTCAAAGTATCTTTTTTACATGTCATAACTTTGAAATTATAGTATTGCTTCCATTGTTAGGTCTTCTTAATTAAAGTACTTTTTATAACTTCTGAAAGGTTTCTGCACCCAATTTCCAAGCCTGAGGGAGATTTCTCCATCACCAACAATTTTTCACACCAGCTGGGTGTGCTACAATTCAACTCAATTCTGAGTGAAAGGCTCAGTGGGGCAAGACTGCCCTCCAGTTCAGACCCCAACCAGAAGTCCAGGTTTTTACCTGTACTTCTGAATGACTGACTATAAATCAGAGGTTCCCATGGCCCCCCTCCTCACTTTTGATTAATTTGCTAGAGCAGCTCACAGGACTCAGAGAAACATTTTACTTACTAGGTTACCAATTTATTAAAAAGACCATTAAAGGATACAATCATGAAGAGATATGTAGGGCAAGGTCCTAAATAAAGAAGTTTCTGTCCTCATGGAGTTTGGGGCGCAGTGCAGTGCCATATGGAAGTGTTCTGTTTCCTCAGCCTGGAAGCTCTCCAAACCCCCTCCTTTTAGGAATAATTAGAACCAGTGAGACTATTTTGGATTATGATCTGGAAATGAATTGAGAGTGATGGATTGCAAGGTAGTGTTGAAATTCGGGTCCTACAGATCATAATTGCCTTAGACTGGAGATACTTAAGAAAACATTATAAAAGGCAACAGTATAAAAATTGGTAAAATGAAAGGTAAAATATTAGGCTTTCAAAGATGACTCTAAGAAAATGAGTGCAGAGTTTGTATGTTATGTGGGAAATCCCAAGAGGAAACATGCCTATGTGCAGTGTCAAAAGGAAAGATTCAGTGTTGGAAATTTAGTCACTAGTGTTGGCTCTTCTAAATTTTTTTTCCCTTGTAACTTTAAAGTTTCATCTGTTTTCTTAGAGGTCTCAGAAAAAGACTTTTGAATCTATATATTTTTTAGGATCTTCTAGTTGTTAGGCAACCTCTAGTTTAGCTCTTTGTATGATCTAACCCCTACTCATGTGTCTAGTTAGAAATTATACCCCAGTCTTGAAGGCTAAATGGTTTTCTCACATCCACAATATAGGATCTTAATTATACCTTAATTGTATCTGCAAAATTCTGAGGATTGTAAGAGTAGCTTATGGGCAACAACTTGATGACCTTGAAGGATCCGCTCTCCTCCTTGCAAAGCACTTTCCCTAAGTCAGTGGAGGTTAAACCTGTCTTTCATTTTAAAATTAGGGGAGGGAAATGTACAAAGTAAAATTTTAAACTTAATACCTTGCCATATCTATTTTTAATAAAGCTTTAAATGCAGCAAAGGAAATACATTTTCTAGTCTGGTACCTTAACTCTTTCCATAACTGTGTCACATGAGTTGATGGATGGTGTTCAGGGCTGGGACAGAGATTTACAGGTCATTATCTTAGATGAGATTAGTGAAACTAAAACTATGGGACTTGTGCTGGGTAAACAGCATAGACAAGAATGGATTCTTGCAGAAAAAGCCTGGCACAAAATGTAGGAAACAAAATATTAAAACAATAAGACCTTAATAAGCATCAAAGAAAATGAGGACAATTACTTTGATCGTGGCCTTAAAGCAATTGCTTTATTAAAGTGTTGGGTGGAAGGGAAGGAGGTTCACAGCACTTCAACCACAGCGTTCTAAGGAAAGGATAAGTGATATAAAAATAGGTATTTTTTTCTTTGAGAATTTGGCTGAGAGAAAGAGTTCAAACCATAGTTGTAAATGGTAATGAGATTTTAATACAGCCAGTATCTCAGAAATAATGAGATAATGATGGGAACCATTTTCCTTGAAATAAAATACAGAAAACGAAGAAGCAGATCAATAAGCATTCTGAAATCAGTAAAGAAATTCAAAAAGTTAAATAAGAATATGACACAGATTTAAAGTACTGTTAATTTTGCTTCTCACCAATAGATTTCTAAGTGGTATTCAATCACTAAAGTGTTGGCATAGTATTACAGAACAATCATATTAAGTTTGAAAACAATTGAATTTCAAATAAAAATTCAAAAAGAAAAGAATTAACATTATTAATATTTATTTTATTTTATTTTATGTTGGATAATGTATCCAAAAAATATAAAATGCAGACCTACCAGCTAAAAAATATATTATATTTTATAAAGTAAATCAAATGTTTTAAGTCAGTGCTGCCCAATAGAAATATAATATGAGGAACATATATAATTGTAGATTTTCTAGTAACATATTAACAGTATAAAAAAATAAGAGGTGAAATTAATTTTAATATATTGCACTTAACCTAATATATCAAAATACTATCATTTCAATATTTAATCAATATAAAAGTGTTTAATGAGATATTTTTTGCCCTTTTTTTCATAGGTTTTTGAAATTTAGTGTGTACTTTACACTTATAAGACATCTTATTTCAGACCAGCCGCAGTTCAACTGCTTAGTAGCCATGTGTAGTTCTGTACTGGGAAGTACAGATTTAGATAATTTTTCATCTCAAATGGAATATTTTATTTCAAAGTGACCATTCTATAATTTAATATTCTGAAGAATTTTAAAAGAAGTCACAATTACCTATGTGATTCATTATTACATGTTTTAACTCTTTCCTATAAGAATTCTCTCTTTATTCTCTTCCTTTCTCCTGGCCTCCAATTGAGTTATTCTACTTCTTTAGACTGTTGAGATTTAGACCATTTTTATTTTCCTCTATAAACGTATTTCTGCAACAATATATTATTTTCTTTGTTTTACATGTAAATGTGTTAAATGTTCACACCATTCTTTATAAACCAGTTCCTCCAAACTAAAATCTTAACATAAATGTATTGTTCTTTGGACTTAACCAAAACCTCATCCTTGATGCCCATTAGGAAGGGATCAGAGGAGTTGCAGTCCTTGATTTATCACATTCCTTCTTCTTAATTGACTATGGCAGGTACAAAATGGTTGCCACACTTTTTCTCAGATATTGAGATATTGGTCTTTGGCCTCTCCCTCTGAATATAGTTAGGCCTTTGATTGTAGGTCTTTCACTGTCTATTGACTGG
This sequence comes from Stenella coeruleoalba, assembly GCF_951394435.1. Classification (NCBI taxonomy): domain Eukaryota; kingdom Metazoa; phylum Chordata; class Mammalia; order Artiodactyla; family Delphinidae; genus Stenella; species Stenella coeruleoalba. The sequence goes on from NC_137154.1 coordinate 33,056,704, forward strand.
ATTTTGTCACTAAGTCAATTTTGGAGGCTGCTTTGAAATCTACAAATGCTCATCTGTTGTCTTTATACAACAGATATAATACAAGTGCAATACAGAGATGTAACAAGTATGTACAGACACATACAACAGGTTTAATGTCATCAGGATGCTCTTTGTACCCCACTCAGAATGCTGTAGACATTTCTACTATCTATAGTCATTACACTTTGCTGTGTTAGAAGTGAAAGTCCAGCCATGTTTTCTTCCTCATTAAAGTTGATTAAATTGTACTTCTTTGGTTCTTTTCTGTTTGTTTTTCTTTTATATTTGACATTCAACAATGTAACAAAGCATGGCTTGATTTTTTTCATTCTGGATCATTTTTTTTTGTCTAACACAAGCTAGTCCTTTAAATATTCAGATCCAATTCTTATTTCAGGAAACCATTTTTTAATCATAATATCTTCTTTATCTTTCTAATATTTTTTATTAGTTATATTTCTGTGGGAGTATTTTGGACCATGTATATGTTTCATTCTCTTTTCCACTGTTCTAAGTGAATTTTTTCTTCATTTAATGAAAAAACCAATCTTTTCTTCTACAGAAGAAACATGATTTTCAATCTTGAATTATCTCATCCATTTATATATGAGTTCTTGATAGATTTATTTTGTTCGTCAATTTGTTTCTTTAGTTCTGCAATTTATATTTCTCTCTGTTGTTTCATCCTCAAGTCTTTGAGATCTTGTCATATTGAATTAATTTTCTCAGCAAGTTTTTCTACAGCAATTCTTTATGAGTCTGAAATGTTATACTCTTCTTAGAGGATTTAATTTTCTGTCTTAGTATTTTTTACTGTTCTTCTGCATGTAAACTCTACTTTTATTTGTTCCTAATTTTCTTTACCTAGATGATTTTTAAAAGAGATATAATGTAATCTATTTTCTTTATTTATTATGTGGAAATCTTCTGTCACTAACTTTACCTTACCTGAAACCTGTTTGTCTTCTTCACCAAACTGTAATCTAAATGTCCTTTGTTTTTGTATGTGGGTGTAACCAAAGAGAGGGAGAACTCGGTAGGAATACTGTGAATACTTTATTGAAGGAAATGGTTCTAGGTTGGTTGGTTTGTTTGTTTTTCTATGACATTTTGGTAGAGGTCTTGTTAAATGTTCTCCATCAAATACGAATTATACATCCCACTTCTATGGGGGGATATTGTTGGAATTTGCACTATATTCCCAATACAACTTGTGGAACCAGGACACCTACTTACTTGAGAAGCAGTCAGAATTTTTTATTCATTTAAAAAATTTACCCTTATATAGTAGCTGTAATCACAAAAGAGCACAAAAACATATGAAGAATTAAAAGAATTATTTTATATAGATTTATTTATTATTACAATATATATATATTGCCCATGTTTACAAGGTGAAATTTTACAATGATTTTGCAAAATAATCATATGATCCTTGCCAAATTACACTATATTGAAACAAAACATAATAAGCATAAAATCTCTTTTGCTTTCAGCCTAAATTCAGTTACTCTATGTTATAAAAATAGTAATGCAAAGAAAATTTAATATTATATATGCACATGTGTAAGGAAGAGACATATATCTTCAGAAAGAAATGTTGACTAGATTCTATGATGTTGACATTGCTTACAAATGTTATAGATAAGGAAGTCAATTAAAAATCAAGATTAAAATGAATTAGCATCATTTAGTTCAAAGAAGAAATTAGAAATAAATATTCATTAGTTCTTTCAAAAATATACCTACTGAGCTTCCATCGCAAGTACGGAAGTTTTCTAGATTCAAAGTATACAGCAGAAAATGAGGCAAAGTCTTACATGCTAGAGGAGGCGATAGACAATATATTGTTATAAGTAGACAAATAAATATGCAATACAACTGGAGACTCCATGAAGAAGAATGAGGTAGAACAAAGGATAGAGAGATATAGTTGGCTAATTGGGTGTGTTGCTTTTCAAAGAGACCTAAATGAAACGATTTGTGCACCTAATATATTTTATGAAATAACTTGGGGAATGTAGTTCAAGCAAAATATTTCTAGTTTATTTTCATGAGAGTTAGATGTGTTGTGTCTATTCATAGGATTTGGCACTTATACAAGAGAAAATATTTCTGAGTATTTAGATAAATTTTGAATACACTCTCAACTAAGTAATGGAAAATCATAGGACAATTGTATTGATGGTGTGAAAACAATGGCAGAAATTTAAAGGAGTGTCAGCTCATATTAAATATGCTATTGAAATGTGTTCAGACAGTCATGGGGTGTTAGGTAGATAAGCATTAGTAAATTAAGGTGATGACAGCATTAACCAAAAACATGTCAAATTATGCCATACAAATGTGAATTGATTAAGTTTTTAAATTGCTGACATTCCAAATTCATTTTTAATGAAACAGGAAGTGGTTTACAGAATGTCCATTTTTATACTTAATTTCATTGGCTGTCCTGAGGGAAGGTGATGGTACAAATTTTTCTGAGACAAGAAATCCCTATTTTTTCATGACAAAGAAAATTCATTATTGGAATACTTATCTGGTATAACATGATTATACCAACTTGCATGCTTTGCTATTTTTAACAAGCTAAGTAAACTTGATTAGATAATTCTGTGTTGCAAAGGTACCACCTTGAATTCAATTCTCATTGATGCAGAATTCAATGAGAAAATTCGAGCAAGGTTTGGGCTCATTTAACAATTTGACTTTTACAATTTTGAGTGCATTAATTTTAAAAATAAGCAATACAGTCTCAGAGATTTTTAAATTATATTCTTGGGAATGCAAAAATGTTATATGGTATATTTGGAGAGGTACATCCAACCTGAAAATTAAACTACAATTGCTGTTAACCTACTCATCAACTCCCTCTAAATGAAAAATTGACTAATTCAAGAAAATACTTTCTACTTTAATTTTTTAAATAAATGGCATTTTATTTTTATTTTCATATTTCTGGCCCAAGCAAGCTGAGCATTGCTTGCTTAGACATTACATAAGTATTACATTCATAATATTTATGATTAGAATGCATTTTAGTATCCCATTTTACAATGGAAATATGATTCACAATGTCTGGTAATCAAGGTTTTCTAGATAGTATATATCCAATTTAAAATAGAGAAATAAATTGATATAAAATACAATTGTTATCTAGAATAGCCAGTTTAAAATTTTTATTAAAATTAGAATGATTTAAAAGTAAATTAGTAACTAGTTTTATAATAAGCGAATGTTAACATTTTATGGTATATAAACGTTTAATTACATAGAAAAATGTCATTATTTAAATATTAGAGTCTCGCATGTAACTATGTGTGGAATAAATGATTCCTCAGCTAGAAATTTTGGAAATCACTATTATGAAAAATATAGAACCACTGAAGGGTTTTGCAAAGGATTATATTTGAATTTAGATAGCTCCTTAAGGCCGCACAGTGAAAAATCTAATAAGGTGGGTACAATGGGAAGCAGGAAGGACAATCCGAACCCTATTATAAAATTGCAGAACATAGTGATTAAAAAGCTAAATTTTGAAGGGTGGTAATAGAGATTGAGAAGAGGGAAATAACCCAAATGGATTCAGAATTATTTCGGGAATGAAATCAAGATGTTTTTATTAATTGGAAGTGAGGAACAAAAATATATTCTGTGCTATAATGATAAGGCTTCATTATTGCCAAGACTGGTCATATGATTAACCATGGGAAGAACCAGGGCTAAGAACATATTCTTCTCACTAAATCGAAAAACGTAGTAGCTGTTAGTCTCCTGGGAGGGGTGCAAGAGTAGTGTTAATATTCCTGGCATCTCAGTGAAGATTTTGGTCTCACCTATAATTCTGTTTCTACCTCATGGCAGCAACACAGAGTCTATACAATGTCCCATTGAACTAGGAACACATATGGACTAAACAACTGATCCTGAAGCCTGAGGATTTACTGTAAGGGAAATGGAAGCAGGCCGACTAGGTGTACTGTCCTAACTTCATCATTAGTTGGCTAATTAATGACTAATCATTGGAGGGTACTCATCTAAGACTGAATATGCTCTATAGCATTGTGTTGGTGCTTCTGGAATACTTCCAGTAATGGAGAATTCTCTGTTTCCTGTGACTACACACTTTAATTTGGATAATGCTAAACATTAGGATGCTCTCTCTTGATTCCAACTAGAATTACCTTACCTTTCAACAAGTAATGCTGGATTTATCTACTATCTGGGGCCACACAGAACGAATTCTAATTTCTCTTTGATTTTCTACTGCTTCCAAATATGCAGGCAATTTTCATACTTACATCCCTGACTAATAATTACTTCTGTAGATTAAATATCCTTATTTCTAAGTCCCTGCATTGATTTCTCACATGATATGATTCTAATCCTGGCAATTGTCCCTTGAATGTGCTACAATGTGTCTGCAACTCTCAACTCTTGTAGCATTTTATGAAAAATTCAGACCTTCTATCCTACAGTCCCATGGTGCTTCTAGAGTAGAAGATGTTCCTTGGCTCTGCCTTGTGTTTCTATCATGTCATTTGCTGGCAGCTGGGCATTCCTGCACAGTATCAAGTTGAAAATTTCAGATGAGGGCTGTAAGAACAGTATGATGATAGTCACTCGTGGTCGGTTTTCCCTGGGAGCTTCAGTGGAACCCACTCAGGTGTTGCATACAATTGTGCAGTGAAGGGTAAGTGCCACATCAGCTGCCATCCCCCTGTTCTCACTGCATCAAGAAGAGTGCACCACCCTCCCTCCCTCACTTGCAACCCTCCTTTTATGCACAGCTACCCAAACCAAATGGGAAAAACTGGAATAAATAGCTAAAATACTAGCATGTTTCTTTGTAAACCCACTCAGGCAGGGTTGAATATGCAACATTAAAACTCACGCCAGGTTTCAAGACAGCCAGATCAACAAGCACTTGAACACAGAAAACTAACTCAGAAAGGAAAACAGGTGGAAATATTGGCTAGGTTATGTCACCTGATACATTTCATGATAGTTCTTTTTCATTAGAGTAGCACTAAGGTGGTGCGTATCATGAAGCAGCGAGCACCAGGAAGCAGACTTGAAATTCCCTGCATTATCTATGCCCTAAAAGTTAATTATTCTTGAATAGTTTCTCTAATTCCTCAAATCATTGACTGAGCAGGTTGCTCAATACCCAAGGAATGTATTTTTATTTTTGTTCTCTAGAATAGTCTCATTTAAATGGAAGAAACAGACACTTACTGAACACCCACAAGTACTAAGTACTATACTAATACACAGGCTATATTCAAGAACTTTAGCACTAGATCTTGAATATTTACTTGTGTGTTCTAATTTATTTCTCAGTAGTATTTCTATAGGCACCATTACCATTGTTTTATAGATAAACTGAGGCTGAGAAATCAAGCAATGTGCTCACAGTGAGAAAACCAACCCAGAGAGAACTGGGATTTGACTCTCATCTGACTCAAAGCTGACACCTATGGTCTTGTCCACTTGTGCACTCTATTGTGACTCTGATTTCATATCTCCCATTAAACCGCTTTTCTGTCAGTGAAAGGCTACATCAATTTAATGGAATATGTGTTTCTCCGTACGTTTCTAACTATACATACAAACAATAAGCATTCAAGATAAAGTACTAAATTATCAAGTGTTTAAAAAAATTAGGAGTTTCTCTCTTGAATAAAAGGATCAATTTTTATGATACAACGGCTCTCCTCTTCTATATTATCTAACTCCTACACAAGTATGAGGTCAATTTAAATTTCCTCTGGGTCTTGAATACCTAATCCATCTTTGGTTAGCACCAAACAATTTAGTGCTGATAGTAATTGATTTTGTTTTGTTCATTTAGCTTTTACTGTAGTCTGTTATTTTTTTGTGGAAAGCAATAGAAAAGAGGTCTTCCTCTTGAATATCTGATCAAACAAGCATTCAACAGATCTATCTGATCAAGGGGAAAAAAATAATCCAATTTCTAAAAGATTATCTTGCTTCTTAATGTTCATGAAAATGCATCTTGCAATACTCACATATTTTAACATTTTCGTGATGCCCCCTAGTAGAAAGAGAAGCAGTAATGACATCAACAGGACCTAAGCTGAATTCTGGCTTCAACATTTTCTGGTTGTATAACCTTTAGAAAGTATTTAAACATATATTTATATTCTATCATCTGTAAACAGAGTTTCTTTCCATCATGAAGTTGAGTTGAAGACAAAGGCAATGACATAAAAGGCAACTAGTATTGTCTCTTATTTGGTCTATTCTTGCCAGAACTAAGGAGTATAACTAACTTCAGGAATAAAAACTGCAGATGTTGTCAAATAATTCCTAACAAAAACAAAACACTTCTCACAAAAAAAAAAAAAAAAAAAAAGGACAAAAGTCAGCATATCAATTCTTATTGGGCTGAAGAGTTAGGAGTGATAAATATTTAAAGAAATTCAATTTTCATGCCCCTAATTCTAATGCTTTTTTCTATTTTCTCTCCCTTCCCTAAGTATGTTATTGGTCTAAATCTGCTTAGAAAAATGCTTTTGTGTTTGTTCCTTTTTGAGTATAACACTAGCTATTCTGAAGCCTGCTGACATTGTGTACAATAATGATTTGAATACTCAGCTCACTATTTTCCTACCTACCTATTGCCAATTTCATAATGAAAGAAGAAAATATGTTTTCAAAGGAAAAGAAAGTGAGAGAGAGGGTCAGGAGAACGGTGAGAAGCACACAGACAATAGCACTGTGAGGTTTTCAAGCATTTCCTCTTTTTTTCATTAAAGATGAAGAGCATGAGATAGTTTTCTTGAATATATTGGAAGCTATTTAACTCATTTATGTAAAGGCTTCTTATTATCAAATTGTTATTTTCATAATTGTAAGGAGTGGAGAGGAACTGGCCAGACTGCAACCACTCACATTTCTTTGAAATGCAGATTCTGTAGTTTACAAAATCCTGAAATTAGGACACAGCTCCGGGGGTGGGAAGGTAAGATGGTGGGAACTCTAACTCATGAACATTTGACTGCTGCAGTTGTTATGTTCAGATATTTCCACAAATATTATTTTTCAAAACAAACAGAAACACACTGTTTTCAATAAATCTAATCAGCAAAGTGCCCGGTAATTGGCCTCTTAACAACTTGTTAGTATTTTCCTTGAAGTAGTCCTCCAAAAAATTTAAAACATGCATTACTTGGCCATTTTAAATTCCATTAGGGATAAATTTTGGCACTTTGGTTACCATTATTTCTCAAGAGAGTATAAAGAAGCTATTATACAGAAAATTATAGAAGTATGCATAAACAATGAACTTGACCACCTACAATAAACACATATATTGTCTTAGAAAAAGTCTTTTCCACTTTCCCCTCTTTTTCTATCAATCCTGAGCAAATCAAGTCTTGCACATTACTTAAATTTCAGTCTCTTTAACCTTGTATAACAAAATGGATCATTGATTTTAGGAGGTAATATTGCACAGTGATTAAAAGTAGAAACAAAACATACATGAGTTCAGTACTACATTCTGTACACATTAGTGGCATACCCTTGGACTAGCTACTTCATAATTTTGAACCTCAGATTCTATCTATAAACTCTGAAAATTATAACACTGTATTTATTCAATACAAGTTTCGGGGATAAATGAAGGAGAACTGGCTTTCAGATCTTAGGCAGACACATAGTTAAGAGCTCAATGACTACAGGCCCCTTCTTATTTATTTCCATTAAGCCCAGAATAACTGGATTGAGCACATGTGTGATGCAGCAAGGATACAGTGTCACCAAAGAAAAAAAGAAAATGAATCTAATATTTCATAGTTGTGTTTCAAATAAGTATCAAAGGTTGTAGCAATTACAAAAGTGTTTATTGTAAGTGAAAAAAGCCCAACCATGAGTGTATTTACATATGAGGGTATCATTTCCTTATATGATATGAGGTAATGAAGTGTGTTACTACTGGCATCAGTGGTTCAGTTTCTCAATGACACCATCAGAGACTCAAGATTTTCTATTTTAAAGTTTCACTATTTTTGGCTTTTAAATTTGCTCCTCTGCATTTAGCCATGGGTGTTATATGACTATTTCTTTTCTAACCACCATATCCATGTTCAATATAGCACTAAGTGGCGTGTGGGTGCTATATGTGGGGGACAAATAATTCTGTTCTGATGATTTCCAGTATCTCAGTAAAGACTTTGGCTGATGTTTTATTGTCTAGATCTGGCTCAAACTGTTACTTCCAGTAGTAATTGATAGCAAGTTTTTCACTGGGAAAATTGCTACTTTCAACAAATTAAAGCCTTTGTTCACAGGAAAAACATTCTCCACAAAGTGAGTATAGAGAGAACATACCTCAAAATAATAAAGGCCATACATGACAAACCTACAGCCAACAACATATTCAATGGTGAAAAGCTGAAAGCGTTCCATCTAAGATAAGAAACAATACAGGGATGTCCTCTCTCAACATGTTTATTCAACATAGCATTGGAAATTCTAGTCACAGAAATCAGACCAAAAAAATAAATAAATAAAATGAATTCCAATTGGAAAGGAAGAAGTAAAACTGTCGCTGTTTTCAGATGACATGATACTATACATAGAAAATCCTAAAGATGTCACCAAAAAAAAAAAAAACCACAACACATTAGAACTAATAAATAAATTCAGTAAAGTTGCAGGATATGAAATTAATATGCAGTAATCTGTTGTTTTTCTATACACTAACAATGGACTATTAGAAAAAGAAATTAAGAAAAAAATTCCATTTACAATTGCATCAGAAAGAATAAAATACCTAGGAATAAATCTAACCAAAGAGGTAAAAAACTTGTACTCAGAAAACTATAAGACATTGACAAAAGAAACTGAAGATGACACAAACAAATGGAAAGACATACCATGCCCATTGGTTGGAAAATTAATCTTGTTAAAATGATCATACTACTCAAGGCAATCTATAGATTCAATGGAATTCTTATCAAAATACTGATGTCAATTTTCATAGCAATAGAACAATTCTAAAATATGTAATGGAACACAAAAGACCCAGAATTGCCAAGATAATCTTGAGAAAGAAGAACAAAGCTAGAGTTATTATGCTTCCTGATTTCAAACTATACTACAAGGCTAAAATAATCAAAGCAGTATGATACTTGCACAAAAACAGACACAGAGATCAATGGAATAGAATAGAGAGCCCAGAAATAAACCCATACTTGCATGGTTACTTAATCTGTGACAAAGGAGACAAGGATACACAATGGGGAAAAGACAGCATCTTCAAAAAATGATGTTGGGAAAACTTGAAGGCAACATGCAAAATAATCAAACTGGACTAGTTTCTCACACTATAAACAAGAATAAACTCAAAGTGGATTAAAGCCTTAAATGTAAGACCTAAAACCATAAAACTCGTAGACAAGAACATAAGCAACTTGCTCTTGGACATGTCTTAGCATTGTTTTTTGGATGTCTTCTCAGTCAAGGGAAACAAGAGTAAAAATAAACAAATGGGGCTGCATCAGACTAAAAAGCTTTTTCATGGCAAAGAAAACTATCAGCACAATTTAAAAGTCATGTACTAAATGGGAGAAGATATTTGTAAATGATATATCTGATAAAAGGTTAATACCCAAAATATAAAAAGAACTCATACAACTCATCATAAACAAACAAACAACCGGATTAAAAAATAGAGGGGGCTTCCCTGGTGGCGCAGTGGTTGAGAATCTGCCTGCTAATGCAGGGGACATGGGTTTGAGCCCTGGTCTGGGAAGATCCCACATGCCGTGGAGCAACTAGGCCCGTGAGCCACAACTACTGAGCCTGCGCATCTGGAGCCTGTGCTCCACAACAAGAGAGGCCACGACAGTGAGAGGCCCGTGCACCGCGATGAAGAGTGGCCCCCGCTTGCCACAACTAGAGAAAGCCCTTGCACAGAAACGAAGACCCAACACAGCCAAAAATAAAAATTAATTAATTAAAAGAAGACTCAACATTAAAAAAAAAAATACAGGCAGAGGTCCTGAGTAGATATTTTCCCAAAGAATACATATAGATGGCCAATAGGTACATGAAAAGATACACAACATAACTAATCACCACAGTACTACAAAATAAAAGCACAATGAGATGCCACCTCACACCTGACACAGTAGCTATCATCAGAAAGACAACAAATAACAAGTATTGGTGAGGATGTGGAGTAAAGGTAACCCTCATGCATTGCTATAAATTGATGCAGCCACTATGGAAAAAATATGAAGGTTCCTCAAAAAATTAAAAATAGAACTGCCAATATGATTCAGCAATTTTACTTCTGATTATTTACCAGAAGGAAAAAAACCCACTAACTCAAAAAGATATATGCACCCCAATGTTCATTGCAGCATTTACAATAAGCAAGATATGAAGCAACCTTAATGTCAATCAACAGACAAATGGATAAAGAAGTGGTATATGTATACAATGGCATATTAGCCATAAAACGGAATGAAATCTTGCCATTTGCAGCAACATGGATGGACATGAAGGGTATTATGCTAAGTGAAATAAGTCAGACAGAGAAAGACAAATACCACATGATCTCACTTATATGTGAAATCTAAAAAAGAAAACATACAAACAAAACAGACTGAAAATAGACTCATAGGTACCAAAAACAAATGGGTGGTTGTCAAAGGGAGGGTGGCTGAAGGATTGGCAAAATAGGTGAAATGGGACTAAAATTTACAAACCCCCATTTATATAATAAGTAAGTCACAGGGATGTAATTACAGCATAAGCAATGCCAACATATATTGTAATAACTTTGAATGAGATAGGTGGTTACTAGGCTTATTATGGTGATCATTTCATAATGTATGCAGATGTCAAATTATCATGTTGCACACCTGAAACTGACCTAACATTGTATATCAACTATATTTCAATTAAAGAAAAAGAATTACTTCTCCTCCATAAAAGTAACAAAGAAGTGGCATAAACTGTCAGAATTAACTTTTTTGGAACTCTGGAAATTCACCAGTTTTGCAGCAGCCCAGGGATCACTTATTTTTTAAAAAAGATGAGATGAGAAAGATGTGAAATGATGATGAGAAAAGATGAGAAAGATGAGAAATGGCAGAAACTATGAATAACAACTCATGTAGAGAAAATACATGTAGACTAGAAGATGAAGGAGACTGATCAAAAAGGAGAGAATAAGAAGCAGATTTAGAGTTACTTATTCCCACATGTGGCAAATCCTGAACATAAGCTCTAAGTAACCACCACTACTGAGGTGTCTCTGATGGCCTTGGAGCAGAAAAAAACCGTCAACCGCTATTCACCTGGAATCCTGTGTTTTCAGTTGAGGCTTCCATAAACTCAGCATGATTTCAGTTAACATGAGAAAGCCTAGACAAAATAGCTCAATAATATCTGACTGTGGATGAAGTCAAATAGGATTTAACTCACACAGAACTCAAACAGTATAATGTGTGTTTCTAAAGGATTAGCCCATAAATGCATGAGGGTCACATTTAGCTGTTTCACTATAGTGTTAGATTTTTTAGTTTATTTACTTGATTCTGATTTAAACAAATCTCCAAACCCAGATAAAATTAAGTGATCACTAATGTCTTAACTAGTCATCTCCCAAGACTACACATCTTCAAGACATTTTATAAAACTTCACCTTACAAGTTACCATCTTGTAGAGAGAAAAATGAATCATTATTTTTATCTCATCTCATTAAAAACCATATTACGATGAACTTCATAATCTGCCTTATATAGCAACTAGAACAATTTGCTGTTTTTAAAAGTTGATCACCTATCTGTGAAGAATGAAAAAGTTCATTTACTGAGTTTGTTCAGAGTAATTTGTTCCAGGTTCCAGTGACATATCCTACTGAGCAGGTCTAGAAATGTCTCATGTATCATTGAAATAACTCCCCGTCTATCGAGGGTGACTAAATTGAAGAACATTCATTTGAATGATGTAAAAAAAAAAGTTCTGGCTAGAGCCTGTGTCTTTTATTTAATAATAGGAGGAGTTCAGAAGTCTAAGTGATGATACTGTGTTTTCTCAAGATTTAGCTTTACTGTGTCAAAAGTTAACTTTAACTAGTTTTGAAACTCTTCTATCATGTCAACCAAACAGTTTATTTTATTATATTGCCTGAATTTAAATGGCAGATCCTCCAAACAAAAATAATATTAAACGTTAACACATATAGGACACTCTCCATGTCAGTTACAATTTTAAGCCCTTTAATAATTCAAAAAATCCTTACGACATATACAGACAAGATAACTGACACATGAAGTATTAAGTAATTCATTCATGATCACATACCAAGTGAAAAGTGAAGTTGGGAAATTCACAGCTATAAATGCCTATGTTAGAAAAGAAGTATCTAATAGCAATAATGTACGCTAACATTTCAGAAAGTAACAAAAAGAAGAGCAAAAAAAAATAGAAACCCAAAGTAAGAAGGAAAATATTAAATATAAGAGCAAAAATCAAAAAAAGAAAAAAATTATCTACTTATTTAATTAAAAAAAATAATATAGAAAATCAATGAAATTAGAAGTCAATTTTTAAAAAGTTCAATTAAATTGATAAACCTTACCTAGACTGACCAAAATAAAAAAGAGAACATACAAGTCACTAAAACCAGCAATGAAATCATTACCAAAATTTCAAAAATTGTAAGAGAATGTTATGAACAACTTCATTTTAACACATGACACTACTTATATAATAGATAAATTCCTAGAAAAACATAACAGCTATCTGAAGAAGAAATAGATATTTTGAATAAATAAATTAAATTTGTAATTAAAAATCTTCCTACAAATAAAAGTTCAAGCCTGGATTGTGTCACTGGTGAATTCTAACAAATATTTAAGGATGAGATAATATGAATCCCATATAAAATATATCAGAAGATTCAGGAGAAACCATTTTTTTAAATTTATATTAAGAGAACATGAAAATCCACAAAATAAGACAAACTATAGCCCTATGTACTTCATGAACATAGATACAAAAACCCTTAAAAAAACATTAGCAGATCAAATCCAGCAACATATAAAAGGGATTACATACTATGACCAAGTAAAGTTGATCCCAGGAATGCAAGGTACATTTGACATCTGAATTTCAATTAATATATTGCAACATATTAATAGAATAAAAGATAGAAAACACATGAAAATCTCAAATGACCCAGAAAACAATGGAAAAATCTCAACATCCATTCATAATAAATACAAGCAAGCCATTAGGTATAAACGGCAACTTTTTCAAACTAAAAAAAGAAACATCTACAGCAATCCTACAACTAACATCATGCTTAATAGTGAGAGACTGAATGTTTTCCCTCTAACTTCAGGGACAAAGCAATAATTTCTTCTCTCACAACTCCTGTTGAACGTTAGTACTAGAAGGTCTACCCAGTGTAAAGTTATAAGTCATAAAAATTAGAAAGGAAAGGCAAAACATTCTTTATTCAAGGAAGAAATAATCTTTTTTTCTTTAACACCTTTATTAGAGTATAATTGCTTTACAATGTTCTGTTAGTTTCTGATATAAACAAAGTGAATCAGCTATATGTATACATATATCCTCGTATCCCCTCCCTCTTAAGCCTCCCTCCCACCCTCCCTATCCCGCCCCAATAGATGGTCACAAAGCACTGAGCTGATCTCCCTGTGCTTCCCACTAGCTATCTGTTTTACACTTCGTAGTGTATATATGTCAATGCTACCCTCTCACTTCGTCCCAGCTTGCCTTCCCCCTCCCCATGTCCCCAAGTCCGTTCTCTACATCTGTGTCTTTAATCCTGTCCTGCCCCTAGGTTCATGAGAACCATCTTTCCTTTTTTAGATTCCATATATATGTGTTAGATACGGTATTTGTTTTTCTCTTTCTGACTTACTTCACTCTGTATGACAGACTCTAGGTCCATTCACCTTACTACAAATAACTCAATTTTGTTTCTTTTTATGGCTGAATAAAATTCCATTGAATATATGTGCCACATCTTCTGTATCCATTCCTCTGTCGATGGACACTTAGGTTGCTTCCATGTCCTGGGTATTGCAAATAGTGTTGCAATGAACATTGTGGTACATGTCTCTTTTTGAATTATGGTTTTCTCAGGGTATATGCCCAGTACTGGGATTGCTGGGTCATATGGTAGTTCTAGTTTTAGTTTTTTAAGGAACCTCCATTCTGTTCTCCATAGTGGCTGTATCAATTTACATTCCACCAACAATGTAAGAGGGTTTCCTTTTCTCCACACCCTCTCCAGCATTTAATGTTTGTAGATTTTTTATGATGACCATTCTGACTAGTGTGACGTGATACCTCACTGTAGTTTTGATTTGCATTTCTCTAATGATTAGTGATGTTGATTATCCTTTCATATGTTTGTTGGAAATCTGTTATCTTCTTTGGAGAAATGTCTATTTAGATCTTCTGCTCATTTTTGGATAGGGTTGTTTCTTTTTTTTGATATTGAGCTGCATGAGCTGCTTGTATATTTTGGAGATTAATCCTTTGTCAGTTGCTTCATTTGCAAATATTTTCTCCCATTCTGAGGGTTGTCTTTTGGTCTTGTTTATGGTTTCCTTTTGCTGTGCAAAAGCTTTTAAGTTTCATTAGGTACCATTTGTTTATTTTTATTTTTATTTCCATTTCTCTCGGAGGTGGGTCAAAAAGGATCTTGCTGTGATTTATGTCATAGAGTGTTCTGCCTGTGTTTTCCTTTAAGAGTTTGATAGTGTCTGGCCTTACATTTAGGACTTTAATCCATTTTGAGTTTGTTTTTGTGTATGGTGTTAGGAAGTATTCTAATTTCATTCTTTTACATGTAGCTATCCAGTTTTCCCAGCACCACTTATTGAAGAGGCTGTCTTTTCTTCATTGTATATTTTGCCTCCTTTACCAAAGATAAGGTGACCATATGTGTGTGAGTTTATCTCTGGGCTTTCTGTCCTGTTCCATTGATCTATCTTTCTGTTTTTGTGCCAGTACCATACTGTCTTGATTACTGTAGCTTTGTAGTATAGTGTGAAGTCAGGGAGCCTGATTCCTCCAGCTACGTTTTTCTTACTCAAGATTGCTTTGGCTCTTCGGGGTCTTTTGTGTTTCCATACAAATTGTGAAATTTTTTTGTTCTAGTTCTATGAAAAATGCCATTGGTAGTTTGATAGGGATTGGCTTGAATCTTTAGATTGCTTTGGGTAGTAGAGTCATTTTCACAATGTTGATTCTTCCAATCCTAGAACATGGTATAGCTCTCCACCTGTTTGTATAATCTTTAATTTCTTTCATCAGTGTCTTCTAGTTTTTTGCATACAGGTGTTTTGTCTCCTTAAGTAGGTTTATTCCTAGGTATTTTATTCTTTTTGTTGCAGTGGTAAATGGGAGTGTTTCCTTAATTTCTTTCTGATTTTTCATCATTAATGTATAGGAATGCAAGAGATTTCTGTGCATTAATTTTGTTTCCTGCTGGTCTACCAAATAAATTGATTAGTTGCAATAGTTTTCTCGTAGCATCTTTAGGATTCTCTATGTATAGTATCATGTCATCTGCAAACAGTGACAGTTTTCCGATTTGGATTCCTTTTATTTCTTTTTCTTTTCTGATTGCCATGGCTAAAACTTCCAAATCTGTATTGAATAATAGTGGTGAAAGTGGGAAGCCTTGTCTTGTTCCTGATCTTGAAGAAAATGTTTTCAGTTTTTCACCATTGAGAATGATGTTGGCTGTGGGTTTGTCATATATGACCTTTATTATGTTGAGGTAGGCTTCGTCTATACCTAGTTTCTGGAGGGTTTTTATCATAAATGGGTGTTGAATTCTGTCAAAAGCTTTTTCTACGTCTATTAAGATTATCATATGGTATTTATCCTTCAGTTTCTTAATATGGTGTATCACATTGATTGATTTGCGTATATTGAAGAATCCTTGCATTCCTGGGATAAACCCCACTTGATCATGGTGTATGATCCTTTTAATGTGCTGTTGGATTCTGTTTGCTAGTATTTTGTTGAGGATTTTTTGTCTATCTTCATCAGGGACACTAGCCTGTAGTTTTCTTTTTTTGTGGCATCTTTGTCTGGTTTTGGTATCAAGGTGATGGTGGCCTCGTAGATTGAGTTTGGAAGTATTCCTCCCTCTGCTATATTTGGGAAGAATTTGAGAAGGATAGGTGTTAGCTCTTCTCTAAATGTTTGATAGAATTCGCCTGTGAAGGCATCTGGTCCTGGGCTTCTGTTTGTTGGAAGATTTTTAATCACAGTTTCAATTTCAGTGCTTGTGATTGGTCTGTTTATATTTTCTATTTCTTCCTGATTCAGTCTTGGGAGGTTGTGCATTTCTAAGAATTTGTCCATTTCTTCCAGGTTGTCCATTGTATTGGCATATATTTGCTTGTAGTAATCTCTCATGATCCTTTATATTTCTGCAATGTCACTTGTTACCTCCCCTTTCTTATTTCTAATTCTGTTGATTTGAGTCTTCTCCCTTTTTTTCTTGATGAGTCTGGCTAATGGTTTATCAATTTTGTTTATATTCTCAAAGAATCAGCTTTTAGTTTTATTGATCTTTGCTATTGTTTCTTTCATTTCTTTTTCATTTATTTGTGATCTGATCTTTATGATTTCTTTTCTGATCCACTGCTAACTTTGGAGGGTTTTTTTGTTCTTCTTTCTCTAATTGCTTTAGGTGTAAGGTTAGGTTATTTGCAATTTTCTTTTTTTTTTGAGGTAAGATTATATTGCTATAAACGTCCCTCTTAGAACTGCTTTTGCTGCATCCCATAGGTTTTGGGTTGTCATGTTTTCATTGTCATGTGTGTCTAGGTATTTTTTGATTTCCTCTTTGATTTCTTAGTGATCTCTTGGTTATTTAATATTTATTTTTTAGCCTCCACGTGTCTGTATTTTTTACAGTTTTTTGCCTGTAATTGATATGTAGTCTCATAGCGTAGTGGTCGGAAAAGGTACTTGATATGATTTCAATTTTCTTAAATTTACCAAGGCTTCATTTGTGACCCAAAATATGATCTATCCTACAGAATCTTCCATGAGCACTTGAGAAGAAAGTGCATTCTGTTTTTTTTTGCATGGAATATCCTATTAATATCAATTATGTCCATCTTGTTTAATGTGTCATTTAACGCTTATTATTCCTTATTTATTTTAATTTTGGATGATCTGTCCATTGGTGAAAGTGAGGTCTTAAAGTCCCCTGCTATTATTATGTTACTGTCGATTTCCTCTTTTATGGCTGTTGTCATTTGCTTTATGTATTGAGGTGCTCCTATGTCGATATTTTCAATTGTTATATCTTCTTAGATTGATCCCTTAATCATTATGAAGTGTCCTTTGTCTCTTGTAATAGTCTTTATTTTAAAGTCTATTTTGTCTGATATGAGTATTGCTACTCCGGCTTTCTTTTGATTTCCACTTGAATGGAATATCTTTTCCCGTCCCCTCATTTTCAGTCTGTGTGTGTCCCTAGGTCTGAAGTGGGTCTCTTGTAGACAGCATATATACAGGTCTTGTTTTTGTATCCATTCAGCCAGTCTATGTCTTTTGGTTGGAGCATTTAATCCATTTACATTTAAGGTAATTATCTATATATATGTTCTTATTACATTTTCTTATTGTTTTGGGTTTGTTTTTGTAGGTCTTTTCCTTCTCTTGTGTTTCCTACCTAGAGAAGTTCCTTTAGCATTTGTTGTAAAGCTGGTTTGGTGGTGCTGAATTCTCTAGCTGTTGCTTGTCTGTAAAGGTTTTAATTTCTCCATCAAATCGGAATGAGATCCTTGCTGGGTCAAGTAATCTTGGTTGTAGGTTTTTCCCTTTCATCACTTTAATATGTCAAGCCACACCCTTCTGGCTTGCAGAGTTTCTACTGAACGATCAGCTGTTAACCTTATGGGGATTCCCTTGAATGTTATTTGTTGCTTTTCCCTTGCTGCTTTTAATATTATTCCTTTCTATTTAATTTTTGATAGTTTGATTAATATGTGTCTTGGCATGTTTCTCCTTGGATTTATCCTGTATGGGACTCTCTGCCCTTCCTGGACTTGACTGACTATTTCCTTTCCCATGTTAAGGAAGTTTTCATCTATAATCTCTTCAAATATTTTCTCAGACACTTTCTTTATCTCCTCTTCTTCTATGACCACTGTAATTTGAATGTTGGTGCACTTAATATTGTCCCAGAGGTCTCTGAGACTGTCTTCAATTCTTTTCATTCTTTTTTCTTTATTCTGCTCTGTGGTAGTTATCTCCACTATTTTATCTTCCAGGTCCATTATCCGTTCTTCTACTTCAGTTATTCTGCTCTTGATTCCTTCTAGAGAGTTTATAATTTCATTTATTGTGTTGTTCATCATTGTTTCTTTGCTCTTTAGTTCTTCTAGGTCCTTGTTAAATGTTTCTTGTATTTTCTCCATTCTATTTCCAAGATTTTGGATCATCTTTACTCTCATTACTCTGAACTCTTTTTCAGGTAGACTGCCTATTTCCTCTTCATTTCTTTGGTCTGGTGGGTTTTTACCTTGCTCCTTCATCTGCTGCATGTTTCTCTGTCTTCTCATTTCGCTTAACTTACTGTGTTTGGGGTCTCCTTTTCACAGGCTACAGGTTTGTAGTTCCCGTTGTTTTTGGTGTCTGCCCCCAGTGGGTGAGTTTGGTTCAGTGGCTTGTGTAGGCTTCCTGGTGGAGGGGACTAGTGCCTGTGTTCTGGTGGGTGGGACTGGATCTTGTATTTCTGGTGGGCAGGGCCATGTCTGGTGGTGTGTTTGGGATGTTTGTGAACTTAGTATGACTTTGAGCAGCCTCTCTGCTAATGAGTGGTGCTGTGTTCCTGTGTTGCTAGTTGTTTGGCATGGGGCGTCCAGCACTGGAACTTGCTGACCATTAGGTGGGGCTGGGTCTTGGCATTGAGATGGAGATCTCTGGGAGAGCTCTCACCAATGGGGCTGGGAGATCTCTGGTGGTCCAATGTCCTGAATTCAGCTCTTCCACCTCAGAGGCTCAGGCCTGACACCAGGGCAGAGCACCAAGATCCTGTCAGCCACATGGCTCAGAAGAAAAGAGAGAAAAAAAAGAAAGAAAAAAATAATAATAAAATAAATTTCAAAAAGTTATTAAAATAAAAAATAATAATAAAAGAAGAGAGCACCCAAACCAATGAACAAATCCACCAATGATAACAAGTGCTAAGAACTAAACTAAGATAAACATAAAAATCAGAAAGAAATCAGTTGCAGACAGCAAACCCCAAGTCTACATTTGCTCCCAAAGTCCACCACCTCAATTTTGGGATGATTTGCTGTCTATTCAGGTATTCCACAGATGCAGGGTGCACGAAGTTGATTGTGGGGATTTAATCTGCTGCTCCTGAGGCTGCTGGGAGAGATTTCCCTTTCTCTTCTTTGTTTGCACAGCTCCTGGGGTTCAGCTTTGGTTTTGGCCCCACCTCTGTGTGTAGGTCGCCCTCAGGCATCTGTTCCCCATCCAGACAGGAGGGGGTTAAAACAGCGGCTGATTAGGGCTCTCTTGCTCACTCAGTCCAGGGAGAGGGTGGGATATGGTAGTCCTAACTGAAATGCAGGGCGGCAGTGGCTACCATGATGTTGCAACAGCCTGAGGCGCGCTGTGAGTTCTCCCAAGGAAGTTGTCCCTGGATCACAGAACCCTGGCAGTGGCAGGCTGCACAGGCTCCCAGGAGGGGAGGTGTGGCTAGTGACCTGTGCTTGCACACAGGATTCTTGGTGACAGCAGCAGCATTAGCGTTTCATGCCCATCTCTGGGGAGCTGATAGCTGTGGTTCATGCCCATCTCTGGACCTCACTTAGGCAGTGCTCTGCCTCTGTGGGCACACGGGGAAGGAATCCCCTCTCCTTGTGCACACTAAAACAATGGTCTCTTGCCTCTTTGGCAGGTCCAGACTTTTTCTGGGACTCCGTCCTGCCTAGCTATGGTGCAGTAGCCCTATCAAGCTGTCAAGGAAGTCATAAGCTTATAAGCAAAAAATTTTAAGGACTCTACAAGAATATGAATATGTGAGTTTAGTGGTACTGCAGCATAAGAGATCAATATATAAAAATCATTACGTTGTTATGTACCTAGAATAATGCATTCTGAAAATGAAATTAAGAAGGCAATTGAATTTGAAATAGCATCAAAACTAACATAATGCTGAAGAATAAATTTAGCAAATAAAGTGCAAGATTAGTACATGAAAAATTGTAAAACATTGCTGAGAGAAATTAAACAAGATGTAACTAAACAGAGGTACATCACGTTCATGGATTGTAAGACTCATTGGGTAGGGATTTTTGCAATTTGATATATAAACTCAATGCAATCCCTATGAAAATCCCAAAAGGCTACTTTGTACAAACTGACAAGTTGATCTTAAAATTAGCATATTATCACAGAAAGGGATATCAGTCACACCGAGGGGACATTTGGCAATGTCTGCAGGCATTTTGGCGTTCATGACTAGGTAGAGGCCAGGAATGAACCTAAGCATCCTATAATGTATAGGGTCACCTTCCATAAGAAAGTATTGGTCCCCAAATGCAAATAATGCTGAGTGTGAGAAACCCTGATTTAACAGCAGCAAAAAAATAGATTAATACCCACATTCCTTAAATTGGGGTATACTGTCCCACCAAAGCCAAAAGATCTAGTAATAGAGAAGAAAAAGAGCCTTTTCACCCTTGGAGAGTACCTGATGGATACCAGCTCTGACTACATACAGTCCCTCTCTTGCATATTTACATGTCTTAAAATTTTTCTTTTTTTCATGGACACTTTCTTCCAATGTTCAATTAACTGATCATGGTCACATCTTGCCAGCATGATAGCCATTTGCCTTTGCTAATAATCTGTCCTAAGGCATTAAATATAATTTTACAGAACCATATCCTCAGATAACAAAATTTCACATATTTCTTATATTTTGAAGGATTTGTCTGTAGCTTCTGTATACTAAACTTTTATATTAGGAACATTTCTAAGTGGTGGACTTACTTTAGTATTATTATCTATACAGCGGTGATTTATCATATTTCTCCCTTTATGTTTATTAGGCAACAAATGCCCCAAAGTCTCTAATAGTTACTTAATTCAAATCTTTGAATTTCTGCACTTCTGTGCTTCTCAGAGACCAGATTGCTTTGGGAAATTTTAGCGTCAGCATGTAATAGTAAAATTGATCAACTACATCTCAGTTAAAAAGTACAAATTTGATTTTCTTGTAAAAAGCGATTATTTGTCTCTGAGGTAAAATAAAACTCATATTTAATGGATGTAGTTTATACAATGTGTTATTTTACTCTTCACATTTAGAAAATGTTGTATCTTAAGTTTGGATATTGCAATTCTGACAACTCCAACTTCTGGGCTTTTCCTCATACCACCAAGCAATTCTCCAACACCAGCTGGATGTCTTACAATTCAACTCAGTTCTGACACTATCTACCTGGAGATAGCCTCAGTTCTCAAAGGTTTAGGGCTCAGTCCCACAAGACTGCTTCCCACCCTCACTTCTGATGCCAATTACATGTCCAGGTGGTCACCTGTGCTTCTGAACTACCAGTTTTAGATTGGAGGTTCCAACAACCCCCTCTCTGGGTTTGATTAATTTGCTAAAGCGGCTCCAGAACTCAGGAAACCAATTTACTTATTAGATTACCAATTTATTACCAAGGGCATAGTTCAGGAACAGCCAAATGGAAGCAATAAATGCATTGGGCAAGGTATGTGGGAAGGAGCACAGAGCATCCATCTTCTCTGCGGCCACACTAGTCTCCCTGCATCTCCATGTATTCACCAACCCAGGAGCTCTCTGAACCTTCTCCTTTCGGATTTTTCTGGAGGCTTCATTACATAGACATGATTGATTATATCACCGGCCATTGTCATTGTTGATCTAGTCAACCTCCAGCCTCTCTCTCCTCCTTGGAGGTTGGAGTGGGTCTGAAAGTTCCAACTCCGTAATCATTTGGTTGGTTGATTTCCTTGGCAACTAGCTCCCATTCTTAAGTGCTTCCAAACCTCAGTCACCTCATTAACATAAACTCAGGTGTGGTTCAAAGGTGTTTGTTATGAATATCAAGAAGCCTTTATCACTTTTATCACTTAGGAAATTCCAAGGGTTTTAGGAGCTCTATGTGGGAACAGGGATAAAGAACAGGCATGTATTTCTTATTATAAACCACAGCATTAAATATATGAAAAATTCTTGCTTAGCCGACCAATTAATATTAAGGTCTGTAGCAAAATTTCATTTAGCACATTAAATAATATGATAAGGATTTCCTATGGCCTTTTGCACATGCCAACTTGGATTTTAAATCAAGCCTTGAATTTGTGAGCCATAACGAATTGAAATATGTACTCAATACCATAATTTTCAGTTCATTTAAACATTTAGTTTCATTTAGTTCAAATCTAATTAAAATCCATCTTCTCTCCATCTCTATCATGTTATTACCTTGCCATCATTATTATATTAACAGTTGAGTTTTTTCACAGTAGCCTTTTCTTTACAAATAATTGAGTGAAATGCAGCAGGTTAGAAATTATGAAACTGGCTGTGCCATTTACAAAACCTATAAGATTCATTGATTGCCGCTCTCCTGCATCATTCTATAGCTGGCTAAAATTTACCTTCATTGATGAAAGTCTACCAGGAGGCATGGCAATAGAAAGTATTGATGAAATGTCTACAGGGAGAAAATGCAATTGTGATTACTGTGAAATTCCACTTGGGAATCTGTTTTAAGCTTCACAGTTGAGAGGTAATTCCATTTGTTTTCTCCTGCTTATAAACCAGTGTTTTAAACCATAGGTAATTGCCACAGGATGCTGCAATGACAGTTTCCAAGTTGCTTTCCACAGATATGATTGGAGCAATACAGACTCTTTCTTGCTACTCCTTATTTTAACTGAAACTTACCTTTCTCCAGGACTGTATCTTTCTGTCTTTTCCCAGTAAAGGATAATAATAGAAAGAGCTGCCATTTGTTGAGGGATTACCAGTGTCCAGTCCTCTGCTCAGCATTTCATAGAATTGCCTTTTTTATCAGAACCATAATCTCCTAATTTTGATATTATCACCCCTATTTTATAGAATCTGATATTCAGAAGACTTTAATAAGTTGTTTGATGTTAGACACACAGTGTGTAGGAGCATTTGAGCTGTAATACTTGCTCTTAACTGCTAATTTTTCCTCTCCCTTAACATAACCCCATTAAGTGGAGGAACATCAGTATTCCCCAGGCCATTATTACCACTTCCTATTCATTATACCTCCACCTTCATGTGTAAAAATGATTCTTTGAATGGCATGTCATCCTGCTATGCTTCTGTATATCATTATTTTATCAATATCATCCACAAATCTCCTGGTTTATTTCACTGTCTATACTGAGCCTTTGTCCCTGGACTTGGATGATTTCAATATTCATGTTGACCATCTACTTTATATCTTAATACTAACATCTCTTAATCACTTCTCCAATGCCCTGCACATCCACTCTTGCAAACTATACCCTGGGATGTGCCTAAACGTGGCCATTAACCCAAAATGCTTGACATAGGAAATATTACACTCCAACATTGTACTCAAAACACAACCAATTGTTCATCTTTATTACTTTTACTACTTTTCTTCTTTACTTCTTTATTATCTTTCATGTCTCGACTTCTTTATTTTTATCTCAGTCTATTAAATCTGTTATTTTTTCAACCATTATCTCAATATAGCAAAATGATAGCATCAAAAATAAATAATGCCATGTATTATTTTTTAACAACTATGTGCTAGGCACTTTATATGTTATCACAACTGTGGATTATAGAGGTACAGCAAAGCACCCAAATTCAAACAGGACATAAATTATATAATTAGAATAGAAAAACATGTCCACCTGTGTGATTCCAAAGTCATGCTCCTTTCACTGCACCATACGGCCACAATAACAAAGATACAGTCCTTTAATTATCTGTCATCTTTTTGATCATATTTATTCTCACCTATCTTGCAGAGTTCAACCTCTGAATCATTATTTACTCCAATGAAAATTGGTTCTAGGGGCTCCCCTGGTGGCGCAGTGGTTGAAAGTCCGCCTGCCGATGCAGGGGACACGGGTTTGTGCTCCGGTCCGGGAAGATCCCACATGCCGCGGAGCGGCTGGGCCCGTGAGCCATGGCCGCTGAGCCTGCGCGTCCGGAGCCTGTGCTCCGCAGCGGGAGAGGCTGCAACAGTGAGAGGCCCGCGTACCGAAAAAAAAAAAAAAAAAAAAAAAATTGGTTCGGGGGGGGGAGAGAATAGCAAATAATTAGATATTATAATGTTTTTTCACCCTTCAAAAGGTATAATGTACATACAGAATATATAATAATATTTAAATTTTATCAGGAGGGCAAGTAAAAAAAATCTAAAAAAGGCTACTTAGAGGGAGAAGAGAGGCGGAAAAACACTGCCATCAGGTCATGTTTTCAAACTATAGCTGTGAATCCAATATTGTGCTTGATCTCTCTGTATTATTCTAGTCAACTCTGTTCTCATTTATTTAAACACTCCAAAGTTTATTATTCCTTCGATTCTTATATTTCTCATCAAACAAGTAGATATAAGAACACACACATGGATGCACGTACATATCAAATGATCTTGTATCCTTCCTCATGGAGAAATTTGAAGTTTCAGTTGAGAGATTTCTCAATCATCTGCCCCTCCTTACTTGTCAGCCTCTTATACGAACCTATACTCATGCTCACAGTATTCCTCCTTTCTCAGTAGAAAATCTATCTCTCTTCATTTGTATTCTGAAATGACACCTCAGTATCTTGCACCATCAAAGTATTTCTCTATTAATTATATCTTCTCTTTTCTTTCCAGTATCCACTGACTCACTGCACATGCTATGTACGCTTTGCCTGCAAGAAACAGAAAACACAACTATGAGTGACCTAAACAAATAGAGGTTTTCTTTACCTAACAGAAATTCTGGAAGTAAGCAGTTGCTGTCATTGATTTAGTAGCTTAGCAATGTCAAAGGCTGTAGCTCCTTAATTGTTTTGTCCTTTGCCTCCTGGTGTAGATGCTGCAGCTTCATGAACCACATCATTTTAGAAGCCTCCTACAGACTTCTACTTTGGTCATACTGGCTAAAATGTATTGGCCTGATTTGTTTCATGTGGCCACTCATGCTGCTTTAGAGTCTGGAAGGGTGAATATCTAGTTTTTCAGGCCTCAGAGTAGGGGCAGAAAGAAAGAAGAAAGTTGAGAAATAATATAGAGTTAGCTAACCTATAGTATCTAACATAGCATTTCTATTTACTCTTGTGTCTTCTGTTTCATAAAAGAAGGGTTATGCAAAAGAGGACTGTGCCAGGTACAAAACTGTGATTTTCCCTGTGTGTTCAACCTCACATTTTTCTCTTCCTTGCATGATAGTCAGTCTCTAAGTCTTATCCTCTGCAGAGTTTGCCTGAACAACCCACTTTTCTATTTTCTGGATGCCTCTGTATGAGCATATCTAGGACTCTCTCTAAAAGCATTCTGAATATTCCAGAGAGGAATACTTTCTAGATACCTCTGCCCTGACATAGGAATAATTATTTTCCTTCCTATCTTAACAACATCAACAAAAAGAAGTACCTTTAGTTCTAAGTAATCTTTCCTTGTTTTCTTTTCAGTTATGAGCATTTGTGTATCTTTATCCCTTTAATAATACTTAAATTTATTGTGATAGAGAAGAAATAAAAGTATGTTCAATATGCTATCCTTAACTAGATGTTTTATTAACATGTATTGTTATTATTATTTCATTTATCTGTATCAATCAGAAGATGATGAGTCCTTGAAGGCGGAGACCCTCAATTAATGTTTTTCTTAAGTCTTTAGAAACAAACATGGTAATTAAATAGCACTCACTCAGTTATTGCAAGATGTGAAAGAAACAAAGAGAATGAGAAAAGAAGGGAGGAAAGAAGGAAGAAAGAAGGGGAAGAAGGAAAAAAGGAATGCTTACAGATTGTAATACAAAGGCTTTACTTGGACTTCATAATTGGTATCTTTCAAACTTTGTGAATCATTAAAATATATTTCATCTCTGGCCATTAATTTCCTTCTTGACTAAATTTGAAATGATACTATCTGTTTACTGTATTGCAAATGGTACCTCCAAGATGAGATAAGAAAATTAATATGAGCATGTTTATGAATTGTAAACAGTTACAAAATATTAGGAATTGTTACTTGACAAATTTTGTCCTTTGACAATTACTATATTGTGGCATTGATACATTGATAAATAAAACCACATTCAATTTCAGTACACTAGGAATGGAGGGGAATGCCTTTAACTTGATAAAGAACATCAAAAACTCCTACAGTTAACCTTATTTAATAGTGAGAAACTAAATGCTTTCTTGCTAAGATCAGGAACAAGACAAGGATGGCCCCTCTCACCACCCCCTTTAAACATCATATTGAAAGTTCTAGCTAATAAGACAAGAAGAGGAAATTAAAGGTATGCTGACTGGGAAGAAGGAAATAAAATTGATTTTCTTTGCAGATGACATGATTGTGTAAAAATCTGAAGGAGTCAACGAAAAATTCTGGAACTAATAAGTGATTATAGCAAGGTTGCAGGATATAAGGTTAGTATATAAAATCAAATCCCTTTCCTAAATACCAGCAATGAACAATTGGAAACTGAAATTAAGAACACAAGACCATTTACCTTAATGACTCCCAAAATAGAATGCTTAGGTGTAAATCTAACAAGATATGTGTAAGATCCATATGAAGAAAACTATAGAACTTTGATGAACAGAATCAAAGATGACTAAATAAATGGAGAGCTATTTCATGCTCACAAACAGAAGACTCAATATTGTCTGAACGTCAGTTCTTCCCAACTTGATATATAGATTCAAGACAATACCAATCAAAATCCAAGGAGTTATTTTGTGGATATTGGCAAATGGATTCTAAAATATATATGGAGAGGCAAAATACCAAGAATAGCCAACACAGTATTGGAGAAGAGCAAATTTGGAGGGACTAACACTACTAGGCCTCAAGACTTACTGTAAAGCTACAGTAATTAAAACAATGGAGTATTAGGAGAAAGAATAGACAAACAGATTAATGGAACAGAATAGAGAGCTCAGAAATAGACCCACATAAACATAGTCAACTGTTCTCTGACAAAGGAGCAAAGATAATACAATGAACCAAAGATAGTCTTTTCAACAAACAGTGCTAGAACAACTGAGCATCCACATGCACAAAGGAAAAAAAAAGAAGATAGACACAGACCATACACATTTTACAAAATTAACTCAAAATAAATCAGAGACCTAAATGGAAACTCCTAGAATATCACATAGACAAAACCTAGATGACCTTGTGTTTGGTGATGGACTTTTAGATTTGACACCAAAAACTATTCAGGAAAAAAAGAATTGATAAGCTGAACTTACTAAAATTAAAAATTTCTGCTGCATAAAAGGCACTGTCAAGTGAATGAAAAGACAAGCCACAGATAAGGAGAAAATGTTTGCAAAAGACACATGAGATGAAAAACTATCATCTAAAATATACAAAGAACTCTTACAACTCAATAATAAGAAAATGAACAACCAGATTAAAAGATGGACCCAAAACTTTAATAGCCATCATACCAAGGAAGGTACATAGATGGCAAATAAACATATGGAAATATGCTCCACATCATATGTCAATTGAAAATGAAAATTAAAACAAAAAGGTACCACCAAACACTTAATAGAATGGCCAAAACCCAGAACACTGACAACACCAAAGATGTCAAATACGTGGAGAAACAGGAATTTCATTCATTGCTGGTGGGAATGCAAAATTCTACGGCCACTTTCAAAGACAGCGTGATAGTTTCTTACAAAATGAAATGTACTCTTATCATATGATCCTGATTGTGCTCCAGAGTATATACGCAAATGAACTGAAAATTTATATCCACAAAATACATGAACATGGATTTTATAGCAGTGTTATTTCTAATTCCAAAACTTTGAAGTAATCAAGACGCCCTGCAGTAAGTAATGGATAAATACACTGTGATACATCCAGAAAATGGAATAGTATTCAGCACTGAAAAGCTATGAGTTATTAGGCTATGAAGAGACATGGAGGAAATTAAATGCATAGCACTAAGTGAAAGAAGCCAATCTGAATAGGCACAGGCTTTATGATTCAAGCTATTTGGCTTTCTGGTAAAGACAAAACTACAGAGAGAGTAAACAGA
Source organism: Stenella coeruleoalba (assembly GCF_951394435.1). Lineage (NCBI taxonomy): Eukaryota > Metazoa > Chordata > Mammalia > Artiodactyla > Delphinidae > Stenella > Stenella coeruleoalba. The sequence goes on from NC_137154.1 coordinate 33,085,064, forward strand.
TCAGTGATTTCCAGGGCGTAGGGGAAAGGGAAGGTCAAAAAGACCTAGAGTCTGTCCTACAGAGTGAAGTAAGTCAGAAAGAGGAAAACAAATACTGTATGCTAACACATATATATGGAATCTAAAAAAAAAAAAAAAAAAAAAGGTTCTGATGAACCTAGGGGCAGGAAAGGAATAAAGACGCAGACATAGAGAATGGACTTGAGGACACAGGGAGGGGGAAGGGTAAACTGGGACTAAGTGAGAAAGTGGCATGGACATATATACACTACCAATGTGAAATAGATAGCTGGTGGGAAGCAGCCACATAGCACAGGGAGATCAGCTTGGTGCTTTGTGACCACCTAGAGGGGTGGGATAGGGAGGGTGGGAGGGAGATGCAAGAGGGAGGGGATATGGGGATATATGTATATGTATAGCTGATTCACTTTGTTATAAAGCAGAAACTAACACACACACACACACAGAAAGACCTCTAAAAAAAAAAAAGACATAGTACAGAGGAGTTTTAGGGCAGTAAAACTATTCTGTACAATAATATAATGTTATATGCAATACATTATACATATTTCCAAACTCAGAGAATGTACAACACCAAGAGTTAACTCTAATATATGAACTACGGACTTTGAGCGATTATGATGTGTCAATGTCAGTTTATCATTGTAACAAAGGTCCCACTCTGGTGGGGGGTGTTGTTAGTGGAAGGGCTATACGTGTGTTGGGGGTGGGAGTATATGGGAAATCTCTATACCTTTCATTTAAGTTTGCTGTGAAACTAGAACTTCTCTAAAAAATATTTTATTTGAAAGTAATAACAGAAAACAGCATTCACCAAATACTTACCTCTTACCTGCCATGTCCCTGTTTGTGGTGCTGAAGACATAACAGTGATCACACAAACCCATCCTGGACCAAATGACACTGAGCTTATGTTATATTCTACTGGAGAGACATTGATTTCTTAACTCATTGTGATACTTTTTACTAAAGACTAACACCTTACATATTGTGCTTTATATGAGTCTGTTACATACGAAACTGGATGGGAAAAAAAAAAAAGAGCAAAAATCAAACATTTTTAATGCTTGTTAGCATTAGAGTGGCAAAGCCTTAGTCCCCAAACCCTGGCTTTATTAAGTTTAAGTTTGATTAATCTTTTTAACCTTTATGAGTTTTATAAATATTTTCCTTCCTGAGTTTTATATTTAAGTTTTAATTATTTTACATTTTATATAAAATCTTATGTATTTTAAATATTATATTTATATGTTGATTATTCCAATATTTCTTAACAATGAGGAAAATAAGTCTCAGCAAGATTAATAATGTGCCCAAATTCAACATGCAATTGTAATAGATCTTGGAATCAACACACTGTCTCCCACTCTGCATGCCTACCTGCTTAATGTGTATGAGGCTTTCTTTATTGTGTTCACAACATGCTCTTCCTTTATAAAAAGTAGGAGAAACCACGACATAATCAGTGAGATCACAAGGCACCCTATGCTATTAATTTAATATTTTTTCCCACAGAATTCAGGTTGATAAAGACAATATAGGGAGACAAATTATGAAGACAGTTTTCTATTAAATTGCAGAGACTGTAACTCTTCTGCGTGAGCGTGAAAATTGTAAACTGTTTTTAAAAAGCTACACCATTAAAGAAGATTGCTGCATAGATGCAGTAAAGAAAAAAATAAGTGAATATAGAAACACAAAGCTTTCAAGAGTAAGAGTCTCAGAATTTTAACTATTGACAAAGAGAATTTTAACCTTTAAGCCAATTTTGATTTTGATTGCTGAATCCAGTATGCCATTTGTGTTCCAAGAATTCAATATAGGATAAACTACTTTACAAATGGTTAGACGTTTTTTTTCCAGATTTCAATGGAGAAAAGCAAATTGGATATTGAGAAATACACAAATGCTCAGTTCCCTTAGAAGCTAAACAGAAAAGGATGTATTTGCAAGTCACTAGGAAGGCAGTGTGATATTGCTGAAAGAATAATGATATTGGAGTCAGAGAGACTCCAGCTCAAGTCTAGGGATTATTCACTCAAGGAAATTAGTTCATCTCTCTGAATTTTTATTTTTTCTTCAAAAGAATGATTTCAAAAGGTAAAATTTATAAAGAACCTATCAGAAGGCCTGATATATACTTTGCCTCCATGTATTAACTATATCTATTCTTTTCTTTGTGACACCATATGCTAAGCACTGGACAACAAACTCCTGCCTAAGAAACATGAATCTAGAAGGAAAGATACACACAAAATTAGGCAATTTCAGTGTAGGGTGACAGCGATATAGATGGAAAAAATACATGGTGTTAGGAGAATACACAGGAGTATCTTCCAGATATGCCAGAGTGTCAGTAAAAACTTCCAGGAGGAGGCATGTCTACGCTGGATGAGGATAAAAAGAGTTAGTCAGATGAAGACAAAAACACATTCTAAAGCTAGAGGAACTGCGAGTAGCCCAGAGTCAAGACATATTGCAGTAGCCCACTACTACTAGCCTCTAAGAGTAGATCCTGGTGGATAAGAGATACAGAAGCTGGAGAGGAGAGGAGAGATCAAATTATCAAGATTAGAACCAACCCAAGTCTGATTCATCCATCATCTTTTGAGTTAGGAAAAGGTGGAAATTATGATATCAATCAATGAGAACAATAGCTGCTTTAGCACTGGAAGAGGGGCCAGGAAGACCCTGCTGGTCTAGGGTCTAACCCTTAGAAGCTGGGTCCTTGGATATTCTAGGAAGGTAGAATCAGGCTATTGTGGTGGGGCTCTTGAGGACTCAGCACCGTAGCTTTATGATGAAAAAATTTCAACATTTAGAAAACCATCATAATTATTCTTTTGTGTACCAGCTAAATATCAGTTCTAGATTTAGGTTTAAAGACTGGTAAATTAAATCACAGCTTAAATTTTTTTTTCTCTGAAGTCATGTTAATGTGGCCTAATATTCTGCTCCTGTTGTGTGTGTGTGTGTGTGTGTGTGTGTGTGTGTGTGTGTGTGTGTGTGTGTGATTGTTCCACAGGATATACACTCCAGCTATCAATAAATAGATCAGGTTTTATTTAAAAATTACTTGTTTATTTGAATTAAACTGTAAATGAAATTTACAATTCCAAATTAAATTTATGATATTAAATTGGTGATTCTGGTACCATACAGACTGTGTCATCCAGCTAAACTGACCTACAGTTCCCAGACAATCACATTTGTATAGAACCTTGCCATTTTTAAAAACACTTCCACACTATCAAATGTAATCCTCACAATATGGGGAAGAAAATGGATCAGGTTTTCAATAATTTACAAACACTCTTCAAGTTAACGTTCATTGCTGCAATATTTTCAGGAGCAAAAATGGGCAGGTATTATCAGTATCTCTACTTTGTAAATGAGGAACTTGAAACCTGTGAGATAAAATCTATCTTGACAGCTAAAATGAGTTTGGTATCTCTGGACTGAAATATATGAAGAAATATATACAGGATTAAATTTTTTTAATTAAGGAACTTTCACAAATGTTCTCATTTCAGTCTTTATGAGTAAGTAAAAACCTAGAAATTACTTTCTTCCATGGTCTCTAAAGCATACAAATTTTGGAACCAGATTCTAACTCAAAAGTGGCTTTTCAGTACACCATTTTTACAAGGAGTTGAAGAAATTAGAATTTGGTTTTGGACTCAGTAACTAAAATATGTCTATTTAGTGAAAACTTGAAACTAGAATTCACAAAAATACTTTCGATATGACAGGAGGCAACAACAAGGTTGCAAATGAGAACAATAGAAGAATACAAGTAAAATAATGACCACTTTTAGTAAAACTTTTTCGAAACATTCTTTCAGTGAAACTTACTACTAACATTAATTGCACTAAATAATTATTGGCCTGAGGATACAGAAGATACCCTTGTACGTATAGCACTATGTTTGGTATGGCACATACATATACAGAAGTATTATGGAAAATATTGTATTTCGGATTAGAGAGAACACCTTTAAAAGTAAATAAAATAAGAAGATTCACTAAATATGCCTTCTAGTTGAGTACATTTGGCCCATTTCTTTGGAGGAATTGGTGCCTACAATACATTATATGTAAAAAAATATGATGTGTTGTAAAAAAGTAGAAATAACACAAGTGAAAAATAGAAGAAAAGAGAGAGAAAAAGAGGAAAGCAGAAAAAACTCATTGATTAGTCACTAAGCAGAAGTTAAATGATTACATTGAAACTGACAAAGCAGTTAGTACATTAAATAAGATAGCAGAAAACCAAGGAATTTTTTTTAATGGTATAAATACAAAAATTAGGACTAGAACAAAAATTCCCTAAATATCCCCCCAAAAAGTTTGTAAATTAAATAGCAATGAATACACATTTTCTAGAGAAACATAGCAAATGTAACACAATGCACAAAATTACAAAATATTATGACTGAATTGAGATGAAACATATATGTTACACAAATAAATAGTGTAATATACACACTGAAAGACATATTTTTCCATTGGACTTACAAAGCAAGGTCCAGCTATGCTCTGTACATAAGAGATACATCTAAAACAAAATGATTTAGAAAGTCTAATACTAAAGCTATGGACAAGATGAGTGGAAAAAATGAGAAAGCATTGGTAATGATCTTGATATCAGATACAGTAGAAAGTAGCCTAAATAATAAAAGTGGGATAGCTCTTATAGATAAGTCAAACTTTATGCCCTAATAAGAGAGATATAACCTCTTCTTGGGTCCTCATGCAACACTCACAGAAAATGATCATATAATTGGCCACAAAGGAAATGTTGATTAGTTCCATGAAGTAGATGAATTACAGACAAAACCCAAATGTGAAAAACTTGAAAGTGCTCCTGAAATAACCAAAAGTTGACTTTAACAAATAGTAAAACATCCCTTCCTCTTAGAATGACTCATATTAAGAAGATATCACTTCTCCCTATGCTGACTTATAAATTTAATACAACTTTAAAAAATAAATAAAGATGTTATGTGCAATAAGATGGCTCAAAAGTTCATGTAGATAAACAAACAGTCAAGAATAGCCAGTAAAACACTGAAAAAAGAAAATCTAAAAATAAGGATATTAAAACAGACAAACCATATATTAAGACATATTACAGAGACTCTGTGATTAAACAGTGTAGTACTGGTCCATGAATAGAAAAATATACTAATTTCAATTGTATTAGTATAGATCTAATTTTATCTCTTTAAAAAAGGATACCCAGTTGTCTGGCTATCACTTATTTAAAATTCCATCTTTGTTCCTGTGATCTGAAATGCCACCTTTAGTGTAACATACATAAGAATAAATTCAAAATGTGCCAGAGATCTAAATGTTAGAAATTGAAGTCATAAAAGCCCTAGGGGGATAATATAAGTAAAGAAAGTCTTTCTAAACTTGATTTAATATTCAGAGGCAATACAATTTTGATAAATATGAATATATAATTTGTTTAATTATATGTCCAGAAGAAGCACTATAAACTACATCAAAAGACAATTGACAAAGGGAGAAGATCTTTGCAAAATATTTCAAAAAAATTGAGAAATAATGGACAAAAACATGGAAAAATAGAACAATTCATGAATAGATAATTCACAAAAAAAGGAAATAAAATGGTCCTGACTCACATGAAAAGACATTCAAATTCAGTTAAAGAAATTCAAATCAGAAAATTATTGATACACCATTTCTCACATATCAGATTGGCAAAAATTTTTTAAGTGGCTACGTATTCTATTGGAAACCAGTGAGCAAAGGAGCATTCTTATCCACTGCTGTTGGGAATAAAACCTGTTAACAACACTTTCTCATGGGAAATTTAGAAGCTACATATGCATCTGCCACTTGATCCAGCAATCCACTTCTTGGAGTGTATCCTGAAGATTCAACAATACAAACATATATATGTACTATCATTTATTATACAATTGTTTGTAATTGCAAAACTTTGCAAACAGCTAAATGTCCTACATAAGAGAGTGGTTGAGTAAACTATAATACATTTACACAATGGAGTATTATGCAGCTATATAAAAATGAAGGAGGAAGATCTCTACAAACTTATGTGGGTGAACTTTAGCATATATTGTTAAATTAAAAAAATCAAAGTGCAAAATAGTATCTTTAATGTTTCCTTTCATGTAAGGAAGTGCATGTATATGATATGATATCATGTATATAACATACATGTGTGCAAAAAATTAAATAAATACAAGTAGGAAAACCCAGAAACTAAAAAAATATATTACCTACAGGGCATAGGTTGGAATGGAGTGAAAAAAATGGGGAAATGGAAACAGGGTACACGATATGGGAGAAGTAATGCTTCCCTGATCATACATTTTTATATATGTTTACTTTTCAAACCATGATATAATTTGACATACTACCAAAATAAAGTACTTAAAACCAACCAGGAAGGAATTGGAAGATAAAATGAAATACAAGTGGCAACAAATAACACTAAATATATTGCATACTTATAACTCACTAGGGGACGGTGGAACAAATGAAGTTAATTTTAGAAACAGGATTTTGACAGAAATTCAAAATAATTGTACACGAATACTGTGCTCTAGTTGATACATTTGTTTTTCACAGGAATATAGGTTAACAATTCTGAAACTGTGTATTCTAGGTTTGAAAAAAATAAATATATTGTATAGAACTTGCTATTCAGGAAAGAATTTGCAAATAAAGAAAGAGGAAGACTTGAATGAACCTTTCAGTGTTGGATTAGAGTCATAAATATGAGAATGTCATAGATACAGATATAGAAATAGTAAAAATATGTATATGAATAGTATAAATGTGTGTATTTCCGTGTTGATGGTATATTCGTTTCCCAGCTATGCTGCTTGAAAGGGTCTAAAAACAATAGCATTCCAGTAGCAATGAACACAGAGAGTTTTGATTTCTAAATATCACTGTTATATAAGAGAGAACTCCTTGGGAAAATTGACAAATTGCAAGCTTGGGGCAAGGCAAGTACAACATAAGTCTAAGTATTAATATTTTTGTGGCACAAGAAAGTGCTTAAAAAAATGTTCAGGCCATTTGAAATTACACAGATGCCAGTGGTTGGATCTGGGACAATTTGAGCAAAATTATAAAGTAGAGTAATGGATTAAAACCCATTGAATAAAATAAATATTAGTGAGTCTATACTGGTAATTGAATTAATAAATGAGATAAAGGGACAGCCTTACTGAGAACTCAAACTAATAAATGCAGAACTCAAACTCAAACTAATTAGAACTCAAACTAATAAATGCAGAAGGACTAAAGGAAATTATCATTCAGCAAACACCAGAGTAATATTTATTGTAGAAAATGTTCATGAATGAATGCCAAAATTAGGGAGCAAACATGATGAGAAAAAGTGTATACTCATAGTTTTAAAGTATCTACTCCAACATATTTGTTCACTACGAAGGGAAAAATTGTAACCTTACAGGGGAGAAACCTGATTTACACCACCTCTCTTAAATAAGGGATCAAAACTAGCATCAACAAATAAGAAATTTAAATATCATGAATCCTCTGATATTATGCGCTAAGAAGAGTTTATCATCACTCCCATGGCAATCTAGCCCAAAACATATCTGAATTTGAACATGAGAAAACATCAGACAAACCCAGATAGGTAGACATTGTACAAAGTAACTAGTCAGTACTCTTCAAAGATGTCAAGGTTATCAGTGCAAGCAAAGTCTGAGGACTGTCCCAGACTGAAAAAGACCACAAAGACATGACAAACTAAATATTATCTGAGATCTTAAATTAGATCCTATATCAGAAAAAAAAAGACATTAATGGGACCACTCCTAAATTTGAGTATATCTGTAGATAACTTAATGTTACTATTACTTAATATTAGATTACTTAATAGAATTGTATCAAGGTAAGTTTCCTGATTTTGATATTTGTACTCTGGTTGTGTAAGTTATAACATTTGGAGAATCTGGGTGAAGTATCTAAGATACTTTACTGTATTTGCAACATTTTTTTACGTCCAAAATTAGTTTTTATATAATAAGTAATAGCCAGAAACTAAACAAAAACTTGGAAGAGGACTTACAGATTCATCCATACTTCATTTTTTATTTATTCAATGAAGAATTATTAAGGCTTATTATATGCTAGGAATTGTTCTCTGCTCTGCAAGTAGAGACATATGTACAATAAATAAAACAACTGCTTTCTTGGCGCTTCTGTACCATTTGAGGGGAGAAATTGTAAAGAAGGAAAATACAAAATACTTTATATGGTAAGTAAAAGTCCCTTTTAGATTTACAAAGATAAAGAAAATAAAATAGACTGCTGGTGTGATTGCTATTAACACAACAGAGACAAGGAAAAGAGACACCTTTATAGCCGATCATTTGGTATGGCACTTCTGCAAATTAAACCAAACCAGACCACAAGAGGACCTGATAGGAAAGGAAAAATCTACCTCAATGAAGAAAATTAAAGCAACAGAACCTACAGGATGGATTTTTCATCTTAAAAGAATGTTTAAGCTATATTATTAGCTTTAAATTAAAAAATGACTTTGCTCTAAGAGCGAAAAGATGTCTGTGATAAACTGTTTATATACAGGAAACTCAACATTGCAACATGCTTTTGAAGAAAAATTGGATTAGTTGATGAGGTAAATGCTTATCTCATTTACATGTTTATTTCCAACACAAAATATGCAAGACCCATACTCACCTGGCTGTACATGTTTTACAAACGGTTGATTCCCTTTAAAGGAAAATAAAACTATTTCGTTCACAAGAAAATAACATTTCCAAGCCAACTTGAGGACTGCATACTAAATTATTTTTTGGAATGGGAAGACTACTACCAATAGAGTTACTTCAAAGTTAGGTCATATTTAATAGAAAATATAGCATAACAAAATGATTTCACAGTGACAGCAAGGGTGGATTTGAAGTCAGAAATTTGAAGTCATTTTCCAAAAAAATGAAGCTCAGGAAATGTAATATTGCTAATGTTCCAAAGTTGCAATTATTATCCTCCATTAAAACCTGTTTCTTCCCTTGCATTCCCTGTGTTTACTGATGGCCCCTCCCTCTGCAATTTGTCCAAGTCAGAAACTTTCTCCTTTTCCTTTTAGCTACTCTTTGACAGAAACTTGATTATCACATCTGCTCTACTATATTTTTAATTTACTAAGGCTTAAACTTCTTCTTCTTTTTTCTATTTCCATAACTGTTCTCCTTGGTTCAAACTCTCATCCTTCTTGTCTTAGACTATTCTTTTCTCCAAGTATATTTCTTTTCCTCAAATATCTTCACTACCTGAATCAATTCTCCATGGAGTGATCTTTTGAAAACAAATGTCGTTTCATGGATTCATCAAAGACTCAATATTTCCACAAGTCTAAATATAATGGCATCACAAAGACTGTACACTCTAAGACTTTTATATTCTTCATCTACTATGACTATCTTAACATCACAACCATAGTTATTTGCCATTTCCCAAATATGTTATGTCCCTCATAAGAGTCAGTATATTTAATGGTTAAGAGTGTGGGCTCTCTAGGGAGAGACATCCTTGTTTAAGTTCTGTTTTACCACTTATTAGCTGTGTAACTTAGGGTCCTCTTTGTGTGTCTTTATTTCTTTACCTGTAAAATATTGATAAATATGGTATTGACATCTTCAGCTATTGTAAAGAATAAAAGGGTTCATCCTTAACTATTTAATGACTAACATGAAATACAGTGATCTCTCAATAAATATTAGCTATGATGATGATGATGGTACTGAGGCTGATGCGGAAGCAAATCTCAATATTTTTGTAAATGTTTGTTTTCTTTTCCAGAAACATAATCTTTCCACTCTAGTTCTCTGCTTGGCAAACTCTGAGTCATATTTCATGGCATAGACATTTCACATAAATAAAACAAGTATTGCCTGAGTTTACAAATATCTACTACAGAGCATATCCTATTATATTGTGCATATTTACTTGCCTTTTTATGCATATGATATTTATATAGTATCAATTCGTGTATCTGTAAATTGAACATAATATTTTCTACATCATAGGATTTTATGAACACTTAATGAGATATCTATGTAAATTTCTTCCAACAGTGCCTGGTACATTATGAGCAACGTTCAAGTGTTATTTGTTATTGTTGTTGTTTTATTTTCTAAATTTTGAGTTCCTTGGTGTGGAGGCTGTGCCTTACTTATTATCACATCTCCACTTCCCAGAACACAAAAGGCACTTAATAAGCATGATCTTACTGATGTGCGGAACCTTAAAAAGTCAAACTCATAGAAATAGAGAATAGAATGTAGTTAACAGGGACGGGGGTTGCGGGGTTGGAAGGATGTTGGTTAAAGGGTACAAAATTTCAGTTATAAGGTGAACAAATTTTGGAGACCTAATGTGTATCATAGTTAACTATAGTTAATAATAATGTATTTTATATGTGAAATTTGCTAAGAGAGTAGAAGTTAAGTGTTCTTAACCATACATGTACACCCACACCCACACACAAGGCAACAATGTGAGGGGATGGTTATGTTAATTAACTTGATTGTGGTAACCATTTTACAGGATACGAATATCAAAACATTATGTTGGACACCTTAATCATATACTATTTTACTTCTCAGTCATATCCTAATGAAGCTAGGAAAAAAAGAGTTAAATAACTTATAAATGAATGTTCTAATTGAGCAAGATTTAGAAAATTAAAACAAATTAAGGTTTTTTATTACATATATAGCCCTCCAAAGTCAAGATTTATAGACATTGGGGAACTTGTAGGTCAAATAAGGAATATTATTACAAACCATGAAATGTAACAAAATATTATAAAAAAGTATTCATTAGTCCAAGTCCCAATGCCACTATCAGAAGTTAGTCTTCTGGTGTACCTCTTCAAAATACTCTAAAATTCTGAACACTTGAAAGCTCTGAATACAAGAAGACTGGTCCAGCCCGGAAGTAATAGTAACCAACTCAAAAATCCTAAGAAGAATCATTGAATTCTGTGACCTTTGAATAATCTTTATTGGCTACACTAAACAAATGTCTCCATCCAAGACAGGATGCCTAGCAACATTCTTTCATTAAACAAATGTCTATTGTGTGCCCACTCTGTGCCAAGCATTGTGCTAGGTGTTGGGACAGTGGCTAACAAAATGAACATCCTTGTTTTACAAGGAGATCTGAGTCTATAGGGAAGATAGGCCTTAAATAAGAATAGCTCTCACATCTAAAGTCTTTCTCAAGGAAAGGCACTAAATATCAAGATATTTGTAGAAAGTATATGTTATTATCTGCCATTTATTACCTTTTAGTTGCTTCCTCATTTTATATTTTATTTCAATTCCATTTAGTCAAGTTTAGAGTCTTCAACAGAAAGCCATGCCGACAGCCTTTTAAGATGTCCTATAGTTCCTGGAAATGTACTGTTAGGTGCCTTAGTGATGCTGTTGGTATATCAAATTCTCAATGACCTCTTACTGTACTTAGAGCAACAGGACAGATTTTACAGTGGAGTTCAAGCTCTCCAAACACTAAGGGCTAATCAATGGTCCTTTAGTAGCTTGTCACAGTGTCAAGACATGGCACATGATAAGCTCACTCTCTGTAGTAATACAATGGCTCAGGCTGAATTTCCCAGGTGTCTGTTTGGAAGTCTGTCATTTGGCTCTGGGAAGCCAAATGGCAGCTGGAGAAAAGAGAAGCAGTGAGGCTGAGTAAGCAGGAGCATTACATAAATGAAAGGTGAGATAAAGCATTTACATCCTCCCTCCATATTTTTATCGATTTCAACTTTAGAGCATGGGGAGAATTTAAGGGCTGTGGCTAATTATCCTCCTCCAGCTTTAACCACAAAATAATAAAGTTCATTTAAAAAATATAATCACCACAATCCTGGAATATTTAAATAAATAAAGCCCCACAGTGTCTAAATCTTTTTTTCTGCTAGGGTAGAGACACATGTTTATGTGGGTTTGTTTGTGTGTAACTGTATCTCACATCCCGGAATTACTCTCATGATCAAGGACTCACAGATCTGGCTAAGACACAGGGAAACTGTTTATAACCTTTCAGGTGCTGTCTCTACCTCTGGGATTTTCTAGAAATGAACACAGTTCAAGTTTAGTGTTGTGCCCATATTAATCTTTAAAATACTATTTGCATTTTTAAGATAGCAGTACCTTAGATTTTTATTGCACAGAGGTATTTTGAAATGAATCCAACAGAGTATTTGTTATGATATATACTTGTTCCTCAATTCAATACCTACTTTCCTTGATTTGCATTTATTTATATCAGCAGAAACAAGGGTATAATCTGTAATAGTGACTTGTGTCTTTTTTTTTTTTTATTTTTTGAGCATATAGATGGTTGTAACTTTATTTATTTAATTTTTATTTTATATTGGACTATAGTTGATTTACAATGTTGTGTTAGTTTCAGGTGTAGAGCAAAGTGATTCTGTTATACCTATACATGGATCTGTATCATTTAAAGAAAGCAAGATGTGATACAGGGAATTAGGGTTGTCATTTTATTCTTACTTTAGGTAGCTGAATAAACTTGGGCAAGACATTTCAGTTTTGAAGTTCTTATTGCTAGCACTTACTGTCTAGGAAAGAAGCCATTATTTTTAAAGTAGATGTGAATTAGATGTCCTCCCTGCAGCATTGTAACATTCATAGAGCATTCCCTATGAACAAAGCACTACCTATTCTTCATATTTTCCAAACACCCTTTCATTTAATATTAACACAATTTTTTGAAAGTGGTCTTCATTTAGTAGATATAAACATTGAGAATTAGGGAAGTTAATAGTTAGTTGAAGGTCACAGAGCTGTGATGTGATAGAACAGGATTTATACATGGATCTCTCTGCAGACTGAGTTTTCCGGTATCTTATGCCAATACTCAAACATCAGGGAAACGTTTCATGACATGTGAACCCTAAAAATCTCAAGAAAAAGAAGTCCCGTGCATTTACATTTGAATCTCCTCTCCCACGTCTACAAGCAGAAACCTATACCTGAGTGTGCAAGTGATTGGGAAAAGATTTGGGTTATTGGTGATGACAATTGCATGAAGACAATACAAGTAAAAGAAACATTCGTATCTTTATTACTTCCCAAATTTAATAGGGTCTCTGAAATACTAAGGGACATTGACACATATTTCAGACTAGGGAAAGTCTCATAAGATCTTGCATTTTAAGAAAAATATAGAGGAAATGTAGCATATTCTAAATGAGGCGGGTGAAGAGAACACATGTGATGTCACATGCAGAACATTTGAAGGGACTGGGAGTTGTTTAGCCTAGGTAGGAAAAAATTAGGAACTATGTTTGCCATATATGGGCATTGGAAGGGTAAGCAATCAGAAAAACAATTAAGCAATATCTTAAGCAATTAAAATATTAAATGGTAGGTTCAGCAGATAATTGCAAGCAAAACATGGAAGGATTTCCTAATGATTAAAGTGGCCTAAAGGTGAAATGTGCTATCATCTAAGAGGGAAATAACCAATCACAGAGGTCAGCTGACCATCTGGCACTGAAGGTCTGGCATGGATTCACTGATAACTTCAGATCTGGGGTGATGATATTGACATCAGATGTTAATTATAACCTTGGTAAACACAGTCTTAGTCTAATGCATCACAATGAAGTATAATAAAACACTTCAAGAACGCCTTCATTAATTACAGATTATAAAAAATAATGACAGTCATCTCCCACACTTCACCTAATGTCTCCACGTAATGAATCTTCAGTAATGGATGTGTGCCTGTCTTTGACAGCCTCTATTTTTCCTTCCTAATAGCCCTCTCATTTATTTTACTGCAACTATGTCTTCACTACTGGAAGTGTTTAAGACACACACTGTAAATAGTAGTTACATCCTCCCCAAGACAAGCCTAACAGACCAGTTAGACCAATTAGATGCCCCTTTCTCAGAACTGGACAATTCAGTAGAAAACTGTTTGGTTTCCATTTCTTCTGAGCAGCAGTATATTAACTGGGTTGTTCCTGCTGTGAAATTGCCTTTTTGGTCCTAATCACCTAGTACCTGGATCCTGATGGCTCTGAAGCCTACGTTTCTAGCCTTCTGTACTTTCTTTCATCTCCTCTTTCTGGGCTGTAAAGCAAGTTTGTCGTTTTCAACAGAACTAAGTGAAGAAAAATGCAAACAAAATAAAATATAAAATTGTACCAAATGAAAGAAGAATTGATGAAATTAGGATTAAAATATTCCCCTTTGTATTTATTCAGTGAGCTATATGGCTTTCATTAAATGTAATGTGCTCTCGGAGGTAGATGTACCTGAGCTGGCCTAACCACAAATTGATTTCTGACCTCAGGAAGTTTTTATAACATATGGAACAAAATATCAGGCCTAGTGGAGAGTAGGAAGCATCTACATAGATGGTGTAATGTATAGTAGAGGATATAATGTAACATTGCATGAAAGATCAGATACATTGCTATGACAGTTCTGAAGAGAGAAAAATTAACTATGGCTTATGGGGCAGAAGTAGTCAGAATAATAATTAAAAAAAAACACACATTAAACTTGGAAACAGAAAAAATAAAAACTTTGTCAATGCCATGGGAAATGTGAGAAAAAGGATGTAAGTCAGGAAGCTGGAAGATGATTCAGTTAGTAGGTCATTTAGACGGGAAAGTCGACTAAGTACAATGGAACAGCAGAAAAATCATAAGATCAACTGCAGTTGAGATCATGGAAGGCTTTGAATGCATTTATTTGTAAAACAGCTGGGAGTCAACATGCTTTAGAATTAGTAGCCTAACAGTTCTGTGGAGGATGGATAGGAGGCATGACAGAAGGGGAGGGTTCTACTGGGAGACCATCACCACTGCACCTCTGAGATTTACTGAGTGTGAGCTTGCCTTTAACATTCTGAACATGCTCAGTCCTATAAGTAAGGATCCCTTTTATTCTCTTATCCTCTTAATTTGTTTTCTTATGTAAGAAAAACTGATGGTAAATCATTCTATTTTAAAGTAACATTCAAATCTTACAGAGAAAATGTTAAAAGTCCATTTGAGTCTGCAGAAAACTGAAGAACAGGCATTGTTTGAATTTTACGCATCACTGATACGTATCTTCAATAGACTCTGTTCTTAAAAGCACAAAGAATTCTACTGAAAAACTGTTTCTTGTTTTCTCTCTCTAATTTTCTATCTCTTTTCCTACTCCTATTATTATTTGGCCCTGACTTTTAGTAGAAATAATAGTTTTCCTCTTTACACACTAGGTAATAACTTGACCACCAACACATTTAGAGGGTTATTTATATTACACTTTCTCTTTCAATCCAGAGAATGACATTCAGATAAAGGTTTTCTTCCAGCTTTCTACCCCTGAATATAGAGACTGTGCTTTAAATGAGTTTCATCGAGTCATTCATCATTCAGTAGAAGATGTTCACAAATCAAGTCTGACTAGGAGAAACGCTTCCAGTTATCATTTTAAAAGTCATATGTAGAAAGCCATACCTAGAACATGATAGCTGAGGCATTTTAAAAATTGAAGACATATTATAAAACCTGCTGGCTTCCTTAATAAGCACATATCATGCACTTGGACACAATGTTTTGCTCATCTCTTAAATAAGTAATTTCATTAAAAAACATTCTAATGTCAACAGTACTTTTCCTAGAGGTATGGTAATAAATCAAAACCTCAAATTCAATGTAAAAAGGTTCCCTAGATATTAGTAGGAGACAAGGCAATGATAGACCTGTTTAAATGTAACACTAAGAGATTCATGACACCAGGTATATTTGGCACATACTGCTATCAGACAGAGTGTAATCAAAAATTCCTGCAAAATCTCCCAATTAAAATGCTTAGTCTTTGCTAAGTGCAAGGTTTATCAAATCACAGTGAGAAGTGCCGCTGGCTGAATGGTAACTGTGCACAGAGTTGCCCTGGTGGGGTTCTCCATTTCCTGCCGGCAAGGTACAGTGCTTTTTCCCAGCGGCTTTTTGTTAATCTACAAGGACTCAATAGGTATATTACAAAGCAGTAACAATTTGCTAAAATGGACTTAAATGAAAACTGGCAGGTATTTGTTTTTAGTTAAAGGCCAATGTGTCCTGGGCAACAGACGCCCAAATCTCTTTAGAGAGTACCTGGGAAATAAATATTTTTTAATGTTATACTTGTTATTTTTATTGCAAGTGACACTTGGCTTCTCCCAGAGTGCAGCCTGCTTTGTGGATGTTACCACATTCATCTTCACAGCATGGTGAGCAGGTGTCAACTATGATTATCTTGGTTTTGCAGGTGGCAAGACAGAAACTCTGAGAAGTTACATGACTTGATCAAGGTCCTAAAAGGACCTGAAGCTGCAGCTGCCCTGGACCAATTAAGTTTCTTGTTTATTTAAATGAGGGAGACCTACTAATAGGAGACAGCAAAGGGAAAAGAGTATTTTTTAAATGGCTGCTTACCATAATTCTAGTTTATATAGTATCATTTTAATCTTAATAACACTGAAGATAAGGAAATTAAACTTTTAGAGAGAGCCAATGAAGTCCAACCTTGTGGAGCAAATTTAAAAACAGAGCCAAAATTTGAACCAAGATGATTCCTATGAATCTTCCCACTGTATTTTGAAGATTTTTTTACTGCTATGGCAGTTTATTTGTCTTTATTTGCCAAGGTACCGCATACAAACAGCAATTATGATTAAGTTATCTGGTTTTAAGAAGGTGAGAGAAGTAGGAGGTAACTGAATCCATCAATATCCAAATCTATCAATTTATACTCCCCCAGCCCAGAAAGGCAGCTTGCCTTAATTATTGTAAGTATTTTCCTATGGCCTCCCTACTATTGTATATCATAGCTGGCATCTTGAAGTTGACAGAGGATCTTGTCCCTTAAACTAGATTTTACAGATGAGGATTCCATTTAAACGTTTATCCAAGGACCAGATGTCTAGAAAGAAATTCCTCTATCCAGATTCCTTCTGCTCTTGCTGGAGGAGACTCCAGAGAGAAAAGTTTGACAAGCAGATATTGTAAACAAACTTACTACCCACTTCTCACATACACAGCTCCAGATTAGCACCATCTATGGCTCACTCCTCTCACATTTTGATTTTAATTCCAAACGTTAGACTCCTAAGGCAGTGTGTGTTTGAACTTGAGCAGAGATCGTAGAATGACCCAAGATTGCACGTGTTGAATTTTTACATAAAGCTTATAAGTTCTTATGTATTTGCTGCTCATTGAGTGCCAAACTTTTCCAAGGAAAGTATTCTAAATAGGAATCTTATATGAAATTTTAGATTTTGTGGGGGGGGGGTGTGTGTGTGTGTGTGTGTGTATGAAATCCCAAGTAAAATCCTTTGCCTAAAAAGTTTTATTTGAGATGTACAAAAAATAAAGTCATATAGTTAAGTCAAATAACCGCACACTGCCAAAAGGGGAAACATAAATTTTAATAACCCCAAACCAATAAATGTTATTTGTTTTACACTAACACAGTGAACTGAGACTGATTCAGATCATTCT
The DNA here is from genome assembly GCF_951394435.1 of Stenella coeruleoalba. NCBI lineage: Eukaryota > Metazoa > Chordata > Mammalia > Artiodactyla > Delphinidae > Stenella > Stenella coeruleoalba. Next base: position 33,102,669 of record NC_137154.1, read on the forward strand.
CTAATGTCAAAGAAAGCTAGAAAAGGAACATAAATCACAGTTGCCCAAAACATCTTGATCATATTATATCTATTGCAGGGTCAATTTATATAATAAATGCTAATAATTTCCTAGAAATTTCACTCATTTTAATCCCAATAATAAGTGGATCACATCTAGCCAGTTTAATGTTTTCATAACTAATTTAATATGGGAATACTGATTAATGAGAATGGGTCAACCATGAAAATTTATAGTGGTGTATTGCTTATTTGAAATTGAAGTTGCAAGAACTAACATGTTATATTTACTAAATTAAGAGAGAGGGTTGGTCTAAATACATTAGAGAGAAAGAGACAGACAGATACAGAGACAAAGAGAGACAGTAAAAGAGAGACAGAAAAAGAGAGAAGATTCTTGTTCAAGCTAGAAGATGATGTAAGTTTAAAAGAAAAATTATTTATGAAAAAGAAAACTACTTAGGCAAGTGCCTTAAGACAAAGCAAATATCCTGTTTAAAATTTGGAACTAAAAACATTTCTAAATAAGAATCACAGAAGCACATCTGCTTCAGAAGCAAGTGGCAGAGTTAAGTAGTGTAATTTTTATTTAGAGTCCAAAATATGAGAACAAATTTTAAATTTAGTGCCTCTTCCTAATATGGTTGACTAGATCAGGGTTTAGTGACTGGTTTTCCCAGTTCTAAAGAATGAGGTGATGAGTAACTTTCAAAGCAACAACTCCCTTCTAGTGTTATTTCTGGGTTCATTTAAATCACTCATTTGAATCTCCATGAAAGTTATTTCAGAAAGAAATGGAAGAAAAAATGACAGTTAATTTTACTGCATCGGCAGATTTGGAGAAAAATATTCAGATGTTGCATATTTTAATATTAGTATTCATGTTTGGTTCTTTTCTTGGAGTTCTGATTTTCCTTTTGAAATATCCTTCCCCCCCTCAAATTCTTTAAATTAGTTATAGTAATTGATTTAAAGCCCTTGCTGCCATTTCCAATAGCTGGGTGATCTTTTGGTCTATTTCTATTATTTTCTTTTGAATCAGGTTACATTTTCCTACTTTATTCTTTATCTGTTAATTTTTAATTATATTCAGAACACTGTGTATTTGAAAAGAATGGTTAGAGACTATTGTATGGATATTTCAAGAGAGTGCAAGCCCTTTCTTTCATCTGACAGTCAGGATATGAGCTAATCTTTCTAATTTCTGTAGGAGTTGAGTTATTCTGGGCTGTGTTGCAAGTCCAATTTTAACTGTGATTAGTACTCCAACTACCAACCAACCTAACAACACAAGAGCTTCCTTCCTTTCTTTCTTTCGTCCTTACTCTTCCTTCCTTCTTTCCTTCCTCCCTTCCTTTTTATTTTGTGCTAATATTTTTATTTTGGTATAATAAAAAGTTTAGAGGAAAACTGTAAGGAAAGTAGAAGGCAGTATTGTATACCTTTTAATTGGACTTAACCAGTGGTTTATATTTGTTCCATTTGTTCTCTCTCTCTCTCTGATCGCTCGCTCTCTCTCCTCCCTTCCTCCTGGAAAATGTATTTATATTTTATATACACTTTTTTTCTATGAACACTTTGAGACCATTTTTTTTCTGAGCAATTTGTGAATACGTTGAAGTCACTGGGCTGCTTTACCTCTAAAAACTCACCTGTACACTTCCAGACTGAGGGCATGACTTCCATGACCACCTTACACTGCATTTATCACTGACCCAATATTGATTAAACACTATTCTCTAGTCCATAGTCTTTTGTAACTACATGTTTTTCTGTCCACGATCCAATCATATACCAAGCATTGTGTTAAGTTTTCATGTGTATGTAGTTGCCTAAAATATAAAGCAGTTTATCAACCTTTCTTTGTCTTTCCTGGCCTTGATATTTTTGCAGGGCAGTAGTTTCATAGAATATTTTAAAATTTCTGTTTGTCTATTTCATTTTTGTGTGGAAATTTTTTAAAAACAAACATCTTTTTATTGAAGTATAGTTGATTTACAGTGTTGTGTTGTTTGTCTAGTTCTTGTGGCAATATTTAGGTTACACATTCTTTGGCAGGAATATTTAAAAAAAAATGACATGGTGTCCTTTCCAATGAATCCTAGTAGGAGAACTGTGGCTAACTTTGTTAAGGTGATATAGGCCAAGTTGCTTCATTATAAAATTACCATTTTTTCTTTGTAATTGTTTCAGTTGGAGTTTTCTGAGAAAGCAGGTAGGATTAGGTGTTCAAGAGACTTTGGGGAAAATCATATTTGAGGAAAAATGGAAAGGGAGGCAAAGAAGGCAAGGAGAGGCCTCAGATCTAGACATGGGGGAGAAGGGGAAGGAAGGAGGCTGGGGAGGAAGGCTCTCAGCTGAAGCATAGTCTAAGAAACCGTCCGCCAAGCCAATGGGTGGCCCTGGAGCCAGAGCTAGCCTTAGAGGGGCCAAGTGTTTTAGGGTCGGATAGTTCTTTGTTGTGGGGAGCCGTCCTCTGAACTGTAAAAGGCTTAGCAGCATGCTCGGCCTCTACCCACTAGATGCCCGTAGCAGTCTCCCAGTTGTGATTACTGAAAAGTATCTTTAAACATCATCAATGTTACCTAAGGGATAAAATTACTTCTAGCCGAGAACCACTGCTTTATACATTTAGGTCTTCTCCTATCTTCTGGTGAAAGTTCGTATCTCTGAAGACCACTCATTGTTCACATAAGATTTCCCCTAAAGTTGTCCTTTCTTGCTTGATGGGGTGTGATTTATTGCTAAAGCCTCGTCTACGTTCCATGGGCATAAAACTTCTCTACAACGAGTGAGTCCTCCTGTGTCTAATGAGGAGTGATTTCAGCCGAAAGCCTTCCCCACACTTACTGCAAATATAAGCCTTCTCCCCCCAGTGTGTCCTCTGATGAGTGCTGAGGGTCACCTTATCAGTGAAGCCCCGCTCACTCTCCCTGCATACATAGGGCTTCTCCCGTGAGCGCGTCCTCTGATGTCTTAGGAGGGCTGCTTTCTGGCCAAAGCCTCACCCACACTCAATGCACTCAAAGGACTTCTCCCTGGAGTGGGTCAGCTCGTGTCTGACTAGATTTGCTTTCTGGCTAAAACCTTGTCCACACTCAGTGCAAACATAAGCCTTCTTCCCAGAGCATGTCCTCTGATGACTGATGAGTTGTGACTTCTGTTGAAAGCCTTGCCCTCATTCCCCACACACAAAAGGCTTCTCTCCTGAGTGTGTCCTCTGATGTGCAATGAGAGTAGACTTAGGCCTAAATTCTCACCCACATTCCTAGCACATGTAACGCTTCTCTCCTGAGTGTGTCCTCTGGTGTGTGGTAAGGTTTGATTTATCACTGACGCCTTGCCCACACTCCAGACACACAAAAGGCTTCTCTCCTGAGTGTGTCCTCTTGCGTTTAACGAGATATGACTTCTGACTAAAGCTCTAGCCACATTCATTGCACAAATGAGGATTCTCCCCTGAATGAAATCTCTGGTGTTTGCCGAGAGTGGATTTATCTCAAAAAAGCCTCCCACAGTCCCTGCAGACGTAAGGCTTCTCCCACGAGTGAGTCCTCTGGTGTGTGATAAGGTTTGACTTAGCCCTGAAGCCTCACCAACACTCCTGGCACACAAAGGGCTTCTCCCCTGAGTGTGTTCGAAGGTGTCTGATGAGGGTTGACTTCTGGCTAAAGCTTCGCCCACAATCCTCACATGCAAAGGGCTTTTCCCCAGAGTGCGCCATCTTGTGTGTGACTAGGTTTGACGTCTGGCTGAAGGTTTGCCCACACTCTCTGCAGAGGTAAGGCTTCTCCCCCGTATGTGATCTCTTGTGTGTGATGAGAGTTGATTTATAGCTAAAGCTTCGGCCACACTCACTGCAGAAATAAGGCTTTCCTCCTAAGAGAGTCCTCTGACGACTAAAGAGAGTTGATTTCTGGTTAAAGCCAAGCCCACAATTTCCACAAATGACTACCTCAAATCCCGAGATTTCTACCCACTTTAATGCTTTGTCTGTTTCTAAAAGTTTTGGCTTCCCAGATGAGCTGAACCTTATTTCCATCACTGTCTTGCTTTCTCTTGAGCTTAATAGCTGTTCTTCAGATGGGCTGGAGAAAGTTCTTGAAGTAACTCTCTCCCTTGTCCTCCTAAACAAAGATTTGGAGCCACTTTCTCTGTCTTCACCTTCCACTCTGTCCCCCTAGAAGCTTTCATAAGAGAATAGCTGCAGCTGCTGCTTCTGATCTGCTGGGCAGAGATCTGCTTTTTGGAGGGTTCCTGCAAACAAGCCTGGACAGATTGGAAGGTGATGATCATGCAGCACATGTTGATGTAATTGCTGACCACAGAAGACCAGAACGGAGGAGGAATAAGGTGGAATTTCTGGCTTTGGATCTGCTGAACAGGGGCTGGGCTGATGTCCTCTCTCCTCTTTCCAGGGCTCTTCTCCATACTCTAGCAGAATGACAGGTGTTGGTTTGGAAAATGAAATTCCCAAGGAGACTAGGTTGCTGTAGTTTTGCAGCATCACTTCCCTGTACAGGGTCCTCTAAGCATGACTTAACAGCTGCCACTCTTCCTGGGTGAAGTCCACAGCCACATCATGGAATGACACGGATGTTTCTTCTCTCCTGGCTTTCAAGAGCCCCAAGGCCATTATTCTGGTCCCCTGCATGTTCTCCCTGGAGAAAGGTGAGGCTAAAGTCTTGGGGACACGCTTGCAAAGTCTATCCCACAGCAAGTGTGACAATGGTAAGGGATGCCAAGTTAGAGGCAGCCTGCTATATCACCTATCTTTCTTTTAGAAGTTATATAATTTTAACTTTTCCATTAAGGGTATGCTCTGTCTCAACTTCATATTTTGTGTTTGGTGTATGATAGAGGTCAGTTCATTTTTTTCCATATAGATGTCAAGTTGTTCCAACATTTCTTCAAGAAGATTTTCTTTCCCTTTTGAATCGCATTGGCACTTTTGTTGAAACCAATGCGTTATACAAGTATGAATCAATTTCTTGACTGTCTTCTGATCTCTGCTCTGTTCTGCTAGCTGTATATGATTGTCTGCATTTGAGCTGGAAGACTTGGCTGAAGTTTCAGATAGGTTTGCTTCATTACTGTTTTTGACCTCACAAAGTCCTTGAATCCAATCATTTGGAGAATGCCCAAGACTAGGTGACTTCTCTTTACTTACCAGGCTTTTTTTTACCAGGTTTCTTAGTTAAACACGAGAGTGGCGAGTGTGGAGAGGTATAACTGCTTAGCTGAGTTGGAGTTCTTCCAACCTATAGTCCATTCCACTGGCCTGCCCTGTCCTCAGTCCTGGCATCGGAGTCTGAATCCAAACTTAGCAATGACCCCCAGATGGAGGTGGCAGCTGCCTTCCTCCTCTCTGAAGGGTTTGTTTCTCTATGGAATTCAGTTTATTTTGCTTCTTAACTCCACCACTCTGCTGTACCTTCGTAGAAAAGTAGGATTTTTATTTTGTCTGTTTTACTTGTTACATTGGAACAAAGCTTTTTTCTGTTCTTTTATAGTCTAACTGGCAGCAGAAGTATTGCTGGTGGAAAAAAAATAAAGGGAAAGTTTAGAATTGTTCATAAATAAAAGAACTTGCATATTGAATCTTTTGTGCTACCAGTTCTTTTTTCTTCTCTTTACCATGACTATCACAAATGGCTAGTTTTTGTCTTCAGCCATTAAAATGTATTCTTAAGTCTTTAGCACCGTCTAATATTTAACTTTAGCAATATTATTTTAGAATACAGTGTCAAAGTTTTACCTTCCTTTTGTGAGCTGGAGAAAAACGGGCTGAGATAGGTCCATGTGACAATCAAAAGAACAGGAGTCACCGTAGCAACTTTTCCTCCTCGTATTTTTATTTGATCATTGACTATGTTATCCAAAAAGGCTTTCTCAGTGACCCTTGAGAAAGTCCTTTCCAGCAGAGACTAGGCACACAGAAGGCCAGAATTTGTTTGTTGTTTCTCAATTTGAAAGGAACAGGATATTTACCATTTGAATAGAAAAGAGGGTGATGAATACAACATATTATGAATTGTAGAAATAAGATAAATTTTTAAAGTAAGTTAGAGAAGGTGTCTCTGTTGGTTTAAATGATGCAGTGAGACTTAAAATGATGACTCAAGAAGCTCACAACAATAAAAATTAATCTGGACCTGACATTGGCTATTGACTCACAAGTAAGCCTCAGTCTTGGATCCTAAGTGACAGCATTTGGACAGACCCGGTCAAACACAGTTTCACTGGATGTACAGATTGTTTGAAACAGTTTTTGTTTTTTCAAAGACAGTATTCACTGTGGTGCTCCTACTGTCTTTCAAGGTATGAAAGTCAAGTGAATAGATGATCTGAAGAAAAAAGTCTTTTTATGTTCTTTTCCTGTTTTTCACTTCTTTACTCATGGTTACACCCCCCCCCCCCTTGTGATGTTTTACCATTCAGACTACACAGTGACAACACTCTTCACACAGAGGGGCATAATTAAATATTGAAAATAATAAAAAAAAATTGTTCTTTATATTTTATGTAGGAGCCAAGCGAGTAAGCATTCCTAGTACTAAATACTAGAGATCATTTTAGAATCTAAACATTCACCCTAGAATCCTCTATGGGTATTATGAAAAAGTAAAATGTATCTTTTCAGCATTTGAGTTTCATAGAATTAATATGAGTTCAGCAAGATGATTCTCAAAATATCAGTGGTACTCAAGCTACAAACAAGAGGAAAGGAATAAAGGGAGTTCTGTGCTCTGGTAAGTTTGAGAATCATTTGGCTAATTCATCTTACACACGTTTCTTTATTAAAACTCTTCTCAGATGCTTTATGTCTAAGTTCACTCTCAAGCTCCAAGGTAGGGGCATGGCATGTAGTGTTTCTGAAATTATTTGATTCAGAAATGCTTTTCCCAGGAATATCTTCAATTGCCTTGAAAACATCCGTCAGAAAAATCTGGTCTAATTTCAATAAACCTTATGATTTTTTCAAAACCCTGCAAGATCTGGAATTCCTTTTATCCAAAAAGAAAATAATTTGTCCAAAAGGAAATGCTTTATTGCATTCATAGCTCCTTGAAGATTTTGATGATAATTGAAGCATTTATTTGATAAGAAGTAATTGGAGGAACTCAGAATTTATGGAGAAAAGTATACAGTAGAGCATTCATAAAAGACTGATCTTTGACCTTGGTTGGTATCATGGGAGGTAAATAATGAAATAGTGACATTTTCTTCCCATGTTCACAAAGTGCAACAAGCTTCATACCCTTGTCAGGATGTTTTGTGATAGTGCTGTGTTTCTGTGTTGTGAGTGAGTTTTAGAAACTTCAATGAATCTAAGCAGTGAATTCCACAAAGGAAAAGACCAGCTATTATAACTTTTGTTTTCCACACCTATAACTGTGCCTATAAAACAAAGAGGAGCGTCAAAATGAGCAGTATTTGAACCACTTCATCCAGTTTCCTTTCAAATCAGTGTGTTTTGTATTCTGCAGTTCTGGTACTTAAATATTTATTAAGTACCAAATATGGTCTGTCAGTAGGCTAAGTGCTATAAGGACTCTTCTATTACCACTGCCCATTTATCAAGGAGTTCAAAATATTGGAGCACAATTTATTTCCTAATATGGAGGTAGTTTGAGTTTAGTAACTTCAATTATGAGACCTAAACAACTGTGGAAAAGCTGCTGCTGCAACAGCTCTTAGGTTACTGAGGGCTCTCTGCTTGATCAAGAGAAATTAAGATGTTTATTCACCTTTAACCACCGAGAGAGTAACATACCAGATGTATCATTACAGAATGGGTAAAGACTAGTGGTTTTCTTTGCAGGTGAACAATAATAAATGAATGTCAATTTTGGCACAAGACTTGAGGATCAAATATAAAGAGCAGGGCTTCCCTGGTGGCGCAGTGGGTGGGAGTCTGCCTGCCGATTTGGGGGGCGCGGGTTCGTGCCCCGGTACGGGAGGATCCCGCGTGCCACGGAACGGCTGGGCCCGAGAGCCGTGGCCTTTGGGCCTGCGCGTCCGGAGCCTGTGCTCCGCAATGGGAGAGGCCACGGCGGTGAGAGGCCCGCATACCGCAAAATAAAGAAAGAAAGAAAGAAAGAGCAGCTTACATATATTTCAGGTATGGAGGACATATGGATGTTGCACCAGAATTTCAGCTAGGGGACCAGAGTGATCGCTGGTGGGGCTGGTGAGAGATGAGGGTATGGGAAGAGGTGGAAGGTAGGTCAAATTGAAATGAATAAAAATGAAAGAAAGTCAAAATAAAGAATGAAACTAGTGTTCACGTTCTCATAACAGAATATCTGCAAAGGAATAGAGTTTACTGATATTTAAGAATGAGTCATAGGGATCCTGTACAAAGATCCTTGCAGCACTAACACACAGTATCTTCCATGTGAAACCTATCCTAAATTTTCTATAAAGATATACATATATTTTATATATACACATATATACATAGAGTAAATACTATTATTTTCTCCATCTGAGGGATGAGGAACTGAAACATGATGAGGTTAAGTTACTTTCCAGTCTTAGAGTAAAAGACAGGGCTAAAGATTCGAACAAAGCAATCTGGTTCCAGTGTCTGGACCTTCATCAAATGATGTACTATCTCTCTCAACATAAACCCTCTAATACGGGTCCAAACCACTATATAAGAAGAAACTGAGCCCATGCAGAGCAGAGAATAAGGGGACAGAGTAAACCATTTCTTAACAATTAGCTAAGAAATTTCAGCTTGTTTGATTGATTATGTGTTTAAGTTTGAATTGACATAGTAATATCTTGTATCTGTAGGAACATATAATCTAGACACAGTGAGTATCTTTTAAGGAGGGTTGCTTACATGTTATTCTGCCAATTGTAGAATAAGGCCAGTAACCAAGAATGGAAGATGGCCTAGAGTAGGCCACAGAGGATTCTATGAAAGCACACTCAGTGCTCTTCATGCCATTATTGTCCTAGGCCCCCTTGATCAAATCAGAGAAATGGCCATATGTGGTCAGCCTTCTCAACCGCTCTCACATCCTCACTACCTCATAACTTCATAACATTGCTTCATGTAGCCCTTATACAATAAATTCTTTCATTATACAAAGTGAGTTACTGTTCCTAATAGGGACCTTAAACTACTGCAAGAAGCTGAATTCCAAAATTAAAATAAAATAAATTGGAGTATTACAGCATTGGGCTAGTGTTAAGTACACTGGATTGACTTTCCTTGAAAATCTTTTGAATTCAGCCAAACTAAGTGGACAAAGTTTGGCATTTGCTTATTTCCCGTCTTAAACCATCTTCACCCTCCCAGATGTATCTTCTTTCTTGAAGATGTCTCTGAATTCCTGCTCCTAGTTTTTAGTACTGATTCCCCACAGGTCCATGTTCTACACCAGGATAGACTATGACATTAACTGGTTCCAGATGACCTTTTAAATTTTTTTTATTTTTTTCACATCTCTATTGGAGTATAATTGCTTTACAATGTTGTGTTAGTTTCTGCTGTATAACAAAGTGAATCAGCTATATGTATACATGTATCTGTATATCCCCTCCCTCTTTTGTCTCCCTCCCACGCTCCCTAGCCCACCCCTCTAGGTCGTCACAAAGCACCGAGCTGATCTCCCTGTGCTACGCAGCTGCTTCCCACTAGCTATCTATTTTACGTTTGGTAGTGTATATGCTAACACATATATATGGAATGTAAAAAAAAAAATGGTTCTGATGAACCTAGGGGCAGGACAGGAATAAAGACGCAGACATAGAGAATGGACTTGAGGACACGGAGAGGGGGGACGAAGTGAGAGAGTAGCATTGACGTATATACACTACCAGTTGACCTTTTAATAGTCGACTTAGAAATGGCAACCAACACAGAGATATAATCACCAAGGAGGATTTGAGTGTAAAATATACTGAGATCTTGTGCTCTGAAATAGTACCACTTAGACACTCACTTATTCTTCTGCAACCCTTTAGCTCTAGAAGTCTCTGATTATGCCTTTTTGAAAACCTATATTATTCCAAAAGACAAAACATGTATATTGCAGAAAATGTGGATACACAAAAAGAAAAAGCAAGGAGACACCCCAAATTCTTCCTACCTGGAGACATCCACTGCAAACCCCTTGGTGCATTGCTTTCCAGATCCTTTGATGTGAGAGTACATCTCTATCCTCTGAGATGTGACAGCTCTTTACATACTTAAACACAGTTATTTTGAGGTTGTCCTTCTTTAATTTCTTTCAAGCAAAATTAAAAACAAAAACAGAACAGAAACCTTTCTTCCTGGCATTGAATGGCGAGAACCATCCAAATACATCCCAGTATCACTTTGCCAGTATAAAGAATAAGAGATGCTTTCTGTCATTCTGAAAAAACAATTGATAAAGTAAAGTTTTGTACACCCAGCATTCTTTCTTACTGAGCTTTGTCAAAGCCAGGAGCTCAAAAGTGAGGCATACTAAAATAGCTTAGAGTGTTGACACATATTTAAAATTGGGCTCTATATAATTGTTTGACAAGTAGCTTCTGGATAAAAGCACAACCAAAATGAGGAGATTTCCACTTATATTTTGCTTACCTTATATAGGGCAGTAAAATGAATTAGTTTAAAAGATCTTTATCAATAGAAGGACTTCTAGAACAAAAACTACACTAAGAATTCCTGACAAATAAACATGTTAAGTTTCTTCATTTGCAGAATATGGTAAACTGATGAATACTTCTTTCTAATGAACACTATTCAATAAAAACAACTTGGGATAAAATCATGTAAGATGGTATGAAAGTCACATTTGAGAGGCTTATTAAAATATGTATATCTTCCAAGAATGTACAGTGTTGAATAATTCATTAACTGTTTAACACATTTACACACTCTTAAAAACCATGCAAACTGTTTTATTACTGGACTTTTTTTCATTTTGCAAGTGGATTATATATATTTTTCATCTGTGAGACTCCAATGTTTAAATGCAAATTAATTGACATTGAGCTCTTGCTAATTAAATCAGCAGAGGAGATTTTGCTGACACTATGCTAGGTGCTCAAATTAAGAGACTGTCTCATTGAATTAAACAGAGTACATTTATCATGGATAAGCTCTCAGCCTGTTTATCTGATATGACAGTTAATGGGTAAGGAAAATAAATCTTCCCAATATTGTAGGCAACAGATGCACAGCTGTCTTACTTCTGTCTTATCTAGAAGGTTTGAAGCAAAGAGAGAAGACATAAAGACTGTTGTCCTTAAACTGATCAAGAATGTAATAAAACCTAAAGTTAGTTTCATTTCAATAAGTTGACTAGTTTTATTGAGCTAAATAAAAAGTAGAAAAAATTTCAAGATATGTGCATATGTAACTTGTACTCACATGGCAGGTGAAATCATAAAACAGACATAAAATGGAAACAACTAGGCTATCCTGTGCTTCTTTTAAATATCATTTAATATGTCCATTCAGACATCCTGTCACCAACTTCCTTTAATATTTTTACTTATTAATTTATTCATATTTATTGAATTTCTATTTTACGCCAGCCACTATGCTAAGTGCTACGAACATAACTACGAGGAACAGCATATGTGTCTTGCCTCAAACCCTTCCTTGTAATGTATTTTATAGAAAATTTCTGAGAATTTAGTATATGAGTAGAGTAGATATGAACTTATAACTTAGAATCTGTCTCTGTTAGGATATGTCTATTACCTGACAGAAAAATGGTGCTTAAACAATATCAGTGGCTCGGGCTTCCCTGGTGGCACAGTGGTTAAGAATCCGCCTGCCAGTGCAGGAGACTTGGGTTCGATCCCTGGTCCGGAAAGATCCCACATGCCGCGGAGCAACTAGCCTGTGTGCCACAACTACTGAGCCTGCGCTCTAGGCCCCACAAGCCACAACTACTGAGCCACATGCCACAACTACTGAAGCCCGCGCCCCTAGAGCCCATGCTCTACAACAAGAGAAGCCACCGCAATAAGAAACCCGTCCACCACAATGAAGAGTAGCCCCCGCTTGCCGCAACTAGAGAGCCTGGGCAAAGCAACAAAGACCCAATACAGCCAAAAATAAAAATAAATAAATAAATTTTAAAAAACCAGTATCAGTGGCTTAAATGAATACCACTGATAGCTTTCTAATTTTTTAACATGTGCTTGAGAGATTTCTCAGGTTTTTTTCTTTTTTTCAGAATAAAATAGTTTTGGAATTGACCACATTCATTATTGACCACATTCTTCATATTTTTTAAAGTAAACACTCGAAGTTGATTTTCTAAACTGCAATATTCCTAACATACAACTGATTTTCTTAAAAAAATAAATTATTTTCTTTTAAATGTATTTATCTGCAGTTAGGATACATTTAGCTAACTTAATTCCACATGACTTTTTTGCTACTTAGTGTACTTTTTCAATACATCATGTAAGTGGCTTGTTTCACTAGCAAGGGCCAAGAAAAAACAAATAGCCCCTAATGATCCTGTAATGATTTCAATACCACCATGATTTAGGGTTTGATCAAGGTCAGGAATATGGATTTGTAGGGCAAAGGAATCAAACGCTAAAACCAGAGCAATTTGAGCATTTACGGTAACCTTGCTCCTATAGTTTTGCAGAAATATGCTTCTATGCCTGATAAAAATTGGGAATGGAAATATTAATAAATTAACATGGCTATAGTTGCCTTAGACTTCACGCAAGGACCTAAAATAAATTGTATCTTTCACCTACAAGAGAATATTTCTCTCATTCTTGACATGTCTTCTTTGACAGTAAAACTAGTTCAGTCAACTAAGGTCAGTCTGGCAAAGAAAAAATATTTTATATGACTTCTAGGAGAATAAAATGGAAAAGAAAGAAGTTCTTCATATGTCCATTATGATCCACTATATTTATGCAACTTTCCCCAATTGTTCCACTCCCTACTTGTAGATATACAGATATTTGTGACAGTTATTAGATTCACAAAATAGTGAATTCTATTCCATTCCATTCCATTCCAGTTTTATCATGTGTCCGAGATCAGAGCAAGTAAGGGAAGTTCTGTAACGTGGTGATTATCTGGCCAGAGTTTGACATTAGAAAACCTGGCTTCAAATCCTAGTTCTGCTCTTTTATAAATATAGATTCCTGGTTGCTACAAAATATATCGTTTCCCTTTATTTTTAAAAAAAATTTACTAGAATCCTGATATTTTCTGTAGTAGCAAAATGCTCAGATAAAAAGTTGTATTTTGGGCTTCCCTGGTGGCGCAGTGGTTGAGAGTCCGCCTGCCGATGCAGGGGACATGGGTTCGTGCCCCGGTCCAGGAAGATCCCACATGCCGCGGAGCGGCTGGGCCCGTGAGCCATGGCCGCTGAGCCTGCGCATCCGGAGCCTGTGCTCCGCAACGGGAGAGGCCACAACAGTGAGAGGCCCGCATACTGAAGAAAAAAAAAAAAAAAGTTGTATTTCCCAGCCTTCTTCGCAATTACATCTGACTATGTGATACATTCCTGGCTGCTGATACTTAAGTAGAAGTTTTTAGAAAGAGCTGGAGAAAGGATCTTAAAATGGGGACATGGACTCAGTTGGCAAGAAACTGCCAAATTCTGCCCTTTCCTTTTTCTGTCTGGAAGGAAGACTAAATTCTAGAATGTAAGCAATACTTTTTTGGCTATGAAACAATGGGCACAGTAGTCATGGATGGGTTTATAGAAAAATCAAAGCCCCGAATCCTGATTTCAGCAGGGAGCCACGGTATTAGTCCCCAAATGCCTACTTCCAGACTTCTTTTTCTATGATAACAAATGAAATCCTTATTTTAAGCTACTTCATTTATTCCTTTTAGCTGAATGCAGTGGTGAATTAATACATTAGCTTGATATTAAATCCAATCTGAATTTCAGTTTAAAATTAGAAAAGTTTCATTCATGAAATGAGTAAACCAATAATTATTTTACTAAGTGAGAGAATCAAGTAAGAACAGAGAGGTAGAGGGCTTATCACAATACCTGTCACAGAATTTGCAGTCTATAAATCACAATAATTATTGTTATGTGCTGTTTGAAAGGCAGTGATTTTGTTTCTTTTTTTTGTAATTTTTCCACTTGATATGTTACACCTGAGAAACGAATCAGGCAACTAAATATTTAATGACTCGATTTTAAGATAAGTATAATTATGTGTCTTCACATGTCTTTTTATTCTTAAATCTAACAATACAAATAACCATGAATATATAAGAATTATAAAGTAATTTTGCTGGATGCATTGGCAGGCATATATGATGCATTGCTTTTAAAGTTTGTTTTTCCAAAACTTGCTCTGTAATTTGGCCTTTGAGAAATCCCTAGTGAGCCTTCCTGTTTATCTCAAAATAATGAAAAAAAAAAGTTTATTAAAACTGGATAAGCTGTAGCTATCATGAAAGTGAAGGAAGGAAGGAAGGAAGGAAGGAAGGAAGGAAGGAAGGAAGAAAGAAAGAAAGAAAGAAACAAAGAAAGAAAGAAAGAAAGAAAGAAAGAAAGAAAGAAAGAAAGAAAAAGGAAGGAAGGAAGGAGGGAAGGAAGGAGGGAAGGAAGAAAGAAAGAAAGAGAATGGACGGTATGGAGGGAGGGAGGAAGGAGGGAAGGAAAAAGATTATGTTTACCATGACCTTTTTTTTTTTTTTTTTTTTTGCGGTACGCGGGCCTCTCACTATTGTGGCCTCTCCCGTTGTGGAGTACAGGCTCCGGACGCGCAGGCTCAGCGGCCATGGCTCACGGGCCCAGCCGCTCCGCGGCATGTGGGATCTTCCTGGACCAGGGCACGAACCCGTGACCCCTGCATCGTTAGGCAGACTCTCAACCACTGCGCCTCCAGGGAAGCCCCTACCATGACTTTTAAATGAATATTTGGCTTCTTACAAGGCTCTAGAAAGGCACAAGTACTGTCCATTAAGATAAACAAAGCATTAAGAAGAATTACTATAGTAAATGTATTAATGATTTGAAGACTCCTCAGAAAACAAATCAAACTGAAAAAAATGAGTCTGAAGTATGACTCTCACATGCTCTGTGAAGAGCTTCATCCTTCTACTTTCTGTGGTCTTTTCTCAACTTGAATCATTATTTTCTAGTGAGCAATTATATAATTATGTTTAAACAGCTATATTTTTCACTTACATTTCAAAGAAATCGTGGAAGTTCAAAATAGAATGTTTATTACAATTCTTGTATTTAACATTTCAAACCAAACCATACCTCTGTGCAAATAACTAATCAACTACTTAATTAACTGCATTTGCCACCATTTTTTCTCCTTTTTCAGCTATGCCAATTCTTTCTCTAGATTTCACTCAAAAAGTTAATTCTCTGTTATCCATCAGAAAAACAAAAGTATTTTCCTGGTTTATTTGGTTGAACTGTTGTCATGTTTGATTTTTGCACTTTTAATTTTCACATTGTCAGTCACTTCCAAACAGCAGTTGGTGACATTGATTAGACACAGACTTATTCAGATGTGGATTCTCCCCACCAAATTCTCAAATTTTCCCAATTTGATACTTATTCTTCTTATCTAGACACCCAGTGCACAAAATCTAAAATGTGTCACTATAATCTTTATAATGTAAAATAAAGGTATTGGCTTACAGAAAAAATGAAAGCTAGTACTGAGTCAAATGTGAGTTGATAGATTTGTAAAATACGGAAAAATTTTCAAAAGATATTAAGATAACTGTAGTATCTGCTTACCTAAAAATAGTGATGTGGGAACTGAACCTTTCTTCAACTATCTTGAAGGCATGAATTGTGCCTCATTCCTTTGGTATCCCCAGCACCTACATGGTGACTCACACTCAGTGGAAGCTTGACTTTAATTCCATCCCTTAGTTTGAAGGCATCCGTTTCTCTCACTGAACATCAACCCCTCTCTACCAGATTTTTCTGTATTCTACTTGAAGGAGAAATTTTGAACTTTCCTCATGTATTTTTCAGGAGGAGAAAAGCCCACTGATATCAGAATTTCATCCTTAGAATCTCAGAACTGCTTGAACCAAGAGGCTTTAAGCACTTGCTGGTAACTCGTCATGAAAAGAATGCTCATTGACTTTAGACCTTCCTTACACCTATGGTGTCTGTCCTGAAACTTGTTCTCTTTCCTAAGCAGACAAAGATTATGGTCAATTTTAGTGCCTTCAAATCCCCTGTTAGTATATAAAAATGTTATGCTAGTTTCTTATTCACTTGTAGAGAGAGAGTTCCTATCTGACATCTAGTTTTACATGGACCATTCCATCTTTCCATTGTGACAATCAATTCTTACCCTATTTTCTCTAGTTATAGCAGTCTTTCAGAATTTTATACTCTAGCACTAACAGCTTATAAATACAACTAGAGCAAATAATTTTTCTGCTTCTTATCCAGAAATGGTTTTCTCACAGAGATTATGATTATTATGAAATGTCATAAAGCTTTACAATTTTATATATTTTGATTTAAATTGTGGTCAACTATACCTTCAGATTTTTTGTGTTTATGTGTTTGTTTTTCTACTGTTTTTATTCCTAGACAGTTATTCCAAATACACACACACACACACACACACACACACACACACACACACACTTTTGCCTGTAAGCATAATATCATGACTATGTTCCCACCAAAATTCATTCTCCATATATGGGACTACTTTTCTCATGTTTCAATCCTGTCTTGACTTTTTTCCCTACCTTTCAGAAAAATACTAACTGTGTCCAATTTAGTATTATCATAAACTGATTATCATACTTTCAAAATCTTGTTGAAGTCTTTGAAATGAAGCCTGGCTTCTTCATAGATATACCAACTCAGGGCATTCTTGTATAAAATTTTTAAAGGCAAGTAATACAGTGCAGCAAGAGAAATAGAATGCAGGTTTTTTTCTATCTGAAGGCCAAGAGATATCTCAGGTGCAAGAGCCCCTGTGTCTTTGCCTTGTACCACCGAGATCTATGCAAGGAATCTTAGTTTTGGGAGAAGCTCAAGCCAAGTTTTTTGAACTTATGAGATCAGTTGCAAACCCATTTTCTCATTTGAGAAAATGAGAGAATAAATAAGACAGAGAGAGAGAGGGAGAGAGGGAGGAGTGGTTATGTTTGTGTAGAGTAAGCACAGGAGGGATGCTCTAAGAGAAGAGGGTGGGTAGTGAGCTAAAATAAAACCTTAACGGGCCTGGTAAACAAGGTTAATGATAGAGATAAATGTTACTTAAATCAGGAGAGGGGTTTGGTATGGGCCGCTAATTTTCCAGGCTTCCCAAAGTCTTTCTAGCCACAGGAAAATGGTTGATATAACCTAAACACAGTTCTCCATTAAAGCCTTTTTTCAGACTCAATTCTTCCTAGAGTGCATTCCTTCATCTCTCTCTAAATTTCACACTCTCTTTCATGTGTCCATCCTATGCTGCCTCCCTTATGAAGTCTTCCATTAAATTAACTGAGTAAATGCATTGCCTCCTTTCTCTGAATCTGTATAACTTTGCTTAGTTTTTTCCCCTTCCAATATAATATCTTGAACTGTATATATTTGTAAATTATCTTCCCCTCTCACTAGACTAGCTTCTTGAGGGCAGGTCTTAGTCATTTTAGAATCCCCTGTAATATGGTCATTCATAATTTATTAAATTAAACAACGCTGCTTAATTAGGCACAGGAAAATACTTTTTAAAAAGACAGATGTTATGGTTTTTCGTTAGGACTTACATATAACAGAACATTATTTCATCAAACGTTTAACCCTTTTTGGAGGGAGTTTGGAAATTTATATAAGATTTTGTTTTTACAATCATCTGATTCGTATTGTCAGTTTTGCTGATGCTGCTGAAACTGTAATTTAGAATGTATTTTGTCAGTTGAAAGAGCACCATTCACTGAGTAAACAACTGAAATAGGAACTTGTAGATGGATTGAACGGGAGAACAAACTCAAAGAAAAGTAATCATATCTACTTTTAACCAGCGTTTCTTTCTCAGGAAGATGAGGTTAGCCATATATATGAATGCATTTCTTTAATCTGAATGCTTTGGCTCAAAATAATTGAAAATAAGCATTCAACATATTTTGGGAACATGAAAAATATCGTTTTATTTTCTACTTAGATAGGATAATTCTTTTAGATAATGATTATTCCTTGCTGATTAGCAGAAGTTCAAGTTCCCTTACCAATAGCAAAAAAAAACCCCAAAAATGTATATTTCCACTCTCTACATGCACTAAAATTCATAATTATTGATCTGGTCTACACACACACACACACACACACACACACACACACACACACACACACACACACACACACACACACTCCCCAATGTAAATACTGTATTTGTGTCATCAAAGTTGAGAATTTATTGGTATAAAGGCAAGTATAGTTCATGTGTAAGAGTACTATGGCAATAATAATTGAGGACTAAAAGTGCCAAGCCCTTTGTAAGTTATGTCTCATTTTTTAAAAATAACAATACAGAAATACATTTTCTTCTTCAATTTTGCAGACGAATAAAATCTGAGGCTAAAACTGCTGAGACAAATTCCTTAAGGACACACGGTGAGAAACAGGCAAAGTTAGAATGTGAATTCATATCATTATGACATCAGAATCAAAGTTCTTTACCAATATCTGCCGCAACCTTAGGCTCAACAGCATCATGGGGTGAATAGAGGTGCTGCTCTATCCAAGCCTGTATTCTCCTTTAAAGCCTCCAGCTCCCCTTCAGTTTTCCTTTTCACCCTTTACTGTATCACAAAAACAGAGTTTTTTTAAAAGTCAAGAAATTACATTTTTAAAAGTCAAGATCCAATCAGATTGACATTCATTCTGTGATTATGTCCTTATTTAGTGCCTTTCTACTAGTGAAGGTGAAATAAGCATAAAACCTGAAGAATCAGAGCCTATGACTTTATGCAGAAATAAATTAACTTTTTGCTTTTTTTTGATGAACAGATTTCAAGATTACATATTCCATGAGTTTGAAAGGATCTCAAAGAACCTAAAGTAGCTGACAATCTCTCAGTTCTTCTGAGCATATATCCCTGACAAGAGATGATCTAATAGAGATGGGGAACTTATTACTTATCAAAGCCTATAGTTTTTACCCCTGGCTAGCAGAGGAATTCTAATTCTTACTGAGTACAAAGTCATTTACCTAAACTTCTGCCATATGAGCTTGATTATACCATCTTGAAGCCAGAAAGAACAGTTTTCAACTTTATGCTACATGTAATCCTTCAAATATTTGAGACTAAGGCAACAACTTATTCCTCCCGTCATTTAATCTTTTTCAGGGTAGACATGCCTAGTTCCCACATTTATTTTTCAAAATGATACTTTCAAAATGCCCTCACTGTCCTGAATGGGTTCAGCTTTGGTTTTATTCTTAAAACTCAGCCAAAGCTGAATGGGATACTAAAGACGGACCTTTGGCGGCCAAGGGAGTCCCAATTTCTTTTCTGAGACACTGTTTTATCTATTAATTCCCAGTTGGATTATATTGGTTTTTGGATTTTTTTTGCAACTAAATTGCATTGAAGTGTAACTAAATCCACAGTTCACGTGCCTAAGGTGTTTTCAGTATATGTTACATGCAGAGCCACATCTTCTACCTTGGCTATTATTGCTTATTTTCTGACAAGATGCAAGACAAGGGAATTACTAGTCTATTAACATCCCTTTGGGTTCTGAATCTAATAATCCCTGAATGAAAGCAATGAGCAGCCATGGCTGAGGCTTATGGGTTTTGGTACAGAACCCCAGACCAGATACCAGAACCCCAGATATTCATTAATGAATATCCTCCCAGACATTCATTAAATCAATTAAATCAATAAGTGAGCAGTTAATCGGTAAAATATTTTAAAGAAACAAAGTCAAGATTTTTTTTTGTCTTTTAGTGAAAAAAAATAGGTATCAAATTTTACTTTCCAAGGATTTACGAACAGGCTGAATTGAAACTGAGGAGAAAACTTTAAAACTAAATCCTATTAATAAAAATTAAGTTGGTATTTTAAAGTTATATGCACAATATAGAGTACAATGTTTCTTTAGAAAACAATTTCACATTTTATCATTTCATCTTAAAAGTACACTTTGTAAAGTATTATTTTTTAATTATGAAACATAGTAAGGCATTTCAAAATAAGAAAAAAAAGTCACCATCCCATGACTAAACAAATCAGCCTATTCATTCTCTTGTTTTCTCTTAGTCTGGATCCAAATACATAAGCAATATAAATGTATATTTTAAAATATTGTCTTTATTTCTACAAATATATTTTGCAGAGTATGCCTGACATCATGTCATGCACACAGTTTTAGAACATTGGAAAGTAAAGCAGCGTAGGAGAAAATAAAGCTTTCCCCACCAAATGATTTCAGTTTTCTGGTTACAGTTCTCAATTTAGCTTTTCATGGTCTCCCTGTTGGCACTTTAGACTGGATACAGAAGCTAAAAGCTCAGCCATCAGCACCTGAGCATCACACTTACAAAGAAAAGCAAACATCAAACTTCCAGGCTTCTGTGCCCTGCAGAACAAATGTGCCAGGAGGAGAACCAGTTGCCTGTGTGGCCTGCCCCAAACCTTTCTTCTTCAGAGCTGTAGAGAGAAATACTTTCAAAGTCTTTTGAGTCCCAAGGGAGCTAGAGGATACTCATGACTAGGGCAGTTTTACCCATCTTTTCTCACACAGAGAGAAGGTGCCATTAAGGGAAATGTCCTGCTTAAATAACTCAAACGTGAGAATGGATTTTCAGCACTTAAAAGGTGAAGGTGGGTGATGGTACAGAAAATGGTGTGGGCATGGATATGATATAGCTCAGCTCACAACTGACATTTTCACTTGTTATATCTCTGGGTATCTAACACAATGTACACTGAATGATAAATAAAAAAAGAGGGAAAGGGAAGACTACTCTACATTTAAACAAAGGATTTTTGAAAAATGATTCCTGCTATAAATCATATCTGGGCTTATAGGGAGACTCTTCATAATATCCCACAGCTATAAGTGATCTAATTTGCCCAAAAGTCTCAATCTAAACGTTAGGTCCATATTTAATATTTTCTGTGAGACACTTGCTTCTTACAAGAATTTAAGAATTTAGAGGTTAACATCATACACTTAGACATAAAGGAAAGAAGACAAACTTCCAATCTTCTAATGATGATGAAACTTATATATTTTCTGTTTTGTTTTTCATGAGGTTCGTTCTAGTAATGGAGGTAATAAGAGTCTTTATTGAATGTGCACTATGAATGAAGCACTTTCTACACATTTTATCATTTATTCTTAATTATAAGTATTAAAGGTATAAATATTCCCATTTTGAATTTAGGTTGTTTGAAACAGGTAAAATAATTTGGCCAAAATCAAATAGCTGATAAGTTTTAGAGCTGAAATTTGGATTCAGATATATTGATACTAACTCTCAAAACAATTTTGGCTCTGATATGTGAAAAATAAATACAAACGTGTGTGCGCGCACACACACACACACACACACACACTACTTACATATTCAAACAGGGTTGGCAAACATTTTCTATAAAGTGAAAATTTCTCTGTCATAGCAACTCAGTGTTCCCTTTGAAATATGCAAGCAGCCATGAACAATATGTAAACATAAGAATATGGCTGCGTTCCAAAAATACTTTATTTACAAAAAAGTTTGAAGGCCAGATTTGGTCTCTGAGTGGTAGTTTGCCTACCCTTGGCTTAAAATATCATAAAAAAGTAATTAAAATGTTAACATAATGTAACAAGGAATAATCGTGTGATAGAGAAGCAAGAGAAAAGCAGTAGTTTTAGAAGGACAGAATAACAAACTACCTAAACTCTTTGTAATATTTTACCTATGGATTATGCAGGTTTCAAGAGAGTGGCTGTAGTGCATTGAATTAAAAAGTAACAGGAACCCAACAGAGACAATATCCATAGTGAACTAAACTTAGAAGATGTCAGGGACATGTAACCAACATGAAGAAAAGAAATTTTAAAAGTTCTTGTGGTAAAAATGTAATTATTTAGAATCTAAAGAACCACGTAATTTCAACAAATGACTGCTTCATATTATGGCAGGATCACAGGAGGTATTGTCAAGTCACTATTAATATTCTTTCTCTTCAGACCAAGGCGAAGTAAAAGAGACTTTATTTATACTCTAACCTGAAGCAACTGAAAACCAAAATATGAAACAATGTTTTTTTAGACATTGAATATCATGTAGTGCAGAGAATAATCCCTGAGAGAGCAGAAACTAATGAAATAAGTCCTGCAACTGTCCCATTTTATTGCCTGAAGCAAGTTCCAGGCTGCAACAGAGGTAGGGGAAACCTAGGTAGATCCTAGTGGTCTTGTTTAGTTGAGAAAGTCAGAACTGGGTGTCAAGGTCACTAGAGTTTGCTTTGCAGAATACCATAGAAAAGAAGGCTATACAGAGAGAGCTCCAGAGATCTGCAAAAAGGTCACCTTAGAGCCCTTAGCTGAGAAATGATCAGCAGGTAATGGTGAGGAAACCATCCCAGGCCAGTGAAACAACCGGTAAGAATTGTACAGTTGACTCTTGAACAATACAGGTTTGAATTGCATGGGTCCACTTGTATCAGACTTTTTTCAATAAATACGTGCTATAGTACCATAGGCTCTACAGTTGATTGGATCCACAGAACCATGGATGGGTATGAAGGGCTGACTGTAAAGTTATACACAGATTTTTGGCTTTATAGAAGGTTGGCCCCCTTAGCCCCAAGGTTGTTCAAGGATCAACTGCATTACCACTTAATCTGAAACAAAACCAGAATCATAAATTATTATTTTTGCTACAAGCCAAAATGTAAAAAAAAAAAAAAAACAAAAAACCAACCAAAACACCTCATGATTCACAAGGTATTAAGTACAGTACTCAAAAGGGTTTTGACTCAGTAGTCGGCAAAATTAGTCCTAAACTCATGGCTGCTCTGGTCTCATGTAACAGATTTTAAAAACAAACCTCCAAAGGCTCAACGTTTTTCAAAATAATTTAACTGTGACTCAGAACAAGACTGAGGATGTTTATAGCGTTATGAAAATACCCAACACCAAGAAAACAAAATTCACAGCAGCTGTATGTAATGATCTGTATGTAAAGAAGCAGGCAATCCATAAGGAGGTGAAAATTTAATCAATGGAAACAGACCCAGAAATGACACAGATGATAGAACTAGTAAACAGAAAGATGAAAGCAATTATTATAACAATACAACTATAACCTGAACTATATACAGTTCAAGAAGTTAGAGGAAAGATTGAACATTTTGAACAAAGAATATGAAAATATAAAAAAATGATCTAAATCAAACTTCTAGAGATGGAAAAAATACCATCTGAAATAGCAAATACAATAGATGATATTAAAAGCAGATCAGCCACTATAGAAGAAAATATTAGTGAACTTGAATACATAGCAATAGAAACTATTTAGAATGAAATACAGAGCAAAATAAGACTAGGAAAAAACCATAAACACAGCATTTTACGTAACAGTTTACAGTATTTTACATAACAGTTTATTATTTCCGGAAAGCAAATCAATTTGAGGTAGTTCCTTCCAAAAATATCAAAAGAGCAAAAGGTAAATATAGGCAAGAGAGTAATATAAATATTTTGTAATCTGCTTTCATATTGACTTGGAATTTGCATTGTTTGTTTTTAAGGTTAAATTTATTCCAAATTACTTTGTCAGGATGTTTATAATCTTTCAGAAAGAAAAATAGGGCATTTCTTTCATGTTTAGTTATTGAACTACTGAATTTTTCCAATAGAAATATTTTCAAATTTGAAATATTTTCAAATTCAGTTGTTTTCAGCACTTAATTTTGATAACCTTTATGCTCTCAATAAATGCTGAGATATTATGAGTAACATCTGGTTATTTTTAGCAGAACAATAAATAATATCCCCCAGTTACTTATTGAAAATTCCTGGAGCAATCTATGTAAAATGTTCTGAATATGAAATTGGCCCACAGAGCCAGTGGGCAAGATTTGCTTTTTTCCCCAAAAATGTTAATTCTAAAAATTAAATTCAAATATGGAATCATTGCTTCTTTCAAAAACAAAGAAAAAAGTTTCTCTTTTCTTCTTAAACCATCGAGAGGTATTGAACCTACAGTTAAGATAATAAACATTTGATAAGTTTCCTTTTTTTATGAAGCTATATTCTTTGCAAATATAATGTGGAAAAAGTGATCCAAAGTAGAAATATCAATGTTATTGCTTTTAATAGACAGCTATATCTGAAAGTGAAAAATTTTAAAGTGTGGGCCAGGATAGAAATTATTTTTGTAAG
Organism: Stenella coeruleoalba; assembly: GCF_951394435.1. NCBI lineage: Eukaryota > Metazoa > Chordata > Mammalia > Artiodactyla > Delphinidae > Stenella > Stenella coeruleoalba. Next base: position 33,127,000 of record NC_137154.1, read on the forward strand.
AATAAATTATATTCATATTTAATCCATAGATACCCACACAAATTAATAAAGATTGAAAAAGTAAAAGGAGTATTCAAGATGGCAGCATAGGAAAATCTCAAATTCACCTCCCATGGACACAACAAATTTACAACTACATATGGAATAATTCCCTTTGAAAGTAACCTCTGAACTGAATGAGCAGAGTCTCCACAACAAAGGGTAAAAAGACAGCATTGAGATATATAGGAAAAACAGAGATATAGTCATGCTAAAGAAAAAAAACTACACACCAGCCTCAGCAATCCACACGTGGGAAAGATCACAAAGGTAGAGTTATTTCTCCTGAGGAGCGAGATATTCGAGCTCCACATAAGGCACCCCAACCCTTAAATCTGGCACAGGAGAGACGAGCCTCTATAATAGCTGGTATTGAAAACCAACAGGGAATAAGTCCAGGAAGACTACACAACTACAAGGAATGGAAAATCCACTCAAAGTGCGTGAGTGAGCATGCACTCACTTGACCTGAAAACCTGTGCAAAAACAATGAATTGAAAAGCACATGGACCATAGGTAAAGGAGATCCACTTACTAATCTTGAAGCATCTGACAAAGAGGAAGGAACCAGTTGGGATGCTCCCTGGAGACTGAGATGGTGACAGGAGCCATTTTAAAATCTCTAACTTGCTACTACCTGTGCTGGTGGTCACTATTTTGGAACTTTCCATCTAACCTGTTACTGCCAGTGGACACACCCTAGTGAGAGCTTTGCTCCCTCCCAGGTCTTGGCCAGGCTTCACAGTTGGCCAGGTGATAACCCTTGCCACTAGTGCCTGGCAGCCATTGAAGCCAGGCCTGCAGCCTTTCCAGGGGTCAGCCCCCCCCCCCCCAGCACACAGCAGCAGCCCTGACACAACAGGAGAACACATACAGCCCACCTAAGGGCCAGCCCTTGAACTCCTGGCTCTGGTGGCCAAGTGGGTTTGCACTTCTGAGCCCCATAGGACATCTCCTATATAAGGCCACACCATCAAGACTGGGAGAGGTAGCTGACTTATAAAAGAGGTAGCTTACAGAAACGAATATAGAGAATTAGGCAAAATGAGGAGACAGAGGAATATGTTTGAATCAAAAGAATAAGATAAAACCTGAGAAAAAAAAATAAATGAAATGTAGATAAGCAATCTTTTCATAAAGAGTTCAAAGTAAGGTTTATAAGCATACTTACCAAACTCGGGAGAAGAAAGGACAAACACAGTGAGAACTTCAACAACAAGATAGAAGATATTTTTAAAATACCGAACAGAAGTTATAACTGAACTGAAAAATACACTACAGAGGTTCAACACCAGATTAGATGAGGTAGAAGAACAAGTCAGTGAGCTGGAAGACAAAGAAATGGAACTCACCCAGACAGACCAACAAAATAAAATATAAAGAACTAAAAATTATTTTTTTTAAATGAAGATATCTTAAGGGACCTTTTCGACAACATCAAGTGGAATAACATTCACATTATAGGGGTTCCCGAAGAGAGGGATAAAAAGCCAGAAAATTATTTGGAAAAATAGTGGCTAAAAATTTCCCTAATGTGGGGGAGGAAACAGGTATCCAGAACCAGGAAGGCCAGAGAGTTCTGAATAAGATGAACCCAAAAGGACACATACCAGGACACATTACAATTAAAGTGGTAAAAGTTAAAGATAAATAAGAATACTAAGTGCAGCAAGAGAAAAACAATGTGTTACATACAAAGGAAACACCATAAAGCTATCAGCAGATTTTTCAGCGGAAATCTTACAGGCCAGAATAGAGTGGCATAACATACTCAAAGTGCCAAAAGAAAAATACTTCCAACCAAGAATTCTCTACCCAGTGAGGTTATCATTCAGAATTGAAGGAAATATTAAGAATTTCCCAGATAATCAAAAGATTAAAAAGTTCACCAACACTAAACTGGCTCTACAAGAAATGTTAATGGGACTTCTTTAAGCTGAAAAGAAATGCCGCTAATTAGTAGAAGGAAAACATACAAAAATAAAAGTCTCACTGGAAAAAGTAAATATATAATAGGTTTGGGTCAATCACTTATAAAGCAGGCATGAAGGTAAAGAGACTAAAGCAGTAAAATTAACTAAAAATTCCAACAATTATTTAAGGGATGCATAAAAAGATGTAAAATGTGTTATCAAAATTATAAAACATAGAGGAGTAAAAAGTTTTTAAAAATCTCCACATATTTGGAAATTAAAAATCAAATCCAAAATTTGTTTTATTTACAAAATATCCAAACTTCTATTAAGATTGACAAG